>NW_022103896.1:2763015-2764707 GCF_000313985.2 Echinops telfairi
TCTCCATGACTCCCGTTCCACTGTCTGCTTCGCCATTCTCAGCAGGTTGGTTTCAGTCCCCCTGCTTATCGCTGCAAGCTTCCAAAATGGCTTTTCCTTGGCTGGGGTCTTAAAGCTCATGACCCACCATTTAAGACACAACTATTGATCTCCCTCCCTATCCCTGCCCATACCCCCATCTGGAGGAAAGAAAAATGATGAAATTCGAAAGACATTTTGTGGAAGTTACACAATTTCATGTCAACTTGATAGAAGAATGAAAGGGTGGGGTGTAGCTTGTCAGTCAGGTCACAGCCTGATGATCCCTCCTTGTGGGTGTGGTCTTCTCATGAGGATCCCGGGAACTTCTCTCTCTTGATTCTGCCATCAGAAGAGGTGGGCCACTCTCTTTCTCTCTGCTTCACGTTCCTGTTGACAAGTCACATGAAGCCACGCGGATGGCAGCCAGAGCCCTGGAGATGCGTCCACCGCCACTGGATCCACAGGACTGCACCCACAGACCAGTGATCATCCTGCATTCAGCATCATGGCATGTGCTAAGTGAATCTGAAGAACACTTCATGGGCTAATATTGGACTTGTGGATTTGATCCGGACTGGGCTAGGATGTTTTAGTGATGCATAAGTACTTCTTGATATAAAGTTCTGTCTTACACACATGCGAGTGTAAATGAATTTGTTCCTTTAGTCAACTGGGTCTAATGAACATATGGAAATATTTAGTCTAATGGACTTGTGGGCCACACCAACAGTAGCCTCCATGACGAGGAAACAAGGAGAACCAGATGGTGCCCCAAAGGGTCCCATTAGAAGGCCTTGGACCAAGTGGGGGGAAATGTGGAAGAGACCCTCCAAGCACGGAAGAGGATAAACTCTCCAGTCTAGAACTGAACTCACCCCATGATAGAACAGCAACATTTGAAGTGAACAGGGCAACATTGACCCAAGGACAAAGTCCAGAAGGTTAAGACAGAAGAAAAGATGGAAACAGAAAATCCAGGGAGGTGGGGGAAGAGGTGAGGGGACTCCAGGTGATTACAATGGATGAGCTGAAACAGACTGTCTATAAATTATTAACTGATGACCTGCTCTATAAACCTTGACCTAATGTGCGCGCGCGCACACACCCACACACACACACACACACACACACACACACAGCTATCCTTCCAGACTTCATGGCTGCATTCAACAGGAGCAAGGGGTGGTGGTGGCAGAAGGCAATCCTCATTAAGCTTCCAGGCTTTGTCTTTTTACAGAAGAAGGGGATACCTCCACCGACTTCCCCCACAGTGCATTTCTCACAACTGGGTCATCCGCTCAGCTTGAAAGCCGTCATTGGCCATGGGGAATGGCAACACCAACCATGGTCCCTACTCATTATGGTTTCTCCCCCGGGGCTGCCTGCCTGAGACCAAAGGACAGCTGCTCCTACTGATGGAAAGGAGCCTGACGCAGCCACATCTTGTATGCAGGTGGAGTCGGGCACTGAATGAAGAACACGGAAGAGGAATGAGTGCATGTGAGTGTGCTGCTGGAGGAGACTGCTGAAAGTACCGCGGCTGCTCAAAGGACGCACCGATTGTCTTGACAGAGTAAGCCAGCGTGCTCCTCGAGGCAAGGATGGGAAAACTTTGTTAGGCATACTTGTATAGGTTGTCAGGAGAGGCCGGTTCCTGGAGGAGGACATCAC
>NW_022103896.1:2766041-2767443 GCF_000313985.2 Echinops telfairi
GCCTCCACCTCCGCCCCTGCCAGCCTGGAGTGGAGTGGCCCAGCGCTGTTGGTCACCTGCCCAGACAACAGAGCGGGTTGCTATGCAACGAGTGGGGGGGGGGGGCTTGTTTACCACACCAATTACCGATCAGAGTCAATTTGAAGCCTGGTAGGGGGAGGGAGGACTTTGGCAGCATGCCTCACAGGCCCACAACCTGGTCCCACATGCCCCTTCCTCTGGGCCCTGGCCCCAGTGGTGGCCCCTGGAGCCTCACTGCCTCTTGTCCACCCAGGTGCCCGTGGACCGTGTTCCAGTGATGTGTGTGGCACCAGACAGGGTGCCTTCATCCTCGGGACACTGCTTCCCCCAAAGAAAGGGTACCAGGCAGGTGGGAGCATTTGCCTTGAGCAGGTATCCTTGTGGCATCGTGAGTTACCCACTGGGCTACTAACCACCAGCCGCTCGGGAGAAAGACGAGGCAGTGGGTTTGAGGCCTTTTGCATCTCCTCCTGGACAGGGTGACAGTCCCCTCCTGGACAGGGTGACCCCAGGGGCAGGCAGTGCTACCTGGTCCTGGAGGCTTGCGGTGAGTCAGGGCGGGCTCCGTGGCAATGAGCTTGGTTTGGCTTTGTGGTGAATGGCCCATGACTCACGCCCCGACTCCCCTGTGAAGGGATCGCCAAGGTCCAAGCTGGGGACTGACTCTGCGGCTGAGCCAATAACCCCAGCCTCACTGAGGTCATTGGCGTCCCACTGTTGGCAGCGCCGAGGGACAGAGGCCTGCCCCGCAGAGCCCGAGACTGCAATGGAAGGAGGCTGCCTCATCTCTCTCCTGTGGAGACCTGGGGCCACCAGGGCCCCATGTCCAACCCCAGAGTCTGTGGGGGGACCTGCTTTGAAAACAGGGTCATTAGTGAGGCAGGCTGATAACAGAGTAGTGGAGCCTGGTCCAGTGTAACTGGTGTCCTCGTAAGAAGATGCCCATGTGAAAACGATGGTGAGTGGGGGTGTGTGGCCTGCGGTCACCAGAAGCTGGATGAGCTGAGGACACCCCCCAACCCCATCTAGGGCCCCCACAGGAGTCTGACCCTGCTGATGCCCTAAATTCAGGTTTCTGACCCCCCGGGACAGTGCAGGTCACCCCCACCCTGACAGTTCTAAGAGGCACACAGATGTGCTAGGCACAGGCCTGGCCCAGGCTTGCCTGTGGGCAGGAAGGGTCTGGAGGCAGCTGAGAGGACTTGACCTTGAGCCCAAATGGAGCTGCAGGCTGTGAGTGCATTTGTGTGAAAAAAAAGAGAAAGAAAGAAAGAAAGCCAAGTCCTGACCCATTTTTCCTGATGACTTGGGCTCGGATACCTCCCTCTGAAAGGAAATTCATTTCCAGGACACGCTGCTCTCAGGCTGACATCACCAACTC
>NW_022103896.1:2769384-2770479 GCF_000313985.2 Echinops telfairi
CTGACTGTAGAAGGAAAGCAGAATCCATGAACATGTAAGCATCTCAGTGCTGGCAGGGGTCTCCACATGGCTGCTCCAGCACCCAGGGCCACATGGGGGTAGGTCCATGTGGCTTCTCCTCAGGGCTGTCTCGCAGGAAGTGCGCCTTGCCAGCTGAAGCAGGGAACTGGCTAAGGCAGCTTGCACCCTGGCCTGACCATCAGAGAGCAAGAGACCTGAGAACTCACCGAGCTATTTACCTCTCCGCCCTTCAGTTAATCCCCATGTGTTTATCAGCCAGGTTGACACAAGCAACCCTAACTGTCTCACAGGCCAAGCAAGACCCTGATTCCATTGCCCTCAGGTCAGCTCGGGCACAGCGACATCTTGGGGCAGAACAGAACTACCCCACCGGGTTCCAAGTCTGGACGCTTTCAGAGGAGCCCTGGGAGCGCAGTGCAGGGCTGCTCACTGCAAGCCTGGCAGTTGGCATTTACCAGCTGGTACTCAGTAGAAAGATGAGCTACAGCCTTGCAACCAGGGGCTGTTCTGCTCCGTCCTGCAGGGTGGCTGTCAGTCGGCACTGCCTGATGCAGGGAGCATGTACAGCAATCTCCTCAGAAACGGCCCGTTCCCTTAGTGTTGTAGCCACTGTGCCACCAGGCCTCCCATGACCTTAGCCAACGGGACCCAAAAGCCCAGAGAGAGGTTGGCTCTGGCCCTGCAGAGGGGGTGGGAGTGGCTCAGATCCATGACAGGTCTGAGAGGAGACCCTGGGGGTGGGGGCGGGCAAGAAGCCCCTTCCCTTTCTCCTGGCCGCCAGGGTCGTTAGACCCAAATCCATGACGTCCATCATCACCGCCTGTTCTTTACCTGCCATGGTTGGAGAAAGCAAGCAAGCAGGCCGAGGCAAAGGCATGGATGACTGAGGTTAAAAATAACCAGAAAGCCTGTCTCCGCCCCACCAATTTGGTCAGTGCTCTTTGCTCAGCGGAGGCCTGTGCCCAGATGGCAGAGATGCAGCCCCAATCCGACCCCTCAGACACCTGCTTTAAAGCGGCATGCAGACTTAGACACACACGAGGGAAAAGCACAAGGCAGTAACTTGACGAATAA
>NW_022103896.1:2772385-2774847 GCF_000313985.2 Echinops telfairi
GTTTTCGTGATGCACATTTTCTTTGCATAAAACTCTCTCTTATACGTGAGTTGCTGTGGATTTGTTTCTCCAAAGTACCCAGACTAATACACCCGCAAATCAGACTCCACTCTGACCCCTGACAACCCTTCAGGACAGTGCAGAACGCCTCACAGCGAACGGTTCTCCGCCTGGAAATCAATCCCAGGGGTCCCCCCGCCCCCGCCGGGTCTCTCTCCAGCGGAACGGTCAGCCTTTTGGTGAGCAGGCCGATACATGAACCACTGGACCACAGGGTCCCATAATGGTGATAGACAAGATGTTATACATCGAATCTAGTATAGACCGCACAGAAGATACGAAGGAACTGCATGCGAAATGCACACAATCTGCAAACCGAAGAAGGTGAGATGTGATGGATGCGTTGTGACCTCAAGACCACCCAGCTCAAGAATCAGTCAGTTCAGGGCCGTTTCTCTCGGGGGCGAGCGGCGAGTGCCCCGCCAGGCGCGGTCCACTCTGAGCTTGCCCAGAACCGTCTAACCCAGACTCCCTTATTGGTGACACGATCCTAGGTTTCACCCTTAATCCAAACCAGATGCGGGGGCTCGCTCCGCCATCTGGTGGTCACATGTGGAATCGCCGCTCCTCCTGTGCTGCTCCGGGCAGATTTTTTAGTTCTTAAAAATGGAAAGTTAAAAAATAAGATTTGGGTTAAATTTGATCCAAGTTATCTAGATATGTTTTTTCTAGCTCTACAAGAGGCCCTCCACAGTGCACGAGCGGAGAGAATGCTCGTTACGGACGGAACCTTCCATATTCTTGCTGCCTGTGTGCTGAGGTTCGTTTTCACTTGGTAATTCGTTCTATCCCTGATAGGTGGTAAATGCTGACGCTGGTGGTGGAATGAAACTTGAATAATCCCGATGGCAAATCCGCCACCTGCTTTTGACTGCCCCCCATAAGACAGACAGTCTCCTCATTAATCCACACAAGGTAAGACTCCTCACCTGTCCTAGGTAATATTTGTGTGTGTGTGTGTGTGTGTGTGTGGGGGGGGGGGGCTACTGGGTACAGAAACCCTGGTGGCATTGTTGGAATTTTAACCACAAGGTTAGCAATTTAAGCTACCAGCTGCCCCTTGGAGGAAAAGACAAGGCTTTCTACTCCTGTAAAGAGTCTAGGATGAAGAAGAGAAACAAACAAACAACCCCCCCAGGAAACCCACAGGGGCAGTTCCACTCTGATCTGTAGGGTCGGCATGAATCAGAGTTGACTCAAAGGCGGTTCGACTTTCTGGGTTTTCCATCGGGTGACCACGTGCTATTTCCAGATAATGTCACAGCCCGTAAGCCCTGTGTGCAACGTATGGACTGACTGAACTGTGGCCACCGCCAGGCTGTTTGGAAAACCTCCGCACGGCACCTGGGCCGACATGGATGAGGAACTTCCTCCCACACGCTGCTCCCTGAAGAAATACGCTCTCATAGGGAAATGTGGGACAGACTCAGAATGGTGGCCAACACCAGACTCGGGGGTCCCACAGAGAGCGGCAGGCCCACGTGGAGACAGGCCCACAAGGGGAGCCAGACACAGGAGGACGCACACCCAGCATCTATCCAACTGCACAGACCAATAGGCAGCCTCTGCCCGAGGAGTCAGAAGTTAGGAGAGAAGGACGCATGGACCTAGAATGGAGAGGGAGTGGGTCCGTGCCGGTGCATTGCAGTGGGTGCGTCCCACCAGAATGCCTGCGGGTTGTGGAGTGTCAAACTACGATGGGCACTGTCAACCTTTATCCATTGCGAATAAAAGGTCTAGGAGAGCAAAAAGCAAGCACAGGAGGAAGTGGGGTGAGGGGAGCGCAACGAACCGATGACACAGAATGGGTATGGGGTGATGGATGTGACCCCTACTACGCATGCCCCAACTTGGGAAAACCCCTCAACCCAGAATTTCCCGCTCGGTGGCTTTAGGCCCTTTTTAAAATTGGTTCGACGGTACAGTTACTTCTGCTGAGGGCGTCAGACCTGGGCTTTTCCCCAACGATCTGCGTGTAAACCTTCACCCAACTCACAACAGCGAGGGCGGGCAGAACACGGGGGTGGGGGTGGACGGGGCTGCAGGGAGGGCAGGGCAACGTGGGCGGTGGGGCAGGGCAGGACGGACTGCGGGCGAATGATGACTCTCTCCAATCACCAGAGGGACGCGGGGCAACAGTCGCAGTGCGCGAGGAAGCCGGGACACGCAGAAGCGACTGTCGCGGACACCCGAGGCGCGGCAGGACACTACGTGGGCAGGGCGGGGACGCGCGTACACACGGGGGCGCGTGTGCGGCCGCTGCTCGGCGCACAAGAAACCGCGTGGAGCGAACGGACACGCGAGAACAGGCCGACGCGGCCTCCCGTCAGCCCCCGCGCCGGCCGCCTCGGGGCCGCGCACGCGAGCCCCGCGCAAGGCTAGTCGGGACTGGGGACGCACAC
>NW_022103896.1:2776200-2778553 GCF_000313985.2 Echinops telfairi
CATCCATAGGATTGTTTATTTTGGATCTTCTGATGCCTGATACCTGATCATGATCACCAGACTCGTAGAAGGCTGGTGGGCTTCTTCCTGCCATGTGGGCTTTGTTGCTTCCCTGCTAGATGGCCACTTGTTTAACTTCAAGCCTTTAAGGCCCCAGATGCTAGATCTTCTAATAGCGCCATCGGCTGCCACATCTTCATTTTCACCCTTCGCTCCTTGCCATGGAGTCTGGCGGGACGTGTTCTTGTAGAGGGAGGTGATGCCCTGCACCCTTCACCCAGCAGCTCCAGGAACCTCCTTCGAGGGCCGCGCACCTCCAAATGCGGCCTCTGCAGCTGGAGAGCTTGGGGCTAGCCCCTGAACTCCGGGTCAACTGGCATCCACGGAGATGGAGAACAGAGTGTCTTGGTCTGGCAGGGTGGGCGTGAGTTTAATATGGGTTCACCCAGGGGTTCAGCTGGGCTTCTCTCACAGCGGTATGGTCTTGGGTCACTGAGGGTCCTCCTGCGACTGTCCAGTGCTGGCTGGACCTTGAGTCTAAACCACCCTAAAGTGAAGGATTAGCCAGCCCTGTGAATGCAGATCCAGACACTTCTCCAACCAGCATGTTGGTGATAAGACGGGTCCCACGGCCTTCACCATCCCATGTCTTCAACTGTTCCAAACGCAGAAAAAAAAGCCGAGTGGGTGAGAGTTATAGCTTAGCCCCCTGTTAAACTCGAAGAACCTACTTATAGGGCCACTGTAAGGGTCTTAGGAGACATGTACGCACATTACCCGACGGGTAGGAGTTCCATAAATGATCGCTCTCATTATCCACCACCCAAGTGCCATACTGTATTGCTGTGAAGCTGGAAGTTAGACCTCCGGCATGGAAAATGCCAGCAGGGTCACCCAGGGTGGACAGGTCTCACCGAAGCTCCAGACGAAGACAGCAAGAAAGACCCAGGGCTCCACTTCTGGACTAGCCCATGAAAACTGACCACAGCACACAGGAAGACTGTCTGATCGAGTACTCACCATAGCACACGAGAAGACTGTCCGATCTAATGCCCTATCACGAGAGAAGATTGCCTGATGGAGTAGTGGAAGCTGAGCACTTTCTGTTGGGGGGCACCCACAGTGCACAGGGCTGCAACCATGAACTTGCTTGTGCTAATTCATCATCAAAAAGATGGCACTTGAGCAGTGTGTGGTCCTGTTGTGCACGGGGGTCACTGTGAGTCACACCTGACTCTGGCAACTCACAGCAGCACAAACACTCGAATTACTCTGAGCAAACTGACACGACCAGTCTGACAGCGGTTGGTCTTACAGGAAATAAGCGGGTTTCTTTCTTCTTTGGCTTAGGCAGTAGAAAGCCCAGGTGCAGCATGGCATGGGTCAACCTTACCATCCAAGCACAACAGGGATCCAGGGTGACAGGTGTAAACTGGGAGTGTCCCGGACAGGTTAGGGCCTAGGGTCACCTTCTCCCAGAATCATACAAGTGAACATGAGACAGATTTTGACAGAGCTTACATCTGCCTTCCCCATCCTTCATGATACTGGCCCCTGGAAATTCGGGTTGCTGCCTGATGGGAGAAGAATCCAGGCCACACAGCTGGTGATGGCTGGCACAGGGCTCTCTTAGCTCGTTTTTCACATGGAGACTTCGGGGTTGAGTTTTCCACAAACGCATCATCTGCAACTTGTTCTCCTGCCCAACCGCCTGTGTGTGAATGTGGCCACTAAGCCCTGGGAAATAACAGAACAGCCTCCGAGGATTTGAACCTCGAATTCTGGGTCATCATGGGGTCCTGAGGAATGTCTCACATCATGCTATGCACCTTTGAGGGGCCGCAGGTCAAGGCCCACAGACCTGTTCATCGGGTACTTGCCTGTAGCCAATGTGTTGGCCATTCTTGCCCAGAATCCCGTGTGTGAGGCCGGGTTGTCCAGAGCCGTGAAATCAGTGACCCTTCTGTGTGTCTGTAAAGAAGGAACTTTACATTGAGAAAATGGCTCACACGGTTGTGGATGTGAGCAAGTCCAGTCTGGTTCAAGTTCACAGGCCTGGAGGCTTTTCCTGACTCGCGTATTATCCAGGGCAGGCCCACTAGAAAGCAGGACGGCTACAGGCGGATGAATCCAACATTGGCAGACCACTGATTGCCCTGAGGGTTGGCATCAAGATGGTGGGCCACGGGCTGAAGTCCAACGAACCAGAGGCCCGTGGGGCAGGTGCAGGATCCAGGCCAGTAGAAAGAGACAGGCTCTCTCACAGAGTCTGCTCAAATAGGGTTAAGCCCCAGAGCCACACCCAACGGTGTCAGGGCTCTGACCTGGCTGAGCAGGTAGCAATCCACCCTAA
>NW_022103896.1:2782749-2784483 GCF_000313985.2 Echinops telfairi
CGGCTCCTGCTCTGGCAGCCGGGTTCCCCCCACGAGGACCACCAAGCAGGGCAGAGGTGAGCAATGCTACCATGTAATATGTCTGACTGTATTATTGTATTATCTCTCATGCTCTCGATGACTTTAATATAATGCTTATGTATCTCAATCATACAATTGTGCATTACTGAACCCAGAAGTAGTATTACTGAACCAGTGAGTACTAGCAGCGGGTGGGGCTGGTCCCCCACTCCCCCGTGCCACTTTTAATTTAATACTACATATACGCATCTGGTAAAACGAAGCAAAGAGATCATTAAGGGCTTCACACGCGTCTCCCTTTTGCTTCGTTGTCCCCCGTCCTCCCCAGCAGCCAC
The DNA here is from genome assembly GCF_000313985.2 of Echinops telfairi. NCBI lineage: Eukaryota > Metazoa > Chordata > Mammalia > Afrosoricida > Tenrecidae > Echinops > Echinops telfairi. Next base: position 2,783,106 of record NW_022103896.1, read on the forward strand.
TGTGTCTTTCCCAGTGTTGTGCTGTCTTTAGGCGCCAGCGCTACGTTTGTCCCAGTGTGGCAGACACTGTGCCAAGCCACCTTGTTGAGGGTCTTCCTCTTTTCCCTGATGTCCTTCTGCAGAGATTGGTCCTTCCTGATGACGTGTCAAAGCACCTGAGACAGGGTACAGCTTACGTTCCGAGCGCTAGGCTTGCGAAAAGCACCGGATAACAGCGAAAGCCCAAAACCTTTTTGGGGAGTCTCCACAGTGGATTTAGACTCCACTGAATTCCTTCTGGCCATTACATGGCATGCATGTTCAATCCATGTGCCGAGCAAATCACCAGCGAAGCCGGCTGACGTGGAGAAGAATGAGACGTCAGGACCGGGGGAAGGCTCGTGAACAACCTGTGGCTGGCGGCTGACACCGCCTCGCTTGCTGCAGGTGAGGAGGACTGGAAGCCCTTGCTGACGGAGAGCAGGGACTGCAGACGCCAGCACGGGTGACAACTCAACGCGCAGGAGACCCAGAGCCTCACAGCAGGACCAGTAGGTGATGTCATGATAAACAGGGAAAAGGTTGACATGGTCAAGGATTTTGTCTTGCTTGGATCCACACCGATGCTCATGGAAGCAACAGTCAAGATAACAAATGCATTGGTTTAGATAAATCTGCCGCACAAGAACTCTTTAGAGAATTGAAAAGCAAGGTCGTTACTTTGAGGACTTAGGTGCACCTGCCCAAGCCATGGGTCTCTCCATTGTCTCCTATGCATGTGAAAGTTGGGCATTGAATGAGGAGGACCATAGAAGAATCGGTGCATTTGAACCGTGGCGCTGGAGAAGAACACTGAAAGCACCCTGGACCGCTAAAAGGACAAACTGACCTGTCTTGGAAGAAGTACGGCCAGAGGGCTCCTGAGAGGCGAGGATGGCAAGACTTCATCTCACATACTTTGAACATATTGTCCGGAGAGACCAGTCCTTGGTGAAGACCCTTGACAGAATGGGTTACACAGTGCCTACAACGGTGGGCTCAAGCGTAGGGACAATTGCAACGATGGCGCGGCGCTGTGGCTTCCACTCTGCTGTGCGTAAGGCCGCTGTGAGCCGGAGTGGACTCGATGGTCCCTAACAATGACAACGATTGTATTTGAGATTTCAGGTCTTATTTGTCTCCTACCATATTTCCAAGGAGCATTCTGGCTGTACTGTTCCCATACAGATTTATTCGTTCTTCTGGCAGTGCCTGGTACACTCAGTGTTCTTCACCAACACCGTCACCCAATGGGCCACTTCTTCCCTGGTCCTCCTCATGCAGGGTCCAGCTTTCGTGTGCCAGTCAGGCGACTGAAGGGGCCAGGGCTTGGGCAAACATGCCGCAGTCCCCAGCAGGA
>NW_022103896.1:2785352-2789957 GCF_000313985.2 Echinops telfairi
GCTTGTCTCCTCCCCAAGACCCTTCTGCAAGGGGATCTCCAGTGGCCTACTAATGGGCTTTGGGTCTCCACTCCGCACTCCCCCCATCATTCACTATGGCAAGATTTTTTGTTCTGATGATGACTTATACCTGATCCCTTCGACACCTCTTGATCGCACAGGCTGATGTGCTTCTTCCATGTGGGCTTTGTTGCTTCTAAGCTAGATGGCTGCTTGTTTACCTTCAAGCCTTCAAGATCCCAGACCCTATATCTTTTGATAGCCGGGCATCATCAGCTTTCTTCACCACATTTGCTATGCACCCATTTGTCATCAGCGATCATATAGGGGAGGTGAGCACACAATGATATGATTTTTTGTTCTTTGTTAATTGGTATTTTATCAGTTATTTTTAGGATTGTTAGGTAGCCAGATAGGGCCTTCTCTATGCCAAGGCACCCCTACAGGAGGCAGAGAATGAGGTGATCCCAGCCAGCCATAAAGGCTACAGGGCATGGTCACATTCAGGTCTTTGAGACAGGAAGCCAGTACACTTGGGTGGGCCCCAATCTGGGCCAGGTGAGCTTAGTTCAACCAATGGGGTCAACCAGTCCCGTTGACCACGCCTCCCAGCGGAGTACCCTGGAAAGCCAGTCTTGGGAGCCCACCTGGCCCTTTTCCACCCCTGGCTTTCCAGCTGCTCCTCTGCGGTCCTGCGTGGTCAGGTGTGGTCCCTCTCTCTCTGGCTTGTGTTCAGTTCACTGTAACACCTGGAAGTCCTTCTAGCCTTTATAAAAACTCACTTGGATCACTTGAATTCTTTCTCATGCAAAGCCAAGGATGGAGACATTTCTCAGCCGAGAAACCTAACAGGATCCGTTCAGAGAAATGATAAACAATTTGTACATAATTCTTCATGTTGTTGTTGCTTGGGGGTCACACTGGCTGTATTTCTGACGTTTGGGGTGGGGAGGAGATGTGAGGGCGGGTGGTTTGTCCACTTTGCTACCATCGGCTGAGGGTGTCCTTGGAAGCAGACTCAGCTCGGTACCCATGCCTGCTCTGATCTCCAGCGAGCAGTAACATTCTTAAAAGGGTAACAGGGTTTCGGGGGAACAGCCCAGCTGCAGGTAGCAATTCTAGGTCTTACATTTCTTGCTCATCGGGCGGGCAGAGTTTGGAGACCTCTGGGAAGAGTCAAGGCCTTGTTCGGAGACCGGGAGGGGGAAGAAGGGAGTATTGTCTGATTTCCTGATGGATGGCTGCTTCCGTGGGCATCGATGGGAATCCCAGTAAATTGAGATCCTCAGCGACGTTGGCTTTTCTCCCTTTATTGTGAGGTTGCTTACCGGCTCACTGTGAGGCCTTTTGTCTATCTACATTGAGGTGGGACCCACATTGAACTTGATTTTCATCAGTAAGTGCTTCATGTCTTCTTGACTCACAGCAAGTAAACGTTGAGTCATCTAGGTATCAATCCTGCAATCCTGATGTCACCTTCTTCCCCGCATAAGCCAGCTGCTCAGATCGAAGAAGCCCTGGTGGCTTAGGGGTCACGTGCTCACCCCAAGGTCAGCGGCTGGAAACCACCAGTCAATTTCTACTCCTGTAAAGAGTGACAGTCTCAGGAACTCAAAGGGGCTGTTCTATCCTGTCCTACAGGGTCACTGTGAGTCCGCATTGACTTGATGGCATGAGTTTGGTGTGGTGTTACACACACTGGACAGGCATGATGAGTTAGTGCTGACATTCTGAGCACCCCAGTTTGTAGAAAGCTATGGGTGACCTGGCCAACTGACAGGAATGGATCTCTATTTGTACCCATTCCAAAGAAAGGTGACCCAGCAGCATGCTCAAATTACAGAACAATATCGTTGATACCACAGGCAAGTAAAATTTTGCTGAAGATCACCCAATAACAGTTGTAGTGGTACATTTATAGGGAGCTTCCAGAGCTTCAGGCTGGGTTCCGAAGAGGTCTTGGAACATGGGATATCATTGCTGATGTCACATGGATCTTGATTCGAATCAGAGAACACCAGAAAGATGTTTACTTGTGTTTTTAGACTATGCAAGGCATTTGGATCATACTTGTGTTTTTAGACTATACAAGGTTGTATGGAGCATAACAAACTATGGATAACCTTGAGGATTCCAGAACAGTTCATTGTGCTCATAGAGAACTTGTACATGGATCAAGAGGCAGTGTGGGAACAGAACTAGGGGATCTTGCATGGTCTCAAGTCAGGAAAGGTGTGCATCAGCATTGTATCCTCTCACCAGAGTGGTTCAATCTCTATGCTGAGCAAATCATCAGAGAAGGTGGATTACATGAAAAGAATGCGGTATGGGGATTGGAAGAAGGCTTCTGAATAACTTGTATTCTGCAGATGATCTGACCTTACGTGCTGACAGTGAGAAGCTGACAAAGCACTTGCTGATGAAGATCCAGGGCGGCGGCCTCCAGTGTGGAGGTATGGATGTCAGCTCAAAGCCAAGAAGAGCAAATCCCTCACAACGGGATCAGTAGGTCACAACGTGCTAAACGGGGACGCGGTTGAAGTTGTCACGGGTTTTGTCTTGCTTGTTTGGATCCTGTGTTAGATCCACAATCAATGCTCTTGGAAGCAGCAGTCAAGAGACCAAAGGACACGCTACGTTAAGTAAATCTGCCTCTGCCGCACAAGACGTCTTTAGAATACTGAGACGTAAGGATGCGACTTTGAGGACTAAGGGGCGCCTGACCCAAGCCATGGTCTCGTCAATGGCCTCACATGCATGTGAGAGTTAAGCCTTGGCTACAGAAGTCCGAAGAAGAAGAAGAAGAAGAGATGCATTCAATGGTGGTGCTGGAGAAGAATGTCGAAAGTCCCATGGACTGCTGACAGGCAAAGCCCTGTGTCCTGGAAGAAGGATGGCCCGAGCACTCTGTAGCGAGCGGCAGGAGTGGCGGGAGTTTGTCTCAACACTTGGGCCATGTTGTCAGGAGAGAGCAGCCCCTGGAGAAGGACTCTATGCTCGGTAAAGTGGAGGGGCAGCAAAAAAGAGGAAGGAGACGGAGGGGCCCAGTAGCTGCAGCAATGTGCTCAGGCACAGGAGCAATGGTGAGACGGTGCAGGACTGGGCGGTGTCCTTTGGTTGTGCATTAGGCTCATATGGGTCTGAGCCGACTCCGTGCACTTCACAAAACCGCAAGGCCAGTGACAGCCTGTCTGGGGAAAAGCATCACCAGATGGTCACAGTGCGGAGGAAATGAAATTTCATTCGGCAGATGCCGCAAAGCGAAAAGGAGGCTGGGAAACAGGCTGGACCCTGTCAAGGGCATCTCTGGCTGGATCCAACTCGCACAGGTGTGTCCCTTTGATAGAGAGTGGGTGGTGGTGTGGTTCAGACCACCGATGCCGCGACAACAGTCACTTCTACAAAACCTTCCTCAAATGCTTAAGGATGAAGGAGGTCAGGAGGGGTCTTTAGGTCAGAATAGACAGGATAAAGGCGATGACTCTGTTTGCAAGTCTAGTTCTGGAGAGGGAACTTCTGGATCTTCATAACCTTATCCTTTCTGTATGCGCCTCCTTTTCCTGTAAGTAGCCTGCTCCTCCCCGCCTTCCTGAAAGACCAAGGAGATGGCTCAGGGCATCCGTCCTTTCCCGTCTCCTCAGACTTCACTTTGGCAGCTTGGCCGTCAGAAAGTGAGTGTGGCAAACCCAGATGGCATCTGGACCGATTTGAAGGCTTAGGAGGAACCTGGGGCTCTGTCTTGGATGGCTTTGCTTTTAGGCACTAACTCAAGCACTGCGAAGCAGATTGCCTCCACCCTCTCCAGCCTGCCCGGGCCGGGCCGGCACTCTGTTAGGAGCTTCCTTGGGTGTGCCCATGGTGGAACTCACCATAGTGGGGACAGCACAGGGGGTTGCCTAGGGATGAGTCATGCCCCGTGGTTGGAGAGCCTTGGACCAATCTTGCTTTTATGCGTTCTATCTAACAATGTATGTGTCCTTATCACGGGTGGGGTGATGGTAATTGGGTGCATGTGCGACAGGTGTTCAAAATGGGGACTCTGTCGCAAAGGCTTCTGAGGGGGCCATCACTTCTTCTCCCAGTCGCAAAAGGAAAAGTAGTGTATCATCTCAGAAGCGATCTGCAAGCCTTGTCTTCGGAGGTGTCTCTGGGGGGCGTTTCTCTCCTCAAGGGAGGGCTCCTCAGGCTCGGGTTCCCGTCACCTGCACAGAAGGTCTTGGTTCTTGGGTGCGTCTTCTGTCCACTCCTGCTCCCGTGTCTTCTCTGAGCTGGACCCAGGCTGAATGCGGCAAGGCTTCGGGGTGGAACTACCATACCAGCACATGCTTCCTGCAGCGGGCAGGGGGCATCAAATGTTAAATGACTTGGGCTGTAGTAATAGGCCACAAGCTTTCCGTGGACCGGCTGCAGGGTGGGCTCGAGCCCGTGGGTGTGGACCTGTGGGGGGTCCTCGATCTCGTCTGCGCCGAACTGTGCGGCTGGAAGAAGCAGCTGCCTCTTTTGGACGCTTTCATTTCTTCCTGGCGTCTCCCTGGTCCCTTTGAAGGTCGTCCCTTCCTTCAAAGCCCCACCCCCTCGTCTCTGCCCCGCCCACTCTCCCTTTGC
>NW_022103896.1:2793558-2804058 GCF_000313985.2 Echinops telfairi
CAGATAAACCCCTCAGGACCAATACTGAGAGTAGAGATACCAGGAGGGGAAAGGGAAGATGTGGGGAGAAAGGAGGAACTAATCACAAGGATCTACATATAACCCCCTCCCTAGGGGATGGACAACAGAAAAGTGGGTGAAGGGAGACATCGGTCAGTGTAAGATATGAAAAAATAATTTATAAATTATCAAGGGTTCAGGAGGGAGGGAGGGTGGGGAAGGGACGGTGAAAAATGAGAAGCTGATACAAAGTATCAGCTCAAGTAGAAAGAAAATGTTTTGAGATGGATGAGGGCAACAAATGTACAAATGTGCTTGACACAATGGATGTATGTATGGATTGTGAGAAAGAGTTGTACGAGCCCCCAATAAAATGATTAAAAACAAAACAAAGCAAAAAACAAACAATGGATCCATGATCACCATTGGGGGTGGTGGTGGTGGGGAAGCCTGTCAGCCTCACCTTGGCAGAATGATGAGGCAGCCTGGTGACCAGGGAGAGTTCCCCGCTACCCTATGGGTCCCCAGGAGTCAGATGGAATGGACTTGAGGCTGTGGGTATTTTGTTTAAGGAAAAAACCCAACCAAACTCAATGCCCAGGAGTCAATTGACCCCTAGTGACCCCAGAGGTCAGGGTGAAACTGCCCCTGGGGGTTTCTCCGGGTGTATGGTTGTTGTCAGGGGCTGTCGAGTGAGGCTCAGGTTCTGTGCAGCTGTGGGAAGGTCTGCAGGCAGCCCTGGACTGTCTTTCGCAGTGACGGTACAGGTGAGGGTCATGTAATGTCCCTTTGAGCTCACGGTGTGTCAGGGGTCAGAGCCTTGTCCTGAGGCCGGAGCCTCCCAGTCTGTGGTGATGGAGGCCCAAGGCCAAGCTCCCAGCTGTCTCTGAGGTTTGGCGGCTGGTCTCAGGCTGTCTGTGCAACCTTGTGTGGCTCAGTGCCCTTAGCCCCCTTGCCCAGCACCCTCCTCCCCAGGCAGGTTCCCATTGGAGGCCAGTTTCCCCTGCAGCTGGCTCAGCCTCTGCCTGGGGGCCAGTGTGCCTGGGAGCTCTGTGCCCCGAGGACACAGGTGCTCACACAACGCCCAGGTCATGTAACATCCTGCCCGCCCCCCCCGCCCCTCCCCAGCCATCCTGGATATTCAGTGGTGCACACTTGTGTGAGGTGGGAGCCAGCAGGTTGACTCCCTCTCCCTCTGAGGATGTGACCCGAGGCGCAAGGAGCGCGAGAACTTGCCCGTGGCAGGTGGTGGGACTGGGATTTGACCACAGCCTTCTGACTTCCGTGAGACAACCCGGAGGGTGGGGGTGGGGGCTGAGGCATACTCTGAGGGGTCTGCACCCCCCGTGGGCACTTCTTGCGGTTTACTCATGTCACCATTCCAGGGAGTGGAGGACCCGGGAATACTGTTTTCATGTCTGGCAGAATCGGCTCTGAGAAGCCAGGATCCCGCCCGCAGTGCCGCGGGGGACAATGTCCTTGTGAAGCGTCTGCTCTTCGCTTACCGTGATCCACGGGACAGGTCCGCAGTCAGCTTACGGTCATCCATTCAGTTCTGACTCACAGGGACCCCACGGGCTTCCCTCCGAAGCCAGAATCCTTACAGAAGCCGACCTCCATGTCTTTTCTCCCTCAGAGTGCCTGGTGCCTTCAAACCACTGGCCTTTTGGTTAGCAGTCAGCTCCTAACCACGGCACCACCAGGTGCCAGTCCTGCAGGGGAGTGTTAGTATCTTCCTTATATTGCCGCCGCCACCAGGGAACTCAGGGAGGTGGAATCTCAGATGCCACGGTGTGTCCTTCCCGCCAGGCCCCGGGAAGAGGGAGCAGCTCCTTCATTCTGTCAGCAAATGATTCCGAGCCCTTCCTGGGTACCGGTGCCCGGCTGGAATGCTAAGAGTCAGGTTCCTGAGAGACTGACACTGTACTAAGAGCTGCGACAGCCCTGCCAGGGGGCTTTAGCAAGTCCCTGGAACATTCCATCCCCCTTTCTTTCCATATCCCCACGGACTGTCTGTCGTGCCTCCTACACCCACTCTGAAGGCGTTTCATCTCACAGCTGTGCTTGGGGCGTAGGGTGCCCTGCTGGCACACTGTGAAATGTGTGGCTGCCAGCTCAAATGCTGGTGGCTTGAACCCACCGGTGGCTCTGAGGGAGCCAGACCCGGCAAGATGACAGCCCCGGAAACCTGGGTGGGTGGGGGAGACAGCTCTCCTCTGTCCTATGGGGTCGCAGTGCGTTACAACTGATCCCACAACAACGGCAGCAGGCCTCCCCCTGCCTTCCAGGAGGCAGACGTGAGACATGAGCGTCTTGCGCACCAGAGGGGCCCACGGCCTGCAGAGCCTGCCGGGACTGCTCTCTGGCAGGGATCCCAGCTGGTGAGTCTCAAGCCCTGCATTTCTCTCCGACAGGGATTTCAGCATGAGCGTCCCTGATTACATGCAGTGTGCGGAGGACCACCAGACCCTGCTGGTGGTGGTGCAGCCTGTGGGGATTGTCTCGGAGGAGAATTTCTTCAGGATCTACAAGAGGATCTCCTCGGTGAGCCAGATCAGCGTCCGGGACTCCCAGCGAGTGCTGTACATCCGCTACCGGCACCACTACCCGCCCGACAACAACGAGTGGGGCGACTTCCAGACCCACCGCAAGGTGGTAGGCCTCATCACCATCACCGACTGCCTCGCCGCCCAGGACTGGCCACAGACCTTCGAGAAGTTCCACGTGCAGAAGGAGATCTACGGCTCCACGCTCTACGACTCGCGGCTCTTCGTCTTCGGGCTGCGGGGGGAGGTCGCCGAGCAGCCGCGCACGGACGTGGCCTTCTACCCCGACTACGAGGACTGCGGGACGGTGGAGAAGCGGGTGGAGGACTTCATCGAGTCCCTCTTCATCGTGCTCGAGTCCAAGCGTCTGGACAGAGCCACGGACAAGTCTGGGGACAAGATCCCCCTTCTCTGTGTCCCCTTTGAGAAGAAGGACTTTGTCGGCCTGGACACAGACAGTAGGTAAGTTCGCCCCTCCCACCCCCGGGGACCCAGGCTGCTTGGTTAGGGGGGCTTCTTGACACCAGATGGTGTCATCAAAGGGGGCAGATGCTATTGCAGCGGGAGGTTGAAAACCACAGCCTGTCGGGCATAGCCCTTGTTTGGGGGAAATCTTTTAGGATTCGTACACGGGCTCCACATTTTAAACAGGAACACTTGAATGGGACTCCCTAGAGCTAGGCCCCCCAGCACGGTAGCCACGGTCACTCAGGGCTACCTTTTGAGCTCTAGAAGCTAGGCCCATCTGAATTGCTGTGTCAGATAGCTAGATACACACCGGATTCTGAGACAGGGCATGGAAAAGATGCCAGGTACTTAACCTCCCTGTCTTTTTGCATCTTGCCCACTGGAATCATCTTTCACATCCGTTAGGCCATACAAATGCAGCAGGGTGGGAGCTATTAGAGCCGGGCCCGGATCCACCGACTTGATTCCCTGGTCCCTCAAGTACCCCGTCTCTGACGGGGCAGTCTGGCCACCGTCCTCTCTGCACCTCTCCTGAGGGCCGCAGCGTCTGGAAGAATATATCAGAATCTCAGAATGCCTGAGGGGCCACCGTAGACCCTTTGGAGAAGGAACTGTGGGTGGAGCCGCAAGAGCCCAGCCTCCATGTTTCCCTACTGGGAAGCCAGCCGCTTTCCCTGGAGTCAGTGGCTCAACAGCGTCTCTTGTTGGCCCAGGCTCCGTGTGCCCTCTCTTGTTCTGCCACAAGGCCATTCCGGCCTCTCAGCTGGGGAGCAGCTGAGCCCCTCAGAAGCCGGGCTCAGAGCCTGCCAGGGTCCCGAGCCACCTCGTGGCCAAGGACGAGGTGCACAGTTACTCCCAGCCCCTCCCTGCCCTCTGCGCAGTCAGGTGAGGTGCCAGGGTGTGGTGGATGAGCCCACACCATCCCTGTGGGTTGGGGGAGTGTCACACACTCCCTGGGGACCTGAGAAAGGCGGGCCAGGCAGAGCAAGTCTTTGGGCAGCGCTGCTGGTTCTTAGCTGCTGTTTGTTTGGCATCTGGAAGCAAAAGGTTATTGTGGTCCTCTCTGCAGCCCACCCATCCACACGGCTCTGGCTCCCGTGTTACCGACGTGGTGAGGCTGGGGACCTGGGTGGCAGCTGCTGTGGGGCAGAGCTGGCGTCTGAAAGGTCTTTCCATGTCCCCCCGGCACCATCCCCCCACTGTCTGGTCAGGGCCCTGCTCCTATGAGTAGGGCTGTCAGGCCAAGCAGGTGCCCTACGTGGCCACCCTCTACATACGCACCATGGTGATGTAGGACGGAGCACGCAGAGCTGCCTGTGCCTCTTGGTCTCTGAGGCAAGCCTGGGGGACGACCCATGTCCCCCATGCTGACCCTGCCCAGGCGCCCTACCCAGGGCCCCAGGAGGCACGGTGATGGGCTGGCAGCTCCCCAAGGAGGCCCGCTCTTGCCTGCTCTAGAAGGTGACACTCACCTTTAGGGGGAACCAGTGGGTGTGTGCTGGGCACTGCCCGGCCAGGCCCCTTGTTCTTTTGTCCTGCTTGGCCACGGCCACAGAACGCCCCCCGGGGAATTTCTTAACCTCTAACGAGCTAAAGGTGCCAGGGAACTAGGCCAGGTCACAGCCCCTCTGCCGGCCACTAAGCTGGCCTCTCACAGCTGAGCAACACTGCCCACCTGCCCACACACCGGGACCACCCTGCTGTGTGTGGGTCAGTACTGCCTGGGTCCGTAGGAAATGCCTGGATGCATGCGCCCCGGACCCCCAGGGGGGTCCGCGGAAGAAGCTTCCCATGACCCCAGCATTGTCTACACCTCACCCAACCGTCACCCCCCAGACACACTGTGTCGTCGGCTCTGTTGTGGCGTGGTTCTAATTTCCGTTTTGTTCCTCTTTCTTTTCTCCCCCCTGGCCTGTCTTTTCTCTCGTACTGCCCTGTGAGTATGTTGTTGGGCGTCAAAAGGTAGGCTGTGCTCCGCTGTGGCCCCTGCCGCTTCCCCACGTCCAGGCGCCCCCGCCCGCCCTTCCTTTGCGTGTGTGTGCATGTGCGCATGCCTGTGTGTGCGTGCGCGTGTGTGTGCACGCACCACCTCCTCCTTCATTCCCGCTTGGGCCCCTGTGTGTCCCTCACAGGTGTTCGAAGGCTGATCAAGCGCTGGCTTTGGTGATCCACGGGCCCGGTCTTCCTTGTGTTGTTTGGGGGCTGCACGGCGCCCCTGGGGCTGGCTGCAGAGGGCTCCCCGCGAGTTCCCCCTTGGGCCGCCTTGGCTTCAGAGGCTTCTGGGAGGGGCCTGGCCTGTGGCTGCCCCTGCCGTCGCTGCGTGCCCTGCATGTGCTGGCTGTCTGGCCGGGGGTGGGACAGCCCCCATCTTGGCTTTCTCCTTCCATCAGCCAAGGGGCTTTCTCGCCTCAAGGGACAGAAGCTGCTTAGAAATCTATGCTCTCTTCTTTTTATGACCCCCCCCACCCCCGCCTTTTGTTGTGAGTTGGCTGAAAGCTGGCAGTGCAGTGGGTCGGCTCGCAGTTGAGTTGTGTGTGTCCCGTGTGGTGGACTGCAGCCCCCACAGTGCTGCAGAACTCGGCGCCCTGTGTTTCTCTACCCACCCCACCCCCAGCTCCATCCCACCTGCTTCTCCAGTCACTTCCTGCCCCCTGCCAGGCCCTCTTGGCACAGGGGGTACACTGGGCTGCTGACTCTTGGGGTCAGCTGTTCGAAAACACCAGCCATTCCTCAGGAGAAAGACGAGCTTTCTACTCCTGTAGAGCCACTGTCTGAGGACCCTCAGGGGCAGTTCTGCGCTGACCTGTAGGGGCGCTGTGAGTCAGAATTGATTTGATGGCAGTGGGTCTGCTCCACTCCAGTAGTTAGTCTTGGAAACCCGCTCTCCGGCCTGCTCTGCTCAGATGCAGTGGGCGACGGGGTCTCCGAGAGGTGGGGTCCACTTGGCAGTAGCGGGCAATGGCCTGGTTATCTGATTGTTAGCATTCAGTGGCCGTTACCCCCGGGCCAGCCTGTAGTTCATGGACCTCCCACGTCTGAGGTGAGCCCTGAAGGGCGACACTTTGGCTGCCCGGCCCTCCGATTTCTCCCCTCTGCTTCCTCTCACTTGGACAGCCCCTCCACCATCTTGAATATCCGGAATGCTCTGGTTCTGCAGTGAGCACTTGTGTTCTTGGCTCACCTCTCTCAACAGGTACAGCAGAACCTCCAGGAAGATTTCATTTCCCCCTGGGGTGGGGAGGACAAGGAGCAGCCCTGGTGGTGTAGTGGTTTAAGCACTGGGCTGCTAAGGACAGGGTCAGCATTTCAAAACCACCAGCCTTCCCTTGGGAGAAAGACCAGGCTTTCTACTCCCATCAAGAGCAAGTCTGGGAAACTTACGGGGCCAGTTCCACCCTGTCCTACGGGCTTGCTGTGAGACAGAATGGACTCGGGGGCAGTGAGGTTTGAGTTTGGGGTGGGGACACAAAGCAGAAACAACTGTAGTAAGTGCCAGAGGAGACAGCTGCCCAGAGTCGCCTCCGGGGCGGGGAGCTCCCTGCCAAGCCCCGCATGGCAGGCTGGCCAGCATGTCTCTTACCTGGACATCCAGCTCTTCAGCACTCCACCTGTGGGAGGACCATGCCCTCTTCTCCTCCTTCTGTGTGACCGGAGAAGCCTGTGGCCCGTCCTGAGGAGCCAGAAGGCAAAATTAGGGCTGCCATCATTGATTATGCAAAGATGCCTGAAGCTGTAATCCCTCCCCCCACCCCCCACCCCCCCAAAAAAATAGGGGAAAGAAAGAAGGGAAGGATTCTGGGTTTTGATGGCCCTAACTTCTCTTTGCCTGTGCATATGTGACTTTGTGTGGCCGTGCCCGGGTGTTTGATTGGGAATCCAGTGCTTGTTTTTCTGGAGGCCCTAGACAGGGAACCGAGTCGTACAACTAGGGAATGCCGCCACCTTTGATCCGGTCAGGAGCCAGGGACTCACGTCAGCCCGCTTGTCTGGTGCAGGCCGGAGCACGGTTGGAGGCCTCTTAGTTGGGTGCTGCCTCTCAGTTCCCAGAAAGGCCGAGTTTCCGGTGTCCGGCGAGCCTGAGGGCCTGTGATCCAGTCATGCTGGGTTTAAGCCAGCATGAACGAGGTGAGAGACAGGTCCTCCACTCCCCCCCCCCCCCACCCCTGTTTTAGCCTAGTGTTTGTAGCTTGTGGTGGTGTGCAGTGCCGCTGACCCTACGCACCCTATGTGAGAGCCTGTTGTCGCAGCCCCCATATCCGTCCACCACTGTTGAGCCAGTCCTGACGCAGAGTGACCCAGCAGGACAGAGTAGAACTGCCCCAGAAGGTTTCTAGGGCCTCTGCCCGTCCTGGGGAGCTCCTCGGGGCCAAGTGCGACAGATGAGCCACTGTCTCATAGACTTTGCACACGTCATCAGCAGGGCCCCACCCGAAGAAGGACACCATGGTAGGCAGAGGGTCAGCGTACCAGAGGAAGGGGCTCACAGGACGGATTGGCCCAGGGGCTGGTTGGGACGATTGTGAGGCTGGCGCAGGGCCGGCCGGCAGGGCTGTGTTGGGGTGCGCCTGCGACCGCTAGGACAGCGGCCTCATGTCGCCTCCCCTCCCTGATGTGGCGGCACTGCAACAGTCTTTCTCCCAGGACACGGGCCCTGGGTTCGAAGCGCTGGCCCTGCAACTCCCCTCCTCCTGACAGAACCCACAGCCTCAAGGGGATTCCCGCTCACCGCCACCCTGTGTGGCTTCTCTTTACGGGAGCAGGCAGCCTTGGCTCGCTCTCTCCGAACCCCCGTGGCTTTTGAATCGCTGACACTGAACCCACAGCATGGCAGCGTTCCTCGTGGTCCACCCACCTGCCAGTCCGTTGGGCCTCAGTGATCCCAGAGGGCAGGGTGAACCTGCCTCGTGCCACTCGCCCGTCTCCCGAGTCCACACACAGCGGGCTCAGAAGAGAGTAAATAGCCTTCGGTCGCTGCCTCCTCCTCCGTGTGCTTTCCCCAGGATTCCAGGAGACCCGCTTCTAGCCCTGCAGTCACCCTGGCCCGGGACACGGAGCATTCTGGGAGTCCAGCATTTCATTGCACACTGGGCTGAAGGGGGGGAATTCAGATTTTGATCTGAACGTCGCCCTCAGATAGCCAGGATTCGTTTTATCTTGCAATTTGAAATGCTGAGATAAGGTTTTGTTGATTCCTGTGGCCGCAGTATGACAAGGATGGGGATTTTGTCAGGAGAGGATGCCTGTCTCTGTCATTAACGTCTTTTGTATGGTGGGCACCGTGGGCTGTAGCAGGCGACCCGCCTGTGAGGCATGATGAGTTGATTTGCAGGCAGATGGACAAAAGGTCAGGAAGGTCATGTGCCTGTGAGGGCTCCTTTTGAGGGTCCTGCCTTCCCGACCCCCTGCTTCTGTCCGCCATGGCCCTGCCCGTGGGTACCGGGGGCATGCCTTGTTACAGCCTTCCTCCTCTGCAGGGGTTGGGTGGGCTCTTCAGAGGACTCTGGACCCAGCCCCCCTACAAGCCGGGCACTAGCAGTGTTACTGGTAATATTGTGGACCGAGCCCGGGACTAGCATTGTTACTGGTAATATTGTGGACAGATCCCGGCACTAACAGTGTTACTGGTAATATTGTGGACAGAGAGGCTGGCTGTATGGAGCCCACCCAACTTTGCTTCTGCACAGTGCATCTGCAAGTGTGGGGGTCCGGGGGAGGAAGCACCATAGCAAGCAAAACAAACATGCTTTCTTGGAGCCTCAGACCCCAAACCCAAACACTGTCATCGTCGGGTGGGTCCCGACTCATAGTGGCCTGCAGGGCTGAGCAGAACTGCTCCTGTGGGTTTCAAAGGCTTTGTGGGAGCAGATCAATGCCTAGCTCAGGGCACCCAGGGCTCCTTCATGGGAAGGGTACAGAAGGTGATTGGGTAGAGAATGTTCTAGCAACACCAGCAGGTTGCAGAGGTCAGGGAAGAGTCCCCAGAGGACCCTGAAGGGAGCCCATGAAGGGGCCTCCGTGCTACAGTGTGTGTGTGTGTGTGTGTGTGTGTGTGTGTGTGTGTATGTGTGCTGAGGGAGGGGCCTGCAGACCACACGTCTCCCTGGAACCACACTGGAGAGCCCTGGACTGTGAGGTGGGGTGTGCTGGATCCTGGGGAGGGACACCAGGCTGTGTGTGTGTGTGTGTGTGTGTGTGTGTAAGGGATGAGGGGAGGGTGGTGTGGTATGGAGTAGGGATTTAGAAAGGCCAGACAAAAAGCTGTTGAAACTGCTCAGGAGGAGAGAGACAGAGGGGCATATCTGAGGGGTGAGAAGGCTGCTGGGTGGGAGGAAGTCCCCCTTGATGGAGAGAGATAGCGCGTGTCTGAGGGGTGAGGAACAAGTGCACCCTTGGGAGGGCTGCTGGGTGGGATTTTTTTGGGGGGAGGTGCTCCCCACACTACCTCTGGGTGACTGGAGGGCAAAGGAAGGCTCTGTGTCCTCTTGCCCCTACGCTCTGCCTTAGGTGCTGGTCCTCACTGCAGCAGCATGTAGTCCCCAAACACCAGAACCCAAACCACGCAGCCTGCAGTCAATGCCAACTCAGCCAGCCAATCCTCACAACCCACCCCACCCGGGCATGTCAGTGTTGGGGAGGGAGCCTGAGAGTGAGTGTGTGTCAGGTCTGAGTGGGCATGGGTGGCATGGAGGTCTGGGAACACTGTCCAATCAGTGAGCAACGCTAGAGCCCCCGAATTTCCTTAGGCCTGGGGAGATTGCTCTCCATGACTTCTCTGTCAAAACACCAGCTCTCTCTCAGGGGACTGAACATCCCAGAGGCAGGCAGGCATCTTTGGTCTCTGGCTCATGTGTTCCGGGCTCTGGCTTGGTGAGGCTTCGGGACCTTCGCTCGCAGTGTTTGGGGGCAGGTGCTCGAGCCTGCCAATCCTGAGAGTCAGCTCAACTCGCTCTGGGGAGTCAAGATCACAGGTCCTGTTTGCAGAGGCCCCAGGGCCGGCTTATCCTGCCTGGACAGCAAGCCTGGACAGCAAGCATCTCTCTCCGTATAGGACAGGAATGGGTCTGAGACAAGCAGGGGGTTGATCCCTCCCCATCTCCCCAGCCCCCATTTTAAAAAGTAGAAACCCAAGCTTCCTGGTGCCCTTGTTTTGACTGGAAAATTTGCCAAAGGAAACCCCCTAGCCTAGTGCGAGCTCATCCCATCCACACCTTGCCTCCACCTGGTTCCCTATGTCCGAGGGACTGTTTGCATCCCTCTGCCCCTCCATCCACAGCACCTCAGGGCAGCAGCCTGGGACTCAAGCTGTGTTCCTTTTAAACTTTTTTTTTTTTTTAAGTTGGGCAACACAAGGAAGCCTGAAGGGGCCAGCTTAGGGCTGCAGGGTGGATGGGGTCAGTTTCCTTGATGGGATTCTCCTAGGACAGGCCGTGCTGCCCTGCCAGAGCCAGCAGGTTCCCAGGCCTCTTCCAACGTGCTGAAGACATCT
>NW_022103896.1:2804158-2821568 GCF_000313985.2 Echinops telfairi
TCGTCCCATGTCCTTAGAGAAAATCTGTCAGGATGACCCCTTTGGGGCCCCTTCTGGGCTGACCTCTGTGCCTTGAACTGAACTGGCCCAGCAGACTTCTAGCCCCCCGCCCCCCCAAGCCACTATTCGGGACCCTTTTTTCATGAAGGCGCTGTTCCTGAACTGAGAGCAAGGTGTTGTGCAGGTGCTTGCCTGCAGCCTGCCGCTGCTCAGAGATGCCCACGCATGTGGGCACCGGGGCCCCAGCAGCCAGGCTTTCTAGTCGAGCCTGGAACAGGTCACGCGCCACGATGACTCAGCGGCAGTGTTTCGAGGTTAGGGACAGTGCTGGACTGGCTTACCTGGCGCTGGTCTCGGCTGGCCTTCAGTGAGCGGGCCGGACGTTGCCTCCATTGCCTGTGGGGAGACCGGGGAGCAGCACCTCGCAGCAGCGAGCTCCTGGGGCGGGTGGAGGCCCGGCGCCGGTCACGCTCCACTCTCTTCCCCTGGCCTTGCCTTGCAGACATTACAAGAAGCGGTGCCAGGGCCGCATGCGGAAGCACGTGGGGGACTTGTGCCTGCAGGCGGGGATGCTGCACGACTCGCTGGTGCACTACCACATGTCCGTGGAGCTGCTCCGCTCCGTCAACGACTTCCTGTGGTTGGGAGGTGAGTGGCACTGGCGTCGGGACCAGAAAACACCGACAGAGGTTGGCTCTAGAGGGAAAGGGCGCGAAGCCCAAGCGGCAATATGAACAGAGACGGGTCCCTTGTCACAGTAGTCCAAGCCTGGGAACAGCCGGCATGTCCAGGCATTGGGTGAGTGACCGGGCGACCCCTGGTCCTTCCAGGCATGGACAGTTAACTAGTCAGCCACAAACCCAAACCCTGCTCTGATGCATGGAGACCCTCGTAGACTTTCCAAGGCTGTCCGTTTTTCTAGGAGCAGACAGCCTCATCTTTCTCCCCTGCGCTGCCTGGTGGGTTTGAACTGCCGGCCTTGTGGTCCGAAGCTCCATGTGTAACCCATAAGGCTCCCGGGGTTCCCGCCGCAGCTGCCAGAGCAATGAAGTCCTGCCGTGTGCCTCACCTGGAGGCACCCCGCCCCCCAAACAGCGTGCGGATTGAAGTTAGCTCGCTGCTAGCAGGCAGATGCCCCGTGCTATCAGGCACGAGTTGGTTGGTGGCTGCCCGAGAGGGCACTGAGTGGATGGTAGTGGGGGTGGTATCACTTGAGAAGGAGCCCTGGCAGCGTGGTGGGCTAACCACTGGGCTGCTGACCACCAAGGCACCTCCTGCTGCTCCTCGGGAAGGAGAAAGGTGAGGCTGCTCCGTCCGTGGAGAGTGGGAGCCACAGCTGTGGGCCTATCATACCAGTGGTTAAGGAGGTCCAGGCTCGGAAGCGCTGCCACAGGGGCCGTTCTGCCCTGTCCTGCTGGGTTGCTGTGGGCGGGCACCGCTGGATGGCAGTGAGAGGACTGAGTTTTTGGGAGGGGCGGTGGAGTGGCCGTGCAAGGTGAAGAATGCCAACCGGTCCAGTGGTCCGATGAAGACAATGACAAGGACTGCCTGCAGGGCAGCCTCTCTGGCAGCATCTGGTGGCACCTCTGTTCCCAGGGCTGGGAGGGGCCGAGCGTCTCCATCTGTGACCGCCCAGTGTCTGAGCAAGGACCGAGGGGGGGTTTCCCTAGTCCAGCACAAGGGGCACATGCCCACCCCGGTGCTGCAAGTCAGAATGAAATACTGAAGGAGGCTCGTCATCAGAGCGGTTTCCCTCCCTCCCTCCCTCCCTCCCTCCTCCCGTAAGTGCAAGCTCCCAGTGGACAAAGGAGGCCAGAGAAGAACCAGTGCCTTGGGCATAAGGTATTGAATTCGGACTGGTATCTCCTAAACTGTGAGCACACCCAGCTGTCCGCTTCTTCACGGTAGCAGGAGACAGCCAAGACAGGCGCCACACTCCTGTGTGTGGCCATGCCGGCGACATTCAGCTGTGATCTGTGTCTTGGGGGCAAAGTTGGGGGTTTCCAACAGTCCATCATTTCAAACCCTCTGATGGCCACCGGGCGGTGCTAATCATTCTTTTATTGCCTTGCCTGTTTCCTGCCCAGCTGCCCTGGAAGGGCTGTGTTCCGCCTCTGTCATCTCCCACTACCCTGGAGGGACCGGCGGGAAGACAGGGGGCCGGCGGTTGCAGGGTGGCCCCCTCCCTGCTGAGGCAGCCAACCGACATCGGCCAGGTAAGTCCCTCCTCCCTGTGGCTGGGAGGCCCAGAGAGCCAGCAGGAGAGGCCTGACCAGCCTAAAGGCAGTTTAAACGCGTGTCTGGTCAGCACATTGATGGGTCTCGTTGAATACCACTGACGGGCGAGCCCTGAGGGGTTGTCCTGGGATCCGTGCGGGCTGGGCTGAGGCTCTCTGGCGGCTTCTCCGTGTTTGAGGCACGCAGCCTCTGAAGGCACTCGGAGCAGCAGGTTCAGGGCTGGGGGCTGAGGACGCTCTCTTTTGTTGATCAGCAACCAAGAGTGAAAAAAGGAGCTGGCCCACCAGCACGCCTTGAATTCACACCCTCAGGCCCTCACAGATGGCGGGCCTTTGGTGGTCATGTGGTGCTGGCCACGAAGAGTAAGGATCACGTAGCCCGAGGCCACATGAAAACCACCTGGTGTTTCTAGGTCTGTGCGATTCTTAAAAACACCCAAAGCCAAACTCCCTGCCACCGAGTCGATGCCGGCACAGAGCCACCCTACGGGGCAGGTAGAACTGCCCAGGAAGCGTCCGAGTCTCTCCCGAGGAGCCGCTGCTGGTCCCTGCGTCAGTCTGGGCCAACGAGAGAAACAAGGCCCGGGACATTCATGTGAGTGTAGCAGAGAACTTTCTATCAAGGAGGATATTAAGAAAACATCCCGGCCCAGTGCACATCAAGTCCATTTAGCCCATATGTCCGGAACCAGCCCATAGATTCTTCAGTAGACTCACACAACACATATAATGATGTCGAATGCAGGAAGATCACAGGCCAGTGGGTGGAAAGTCTTGTGGATCCAGTGGTGGTGCTGGTGTGGGTCTCCATGTGGCTCCTCCAGCTCCAGGGCTCTGGTTCCCTCAGCATAGCTCCATGGGGTCTGTCAATAGGAATGTCTTGCAGGGAGAGTACCCTGTTTCCCCGAAAATAAGACAGTGTCTTATATTAATTTTTGCTCCCAAAGATGCACTAGGTCTTATTTTCAGGGGATGTCTTATTTTTCCATGAATGATATGGTACACGTTTATTGTTTATTGTTTTATTAAAAGAGACCTCACACTTTCTGTCTGCTGGGCTGCACTGTGGCCAACAGCGAGCACCTGCTGCTAAGGTCCAGAATCCAGAGTGACGGTAGCTTCGGGAGCCTTATTTTGGGGGGGATGCCTTATATTTCAGCGAGAAGCAAAACTGTAAGTAGGTCTTATTTTCGGGGAAACAGGGTATGTGCATCCGGCCTCCAATGAAGAAGACAGGAGTTCCCAGAATCCTCAGGAGAAGGCCACGCCCACACAGAGGCCTCATGGGCGCTGGCCTGATTGACAGGCCAGACTCCATCCCTTCCCTCAGGTGGACAGGAGATGACGTTGCTGCCACAGCCTCCAACTGCTGACCTTGAGGTTCGCAGCCCAACACACAACCACACAGCACCAGGGCTCCTTGTGATGTGATTCTTAGGCAAGCCCCTTAAAAGAAAAGACTGCTTACTGCAGTTACTGCCACAACGCCCCCATGACTCGTGGGACACACAGTGCCCACCTACACTTTCCGCCTTAGCGTTTAGGGGGAGAGGGAGTGTGCCATCCAGCTTTAGCATGAGCCAGCTGCCTGCTGCTGAGGACCTTTATAACCTGAGAGGGCACGGATCTGAGGGGTCGGGCCTCATCCCCCCACTCCCAGAACCTGCTGATGGTACTGAAGTCCGCCTCGCCTCATATGAAAGCAGCTTCCCATTGCCTCAAAAATGCCTTCCACTGGTCAAAATGCACGGTTTCAGCAACAAAAGAAAATTCAAAGTGGAAAATGATTTGACTGTGACGGGCTAAACTTACTTCCCCCCAAGTGATCCCTCTCCTGTCACCAGCAGTGACCACCACCTTGTGAGCCACGGAAGTAACTGCCCAGGCTGAGCACCCGCTCTGTTGGGTTGCCCACTGAGCCTCACCCTCCAGGGAGGAGCCAGTGACCTCAGGCCTCTGAGAGGAAACCGGGATGCCCCTCCTCCCCCTCCCCATCCTGCTGTGGCTCTGATGGGAGGTGCTTCAGCCCTGGGCCTGCTCCACAGGACCCCCACCCCCACCCCCGAGCGTGGGGTCAAGTGGGCATCCAGTGCCATGTCTTTCACGGTCCCCCCCATCAGTGAGCAATTGCTGAGTTCCCCTGGAAAAGGAAGTCTCTACAGCCTTCTGAGGGGAACACCTTGTGGAATGTAGGCAAAAAGAGGCTGAGGACGCTGGCAACCTCTGCCCTGGGCACGGCTGGGTCTTTTTCCTGGGAAGGCATCCCCGTGGCAAGGTCACCTGGGGGGAGAATGCTGGGTACAGTAGACAAACAAATCTATAGAAACTCATGTGTATAAGGCAGAGGATTATATACAAAAGCAGATGAATATTGAGAAAACATCCCAGCCCAGTCCAGATCAAGTCCACGAGTCCAATATTAGCCCATATGTCCGATACCAATCTATCAAGCCCTCTTCTGACTCACGAAACACATGCAACGGCGCCGAGTGCAGGAAGGTCACAGGCCAGTGGGTGGGAAGTCTTGTGGATCCAGTGGTGCTGTAAGCATCTCAGCGCTGGCAGGGGTCTCCACGCGGCTTCTCCAGCACCCAGAGCTGCATCAGGGTAGGTCCATGTGACTTCTCCTCAGGGGTGTCTCGCAGGGAGTCAGCCTTGTCAGTAGAGAGTCTCCAAGGGAGTGAGCAGAGAGTGTCTCTCCGGACTCCAAGGAGGGAAAATCAGATTTCCTAGAATTCTCAGGAGAAGGCCATGCCCACACAGAGGCCTCATTGGCTATGATCTGATCCGTAGACTAGACTCCACCCCTCCACTCTTAATCCTCTGAAGCCCTAAGCTGACACCAGATGACGTAACTACCACAGCTGCGCAGAGCAGACTTGGGGCAGAAGTAGGGGTCGCCGCGCCCCCCCCCCCCACCGTGGAAACTTTCTCAGGGTCAACTATGCTCAGGGACAAATGGGGTCTAGAGCCACGAGAGCAGGCTGGAGATTCAGAACAGAGCTCCCATCTTCCCTTGGCAGTGGGGACCGAGCCAAGCCAGCTTCCAAGGACACCCTCAGCTGATGGCAGCAGAGTGGACAAAACTGCCCGCCCTCACATCCCCTCCCCACCCCAAACGCCAGAAATACAGAGGCCCCTTGCCAGCCAGTGTGACCCCGAGCAAGCCGTTGACTCAGTTTCTTCCGTCCGTGTGAGGTGGCCTGGGGGTGCTATGACTGGGAGCCACACACCTGTCGGCGAGGTCTGGCGCAGCCCCAGCCCAGAGCCCCCACGGAGGAGGACGGCTGCTGTCATTACTGCGACGGAGCCATGACCGGGCCCCTAAGCTTGGAGGAGTGGGTTCCAGGGACCTCGGGTCCAGGTTCCACAGCTTCCAGCAGGATCCCTCAGAGCAAAGGAACACAGCTTCCCTTTAGAACTGAGGTGGGGCTCAGGGACACGTCCCTGGGGGTCAGTGAGAGGCTGAGCCAGATTCCCAAGGTCCCCCAGGGACCCCTGCCTGCCCGCATCCTCTTCCACAGCAAGGTCCCCCATCTACTACGCAGGCCGCTTAGGCTGTTGCAGCTTGGAATGTCCCTCCTGACCGTAGGTGGTGCTGTGGCACCTTATTTATTGAACACCAAGCCTTTACTCCCCCGTGTGCAAGAGCAGGAAGACTTAAGCAGTGTCTCTCCGACTTGGTTTCTTTACCTAAAGCTTCAGAGCCACACAGGACAGCGTTCTAGTTACAGCCCGGTTCCACCCTGCCTTTTCCTCAGCGGGACCATTCCAGACATGCCGCCCTGTGGATGCTGGGGCCATTGATTGGACTTTTCTCCCCATGAGAGGCGCCAGTTAGACACGGTCTCCCGCACCCCACCCCCTGCACACCTTACAGCCGTTGAGTATAGTGAATTCACCAAGTCCTGAACACACTGCACAGCCCAAACCCGCGCCTCTGCCTTCCCCCGTATCCCCCCTCCCCACTCCAAACATCAGATTCCCACCCACAGCCCCCCTCTGGCCCAGAGTGGAGATGCCCCACTGTTTCTAAGGCCCTCTCTCCTTGCAGAAGCGGACAGCCCCATCTTTCTCCCGTGGAGTGGCTGGTCGGTTCCACCCACCTGCCTTTTGGCTAGTGGCCCAACACAGGCTAGGGGCAGGCCTTCGAGTCGGGGTGGTGGTGGTGATGTGGTGTCGTGGAAGGAGTCGGGCGCTGGCAGCCCCCTTACCAGGCGTGGATGCGATGCCACCACTTGGCCATGAAACGAGGGTGAACTCACTCAGCTGAGCGCCAGGGATGAGAACACTGGCTTTGTTGTATTGCGATGTTGGAGAGAACGTGCCAGAAGCGTCTGGGACAGCGGTGGCCCCACGGACACCTCACGCCCGTCGCTGTTGCAGTGGGCATTGTCGAGTGCCATGGAAACGCTTCTGACCCACGGGAACCCCCCGGGACCGAGCAGAAAAGCCCCCAGGGGGTTCGTGGCTGCCACCTTTCAGGGAGCAGAGAGACCACTGCCAGGCCTGTCTCCCCAAACATCTCAGGAATGTTAGCGGTGATTTCATACGCTGCTGCCGCCACCATCTTCTGGCCCTTGGTGGCTCTTTTTAATTCAGTAATTAAGTTAGGAGAAAGCAGTTTTCCGAGAAGAATGACAATTAAGGAATGCATGACAAGTCCGAGGAGGGCGGGGCCTGAGTTCCCTAGCTGGCACTTTGCTGATGAGCACCTGTTGGCATAGCCCAGGGGTCCGACATGCAGACATTTCTTCTGCTGACGGTGGTCAGTAACAGGTTCAAAAATGCCACCCTTATTGCTATATGCCCCACCCCTCATAAGCTTTAGGGGTGCTTGACCAGCAGATATCTTCCCCTTGTGTACCCTGGAACCAGGCAGACTCATTAGTTGCTGCCCTGGGCCACAGCGGGGCTTCCCCTGGAGGGACCTACCCTGATCACAGGGGAGCAGGGCCTCCGGAGTGCTGGGGACCAGAGGTTTGGGGAAACACAGAGGAGGGTTTCAGCAGTCTGGCGGGGTGGGGGTGGGGCTTCCCAAGAGTCTGTAGATAGAGCCATGTGGAGAGTGAGACCACACGGAGATAGGGTGATCTGAATGGAGTCGGCTCGGCAGGGCACGTGTGGAGGCCCTCGTGTCCCGCACTGGACTCCATCCTCACAAGGACCCCCTGGGGAGGGCGCTTCTGAGCCCAGCTCTGGTTACCGGGTGCCACGGACTGGGTTCTGACTCACCGTGGTCCCATGAGATGGACTGGGCATGGCCCACGGGGCTCAGTTCTGGGTCACGCTCGGGGCAGCTGTGCATTGGACTTGACCCAGGACTGAGCAGGCCTGCTGGATGCCTCAGCCCCTGCGTTCACAGGAGACAGTCCACACCAGGGCAGGCGCATGGGGTGTTTGTAAATGCTACTTCCAGCCTGGGCCCTTTGTACTTCAAGGCCCAAAGTGAGCCCCCGGCACCCCTTTAACTCTCCGGCGGCCAGCCTCAGAAGCATGTTCTAGAGAAGGGGCCCAGCCCCCTGGTCCTTGGAGGGCGGTGCTGCAGGTGAGATGGTGGTGGTGGCTAGCACCAGGTCTGCCGTTGCAGGCTGCTTTGGGAGAAAGGCGAGGCTCTCTGCCCCGTGCAGGCTTACAGTCTTGGGAACCCTAAGAGGCAGTTCTCCCCGTCCTGTAGGGTCGCTCAGTTGGAACCGACTGGATGGCTGGGGGTTGGGTCTTACTGGACAGGCCCGTGTCCTGGCCCTGTCACCCTCTGTCCCCAGCCGTGTCAGCTGACTGTACACTGGGTGTAAGGGGTGGGAGCGGGAGTGGGGGTGGCGGGGGGCTGCCAGGGGCCCAGGAAGGAACCCTGAGGTCGTTCCTGCCCTGCTCCCTCTCTCTGGAAGCAGGTGGGACATGGCCACCTCCTTGGTCCCCATTGTCCTAGTTGGCAGAGGCTTCCAGCTTTGCTGGTCTCTCTGAGGGTCCCCCTTCCCCCAGGAGGTGTTCGCAGCACTGGGTCAGTGTCAGACGGTGTCCCTCGGAGCGTGGGGAGAGTGTATTTGATCCTCTCTTGTAACCTTCAGCCTCATCCCCTCACCGGATTCACTCACCAGGAAACCGCAGAGAGCCCCATGGTCCCTCACCCCTGCCCTCAGGAGGCCGTCTGAGGGTCAGACGGACAGACAGACAGGCAGCCCTTCAGGCAGCGCTGACCCGGGAATGAGCTCAGTGAGAGAAAAGGGCTGTGGACCTGCCATTCGACAGCAAGGTCCTTTTGGGTAAAGGTGCACGGGTCCATGCGGATGCTGCCTGGTTTGGCCTGGGGTGGCCGGACCCCCGGGGCCTGCAGTGGGGAGGACACCCTACTGAGAAGCAGGCAAGTGCCCAAACCAGACAGAGAAGGAGATGGAGAATTCCGAGAAGTGGCCGGACGTGGGAGGCTCTCCCAGCTTCATTGTCCCCCGAAGCTGCAGTCCAAGTGCGAGGCATCAAAAGGTCCTGGGCCACTTCTCGTGTAAGAGGCGAGGCCAAATCGGACCCATTCAGGTTTCTAACGAGCACAGAGCTATCTGGGTCCGGAAACCATTGTGCTTGGCACGGAGTTAGCCCCCAGCGGAACTCAAACCAATCAGACCCACCACTATCGACTCCATTCTGACTGGCAGGGGCCCCTCGGGACAGAGCAGAGCTGTCCCTGGAGTTCCCGAGACGGGGACTCTGCACGGGGCAGGCACCTTCCTCGTTCTCTCAGGGCGCCTGGTCGGTTTGAACCACTGACCTCGCCCCACACCCAGCCCTCTCCGCCACCCGGGCTCCATCTTCAACGGAGAGCACCTGTTCTGGTCGTGGTCAAATGTGCCTTCTCGGGTGCCGTCGAGTCCCAGTCCGCATTGGGAAATGAGAGTGTACGTGAGCCAGCTCTCCCGAGGGCTGCCACCGCGGCTCTGTTCTCTACAGAACCCTCGTGCCAATGGAGAATTGGGATGAAGAACGAGTGGGCCCCCCGAGACTCTGTGAAGCCCCCGTCTTCCTGGAAGAGAGGGCTTGTGTGACTGGGGCTCCAGACGTGAACCTAACCAGCATGTTTCCAAATGCAAAGGGCCAATGATACACCGGTGCCTCTTGGGGTGAGTGGGGGTGAGAGTAAGTGGGGACTTACTCTCCACAGAGGAGTCTAATTGGATCTCACTGATACTTGGAGTAGCTTAAGTGGGTGGCCAAGGCTTTGTAAAGCTTCCTGTGAAGAATGAAGCTAACAGCTTTGTGTTTTACACAACCATAGGGCCACTCTAAGGAACCCTGGTGGCTTAGTGGATGCGCGTTGGCCTGCGAACCACAGGGGCAGCAGTTCGGAACTGCAGCTCCTAGGGAGAAAGACAAGGCTGTTCAGTCCCGTACAGAGTCAGTCTCAGAAACACGCAGGGGCAGTTCTGCCCTGTCCTATGGGGTCACACTGTGTCGGGATCGACTCGATGGCAGTGAGTTTGGTTTGGTTTGAGGGTCACGGTCAGCCGGAACCAACTCAAGGGCACACAGGAACAGCGTGTCCGAGACTACCTTGTGGAAGACAGAGATGCTTAGTTAGCGGGGCCACAACGCACTTCAGAGTGCGCATGTGAGTGAGAGAGAGAGAGAGAGAGGTGGAGGAACTGATGGATTGATTTTAGGGAACATGCTCAGTGCAGGCTCCTGACACTTTCCCTCGATTCAGAGTGCTGCTGGTGCATGCATAGTGACATGGATAAGTTGGCATCCCTTGTTTGGTGGCAGCGAGAGCCTCCTGCTTGGTCAGGAAGAGCCAGGAGGCCACACCCGGAAGGCGGGCAGGGAAGGAGGGAAGGCGGCCTGGGACCCGCAGTCCCCACTGCTCTCTAGTTTCCTTCTCAAGCAAAAGAGGCCCTTGGTGTGACACGCCGCCGCCATCAGGGCCGGTTTCTGACTGGAGGGCAGCTCCCCAGACCTCCCAAGGTGGCTGGAAATGCGGCGTAGAGGGATCTAAACGCAAGCTGTCTTGTTTTCCGAATAAAAGACCATCCTCTGTTCTTTCTTCCAGGGGCACAGGAAGTCCTCATTGACCCAGGTACCCTGCCTCCTCACTTGGTCTGCTTCTCCTGTGGTGGCTGTGTGTGTTTCGAAATTCATTTTATTTTTAAATTTACCTGCTTTTGTGAATGGCTGGGGGATCAACATGCCTGGACTGTGATCCTGGAACCTTCTGATTTAAGAGACTTTAAATCAGAATCATCACCTACCCCATTTTCTCCAGGCCTCTTCGGGGTACCCCACAGCTTTGTTCGTCAGCCCGAGAGGAACGGACATGCTTCCGCTCGCATGGGGAACGGAATGATTCCAGACTGTGGCTCTAATCTGAACACATCCAGCATGCATGTTCTGTTCATGTTGAATTCATTCACAGTAACTACGTGGCTCTAATTCTCCGGTTCCCTCCCTCCTTCCCTCCCTCCCCAAAACATGAACTTAGATCCTGTTTGGCATTGTGGTGTGTGTGTGTGTGTGTGTGTGTGTGTGCGCTTAACAGGGAAAAAAGCATTTTGTGTTTGTCACTGAGGTGGGTCTCCTGTTCTCCGCTTCACCTCGGCCACTAACACAGTAAAGCTTCCATTGATCAGGGTGCTGCCCTGGTGGTTGGGGTGGTGGCGCCAACAGCAGGATTGGCAGTTCAAATCCACTAGCCGCTCCCAGGGAGTGGCATGAGGCAGTCTTCTCTGGTAAAGATTTACAGCCTCAGGAACCCCAAGGAGCAGTCCAAGCAGTCCCTTTGGGGTCGCTCTGAGACGGCATCGACTCCACAGCAGTGGGTTGCGTGGGTGGGTGGGTGGGGAGGTGGGCTTTCCTCCTACTCAGCACCCTTGTTTTCTGGGTGAGTCACCCACTGTGACAAATGCCATCAAACATGCCAACTGGCTGCATGTGAAGACCTGACGGTGCCCCCGTGGTGCCTCTCAGGGCTTGGTCGCCAGCACACCCCTAGTGGGGCAGCACCCTGTGGACCTGGGCTCTGAGAGGCCTGGCTTCGGACTGGCCACTTTTGGGGTTAGCCTTGGCCCCTACGTTCAGGCCCCTGGTCCTTTTCATGTTGACATCTGTGTAGGGCGCCCGGTGACCGCCCACTCTCATTTCCTTCCGATGGATGGACGTCCAGCTCTCCAGCCCCCAAATCTGTTCTCTCTCCTGCTGAACTGCTTGGGTGACTTGTCAGTCACCAGCTGACCCATGCCTGGGGGGGCGGGGGGGGCATTTGTTCAAAACATTGTGGCTTTCTTGATTCTTGGGATTTCTGTCCCCCCCTCCCCCCGGGGCTTGGTCTCTGCACTTACCCTGCGGAGGCCCCTGTAGGCATGCTTCAGGTGCAGGCAGAGCGAGGCTCCAGTGCTTTCCCGAACCCCCTACCCTCCAGTGATGGTTGCCACCAAAGACCCACGCGCTGTCCTTGACGCCTCTTCTGAGTCCTGCCCCAGAATCCTCAGAGGCAGTGGTCTCATCTTGTGAGGTGGGGGTGGGCAGCCCAGTGTCGACCTCGCACGGCGCTCCCTGAGAACGGGCTCCCTACCTTTCTGACTTTCCTCGGGAGTGGTGGAGCGCCTGTGGAGTTCAGGATGGGCTTGGGTCCCCATCCGCACTCATGCCGTTTCGACAATGGTGTCTGTTGTAGGCCCGCCCAGAATTGTCTCCCACATCCACTTAAAAGGCCTGGATCTTGCAACAACGTCTCCAGGGATTGCAAGCCCTGGGCTCCTTAGTTCCGGTAGGTCCGGTAGGTGCCGTGATTGACGGATCCGTGTGAAGGAGACCTGGCGGGGACCTGGCGTGGTGTTGACACTGCGTCTTCATGAACATACACAAGTACTGAAGCTTGGAAGCAGTCAGTGGCCGTGAGGAAACTCACGCACTGGGCCCGTGTGCGCGACACAGGCATGCACTGTGTGGCTCTTGTTTCTGTTCTCTGAAGGGGCTTCGGCTCTCCCACGCCGCTCCAACCTGAGGATTCCGTCTTAAAACCGCCCCTGTGCGCAGCTCAGTTGGGACTGAGTTGGGGCCGTTTCAGGCACGGAGACCCACCAGCCCCTAGGGGAGGACCCCTCCCCACTGTAGAGAGCAGAGGGAGCGCTGGTCTCTCGGCCTCTTCGCTGTGTGCTGGGAACTGGCTTTCAGACGCAGCCCCCCTCTTCATTCTTGGGGTTTCAGTGCTCACTTAGAATCCCCGAGAGGGAATTTGCCTTGTTTAAAGGTTCCTTACGTTTGTTTCCCTGGAGATCTGGTGTGTTTGCGCTTTCACGGTTTTACTTTATGAAAACCTGAAGTGTGCTTGTCGCCGACGGCTCGCTTTGCCCGGTAGATGATGTGTTCCCCACTTTACAATGACTTGAGTTCTGTTTCCCCAAGGAGTGAGTGTGCATGCATGCTGTAAAAATGGAACCCGCTGCCACCGAGTGCATTCTGACTCACAGCGAGCTGATGCTATAGGGTTTCCGAGGCAGGAAATCTTCAGGGACAGCGGACAGCCTCGTCTTCCTCCCCGGGAGCAGCTGCTGGGTTTGAACCACCTACCTGGTGGTCAGCAGCCCAACCCTGACCCGACAGTGCCACCAGGGCTCTGCTGACCGGGCTGAGGGCTCCTCTGTCCTCCCTTTATTCTGTATCGAAGTCCTGCTCGCGGTGAAGACTGTAGGAGGTAAAGAGAAAGTAAGCAACTCTAAAAGGGCCCTGGCTCCCCATGGAGGGTGAGCTTGCAGGCAGGGGTGAACCTGGGCGTGGGAGGCCCCAGCTTTGTCCCTCTTCACGCTGTTTTTGCGTTTCTTGGCCTGGTGAGTTGCCGTATAGGTCTTTGGACAAGCCTGTCTCTTTCCACAAAGAATCCGCCTGGGGTTCTGGTTGGGATTGCGCTGCCTCTGTCGATAGGTTGGGGGAGGATTGACTTTTTATGAGTCTGCTTGCTCTCCAAGCTCCTCACCTCACCACCACCTTGTTCCTTGACACTTGGTGTGTGTGTGTGTGTGTGTGTGTGTGTGTGTGTGTGTGTTCCCTCCCAACAGTTCCACTTGGAGATATTTCACACACAGACGATTCAGTCGTTCAGTCACATCAAGAAGAGTTGCACAATCACCACCACAATATTTTAGAAGATTTTCTTCATTCTCGTACACATAGCTATTAGCTCCCCATTTCCCCCTACCCTCCCCCTGCCGTACCCCCCAGGAACCATTAATCCAGTTACTCTCTCTGTCGATTTACCTACCCTGGGTTTCAGCTACAGAAAAAAACATGTTTAAAAGACCAAACAAACCCCAAATTAGCAAGAATAACAAAGTAAAACAGATGTAAACCTCAATAGAAAAGAAAGCAGAAAATATTAAACACCAGAATAAGTTTAAGTGGATCATAAAGGAGATCAGATGGCAGGGTGCTAAATGTCCAGCTAGCTGCATCTGCAGCAGTCCACTGTCCAGTGCGTTCTGCAGGGGAGCCAGGCTGTTCACACCCCGGTCCATGCTCGGAGGGGTCACCAGGGCCTTCATCCTGTGGACACCCTTGAGACCTTCCCATGACCCTGGCTCTTCCTCTTGGTGGATGACGGGGCAGTTGCTGGGTTCACACCTGAGAGGCGGTGTGATTTGTGTCCAGTCTCTGTTCCAGACTTCTTCTAACCTTGCCCGTTCCCTCTCGTTCCCTGGCTTTTGCTTCCCCGGCCTGCAGACCAGAGGCCGTGGGCTGGACACCCAGTGTTTTCTGCAGCTGCAGAGTAAGGGACTGCTTCTCTGACCATCTTAGGAAATCAAAGGACGCCTTCCTCTGGTCAGCGTCCTGTGTGGACGGGTTTCCACTCTTCAAATGGAGTTTTCTCCGAAGCTCTTGCCTTGGAGACTTGGGTGGGTTGGAACGAGGTGTTCTGTTCATTGACAGTGGCTGGCCAGAGACAAGAAGCGTTGGCCGTGATGAAGAGGCAAGTCACTACGATCCTTCTGCGAAGTCTAGAAAACGCTCCCACCCACCTCCTCTGCTGGGGTGCCGTGTGGCCCCTCTCTAACTGAGGTGCTGAAAAACCTGGGGGGCTGCACGCGGACTCTGCCCAGGTCTTCTCTTAGTCACCTAGTGCCGCCCTCTCGGAAACACACAGGGGGTGGCTTTCAGAAACAAACTGATGTTCTCACCACGTACAGACTCGGAGTCGGCCAGCTCGGAGGGAGGTCCAGGTCTCCCCCAACACCTGCGGGTCCAGCATTCCAGAGCTCTCAGTTCCCAGTGCCTTGCCACGCATCTCCCTCGGGCTCTCGGGAGTGCTCAGTGTGGAGACCCTGGGTTCACGGGGGTGCGTGGATCCCAGGCCTGTCTTTTTGGTGGTGCTGAGGCTCCTCCGGGCCCCGCGTGGCCGTCTCATTCCTTTCTCATCTCTGTGGAGATGGACTCATGGGGCCACCCCATCCTGTGGACTGCATTCTGTCTCTTTAGCTTATGTGCTTCGACACCTGGCTCCTTACATCGGCAGGGTTAAGATGTGGCTAAAACACATAGGGCGATTATGTCAGATCACAGAACAGGACGATACTTATATAATACTGAGAATCATGGCTGATCCAAGTTGACACAGTTAAGGTGATAAAAACGGAAACCTTTTTACTGTGACCCTAGTGAGAGTGTACACAATTTTACACCCCACAGCGGATACACATCCTGATTCAGCTCATCCATCCCAACCTGCTCGGCGCGCCCTGGCCTATCCCACTTTCTCTCCCTGGTCCCTGTTCCCATTCCTCTGAACTTTGTCCTGGGGCAAATGCTGCCCTTTGGATCCTAAACGGTTGGTCCTGTGAACACGTGTCATTTGGGGAAATGATTCAATCCGTTCATTCTTTGGAATGACTCCGTTCATGATGGCCAGTGGCTGACGGTCATGGAATGCCTTTCCCGTTCCTTCCTGGAAGCAGTTCAACAGGGAGGGGAGCTCATTTGGGTTCATTAGCATTTCGTGTAACGCTTTAGTGCTGAGAACCGTGGTAGGCCCTGACTGCTCTGAGAAGTGTTTAGAGTACAGTAGGACACGTTCAGTGCTTGCCTTGTTTGGACCCCTCCCCCCTCATACACAAACGAAGCACCCTGGACCTAGCGGGCTTCCTTCCGCTTGGCTTGCAGGTGCCCTCACCACCAATGGCATCAACGCTGACACCAGCGCCGAGATCGGCCGGGCCAAGAACTGCCTCAGCCCCGAGGACATCATCGACAAGTACAAAGAGGCCATCTCCTACTACAGCAAGGTGACTGCATGCTTTGGCCCCGTGCGAGTTTGCCGAGAAGCCCCCGTCTGATGCTGCGGCAAGGCCTAGTTACCGTCGGCCCCTGTCTGCAAGTGTGTCTCACACCACCTCCTCCCCAGGCTTCCTGCAGCGTCCCTCCTTCTGTCTCAACCCTTTGGGCCCCTGAGAGTGCGGATCTTGACGGGAACAGAAAGCCTCCCTTTCCCTTCCCCCGCAGAGCGACTACTGGCCTTGAACTGTTGACCTTGGGCCTGGCCGCCCAACTCATCACCCACGACTCCTGATTTCTACCCTTTACATTCTAACCCAGCAGTAGCTGTGGGCGTTGGGAGTGGGGCTGGAGGAGTGCTGGTGATCCACAAAGCCTTTTCTGTCCAATCGTCCTCCCTGTCCTTCTACTTAAGACACGGGGTGGGGTGGGGGTCTGGGTAGCAGGAGGAGACAGCCCTGAGCTAGGAGATCGTGGACACGCTGGACCAGGACAGCGTAGCAGCCAGTGACGGAGCTCAGGCACAGGGAGGGTGGCAAGGGCGGCGCAGGGATATGGCTCACACGGTTCTCCCGTTGTCACCTGCTGGCTGAGAGTCGCAGCTGACTTGGGCACCCAGCCACAACAGCAATGCGTTTTCCGAGCACTGGACTGATCCACAGAGACTTGGGGAGAGCAAAGGACCCACTGATCATTATTTTAAATTTGGCCAAATGCCACGTTATGGTGATTGTCTGCTTTCAATGAACGGCAACCAGGGCTTGGAACTCGGCGTGGCTGACACAGTGACCCTAGGACAGACCTGGGTTTGTAAAATGCAGGTGACCCAGCACCTTAACCGGTAAAACTCACAGGTGGCAGTCCTGCTAGAAGCCTCACCTCCCTCCTGGAAAACAGGCAGCGTGCGGCTTGGCCATCAGAGTCAGAAATAACATTGCCTTGTTTAAAAATCAGGGCTGTGCATAGTCCTGGCAATAACCCAGTCTCCCGCGTCAGGCTCCTCAGAGCCCCCATTCCAGGGCCTGGACCTGGAGCTCTCCCTTGCCGGCCCGGCCCGGCTCTGGCTCCAGAACACTCATAGTGAAACAGAAATCCACTCTCTGCGCTCCCCGTGTGGGCGGCCGAACACCACCAGGCCCTGATACAGACACTCTCACTTGAGCAGCCCTGGGCTCTGTCGGGTCAGGCATCCAACAGAAGCTGGCCTCCCTGGTGCGGTGGCCAGGGGCCTGCAGTTGTCCCAGATGCCAGGACAGGCACAGCCTCACTGTCCTTTTCTGCCTGCCCGCCCGCAGTATAAGAACGCCGGCGTGATTGAGCTGGAGGCCTGCGTCAAGGCGGTTCGCGTCCTCGCCATTCAGAAGCGGAGCATGGAAGCGTCGGAATTCCTGCAGAATGCGGTGTACATCAACCTCCGGCAGGTGAGTGTGCAAGGGGACCTCACGTGGATGCGGACGTTATCCGTGTCCCAGCTTCCTTGATGGGACCTTCCTCTCAAACCCCTCGGCCATCTCTCCAGGTCATCTTTCCGATGGGTGTCCTTGCCTCACACCAGCTTTGCCACTTTGAAGGGGCTCCGTCCCTCCCACCCTCCTTCTGCCATTTGTCAAGTGACCACCATTTGTCAGTGCACACCTCTGCCCTCTGTGGCAACAAAACGTGGGGTTTGTGAAGACACCCGGTGTAGCTCCTTTGGCACAGCAGGTACTCAGCACAGAGTGTCTTGAACCTGAACCTGGAGATGTTTTTTCTCTCACTCTCTTTTAGCTTTCCTTTCTTTTTAAAGAAAAGTAGAACCTTAAGCCAAAATAGTCTGTCCAGTTTTCTGGGCAGCCGAGAGCAGTCGAGCTTGGCCGGCGCTTTAAGCACGGTTTCTCTCCTAGCGGCTGGTGGGCTCGGATTGCTGACCTTGAGGTAGCAGCCCAACA
>NW_022103896.1:2821974-2825582 GCF_000313985.2 Echinops telfairi
ACTCCCAGCCCTGCCGGACATGGGGGGCTGCATCTCATGGGTTCCGCCTGTTGCTGTAGTTGCCTCTCCTTCAGGCCCCTAGCCCGATGCTGCGACTGCGGGTTGCAGGGTCCACTCTGGCTCACAGCCACCCTGCGAGACTGAGCAGCCCTGATCCCGAGGCCTCCAAGGTGGCCAACTTTACAGGAGCAGATGGCCTCTGCTTTCCCCAGTGTTGCCGCTGGGTGGGTTTGAACTGCCCTCCTCCCGGTTATCTGCTGAGTGCTTAATCACTGTGCCACCAGGACCCCAGCTTGCCAGATGAGCTGACCGGAAAGTCATGAGTGCTGGTAGGAGCTTAGAATTTCAATCAGCAGTCGAGGCAGCTGTTGGGTCCAAGATTCATACCCATTCCCAGGCAGGAGTTGCTAAAGGGGACCCTGGATAGGCACTGAGACGTGCCTGTTACCACAAGCGCCCCGTACACACATATACACACATGTACACACATGTAGGCAGGCGGGCATTGCACTTTGGTTTTGTGGTGTTGGAGTGGGATTCCTGACTGTGTGACCCAAGGATTGTAAGTAATAAAATCTAAGACCGGAGGAGGGAACGGTAGTAGGGCTTAAATCCTGAGCACCCAGTTTGCAGAAGACTCTGAATGACAGTGAAAGCCTCCTAATCCATTTTCAGGGTCCCCCTGTGGATCTAGCCACCAGTGAATCCCTTCTAACCAGTGGCCAAGAATGTGAACTGAGGACTCCTTTTCTTGTGTGGGGCCATGGGCTGGCCTGCCTTCCCTTCAGGTGTTGAGAGCCTACAGTGGGTGAGC
Source organism: Echinops telfairi (assembly GCF_000313985.2). Classification (NCBI taxonomy): domain Eukaryota; kingdom Metazoa; phylum Chordata; class Mammalia; order Afrosoricida; family Tenrecidae; genus Echinops; species Echinops telfairi. The sequence goes on from NW_022103896.1 coordinate 2,822,789, forward strand.
ACCAACCAGTCCTAAGAGCCAGCAGCAGGCATCTCATTGGCGGATCGGCCATGTGTCATTCGGTGTGGGTGTGAGTGTGGCACACGGCAAGGTTTGCCTCCATGGAGGAGTCCTGGCCAGTGTGCCTCCGGTGCGGCCACCACCTGTCTGTCGTGAAAGCCACCTGCATGCTCTAGGACGCTGAGCAGCTTCAGGAGCCTCCAGACGGAGGCAGAGTGGAAAGAAAGGCCTGGTGACCTTCTGAAACAACCAGGCCATCAAAATCCTTGAGACCCGGATGGTGCCGGGTTCACCATGATCGAGTCTGCCGGAAGCAGCTAACAGAAGAGGTTTCATCAGAATGGGAATGTGGAACCAAACTAAATTCTCGTGGGGTCCAGACTCGAGGGAGCTCTGGTGGCTGGATGAAGCCTGGAAACGACTGGCCCAGGATCTCCTTTCAACCCTTGGCCAGCCAAGGACGACCCCCCAGAGGGAGCAGTGCTCTCCCCGAGGGCTAACTTGCGGCATGGAAATGACCACCACAAACCCAGAGTCAGAACGGAGGCGGAGGGCCTCAGCAGAGGAGGGTGCCAGGGGGCAGCATCTGCAGGACTGGTGAGCTAGTGAGGTGCACTCTGCTGTGTGTATATTTCCAACAACAACAACAGTAGGAGATACATTTTGAGGAAGACTATGTTTCAGGATCCTATCCCTAAAAACCAAACCACAGCCCCCTATGGACCTCTTGGATTGATGATGGAGTAGGCGTGGGCTCTGTCCCATGGCGCACGGTGGAGTGGGATTGCCGGGTGTCGCGGGGCAGGTGGGTGGCAGCTCTTTGTGTGGACGGGGACAGAGCGGCCGGCCACAGCCCTGCATGCAGTGAGCGTGGATGAGCCCAAGCCAGAGAAAGCCTGGTGACAGGCACATCCCCTCCCCCAGGACACCGGAGCCGCGTCAGTGGTGGGAACCCACCAGCCCCCCACTCGGAGGTAGAAAGCGCCAGCTGCGTGCTTCAGTGACTATCCCGGACCCAGAAGCCCACAGGGCAGTTCTGCTGGGTCCTTCAGGGTCACCGTGGGCCAAGATCTCCCCGGTGGTGGGGTCTGGTTTTGTGCTTTGCCCTGCAGGTCTGGGGGGCATTCTGGGTACCTTCTGTTCTGGGTCTCCCTCGAAAGCACAAGGGAGCCTCGAGCTCCCAGAGTCACAAATGCCCCCCACCCTGACACTGGCTACTGAGATAGCCTCTGCTGGGGGGTGGGCCCCGTCTGTTGTCTGGGCATTTATAGTTGCCGCCACTGTGCTGCACACCACACTTGCCGGGCAGCTGCTCGTAATCCCACTTAGAGATGGGCACCGGGGGCAGGAGAGTGTGCCGCTTATCCAAGACCACCCTATGAGGGGCCCTGGATTCCAATCTGGTTCCTCGTGGCTCTGAAACCCAGGGTCCACACACAGGCGACATCATGTGGCTTCTCCGATGGCCAGGTGTTTGTCCCAAACCTGGCATCTGTCCCAAACCATTCTGCACCCACTGCCATTGCGTAGCCCCTGTGGGACAGAGCAGAACTACTCCTTAAGGATTTCTAAGGCTGTCAGTCTTCACAGAGGACCAGACGGCCTCATCTGTCTCCCAAGGAGCGGTGGGTGGGTTTGAACTGCTGACCTGGCAGCATTACAGTGCTCACCACACAGGGCTGCAGGACTCCTTATGAATGAGCAGGAAATGGCAAATGACAAGAAGAGAAGGCAGTCGTAAGGAACCAGTGAACAGACCCTCGGCCTTCTGGACCCCAGACCAAGCCCTGTCCCGGGCCCCCTACAGCCCCAGCACTCAGAACCCCTCAGCTTCCTTCCATGCCTAGCCCGAGACCCTCTTTGTCTCTGGTTCTTTTTCTCTGCAAAGCAGATTTCTGGCAGGACATGCTCTTCAGCTGAAAGAATAACCCCTGTAAACTTCTTGAAGCAGTTGCCAAGGAAACCTAGCTCAAGCCTGCAGGCAGATGATCAGGACCTAACCGATCTTCATGGTCCTGCCCCTTCAGCAGACTACAGAGCAGAGGCCAGGGCACAGACCCCGGAGTGCTGGCCACCGGGCGCAGCCAGAAGGACACCGGCCTCCAGAGTAGGCTGGGCTGGGTGGGGCAGAGCCCCATTCTCCAACCCCCCCACCACACAGAGGACGCTGGGAGGCAGGAGAGTGAAGTTCCTTCCGGGGGAAGGAGGGGCGTCAGTAAGAAACAGCGTCTGGGGGGACGGTTGATGCACCTGTACCAGCAGAGGGGTCCCGCGGGAACAGGCAGATGGAGAACCCTTTGAGGTCAGAAGTCAGAATGTTGTCTGCGAGCCATGCAGGACCAGGACGCCCAGCTGGACTGGATGGGCACCTGACCACTGGGCTGTGGTCACCTTTGGCCCAGCCCCTCAGCTGGGGTTCCACGTGTCCCTTTGAAACCTCATAAAGCGACGGGCCACCAGTGCTGTGCTGGCCTGCATGTGACTGTGATGCCGGAAGCCTGGCCACTGCCCTCTCAAAGTCCGGCAGGCCACCCTTGGTGGACAGACTCAATGGAGCTGCCAGAATAAGACTAGGAAGAAAGGCCTGGCGATACCCTCCCCTCTGAGGGGGCCAGAAAACGTTCACCGGAAATTCTAGCGTCTCGAGATGCCGTTTCTCCGCAAGCCTATGGAAGCTCGCCTTCTAAATTGGTTCAGCCCTGCCTTTGCGCCCTCTGCCCTGGTCTGCCCTGGGAGGTCAGCATCTGCTCTCTGCTGTGCCCCGGGCCACGTGCCATGGCGCCAAGGCCAGACC
>NW_022103896.1:2825851-2830528 GCF_000313985.2 Echinops telfairi
CTCGGAGAGGCTGGTGCCGGTGCCATGAGCTGAGCTGGGGAGGAGACCAGCACAGGGTTGACGCTGCGGGCGACGTTCACAACCAGTCGCTTTGCTTTCTGTCTGAGAATGCACAGCAGCGGACAGGAGGCCAGTTCAACCATGTACAGCTAGCTCCGCGAGGCTGATGCTGTTCTTCGAGCTGAACAACCATCCCTTTCTGTGAACGTGAACTGCTGCCCCCTCAGCTTCCCGTCTGACCTTTCCAGTGGCTGCTTGTGAGCTTGATCGTGCGAAGCTGGAGCCTGGAGGGGCATTCTGTGCCGGCGAGCGACACCTCCATGATGGGCTGCCTGGCTTCTCTGCCCTTTCGGGCCAGGCTCCCTGAGTGTATGGGAGGCAGACTCGGGACTGCTCAGCAGGGAAAGATGGGTCCCGGGCAGGCCATGGCCAGAGGTCAGACCTAGCTGGCATCATAGTCAAAGTGGGTGGGTGGCACCTGATGCCCAAGGAGGCATTGGGTGGCGGTGGTGTTTGGCTGGTTTGTGGGGGGAGAGTGGGCAGCTCTGCGTTTGTCCCCAGACCCCCTTTCTGCTTAGCGGGTGAAAGAGCGGGTGAGCTGCTGGACAGGGGCTCTGTCCGGTGGACAGGCCCAGGGCGAGAGGCCCATCAGGCAGAGCCATGCTTCCAGGAGAGGGCGCCCAGCCCAGGCCAGCCAGCCGGGCCTGACTTCTGTTTTCTGGCCAGCTGCCATCCTTCTTTCTCCCTGGTGACCTCTTTGTGCGTCTGAGGCCGCTTCTCAGGAGGTTGTGTCCAGAAAGGCAGGTGTGGGAGGGCTGGTTAGAACCAGGCTTGCTTTGGCTGCTGTTTCCGGATGGGCTGCTTACAAGTTCACTTCCCTGTGAGCTCTGTGACAGCGCTGAGCGCACGAGGTGTGAACCCGGTCGTCCAGGAGCCTCTCAGGTAATGAGTCTGAGATGGGGGGGGCACAACTGTCCCCATGCACGCCCGCCCTCCCTCCGCCATCTCACCCCGCGAGCACACAGAGCCGTTCCTCATCAGCTTCTCTGTCTCTCCCACCACCTGCACAGGAAAACGTGGTTCATCCTTTCTGTACGATTAAAACTGACCGTTGACCTAATGATTTTAGGCAGATTCTTCTGAAAGAAAATTCTCTTGGGCAAACCCTGCCACCCTTGCTTTGGGGTGTAGGGAAGAGGGCTGCACTCTTTCTAATCTTTCTACACACACACACACACACACACACACACACACACACACACACTCTGAATAAATGTGGTGGTGGACTGGTCACGCATTGGGCTGCCATCGGCATGGTTGGTAGTTCGCAGCCACCACCAGCTCCGAGGGAGAAACACTGGACTTTCTACTCCTGTAAGTAGTTGCAGCCCCAGAGACCCACCGGGGTCACTGTGAGCCAGCATTGACTCAGTGGCCGTGAGTTTTTTGTTTTTATTGTGGTCATGCTAACCCCCAGGTGAGCAGCTTGAAGCCATCCAGCCATTCTGGGAGAAGGACGAGGCTTTCCACTCCCACGCAGTCAGTCTCGGCAGCCCCCAGCGACGGCTCTGCTCTGTCCCGGGGGTTTGCTGGGAGTCGGTGTCGGCTTGCGGGCAGGGAGACTTGAGGTGTGCTCACGACGACCATCTCGTGCCCCCACGGCCATCCTTGACGTGTGGATGGCGGCCTCTCCACCAGGGCTGTGGGTTCCTGCTGCAGAGCCTCCCGCTTCTACAGCGGTTTCTACACCGGCCCTCTGTTGACACTGACGAGTGCCTTCAGGCTGTCAGCCATTCCCACCCGTGTTTTTGAGTTGTTCTCCCCTGTGCCAGCGAAGGTCATGGTGCGTCCATGGTGCGTCCACATGGCGAGACCCTGGTTCTCAGTGGCCTGGCAGATATGCCATGGCGTCACTTGGCAATTACATACTGACGTAGTTCTAGCCCTGTTTTTTGATCTGAGAATATAGTCGCCTCCTCCTTGGCTTCTCTGCCCTCCTCGCTCCTGGCTGGGCTCCTGTGATTCGGCCACGGCTGGCGCGGAGCAGGGAGGGGTTGCTGGATATGGCGGAGGCATGAGAACACAGTGGGGGGAGTTGACGACGGCCTGCATGCCCAGCCTAGGTGGACAGTGGGACCTCTGTCGGTGGTGTGGTGCATCCTGGGCCTAACCGGGAATCCATTTGTGGTGAAGGGGGGCTGTGTGGGCCTGTAGGTCACGTGTGGGTTTTCAGATTGGTGACAGGCCCCAGGTCCTGCTGCAGGGTGCTGGGGTCGTGGTAGGCATGGATGAGGGGAGGTTGTGGGCGGTGGTGGGAAGACTACCTAGGTGAGCCTCCTGGGTGTCCCCTTCTGACGCTCCCTGTGCCCACAGCCTGGGGGTGCCCACAGCACAGGGGGAGGGAGGTCTCACCGTGCCCCCTCCCTGTGCCCAGCTTTCCGAGGAGGAGAAGATCCAACGCTACAGTATTCTCTCAGAGCTGTATGAACTCATCGGCTTCCGCCGCAAGTCCGCCTTCTTCAAGCGCGTGGCTGCCATGCAGTGCGTGGCACCGAGCATCGCCGAGCCGGGCTGGAGGGCCTGCTACAAGCTGCTCCTGGAGACACTGCCCGGCTACAGCCTGTCGCTGGACCCCAAAGACTTCAGCAAAGGTACTGTGCAGGGGACTGCCGTGCTGCAGGGTCCCGGGTGGCATGGTCGGCTTTCCTGGAGGGTCCCACCCAGCGCAGTGCAGAGGGAAGGCCTGGTGACCCCTGAAGTTGGTTATCTCAGAGCCCGGTGGGCCACCCCTGGTCAGGACTGCGTGACTACGGGGTCAGCAGTTAAGCACTCCCAGGGCCAGCGGGCAGGCCGATCCTCAGAGCACAGGTCCTGGAAGACCCAGTGGGCAGCTCGGCTCTGCACACACAGGGCCTCATGAGTCCACGGGTGAGTATGAATCTGAGCATGGCTGGACAGGCCCCTAGAACTTGGGGGCCAACAGCTGAGAGGCTGTGTTTGGGGGACAGTGCCCTGGAGGGGAGTGAGTGGCTGACAGCAAAAGGACTGCTACTCAGACCAGGTGGAGGGGTGAGAGAGCACAGGTGGGGGGGCTCTCTGTGCTGCGGGGCTGCAGGCCCATCACTGAGGGGCCACAGGGGGGCTCTGGTGTGTCCCTCCAATAGAAGCCCCAGCCTGCTCAGGGTGAAAGCCAGCCTTCCCCACTATGTAAGTCTCACCAGGAATTCTGGGATTTCCCTCTTTATGGAGGACGCTGGTGCAGTGGTTACACCTTGGGCTGATCACCACAAAGTCAGCGGTTCAAGGCCACCCACCGCTACTCGGGAGAAAGACAGGCTTTCTACTCCTGTAAAGAGTGACAGTCTCAGAACCCCACAGGGGCAGGTCCACCCCTTCCTCTAGGGGCACTATAGGGCAGCCTCGACTCGATGACAGTGAGGTGGAAGCACCTAAGGGGGGCCTGGTGGTTGTGGGTGAAGCAGCAGTTGTGCTTACCACAAGGCCGGCGGTTCAATCCCACCAGCTGCTTCGTGAGTGGAAGGCGAGGTCGTCTATTTCCGTAGAGCCCTCAGGACCTAATGAGGACATGCTCAGTTACTGTCCCTCTTACAGGGAGTCTGAGTCGAACCACCGGCACGGCCGCGGGCAGGCCTCGGGGCCTGCTAACGGGCGTCCTGCCTTCCCGCACTCCCGAGGGGGCTGCTGGCACAGCGTGTCAGTGCTCAGCAGGCACCCAGAGGCCCTGTGAGTCTGCGCATGGCAAGATGAAGCTGGCAGCTTCCGTGAGGGGCAAGGCCTGGGAAGCGCTGTGGGCTGTGGGGCAGCTCTGCCAGTGATGTGGGGACACTTGCATTGGCATCGGCAGCCCTGGAAGCCCCGTGGGGGTCCCTTCAGGGTGGCTGTGAGTCGGAACCCACCCGACTGCCCCTGTGACCTTCGTCCTGCCTAGGGCACATCCCTTAAAGGAGCCCCCTGGGTCTCCCCTGTCACCGAGCCCGCTGTTCTTCCTCGCAGCTTTGCCCCTGAGTCGTCAGCACATTTGGAGCGTGTGTGACTGTCTAATGCCAGCCCGTGAGTCGCGAGAGGGCAGGGACCCCCGCCTTGCCCCATGTCCCCCTGTGCTACACAGACAGATGAGGTGGTCAAGTCTGTGAGCAACAAAACCCGAAGCTCGTCTCTAAGAGGGGCCCCAGCCGCGCCCAGGCCTTGTGAGCCGTGAGGAGGTGGGGAGGGCCGGGGAGCCAGAGAACGGAAACCCACATGCCCTGGCTGGCAGTGCTTCTAACCAGAAAGAAAATCCCACCTCCCCCACTGCCCACAGGGGCCGGGCTTCAATCACTGAGACTGGGCCCTCAGGCCCGGCAGGTACTTCCCCTGCTTCTCACCTGAGCAGGGACAGGGGTGAGTGTGCTCAGTGAGCGCCCAGCGTGCTGCTCATTCCCGTCTTACTCCCGTTGATGCTGCCCCTGGAAACCACCGATGGCACCTTTTGCTGGGCCGGAAACTCTGAACAGGGACCGTCCAGGCACCAGGGATGCCCAGAACAAGCCTCCGCATGGTCACTGAGGGAGTCAGTAGCAGGGCATGGAAATGCTATCCTGTGGGCCACACTGCAAATCTGCCCTAAGGAAGGAAAAGCCTGCCGCGTTTCCCAGGAGGAGTGACTTGCACACTGCC
>NW_022103896.1:2831274-2835922 GCF_000313985.2 Echinops telfairi
CCCCCAAATGCTGACAACAGTACATGGCTGAGACTGTCTTTACTTCTGATTCTTCAGTCACCTCAGAGCGGGCTGCGTCTGAGATTGTCTTTGCAGAGGAAAGTATGCCGGGAAACAAACAGTTCTTAACATGTGAGCAACTTTAGTGTTCTTTTCCTGGGACATGCTTTATTTTTATTAAATACTTTTATTGGGGGCTCTTACATCTTTTATCACAATCCATACATTCATCCAATGTGTCAAGCACATGTGCACATATACCGCACCATCATTTTCAAAGCATTCTCTTCCCACTTGAGCCCCTGATATCAGCTCCCCATTTCTTCCCCCTCCCTCCCACACAAATCCTTGATAAGTAATAGATTATTATTTTCATCTCATGCTTTATTTTAAAACAAAAACAAAAACAAATGTGTTTTAGCTTTGTTGTTAAGACTGTACATGGGGACTTCAAAAAGTTTGTGGCAAAAATCCCTTAATCTTTTAATCCCATTTCCTCATGAGCCCTTTGAAGCCCCCTGCATGCAGAATGTTCATTGATTCAGCAATTCCCGCACCTGAAATTGGGTGACATCGGTGACGTTGAGTTGTGTAGCCTTGAGTTGTCCCCCGACACCCACGGACATAAACTCCCTGTCCCCTGAGCCTCCTCAGTCCATTTTCAAGTTGCTGCTGCCACTCCGATCCCCTGTCTGATCCCACTGGTCTCAGGAGAGGCAGTGCTGCAGGGACCCTCTTTACTGGGGAAGCTGAGGACTCCTTGGTGCTATGACTTCCGGGAATGTTTTGGTTTAAGATAGAGCCCCTGAGAATGTGGCATGCTGTTCTCCATTTTCTCCGTTTTGGTCAGAATTCTTCTCTAGATTCTTCGAATGTTCAGTCGTGGGGGAGAAACAACCCAAACCAAGCACTTCCAACTAGAAGTCAAGGGGAGCAGATGCTCAGGGCTTTACTCCTGATGGGGCACTTTTGACCTCGTTCCTATCCAGCCCTTGGTGACCCAGGCCACATGCTGTAGGCTATTGGGACTTAAGACTCTGTTCTTCCCAGGCACACAACATTCTTTCATAGGCCACCCCAAAAGGACTGGATGTGGAAACCCCACTAAGGGAACTGGGCCTTACCTCAAACTCACGTGTGGCCCTCGGACTTAGAAGAAGCAGAGAACTGAAACCCCAAGGTTATGGAATTGGCGGTCCTTGGATTTTGGTTCTGATCTCGGTGCCCAAAGAATGGTGACCCTGGACTATTGTACACTTACTATTTTAATGGCCTCCTTGCTTTATTATGACCTATAATAATCTGGTAGGCATGCCTGGCTTGACTTTGTAAATGAATGCTATAGAAAGTTTTGCCATATCTCCAACCCCCATTGTTTGTGAGAATAGTGTCCAGTCATGTTAGAGTGTAATCTGTACAGGTCAACATTCATGTACTGAGGTTCGTGGCTGCCCTATACCTGTATACTTTCCTTTTCTCAACAGTGTTTTAAATCCTGTACCATTGGCTAGATTAATGACACTGTTGATAGAGTGAACATTTGCCCCAGAGGGATGAATGATGGTGGTCTCTGACGTAAAATGACAATGATGTCTCTGAGGTGAACCAGCGACATTTACAAACCATAGATGCAGGAATGGATTTTGGGCTGGCACTCCATTCTAGCCCCACTCTAAGAACAATTCGTTCTTATGACATGGCCCTGTTTGATGCTCGCCCTCACCTAGAGATCGCTGACCATTGGCTGCTCTAGCAAAGTGTGGTGGAGAAACTAGATGGTGCCTGGCTATCAGAAAGAAAAGTGCCTGGGGTCTTAAAACGTGTCCTCAAACAAGCAGCCATCCAAGTGAGGTGTCAGCTAAGTCCACCTGGAAGAAGCACACCAGCCTGTGCGATCGAAGGATTATAAATAATAAAATCCTAATCTGAAGGAGGAAATGGTCTCAGAGCTTAAATCAGAGCCGGTTTGCAGAAGGCTAAGGACGACAGTGGAAGCCCAAAACCCATTTGCAGGATCCACATATGGATAGTCGAGGGATGGGAATAGCCTTGCTGTCAGACAGAGCATTCTAAAACTGGCGATAGCAACTGTCGTTAAGATGTCATATCATTTGCTCTCCTTTTTGACTCATTTTAGATTTGTCCTAGTTTTTAATATTTCTGCATTCTTTTCAGTTGAGGTTTTCCCCCCTCTTATGTTGTTATTGCCGTTGCTTTTTCTTTATTATTTGTGTGTTTTCCTGTATAGGACACCCGGGGTAGTAAATGTATAGAGACAGTAACTGGATGAATGGTTCCTTGTGGTCTGGCAGGGGAGGTTGGGGGAGATAGCAACCAGAACAAGAGAGAAAATGTCCTCACACTGGTGCTGGTGATTGTGCAACGCTTCCTAATGTGTGTGAACCAGTGAATTGTGTGATATCTGCACGATCTGCCAATGACGCTGTGTAAAAAGCTTTCAGCGTGGCAGCCGGGCACCATCCAGTCCTTCTGGTCTCATGGCCGAGGGCGGTGTGGAGAACCTGCTTCTCATCGAGGCCCTCCAGGCAGGTGTTGCACCTGACGAGAACCGTGTTTCCAGAACAGACTGGTTCCTGTTGCTGGAAGGCCTCTCACGTGCCCGTCCCGTCCCTGCAGGCACGCACCGGGGCTGGGCTGCCGTGCAGCTGCGTCTGCTCCACGAGCTCGTCTACGCCTCCCGGAGGATGGGGAACCCGGCCCTGTCCGTCCGGCACCTGTCCTTCCTCCTGCAGACCATGCTGGACTTCCTGTCGGACCAGGGTGAGTGCGCCGCGGGCTGCCCATGGTCTCCGCTGTCCTCTGTGCAGTCGGCCTGGAATTGCACTGGTCTTCCTGCTCCCCGCCCAGGTCAGCAGCCACCTGGCCAGGGCGGCAGCTTGGGGCTGGGGGGACTTTGCCCTTGGAGGTGAGAAAGGAGGAGAGCAGGCCCAGTCCTCAGAGCAGCTATCTCAGGCGGGCTGCCTACAATGCAGTGTTTCTGCCCCTCAATGCGTAGAGTGATCTCCCGGGGTGCTACCCCACCACCCCGGAACCAGCAGCTACAGAGAGGCCGCACTGGCCCCACGCCCAGCCTGAATGGAGGGCCCACATGCGGATGTAGCCTGTCCATGGACTCTGTCCCTCGCTGGGAAGAAAGGCTGATGGCTGGTGGCTGTAGAGTCCACCCGTGGATGTGGTCCATCCACTGGAATCTGTCCCTCACGGGGAGGAGAGGCTGACTGCAGGTTCAGCAAGAGCCCACCGTAATTACACTGCCTCCAGCCACTGTGCCCACTCCTCAGGGGTCTTCTTCACGCTGGCCTCCTGAAAAGCGCTGTTATCTTTCTTGAGCTGTTCTTCCCTCTGCCAGGGGTCTACCAGAAGTACTGGGGAAGACGAGAAATGTAAAATGTTTACTCGCCCTAAGCAGTCGTGGTCTGAGCGGGTTCTCCCCATGGCAGTGTCCTTAGATGCCGTCGAGTTTGTCTGACTCACAGAGAGCCGTCTACACCAGGGTGAAACACTGCCCGGCCCTGCGCCGTCCGCACACCATCGCTGCACCGGAGCCCCTGTGCAGCCCCTGTGCCAGTCCATCTGCTGGAGGGTCTTCTGCTGGGTCGCTGACCCTCCTCCGTATAGTCCTGACATCAAGGCCTGACCGAACTCAAACTGGACGAAGTCAGGTTTCAGATCAGGCAGCCGATGGCGAAGGAAGCTGTGGCTAGGGTAATGACGGACCCACGGGATGGAATCAGCACATGGTGGACTTGCCTTTGTTTTCCTTAGAAAACAGGAAGTTGCGTTTTGCTTTTGCCAAATCGGCAGTGTAAGTCTTGGCCCTTCTCCTGCAAGAGGGACGGACAAGTGACTGATGGACGCCTGGCTTTGTGAGACAGAGACTCGTTTCCCTGTGAACGGCGGCCAGTGTCTGGCCGGTTATCTGAGGCCGTATTAATTAGTGGTTTCGCAACACTGAGTTGAGCAGGAGGCGAACTGGGACATTTGGACAGATAGCCGGCTCCCTAATGACCTATGCGTGATGGCATTTGGTTAATTGGCATCTTTGGAGAAAAGGACAGGAGTCAGGTCTGAAAGGTCCCTTCCACCACTCTCAACCCGTAATTACCATCACCTTAGATCAATAATTAAATCCTCCCTGGCTCCCTGTTTTCTCATTTGTGCAATTGAGACGTGGCAGATTCCGTGGTGCAGCTTACGATGATTACTTTCACGACATTAAAAACGGGCTGGTGACCTTTCTCCTGCAGAGCGCCCGGTGCCCCTCGTGGGGTTGGTAATTAACATTTTCGAAGATGGCAGCATTAAAATGAAATAGTCGAAGTGTCGTGACAGGGCCTTCAGGACCCCCCCCTCCAGCCTGGGGAGTGGGGGCGGGGTGGGGGCTGGGTATTTTGCAGTTGAAGACCATGCCACATGGGCGTTTCTTGACCTCCCCTCCCCTTTCTGTCCTGTGGAAACCTGAGTGACCCCATAAGAGAATTCCGTCCCATTTGGAGCTATGTTCACCAAAAGCCTCAGCACCCCCCTGCCTCTGACTCTGGTCACTGTTCCGCCGCAGCGTCCAAGGACCCCCTTGAGGGCTAATGGGGTTCTCCTTGGGCCCGCGATGCTGTTGCCTTTCCACGAT
>NW_022103896.1:2836985-2844238 GCF_000313985.2 Echinops telfairi
GCATTTCATATTTTGAGGAATTGCCAAACTGCTTTCCAGCAGGCCACCCCATTTCACACGCCCTCCTGCAACAAAGAGCGGGGTTTGGAAACATTGCTGACGAGAGGGGAAGTCCGAGCACCTGTCTAAGTCAGCAGCTGGACAGCTCGCCGTGCTCCCGAGGACCCTGGGCCACGAGGACTTCCCCTGCTCTGCCCTCTGTGCCCGTGGTGACCAGCAGTGAGGAAGCCCCGTTTCCAAGGCGGCTGCATGGCTGTGAGCTTCCCACCCTCACACCACCACCCGGAGCTCCCCCTGCCCTCTCTGATCTGGTCAAGAAAGAAGCCTCTCGCTTCACACCCGACACAGAAACCAAGTGCACGTGGCTCAAAGACCCAAATGTCAGAGCAGACCGCCACAGGCTCTGCGGGAGACACCGGAGTCCGTCTCCGGACAGGGTCCACCCCGGGCTCCTTCCAGCGTTCGCGCACAAGTTCACAGAGCACGTCGGTGTCCAGTTCCAAGGCACACTCCTCTCGTTCCTGCCATCGATGGCAGTCCCCGAGATGTGATGGCACCCCCACTTCCTTCCTGCGCCCCCCATTTCAGTCCATCCTTCTTTCCTAACCGGCTCTGCCTCCTGAACGTCACCCCAGCCCAGCGCTGCCCTGACGGCCACGTCAGGTTGATTGTTCTTCTTTAGAACAGTTTTATTGGCAATCCACACATCCCACAAATTCAGCAGTTCAGCCCTATCAAGAAGAGTTGTCCAATCATGACCACAGTTAATTTCAGAGCTGTCTCTTTTCCCCTCCCCACGATTAAATTGTCTTTGGTCGATTCTTCTAAGCAGTGGTTCTCAACCTTCCTAATGCTGTGATCTTTTAACACAGTTCCTCATGTTGTGGTGACCCCCTAACCATAACATTATTTTCGTTGCTACTTCATCACTGTAGTTTTGCTACTGTTATGAATTGGGTGACCCCTGTGAAAGGGTCGTTTGACCCCCTAAAGGGGTTGTGACCCACAGGTTGAGAACCGCTGTTCTAAGGGGTGCTCTCCACCTACTGTTGCTGTTGCCTGATCGGCCACTGCCATCCAGCCCATGCTGACTCACAGCGACCCTGTAGGATGGGGAGGAACCGCCCTGTGGGGTTCCGAGACCGTAGCTCTTCACGGGGGCAGAAAGCCTCATCTTTCCCCCACTTAGCAGCTCGTGGCTTTGAACTGCGGACCCGGCAGTTAACAGCCCAAAGCGTAACCGCCGCTCTGAGTTCCGTTTCCAGGCTCGAAGGCTGATGAGGGACCACAGTCTTTGAGGGGTTCCACCCGTCTCTGTTAGACGTGAGTGATTTTCAGTTTCTAGTGTTGGTCCACAGTTTTCTTTTCCCCGTGTGTATGGTCTTCCTCTTCGGCCTCTGCTGCAGAAGGAGAGAGATCGTGGCGCACCTCCCATGGGTTGGTGCACCCTGTGGTTACTCCCCGGGGGGTAGGGAGATGTGGACTGTCTTTGTGGACCTGGGTGTCCACTGACACTCTGGTCCTGGGCCTCGAGGCTCTCTGACTTCTTCCGATAAAGTGCTGGTCAAGCTAAGAAGTTCCCCTACATGTTCTGTTATGTTCATGTGCATGTTTGCAACACGTATGTAGGTAGCACTGTTCTCTGTCAGATCCGGATCTACTAGTGGCCTTCCACCCCGTCTCAGCCTGAGCATCTGTCTGTGCATATCATGTGTCGATGCCCGTTCTGGCTGTGGCTGCAGCCTTGTGCACGCCATAGCACTCGCCTTTATTTAACCTCTTGCACATCTCCGGGTGTCAGTCATTTTGCGCCGACGTCCCCTGACTGCCTTCCCCTTTACTCGGTGAGTACGTATCTACCCTCTCTTTTGTAGTTGGTCATCTGCCTTCCCTTCCCTTCCTGTCTTGGAAGAAGTGGAAGCGGGCATGGTGAGCCTCGATCTCGTGTACTGTGGACGTGCCATCCGGAAGTCCCGGCCTCTGGAGAAGGGAAGGGCATGGTACTTGCTCCAGTCGAGAGAGGGGCAGCGGAAAAGAGCAAGCCCCTCAAGGAGCTGGAAGGACCTGTGGTTGCAACAGTGGGTCAAGACATAACGGCGACCGCGAGGGTGGCGCGGCACCCGGGGACCGGCAGTGTTTGTGAGTCAGAGCTGACTGGTGGGCAATCCCTCCTACACCTGGTCGTCGCTCAGGGACCCGCTGAAAGAATGCTGTGTGGGTGCGCTCCTTTCCTGGCTTGTCACGTAGCGGTCCCAGCCAGCCTTGGCCGCTTGGTGACTGGCGAGCTCTACACCGCGTCATGTCCCGCAGGCGCGTCCGTGCCAGGAGGTGTTTGCCCATACCCGTCATCACCGTTCTTGACCGTGTTCCACGGCGTGTGTCCGCTGCCCCATGGATGCGCTGGGACTTGGGTTGTTTCCGCCGTCTTGCGATGGTGAACAGCACTGCTGTGGACCGAGGTGTGCATATGTCTGACTGTGCCTCGGCCCTAGTCCCGAAGGCTGTGTGCATATCCAGTAGTGGGAGTGCTGGGTCACGTGGGATTTCTACTGCCAACGCCTGGAGGCCATGCTACACCACCTTCCACTTGATGACGGAGCCTTAGCCCGGGCACATGAGGCACAAGTGCAAAGGGGAATTGATACATTGTGCTTCACCAGATGTAGACAGTCCTGTGCCTCAAAGGACGCTGTGAAGAAGGTGAGAAGATGGGAGAAGACGCCTGGGAGCCCTGGAGCTCCCGGGGGACGTATTCCTGGAACACCGAAAGAACTCTTGCAACTCAATAAGGGAAAGATGTACCACTTTAACATGAGCAAAGCATCTGACTCAACACTTGTCCAGAGATGTGCTAATGGCCCACAAACACATGGAACGAGGGCCAACGCCTCTGGTCATCCGAGACATGGAACGACCACGTGTCACCGCCTCGCCCCTGCTAGGAGGGCCATCAGAAGTGTCGGTGAGGATGCCTGGTTTGCTCCTTACCCTGTGGTTTCTAATGCCAACTCTGCAGGAGACGGGCCGCCCAGACACCCGGCTGTCTGTCCTTTAGGACGTCTCTTGGCCGATTCAACTTTCCTTCCCGGGATGAGACCAGGTATTCATTGTGTGCTGGTTTGCCGGCCTACCTTGGCGTCCCCAGCATCCAGCGAGAACAGTGCCCCACACTCAGTCAGGGTGCACTAGTTATCTGTTCAGTGGAAAACGTCCCTTTGATGTCCGTGCGGGGCTCTGTGGCTGCTGTCCGAGCGCAGCGGCCATTGTGGAGAGCGTTTGGATGCCAGCCGGCCATCTGCTGTGCGATTGGGTTTGCACTTCGTGGTCGATTGAGCGCCACACCTCCCAGGTCACTCTTCTCGTCATGGGCTGCTTGTGTCTGTATCACAAGTCAACTTCCTCAGGGGACGGAGCGGCTGCAGACCCGGAGACCACAGGAGACCAGCCGTGTTGACTCCAGCTGCTTTGAAGGGCGGCGACGTTTGTGGCTCCCCAGCATGTTACTCCATTTTTTGCCGTGGTGCAAACCCACGGCTTTTTAACCACCTCTTCAGTGCAGCGCTCAGCGACACTAGTATCCGCCCTCTCGCTTGGCATGGTGTTTTCAGGGCTCATCGTGTCACAGCGTGTGCACATCTACCAGTTGTGCTGTGTCACTATCCGTTTCCACACGAGTCCTGGCGCTCCAGCAGGAACTCGGTGCTCCTTTGGCAATAGCTCTGGCCCCTCCCCCTCCAGCCCCGGAGTTTGCGAATGGACGCTAGCCTCCCTGCGTCTGGCTGCTCCAGGTGTTTCAGACGTGTGGGATTACACGGTCGTTGCCCCTGGTGCCAGACTCGGTCAGCGCCCTGTCTTCATCCGGGTCACCGCCTGTCTCAGACGTTCATTCCTCCTGGTGGCCGAGCACGGTTCTGTCGGGTGGAGGACCACCCTTCGCCTAAAGGTTTCCAGTGCAGGACGCGGGATGCACCCCTGCCGTGTCACAGCCTGAACCCGTCCTCCGTCTCTGTTGGTCCTTCCGGAGTCAGCGCTGCTGCTCACGCGTCATCGTGTGCTCAGGCGCCTCCCACTGGGTTCCGGCCCACAACCACCTGTGTGCAGCACGGGAAGACTGCCCGGGCCTGAGCCTGAGGCCACCGTTGCGGCCCCTGTGCCCATGGGAGACTTGAGGAGTGTTGGGCCTCTGTGCCCGTGCCTCTCCTGGGGGACCCGGGGAGTGGCAGACAGAGTGGTCGGTGTGGTTCTGAAGACCGAGGCTGTGAGAAGCAAGGTGGAAAAATCATGCTTGGAAAGCAAAACAGAGCAAAAGGTTGTTCACAGCCTTAAGAGCACCACCCCCTCCTCCGCCCTCCGCTGTGCCGCTCTAGCTCAGAGACCCCTGCAGGGTTTCCGGGACCAAATCTCCAGGGCCCAGCACACAACGCAGAATTCTGACCCCCAGATCGATGCAGCCAGCGAAGTGGAAGCCGATGTCCACACAAACTAGAACACGGATGAGTAGTGGTTCAGGGCAGCCCCACGTGCAATGGCCAGAGGGCAGACAGCATTGAGCTTGCTTACCGAGCGAGGGATGCGGGGGAAACGCCACCGCGGCCTACTGTTTGGCCGGAAAGGAAACCGACCGAAAATTGCCCTCCGTGGTGATTTAAGAATGCTGCCGAGAAAAATGGAGCTGGGCACCAGTCGGTTGGTTGATGCACCAGGTTCCTCCTTCTCATTACGAGGGCATTTCACATGACTCGTGGTTTCTGTTTCCATATCGTCCTTCGCCCGTGTCACATAGCTTCCTGTGTATAATGCACGTGTGGTCACGGTTGATCCAGAAAAGCAATTGCATAAAGAAAAGTCAAAAGGTGCCTTCTCCCACTGCTGGTGTATGCATTAACCTCCCACTCTGTGGCTGGCTGGCATTTTGTTGACAGACTGCCCACGAGGTGGTCAGCATGTGGAGGGCCAGGGCCCCGTTGAACTTGTTCTTGTCCCATGGTGCCCAAGGGCATATCCTGGCATTCACATATTATCGAATGCACTAATGATTAATGCACATGTTTTTTAAAAGTGGCTTTATTAAAAAATAATCCACATACCATTCACCTGGCCCCGAGAGTGTGTGGCCAGTGCACTGTGCATGTCACAGGCGTGTGCCCCATCAGCACTGCAGGGAAAAACCGCCTCGCACTTCTTGGCGAGGGGCACACGTGGCGTTCTTATGTTGTTGACTTCAGGAGGGAAATGTGTTTCCTCTTCTATCCTCTCTTTGGCTCGAGAACACTGTGGGAAACATGTTCAGGCCTTTGGTAGGGCTCTGTGCATACTGTTGATCAAGCTTTGGTGAGCCCCTTCTGGTTTCATGAGGACGGATGAGTCTGTGGCTGCACCCTGTGGTGCTGGGCTCCTTGAGTGGGGAGGGCCCCTCGGGTCCACGCCGGGGCATGGTTTGATTGCTGTTGGAACACATTTTGCCAAACTGCCTTCTGAACGGACGGCTCCACTTAACCCGCTGCACTGGCAGAGCTGCTAACCCCACGTGTAGAGAATGTTGCCCGATGGCTTTAATTTGTATTTTCCCCATGTATTCCAAGAATCAGGGCCCCGCGCTCAGGGTTTGTGCACCAGCAGCCTCTCCTTATGTGAACTTCCATCACAGCTTTCTGAAGCACCTTTGGGTCCTGCCTGGTTCTACCATCCCACCCGTGACGGGGACCCACACAGGGCAGATGGCATGGTGGCCATGGTGCTGGCACAGTCCCCAGTGCCCCGAGACCTGATGAAGGGGTGTGCCCAAGGCCACCCAGTTGCCCAGGGCACCACAAGTCCAGATCCAGCTCTGGCTGTACGGCTCTGGCTGGTGCAAACACGGCTCAGACAGAGAGAAAACACGTGTGCTCTGAGCCAGGATGGACCTAGGTGGGGCCCCAGAGACCTGGAGGAGTTAAGGCATCTTCCGAAGCCATGTTGCTGTGGCTCCGAGAAGCTTCAGGTCTTGGGGGATCTGCCTCTCCCACAAGGCGGTAGGGGCTCTTGGGGAGGAGGCCTTGGCAGTCCCCACTGCTGGGGAGGGTCTCTCCGAGACGGGATCTGCTGGAGGGCACAGCAACACGAACAGCACGGAGCGCTCTCCCCAGCCTGGCCTGAGGTTTCAGATGAGGGGGGTGGGTTTGAGGGCGCGGAAGCCTAGCTCTCGAGCGACTTGTCCCAGTGGCCCGCCCTTGAGCTGCCCTCCTCACACATGCTGCCCCTTTTACAAACGGGCGGGGAGAGAGGGAGGCCTGTGGCCACCCTAGGTCACGCAGGTCCCTGGGGCCATTTCCCCAGCCGCATGGGCCACGTCCTGCCTCTCGCCTGCCGCGTGTGGCACACGTCCATGTCTTACGAGGGCGGGAAAGAGGGCCACTTGACTGCACATTCACTTCTGTACCTGGCCCTGCTGCTGCTTCCCGCTCTGCCTGGAGACAGATGGTCCAATAATGGTGTTCAGCATGTTTGCCCCACATTTGCCCCACCCTGGCTGCATTTTGAGTTGGGTTCATTCTGGAGCTCACCTTCACCTGCCCGGCCCCTCAGTTCCCTGGTGGGTGACTGTGGGTTGGCCCCCCAGCTCCTGTCCTCTCTTATCTTCTCAGTTGGACCCCGGCTCTTCTTCTGGAAGGCACTTAGGGCTCACCCACACTCTTTGGTCCATCTGGTGACCGTGGATGTCTCTTCTCTGTGGCATTTGAGTGCAGAGGTGAGGTCCTACCCGAGCCGGGGGAGAAAGAGGAGTCCAGGGAGGGCAGCGCTGAGGGCCTGGCACCACTGGCTTGTGGGGTCACCTGAGCTGACACCTTCTCTTTTTGTTGGTCAGTGGGTTTGACATTTCTGATACTTGGCAGCCAAAGCACACTGCCACTGGCCCCAGGGTGGTGACTGGCTCCTGGTTCCCTCCCATGCCCTGGCCCAGCTATCTGAGAGAACAAGCTGGCACTAGCTCCTGCACTGCAGGTGTGAGGTGTGCAGGTGGACGATGCGCTGTTAGGTGATCTGGGCTTCCCAGCCATGAGCAGTGGAGCCGGCAGATCCCTCTCCCAGCTCCTCGCGTGGAGGAACCCCTCGCCAGGCCAAGATGGAAGTGTTGATCTGGTTGCCGCCTGACGGGCGAAGGCTTGGTGTGCAGCTGGGGTGGTTGCTGAGGGTTGAGGAGCTGGTGGCACGGGCCATGCAAAGCTGTTGTTTTGGCATCCACCCCTTTGCACACACACGCATGCTCCCCCCCC
>NW_022103896.1:2844373-2849203 GCF_000313985.2 Echinops telfairi
ACGCTGTTTGCTGGGACCTGAAGTCCTCAGGTAGGTGGGCAGTCGGGAAGGGAAGATGGAGTCAAAAGGGGTGGTGGGAGCAAGGGCAGGTGGGAACTGGCAGGCGAGCTGGAGCCCGCCTGGGGTGGACCAGGACTCCGTCTGAGATGGTGGGGGCTCCTGCACCAGAGGCTGGGCCCTTGGTCATGAAGTGAAAGTGCACGGGTGGGAGGAGCTGACGCAGGACACCTGACTGGACGGAGCTGGCAGCACCGAGCCAGACAGTGCGTGCCACCTGCAGCTGTACCACAGCCAAGGGCCCTCACTGGTCCTGAGTGCTGGCGACGGGCCCACTTGGAGTTCCGTGGGAAGAGTGCCCGGGAAAGGTAGCTTTCACTTAGCTCTGTGGGCGCTGCAGCCTCCCAGCCCACCCACATTGCAAGCGTGGTTGTTGGCTGTGGCATGTCCGTTCTGGCTCACGCCGCCCCTGTGCACCGCAGCGGAGGGAAGGACATGCCTCACTCACTGCGGCAGTCACCGTGGCAGTCAGTCTTGTTGAGCACCTTCCTCTTCTCCACTGACTTTACCCAGCATGATGCCCTTCTCCAGGGATAACGTGTCCTAAGGATGGGAGACGAAGACTTCCCATCCTTGCGGCTAAAGAGCACCCTGGCCGTCCTCCTTCCAGGGCAGGCTCGTGTGTTCTTCCGGCCGTCCGAGGCCCCTTCACGTTCTTCACCGACTCCATCACTCAGAGGTGTCAAGTCGCAAGGATGGGCAGCATCTCAATCTCTGGGATGAACCTCGAACGCACGCCTGGGAATCTGAGGATAAGTCTCCAGGGAGGAAAAGCAATTTCCCGCTTCTTTACGAGGAGGTGCCTCATCGAGCGATTCTATGACACTGGCCCCCACTCTCACGTGTCAGCCTGTCGCTCTGTTCCCACTAACTGGCTTCCCCGCCCCTCCCGAATGTTTCCACCCTGTTTTAGGGCCGGTGCTGACTGTTACGAGCTCCCTGAGAGCAGTATACATGGGCGTCAGTGCTTATTAGATCAGCAATCACTTGTTTAGATGCCAGGTGACCACGGGCGGTGGCTTCAGTTCCAAGTTTAGAGGGTCTTTTAGGGCATTAGCCTCAAGGGCTTTTCTAGACCCTCTTGGTCCAGTAAGCCCGAGAATTTGAGTTCTGGTTTACACTTTTCTCCCATTCTACCAGGGACCTCTCCTCCCGTGCCCTCATCAGACGAGTGGGCAGTGGGTGCTGGCACCATCTAGTTCTTCTGGTCTCAGGGTGCAACGGGGCCACGGGGCGTGGAGGTGACAAGTCCTTGTGGATTAGTTTCTTCTTTGTGACTTTGGTTTCCCCCATTCTGTTCATCCCAAATGAAGAGAGACCAACACTTTTAGTCAGATGGTCTCCGGAAGCTTTTAAGATCTGGGAGGCCACTCACCCAACCAGGATGTGGACTGCTAGGTGTATGAGCTGTGCTGTTATACCACCTGACCAAGCTGGTCTCTGTGACCCAGGTCCCGAGCCTTCAGACCCAGCAAGCCAGCGGTTCTCAACCTTCCTAATGCTGAGACAGTTCCTCATGTGGTGGTGACCCTCAACCATAGTATTATTTTTGTTGCTACTTCATAACTGTAAATTTGCTACTGTTATGAATCGAACGGCCCCTGTGAAAGGGTCATTCGACCCCCAAACGGGTTGAGACCCACAGGTTGAGAACCACTACAGTAAACCACACCCGTGGGGGGGGTTTGGTTCTATGTAGCAAGTCTCTTTGACTTTGCACCCATGTGGTTTATCATACATATGACTACTTACTTACACATAATACTCACAACAAGGGAAGTTCATAGGTTACCGCCAGTCACGATCAGCAAGCAGAAAGGACCGAGTCACTGGTCTCTGTCAGCCAGCAGCCAAGTCTCTCCCCGATTTCTAGCCTCAGCCACATGGTCGCCAGTCTCTCCCCCGCTCATTGCCTCTCAGCCCCGTGGTCACCTGGCCTTTGTTGGACTTCATGGCCCAGGAAGCCAGCTCGCCTATCGCCCGGTCCCACAGTGCCATGGTCTCCGGCCAGCCAGGGAGAATGGACCTCACTCTCTGAGCCACTGTCCCTGACTCCTCTGGGCTCGGCAGCCTCCGCCCCTTCGGACGGAGACCTGGAGCGTGCTCTTCCAAGACCTGTGGGGTTCTCTCTTCTCAGCCCCGGCTGCAAGAGTTGGCCTGTCCTTACAGTCAGGCGGGCGGTAATGCACCCCGTCCGTCTCCCCGCTGGTGTCACACACACACACTCTACCCTTGGGTGGGAGTTACAGAGACGTGAAGAGGTCACGTGCCACGTTGGGAAATGTCACTCCACTGCAGTTCCCACCAAGATGTCCAGCCTGAGAAACCCACGGGACAGCTCTGCTCTGTCCATTAGGGCCACTGGGAGTCCGCATGGGCTCCGTGGCGGGAGGACCCCGGGGGTGGAGGCAGCCTGTGTAAACATGTACCCGCGTGGACAGATACACATGCACTTGCCCGTCCAAGCGCGTCCCTGTGCTGCTGGCTGCTTCCTTCTTCCCTCAGCCCATTTGGTGTTTCACGCTCCCCCTCCCCCATTTGTTTCTCGTTGGCAAACCTGCCTTTGGAGGCTTAGGTGGGCCAGGTGGAAATTCACGTCCTCCTTTTATTTTCCTCGTGGTTGTTGGATGGGAAGATATTGATCCGAGGCGAGGTGGTGATTCATGAGAGAGGAGCGTTCCTGTGTTTCCCGTGGCTCCTGTGGCGTGAAGAGCAAAGCGCTGAGTTATCCCAGGGCAGGAGGTCTGGGGGCTCAGGCGAGGTAACCCCGAGGGCTCTGGGCAGGCAGGAGGGCTGCGGGAAAGGAGAGGCACAACAAGGGGTGGC
The DNA here is from genome assembly GCF_000313985.2 of Echinops telfairi. Lineage (NCBI taxonomy): Eukaryota > Metazoa > Chordata > Mammalia > Afrosoricida > Tenrecidae > Echinops > Echinops telfairi. Next base: position 2,847,257 of record NW_022103896.1, read on the forward strand.
CTTGGCCAACTGGGGGTGGGCAGGCAGGGAGAGCTGGGAAGCAGAGGGGCCCTCCCAACTGCAGGGATGTGTGAGCAGACGTGGTGCCCATGGGAAGGAGATGCTTAGAGCGGGCACTTTGGCTGAGGCCTCTCTTGAAGGCCAGCTCCCCCCTCCCCCAGCTCCCGCCACCCTGCCTGTCCCCTTGACCAGTGCTTGCCTGGTTGGCAGCAAAATGCCCAACTCCATGTTCCACTGTCCCCCCCCCCCCACCACATCCCACTGATGTGGGTGGTGGCATTTCCCAAATCAAACTCAAGACCAGCAGCTGAGTGGGAGTGGGGTGCCTACATGGACGCTGTGCACAATGTCGCACGGCGGGTCCCAGTTACTCCCAGGGTGGTGCCTCACTCACTGGGTGAACCGGTCTCTGAGGCCAGAGACCTCTGTTAGAGGCCCGGATGGTAAGGTGCCAACCGGGGACTGGACGTGTGGACAGGGTCCCCCATCGAGTCCTTCCCTTCACTCACCGGAGCACGAGGCCCTGAGACCCCTCTGGGCTTTCTGCCCTGCCCTGGGTACACCTCCAGGAATACCGCCGGCTGGACTGTGTGGCCCGCACACGCGTGGCAGGTTTCATACAGGGAGCTCCGTGACCCATGTTCCCAACAGTGAGTGCCAACAGACCTTAGGCACGCTGTTTGGCCATGGGCTTCACACAGCATGGTCCACTGGTACCCAAGGACCTACTTTCAATACTTCAGCTAATGTTCTCTTAGCCTCCTGCTCCCGAGCCATCCTGTGCTGCTCTCCAGCACCGCCCCGCCACCTCAGCATTTCTCCTCTGCTGGGAGGTGTGGTTTCTGAGAATTTTGATTCCCTGCATTTTCATTTTTTACGGGGCGGGGAGGATGAGGAGGGAGAGAAATAGGCCGGTTCTGTTTTCAAGAGTCCTGGCGGGAGTTCGTCAATAACAGGGGTGTCATCCACCCCCACTGCAATTTGCCCCCCCCCGCTGTTGGTTCAGAAGCAGATGGAGGGACTGAACAAAGTTCAGCCTGTTGCAAACACACACCCAGGGTTGTGCAACTTAGTAAGTACCTGCTCTCCAAATGTAGTCCTGGTAAAGTAACCAATGCTCAGTACCGTAACGGAGGTGACGGAAACACTCAGCATGTGAAAATCCAAGTCCATCGGTGCATCGACTAGTTAGGCGGGAGAGTCATGGCCCAGGTCTAGGCAAGCCAGGAGCCCCGGGCAGAACGGGTTATGCACTAGACTGCTAACCAAGAAGCCTCTTCTCCACCAGCAGCAGCAGCTCCCAGGCTGGGTGGTCCTGTGGAGACTGAGAGTCCAGCCTCCCAGGGGCGGCTCTCTCTGCCCTGGGGGTTGCTAGGAGCCCACATCAGTGTGTGGTGTGGGGAGCCAGCACAGACTCAGGCCAGGCCCCCCGGGCCCCCCGCGTCTCTGTGGGCGCCGTGCCCTGCGCTTGGTTTTGTTTGTCAGGTGCTGTCCAGTTGGTTCCAGCCACAGTGACCCCATGCACAGCAGAAGGGGCCCTGCATGGGCCTGCGCCATCCCCACGTTGTACCCCCGTCAGCCCATCGTTGCAGTCGGTGCCAGTCCATCTCCTTGAGGGCCTTCCTCCTCGTCACCGCCCCTCCCCTCTACCAAGCACGACTGCTCTCTCCTGGCAACCTGTCCAAAGTGCAGGGGACCAAGTCTTGCCAACTTTGCCTTTAAGCACCCTGGCCTTGCTTCTTCCAAGACAGGTGGATTTGTCCTTTGAGGTAGTTTGTTTATTGTGCCAACCTGGCTAATAAACACATGTGGGGTTCATTGAAGGGCGGAGGGATAAATGGCTCAGTGAGCCTCGCCTTTTGAGTTCTTGGGTCTCTTGCTTTGTGATGGTCGGACCAGGGTGCAGCTGCCTTAGCCAGTTCCCTGCTTCAGCTGGCAAGGCTCACT
>NW_022103896.1:2850205-2851861 GCF_000313985.2 Echinops telfairi
CCTGCTCGTCCTCCGATGCTCACCGACGTGCTTGAAAACCAAACTCCAAACTCCCTGCTATCGCGCCGACTTGGCTGTGTTGAACAAGCACACTCTGCACGATCCGTACTCTGTATCACCCCTGTCCTCTCGGTGTGCACCGAAACTTGTTTATGGCCTGGCCCATGGCTCGTGCTAGGAGCCCTGGTGGCGTAGTGGTTACGCTTTGGACTGCACTCCTCATGGTCTGCAGTTCAACACCGCCCGCAGCTCTGTGCAGGAAGTTACAGTCCTGATACCCCAGGAGGGGTCGCTGTGGGTCAGCACTGACACGGCGGCAGTGAGTGGTTTCTTGGTCTGCGTCTTGTGCTGGCGGGTCGTCTACGAGAATGTGAACAGGACTGTATCCCTGCAGTTGATGGGGACAGTGTCCCGTACATGACAGGCTGGCTGACAGCTTGTTAAATTATTTTCTATCTGGTTTTGGATCTACTCAGTCTTTTAATTAACGTGAGGGGTGTCAGTGCCTGCAACTGTAGAGAGATTATGAATCTTTGCGTCACTGTGGTCACCATTAGTGCCACTTTGTTCCCCTTTTCCCCTTTACTTGAGGGAATCACATATTTTTAATGCATTTGACTTGACCTTCTCTATGGGCTTTCTCAGCCGCATCTCTGTTTCCTCGGAACCCTTGCCTTGGGAGTTACAAGGTGTATCTATTTGCAACACCCTCCGACCGTCTCCTCCTCGCCCTGGGAGCACGTGCTGAGGAACGCTCTGAGGAGCAAGCGCTGTGCTCAGGAAAGGCGGGCCTCCTGCGGCTGCCCTGTAGCACTGCTTCGGCCACGCGGGTCTCTGTGGAGCGGGTGTTGGGCGTGCCAGTGGGAACTGTGCTCACTACCCACATTTCTCATGCAAACAGCTGCATGTTACATGTTTTTGCAAACGGGGCACCCTCCCCACCCCCACATCACTTTCTTGTGTGCTTATTTACAGGGAACACAAAAGACAACAAACAAACAAAACACCCCAATGATATTTCTTCTTTGATAACTGAGTAGATGCGAGTGGTTGTAGCTGAAACAGAACAAATCAAGCACAGCTGTTGGTTCCTATGCACAGTGACCTTACAGGACAGAGCAGAATTTACACGCTGTCATCCTTACCCAGCAGCCCCGAACCACCGGCTGATCCCCGGGAGAGAGACAGGGCTTTCTGCTCCCATAACGACTTCAGTCCCGGAAACCCACACGGGCAGTTCTGTCCAGTCGTGTAGCATCACTATGAGTCAGCATGGACTCAAAGGCAGTGAAGTTTTTTTAAATTAATCCTCAGGGATGCTGGCTGTCACTTCTTTCTCCCACGGGCAGCCTGCAGGTTTCAAACTGCCCGCCTTTGGGCTAGCAGCTGTATGCTTAACCACTGCGCCACCAGTGGTACTAGGAACGACAGGTGGATCCATTTCTGCCTTCTGTTTTAGCCGGACTTCCTCATGCATGCACAGGGCTAGGGTACATCAGCTGAGTAACTCGCTGGAACCTTGACCGTCGGGCACACCTCGACTAGTGATGTGGCTCTGGCAGGAGCCCTCTGGGAGAGCCGTCACCCACTCACCACAGAGGGTTTGATTTTCCTAACCGGCTCTTTCATGCTCCAGAGTAACATGACTGTCCTGTG
>NW_022103896.1:2864056-2865944 GCF_000313985.2 Echinops telfairi
GCCGTGCACCTAGCTGCCTTGTGGCACAGGTCCCAGCAGAACGGGTGTGCGGAGTGCCTTACCCGAGACCACGGGTGTCCACGCGAAGCCCTGGCTGTGGGTGGGAGCCCACCTCTGGGTCTGAGAGATGCTCTGAGTGGTCTTGGGAATCGAACAGACAAATTTGGTACCCCTACTCCGCCCCAACTCTCCCCACTCACCGATCTCCTTGGAGCTCCGGGCATGAGCTACCTAACAGGCGGCCGTCTTTCCCCGTCCCTCCCTGGCACTATTTTTTAATGCATCATCTCGATTTATCCCTAGGGAGTCTTTGGTAGGTACTATTCTCTATTGCACTGCGCACATCCTCTGCACAAGTCCCCTGTAGGGTGTTGACAAGAAAAGGACTTTAGTGTGATATCTGAGATACGAGTCACGACATTTTCAGTTGTCTCATATGCATGTGAAAGTTGGGCATGGAATCAGGAAGACTGAAGGAAGACCGAAGAAGAGTCAATACACCTGAGTTGTGGTGCTGACGAGGAATGTTGGAAGTCCCACGGACTGCCAAAAGAACAGGCAAATCTATCTCGGAAGGAGTATAGCGCACGCACGTGTGCATTAGCGGCACAGATGGAGACTTGGTCTCACGTACTTTGGGCATGCTGTCAGGAGAGGCCAGGCCCTCGAGGAGGACATCTCGCTCAGTAAAGTGGAGTGCCCGCGGGCAAAGAGGAAGGCCCTCCAGGAGGTGTGTTGACATGGTGGCCGTAACAATGGGCTCAAGCATAGGAACAGTCGTGAGAGATGATGTCTCATCACCCGTGTCCTCCCTCTGCCATCCGAGTGGAAGGGGTGGGGGGAGAAAGCCATCAGATTTCACCGAGTTCAGGTTTTGTGTCAAAAGTGTTGCTTTGCCAGTCATGGTTTGGTTTAGCCAGCCGTGCAGATTGAGCTCAGAGAGCCAGCGGGCTTGGAGATGGCAGACCACAGCAGGGAAGCAAGAGCCTCATGGGTTTCTGTGGCCTCCCAGTACATGCAAAGGTGCTGCTGGTGCCCCTGTGGTTCATGAGAGGAGTAAGCACTGGGCTGTTGATCTTCGGGTTGGTGGTTCGAACCCATCAGCCACTAGGAAGGAGGTAGATGAGGCTGCCTGCTCCTGTACTGATGCACAGCAGTTCTGCACCGTTGGGTGGTGCTGCGAGAGGCAGGGAGACACAAAGTGAACCCAGACCCTTGGAGAAATGGAGCCATAGACTGTGTGCCCCATAGTGTGGGGCAGACACAGACCTGAGAGTGGTCAAGACGCAGCATCTGCAGAGCAACTTAGACAGATAGATGCGGCCTGCCGGCCTGCTGTGTCAGCTCCCAGAGGGCAGCTCTCAGGGATGCTGGCGCCCCTGGAGTAAAACACCTGCTTTCTCCTGGTCCCTTGTGGCCACTCACCTTCCCAGAGTTTCTGCCAGAGGACGGACTCATTGGACCACCCAGGGTGGGGGCAAGAGTTTTGTTTTTAGTCAGAAGAAAACCCTGGTGGCGGAGTGGTTACCCGTTGGGCTGCTGGCGGCAAGGGACCACCCGCCCCTCTGAGGGACAAAGATGATGTTTTCTGCTCCTGAAAAGGTTTACAGCCCCAGAAACTCACGGACAGTTCTTCTCTGTCTGGTAGGGTCGCTGTGAGGTGGAATCGGCTCGATGGCAGGGAGGTTTTTATGGTTTTGTGTGGTTCCTGTTACTTGCATCTAACGAGCTCTTACTTGGTCCTTGTTTAGAGAAGAAAGACGTGACTCAGAGCCTGGAGAACTACACGTCCAAGTGTCCTGGGACCATGGAGCCCCTCACCCTGCCCGACGGCCTCACCCTGCCCCCCGTGCCCTTCACCAAACTGCCCATCGTCAGGTGAGCCCGG
>NW_022103896.1:2866788-2872128 GCF_000313985.2 Echinops telfairi
GTGCAGGACGCGATGACACCTTTACAACGGCTACACCCATCATCACATGGCTGCCACTCCATCCAGAAGCAGGGCCCAGCCACGCCTGACCCCCCTCTGCCCCCTGAGCTCCCAGCCACCTCTTCTCGGACCTGTGCTTATTGCTGCGACTCAGGCCATGTGCAGAGCTGTCGGCACTGGGGCTTCTCCCTGTGTAAATGCAGCTGTCAGAGGGGGTGCGGTCGCTAATGAGCGGGAGATCTATAATTGGACACACTCCCATGTTCCTTGGGTTGGGCGCATAGAACAGGGTTCTAGTGGGGTTGAGAGGCTCACTCAGCCCACAGCAGGGTGGCAGACTGCGGTGGCTGCCTGGTCATCCAGGAGAGGCAGAACCATGGGCTCAGCTCAGGACGGGGGTGGTGGGCGTGGCCAGGGCACTCACTGCCTTCTCCTCTCGAGAGTGGTCCTCCTTTGCTCAGCAGTGTGCAGGCGCCCAGTGCCCGGTGCCCATCAAGGAGCGAGGAAAGGGCATTGGGAGAAGACCCCAACCTGTGTGTGCCCCGTTCTCAGTTCTGGGTTCATCTAAGTCAGTGGTTCTCAACCTTCCTAATGCCATGGCCCTTTCATACAGTTCCTCATGTGGTGGTCACCCCCCCACAACCATAACATTATTTTCGTTGCTACTTCATCACTGTCATTTTGCTACTGTTGTGAATTGGGCGGCCCCTGTGGAAGGGTCATTTGACCCACAGGTTGAGAACTGCTGGTCTAAGTGCGAAGCTCTCCCGACCTGCTCAGCTCCATCCTGGGGGCAGGCCTCCCCACTCTGCCATCCACTCTGCCTCTGGGGTCCTCCCTAGGAGCCTGACTGGGAGACACCTCCCCTGAGGCCCCCCCACCCCATATTTGAACCTAAAATGGAGTTTACAGGGGTCATGTGACACAAAGGCCGGCTGTGATGGCCACCTCCCTCTTGGGAGAGCCCCGAGGAGCACCCAGCCCTTTATTTCTACTCCTGCTCTCAGTGCCCTCCCTGCTGCCGGCTGAGTCCCTTCCCCCAGCGTGGGAGCAGAGGTGGGGGCCCCTCCTTCAGAGCCCACTGTGCCATGTGGGGGGCCCCTTCCAGAAAACCAGCGGAGCTTTCTAGGCAAGCTCGGCAGAATGCTGACCACGGAGTCAGGGCCATGTGGCCTCCCGTGCCTGCCTTTGGGGCCTCCTGGCCTCTGCTCCGTGCCCTGCTCTTATGACCTCATGACCCCTCACCTGACCCCCCATGACGCGATGCCCCTTTCCCCTACTCTGAGGACCCTGCCCCTGGATGGAGACAGAGGCCAGTGGGTGACGCAGGCTTCCCAGTGAGCAGTCACAGAAGCTCTGTCCCCTCACCCCACCCCCTGCCACGTGCGTGCCGTGTGACGGATGCCCAAGGGCCCTGGCGCCTGGCTTGGCAGCGTGCCCCTCAGCGTGTGAGCACCGCCTATCGGCTCGGGAGCCTGTCGCTTCCCATCCCTGGAGGGGTGTCTTGTGCATGTTTGTGGGGGCTGTCCCTGCAGCTGCTCTGTCAGGATGTCAAGTGAAGCCAGGGGAGCGGGTGCAGTCCTGGCTGACCGTGGCTTCTCTGTCTCTCGACTAGACTTCCAGTGGGTGCAGGGCGACGTCTGTGAGGTCCAGCTGATGGTCTACAACCCCATGCCCTTTGAACTCCGAGTCGAGAACATGGTACGTGTCACCGGCCTCCTGACCCACTGGCGACGGGAGGGCCGCCTAGTGCGCCACATGCCCCTGTCCATTCTCGTGCACACGCGCGCTGTGGCTGTGGCCACGCCCTGTGGCTCCTGGCCGTGGACTCCCGCCACACAGTGCTCAGCCAGCTGGTGAGCAGCAAAACTTCCCACTGAACCCTGAAACCAAGGAAGCTGACCCCAAGGTGCCCGCCATAGGGTTTCCGAGGCTGACCGCTTCATCTTTCTCCCCCAGGGCTCTCAGTGGGGTTTGACCACTGACATTGTGGCTAGCTTAACCCACGGCGCCACCAGGGCGCCTCGGCTAGAGGACTTGGAGATGGGTGAGGTCTGCTCACTGCCTGTTTCCAGGAAAGCCAGCACCTTTCTACGGCTGCAAGAAATGAGGTGCTCAGGGTGGGGGGTGGGAGAGGCTGGCTGCGGTGCAAGCACAGAGGGCAGATAGACTGTGTGACTCTGGCCCAGGTCCCTGTGGGTCTTTGCTGACAGACTCACTGCCTGGGAGCACCCTCCGCTCAGAACTGCCCTGCTCTGAGCCCAGCAGATCTGCCACCCAGCAGGCGGGGCAGGCCCTTTCCTAACGCCCAGTCCTGCCCGGCTGCTCCTCAGGCTCGGCTCAGGATAGTGCCTGGGCAGCCGGCCGTCTCCCATTGGTTTTTACGGCTTGTGTGCTGAGTAAGCAGCAGGCTGCACCTGGCCACCCACCGATGGTGTGCGGATTGCCCCAGCACTACTCCCCCCTCCCAAGAGGGGCTGGAAAAGCCTTTGGAAAAGTGCTGTTCTCCCTGTGTGCTTTTGGAAGTGCTTTAAGGAGCCCTGGTGACACTGTGGGTTAGGCATCACCAGGCTTAGCCTCCAGGTCAGCGGTTCAAACCCATTCATTGGGAGAGAGATGAGGCTGCTCCTGTGAAAATGTCATTTTGGAAAGCCTTGCAGGGTTTCTTCCCTCCCTTCCTGCCTCCCTGGTGTCCCCACGCACGTGTTTGTTGCCCGAGGGGTTTCCTAGGGCCGGTCTCAGAGCGTGCACCCTGGGCGGCTGCTCACCTCACAGGCCTGTCTGCCCTCAGGGGGATGAGCCACAGGGTGGGGTTCATTTTGTCCCAGGCTTGAGGGTGTCTGGGGGCCGCCTTCTCAGGGTCCCCCAGCACCCACTCCACGGGCCAGCCTGGTCTTTGGGTGCCACACGGCTCTGCAGCGTGCCCTCCTGGGTCAGTCCTGCTTGCTGTGTGTGGCTTTCCCACATGGAGGGGAGAGATGGTGAGCGAGCTGCTGCCACGATGAGCAAATGGAAGCCCAGTAGATCATGAAGGAAACATCACCAGCTCTGATCCCCAAGTACTGGCTCATCTCAGTGCAGCATGCACCTGGCCTCCCTGCCCACAGAGACCTCACCCCTGCACCCACGGTCCAGCTCGGCCCAGGCCCTCCTAGCGCTTCCTGCTCCTCTGCTGAAACGGGGAGCAGTCTTCCTGACCTGGCCTCCCGTATCGTGTGCCCATGGCTCTTTCCTGCACGCCGTGTCCCCTGGAAGGAGCTGTTGTCTTCATCCGGTCTGAAAGTAACACCCAATCAAAACCAACCCACCCCAAGCACTGCCATCCAGTGGGTCCCAGTGCCTGTGGAGGCCCCACCTGCCCACACCTCAATCTGTGTCCTTCCTGCCATAGGGGCTGCTCACCAGTGGAGTGGACTTCGAGTCCCTGCCCGCGGCGCTGTCCCTGCCGGCCGAGTCTGGTCTCTACCCAGTGACGCTCGTTGGGGTCCCGCAAACCACGGGGACCATCACCATCAGCGGTAAGGAGTGTCCGTGCAGTCCACTTACCTCGGGCGCTGTCCTGTCCCCGCAGGGCTGCCCATCTGAGCCCACCAGAAGAGGGGCCTGCTGTAGGAGGTGACGGGTCACCTTGCGTCTGGCTCTGTCACTCCCCCCTGGGCCCCTTCTGCCACCGCCTTGGCTCACACTCTGAGGGGCTCACAGCACCTCGAGGTCTGGGTCTTTGTCCCTCCTTCTCAGCCACACCCTGCAACTCACAGACTTGGGGTCCCGCCTGGAGCTGCTGCCTCAGCACAGTTGACCGGTCTCAGCAGTAGGCCCAGGTGTGGGTCTGGGCCTGCCCAGGGCCTCCAGGCTCTGTGATACAGACCCTTGGATGTCCTGCCTGATTCTGGGGCTTCCCTGTCCGTGTCCCCCGGAAGCCCTCTCTTTTTCCTTCTCTCCCAATTCTCCTGCCCCTCCCTCCTCGTCCTCTTCCCTTGACCCTCATCCAGCTGCTCCTCTGTCTTTGAGGACCTGCCCAGCCTCCAGGGTCCAGCACCACCACTGTGCCTGACTCGAGGAGCCACGACCTGTCCAGACCCCTTTCTTAATTTCCAGCAGTGCCCCAACCCTCTCTGGATGTCACGTGGGCACCTCACACATGACACCGCACCATCTCCTTGTGCCTCTCTGGTCTGGAGTGCCCTCTTCAGTGGGCCACATCGCAGAGAAGGCCATTGACCCGGGGACTTGGGAGTCACCCAGCCCCTCTTCCATGTCGCCACTGCCCTTCCTTTGGTGTCCTGCGGTCTCTGCATGGCTGCGGCCACCCTGCTGCCCAGCAGCTCACCACCATGTCCACTCTGCACCCACCCTGCCGTCCGGCCGTGCACGACTCTTTTTGCTCAGAATCTTTTCTCCAGATGGTGCAGGCTGGAAGCCTGGGATTCCTAAAAGCTGTGACTCAGCCCCCACGGCCCTCCCTACCCAAGTCAAATCTGTTCTCCTAAGATCTGGTCAGTTCTGGAATGCCCCACCCCTCCTTGACTGCCCTGTGCTTGACCTTCTATCCGGAACTGCCCCAAACATGCTAATTTCCAGTGGTCACCTCCCCCTTGGGGCCCTCGTCCTCCCACTGAGGTCCCCATGCCCAAACCTCCTCTACCACGTCCCTCACCTGCTGGTCTCGCTGGCCCTGCCCAGTGGGGCCCTTGGTGCCGAGCCCAGAGTGAGAGCTGATGCTTGGTGCTGGGCGTGGTGCGGCCGGAGGGGGACACAGGCCTGTCCCCCATGAGACGGAGGCCATGCCCTCATAGCCTGCGAGCAGGCTTGGAGATGGAGCCCAGAGCAGAGTTGTCCCCCTGCTCCCTGGATGGGGAGGGGTGTCACAGGGCTCCTTAGAGACCTTTAAGGGCAATGAGGAATCAAGACCACTGATCCAGTAAGGTGTCGTTGTTATTCAGTGTTGTTGGGTCTGTCCCGACCCCTAACAGTGCCCGCTCTCCCCCCACCCCACCCCACCCCTGCCCCGGGGTGACAGAACAAAACCTGCCCAGTCCTGTGCCATTCATGCAGGTGTCCCCTGTGTAGCTGCTGTAGCCCCTGTGCCAGCCCACCTGCCGAGGGCGGCTTGCCTTCCCTGGCCCTCTGCCAAGCGTGACAATGGCCTTCTCACGTGTCTAGAGCCTTGGCATCCTCCCTTCTAAGGAATATCCCGGCTGCACTTCTTCCGAGAAAGAGTTGTTTGTTCTTCTGGAAGCCTGTGGTCCTTTCAGTCCAGTGAGCTGAGCACCTGTGAGACGCTGAACTGACCAAAGTGGTATGATGGACATGTTTACCAAGACCAAAAAAACAAACAAA
>NW_022103896.1:2872591-2878613 GCF_000313985.2 Echinops telfairi
CTGAACGTGTTGCCCTGAGTTCATCTTTAAACTGAAAACACCCCTGACTGTCTCAGAACGCCACACAGTCGGAAAACACACCTTCTGCTAGGAGCAGTTAGCCCTTTATTAAAAAAAAAAAGAAAGAAGCAGATCTTTCTGGGATCAAATGGACAGTGAGTTCTTGTGGGGGCTGCACGACAGGGAGGCTGGAATCCTGGTCGGAAGTGGCATATGGCCATGGGCTGGTCCGCGCTGACACCCAGGCACCACCCTCAAGGGCATCTTTGAAGAGACAGTCTTTACACTGAAGGATAAGTGGGTGCTGTGAGACGAGGTGTAGGGTGGCCTCCCAGGATGGCTGCTTCTCTGGTGCCCAGGCTGCCCTGTGATCCAAAGGCCTTGGCACTGCCCCCCTTGGCACTCAGCCCCTGGCATGCTTTGACTTGCCCGCACCGCGAGCAGTGCTTTTAATGATTGTCTCAGGAAATCTCAAGAGCCATTTCAAAGCTTCGCTTAAACAACTGCAAGAGCTTCTTTGACTGGCAGACTTGTTTTTTGTTTTTCCCTCCCCTCGAAACGCTGGGAAAATGTGTGCCTTCAGTGACAGTGCTTGTCCATGTGGACTGGAGCTGCCCTGCCACGGAGGGCTGCACAGACCCGCAGCCCCTGGCTGTAGACCTGCCCCTCTCAGCAGGGGTCTCAGAGGTCTTTCCCCAGGGCTGGCTCATTCTGGGCTGCCCCGACTTGGGTGTGTCTGCGATGCCCGGTGGAGAAGGGCCGAGCTCCTACAGATGAGGCTGTGGCTCACACAGAGCCCCCCACTCGTGCAGTGGAGTGGGGCCACAGGATGCGATCAGGGTCTCCAGAGGGAGGGTGGAGCTGCGACCGGCACAGCTGGGATCTGCTCTCGGTCCCCGCTCCTCCGGCCACGGCGGCCCACAGTGCTGGGCCTTGGCCGTGAGCAGGGCCTCCCTTTGTGTGCAGGCTACCACACCACGGTCTTCGGCGTCTGCAGTGACTGCCTGCTGGACAGCCTCCCTGGCGTGAAGACCAGCGGCTCCACGGTCGAGGTCATTCCCGCGCTGCCCCGGCTGCAGATCAGCACGTCGTTGCCCAGGTAACAGCCCTCCGAGGGCAAACCTTGGCCCCTGTGGCAAGTCAGAGGCTGTAAATCTTTATGGGACGTCTGGCCTCAACTTTCTCCGGCCCAGTGGCCCAGGGGTTAGAACTGCCAACCCTGCTTCAGCACCACACTGTTTAACTCCCCGTGGCACCACTAAATGGTGGTGGTGTGTGTGTGTTGTTGTTGTTAGGTGCCAGCAAGTCGATTCAGACTCACAGAATGAAACCCTGCCCAGCTCTGAGCATCTCATGATCTGTGCCTGAGCCCAGTGTTGCAGCCACGGTGTCAGTCCATGTGCTCGAGGGTCTTCCTCCTTTTGCAGCCCCTCCACTCTACCAAGCGGATGTCCTTCTCCAGGGACTGGTCTCTCTTGACAACATGTCCAGGGCATGTGAGATGAAGCCTTACCATCCTTGCCGCTAAGGAGCACTCTGGCCGTACTTCCCAGACGGACTGCGTGTCCTCTTGGCCATGCAGGGTACTTCCAGCATCTGCTCCAGCACGGCCATTCATGGCCTCCACCCTGCCGTCTTCCTTATTCACGGTCCAGCTTTCACAGGCATGTGCGGTGATTGGAGACACCCTGGCCGGGGTCCTCGAAGTCACGTCCTGGCTCTTCCACACTGGACCGCGGTCTGTGCAGCAGGTTCACCAGTTTAAGGCACAAAGAACCCGCCTGCTCTGTATTCCCCGGGACTAGACTCTAGGTGGCTCAGCTTTGTGGAAATCGAATCAGATTGGAAGCCAAGTCTTTTCTTACCAAGAGCAGAACCCCACGTGCAGTTTGCCTTTAGAATCATAGTTTTTATGGGCAAAGTCCAGGTTCTAGGAAATGTAAGAAAAGCCCAATCTCTTAACAACAGCTATTATTATTATTTTTGAGCACTGTATTGTTCTGGGCTGTTGAAACCATGCTGATTCATAGGGATCCCAGGGGATAGAGTTGACCTGCTCCTTACACTAACACAACCCTAAGCCACCCTCACCCTCATCCCCACCCAAGCAGCCTGTGACTGGGAGCAGAGTGAAGCGCTTCAGGGCTTACCTGAAAAGGGGCCATGGGGTATTAGGGAAGAGTCAACAAGCAGAAAAGCTGTAGGGAAAGCAGGTGACAGTTCTGGGGACCTTCAAGTGGGCAGTACCAGGAGCCCTGTGGCATAGTGGTTGGGCTGGGCTGCTCACTGGAAGGTCAGTGGTTCGAGCCTTCCAGCCACTCTCCTGAGAGAGATGAGGTGATCTGTTTTCTTACGGCTTGGGAAACCCTGTGGGGGCAATTCTGCCCCGCCCCGCAAAAGGTGGTCCTTTTGTTTGAGGTGGATAATTCTGACCTGCTAGTGGTCTTTTTTTTTTGGTGTATAAGAAAGAGCTTTTTTTTTTTTTTTAAAAAAGAAAGAGCTTTATATACAAGAGCAATTGTATATTGAGAAAACATCTCAGCCCAGTCCAGATCAAGTCCATGAGTCTGAAATTAGCCCATATGTCTGATACCAATCTATAAAGTCCTCTTCAGACTAACAAAACACATGCAATGACACTGAATGCAGAAAGACCACAGGCCAGTGGGTGGAAAGTCTTATGGATCCAGTGGCAGTGGAAGCGTCTCAGTGCTGGAAGGGGTCTCCCATGGCTCCTCTAGCTCCAGGGCTCTGGCTCCATCAGCATAGCTCCAGGTGCCTTGTCATCAGGAATACCGAGCAGAGAGTCTGTGGGTCCCACCTCCAGGGAGCTATTTATCTCTGTAGCCCCTCCAAATGAGGTCATCAAGCTGTAACCTGATTGACAGGCTAGACTCCACTCCTCTGCACGTTGACACCAGATTATGTAACTACCACAGGACCAAGCTCTAACTGATGAGAATATTCTGAACACTCAAGTTATAACATCTCACTGGCATCCAATCGATTCTGAGTCACAGGGACCATACAGCACAGGGCAGAAGAGCTCCTTTGGAGATCTGGAGACTATGGAGGGTCTCATCTTTCTTGCATGGAGAGGCTGGTGGTTTCAAACTGTGGTCCTGTGGTTAGCAGCCCAAGCACCACCCACTATGCTGGTAGAGCTGTTTGTCACAGCACAGAGGAGTCACCTGTAAAAGGTACTGGTTGATGTAACATCTGTTGATTTTTATCTGCATAATATTTTGCCGCAGACAACGTTCATCTGAGTTACTCAGCGTCTCAGATGGATGAAAGACATATACCTGCCCAACTCTCCTAATTTTGCAGTCGGATGAGGGCATGGAAAAGTAGACATTGGCTTTTGATGCTTCTGCGCGTGGCGTCCGTATCTCGCCCTCATTGCAATGGCTAGAGCACGTCAGTTGGTGTCACTTAACTTCAAAGATTTAGAGAAGTGTAACTGTGGAAGGAAGACTCTGATTTCTGAATAGCATTGATGGTTATAACAAATACATGCTTAGATTTATAACGACTCCTGTTGAAAATTATTTGGCCAGAGGCCAATATCCAATGTGATAACAATAATCTTGTTTGTAATGATAGTAAATAGTTAACCGAAACCAAAACTTACTATCGCCCAGGTGATTCCGACCCCCAGTGACCCTGTAGGACAGATGAGAGCTACCCCGGGGGTTTCTGAGGCTGTGATCGCTCACTCACTCCCATCGAGCCCATGCTAACTCAGAGCAACACACAGGAAAGGGCGAATGCCCCCCTTGTGCTGGCTGCATGCTAACTGTTTACCAGAGAAGAAAGCCATATATTTTCCCTGAGAAGTTGCAGGTGGTTTCGAACTGCAGACCTGGTGGTTTGCACTGTAACTTGTAACACACAACAACACCAGGCACCTCAATGAATTTTCTTTCTCACTCTGCCCTTTTGTCTGCCTCTCTGTCTTATCTCCCTCTCTCTCTCTCTGTTTCTCACACTTTCCTTTAGATATAGATAGATAGATAGAGCTATCTATCCAAAGACAGATTTAAAAAGAAAATTAAATACTTTTATCGGGGCCTCCTACATCTCTTATCACAATCCATACAATCACCCATTGTGTCAAGCACATTTGTACATATGATGCCATCATCATTTTCAAAGCATTTTCTTTCTACTTGAGTCCTTGATATCAGCTCCTCATTCCCCCGCTCCCCCGCCTTCCCGGCCCTCCCTCCCTCATGAGTCCTTAATAAATTATAGATTATTATTTTCATTTCTTACATAGTCTTCTGTCGCCCTTCACCCACTTTTCTGTTGTTTGTCCTCCTGGGCGGGGCAGTTATATGTTGTTCCTTGTGATCGGGTGCCCTCTCTCTCTCTCTCACTGTTTTGTTGCTCTTTTGGGCTTTCTTTCTTAAACAGTTAAGTCTCACCCTCCCTCGTTCCAGATCTGCACACTCGCTGCAGCCTGCCTGCGGCGGCGACGAAACCTCTACGAACGTGACCGTCCAGCTGTACAACGGGGAGACGCAGCGGCTGGCCATCAAGCTGGAGAACATTGGCATGCAGCCTCTGGAGACGCTGGAGGTCACCTCCAAAGTCCTCACCACCAAAGGTTTGTCCGCGGGCGCACTGCTTCCTGCCCTGAGACACACGGCCCTGCTCGGGGCCTCCTTCCATTTGGGTTGTTGCTGCTGCTCAGGACAGGCACTGGTGCAGCCTCCACACGCAGACAGCTCCGGGACACGGGCCCCGGCCTGGAGTTGTGCAGCCGCCCTCCTTTCCCGACTTGTCCCTCCCCAGTGCCCTCTCGATCTTCCCGGACCCAGCAGGCCACCAGGCTGGGTCCTGTGCAGACACGACAGGTCTTCGAATCAACACCATGCTTGGGCTTGTGATGAATCACGTGTACCGTCCAGGGTGCTGTCTGTTCCTGAAGTGTCATTTATTATTATTGTTGTTGTCGGGGGCAGGCACAGCCCCACCACACAGGCCGGCTCACCTGTTTCTCACTGCTGTCCAGTGCCCCCGGGGATGGCTGCCCTGCCCCGCCCCGACTGTCTGAGCTGCTTTTCCCCAGGACCTTAAACTCACCACCTTTTAAGGCCTCTCATTGGTGGCTGTGGTCAGTGAGGCCCCCGGGAGGGACGCTTTGAGTGGCGTGTTCAGAAACTCTCTCGCGTCCCCCACTGGGCTCAGGAGACCACCGTGTGGGCAGGGTCCAGGGAAGACACTGCCCCTCTGCGGGCAGGACCCTGAGGGGCTTCCCCCCTTCCTGTTCTGCTGAGACACTGGGGAAAGCTACACTGCGAGCTGGGTGTGTGAGTGACAGTGTCGTCATGACGTGAGCAGGCGTCAGCATGCTCCCTCACGGCGGCTCCCCTTGCCCTGCCCCTGCCCCTCTCCCAGCATCTCCTCAACTGCTGGGTGACAAGATGGGTGTGGTCTTGCCTGGGCCTCTGCTGTGTCACTGGGAGGTGACCCAGGGCGAGGGAGGGCACGGCTCTAGGTGTGGGGAGACAGCGTCCAGAGGAAAAGCATTTCCCAAGGTTGGGAATGAGAGGACGCAACTCGAGCACCGGGGCAGGGTGGTCCGGATCCCCTCATCCCTGCCCCCCACCTCCTCCACCCACCCCAACAGCGTACCTCCCATGGGTGCCCCCCAGAGGCCTGGGAGCTGGCACCACACCTTCTGGGCCCTGCGACCCAAGTTGGAAGTTTGCCTTCATAGCTTAGCTCTCCGACCCTGGGGTGCTGTCTCCGCGTGCCTCAGTTTCCTCATGGGTAAATAGGGGGAGGGGCCGTCATGGCCTGTGAGGAGTGAAGAGAGACCCAGAGTCCCAGCCCCGTGGTGACATCCCCACTATGGCAAGCGAGGACTTCGAGGACGCGCTGGCTGAAAGAAGGCCGTCTCAGGGGTGGGCCTTGGCGCACAGTGGACCGGCACTGGGCTGCTGACTGAAAGGCTGGAGATTCAAGCGCCTGAGCCACCCCGAGGGAGACCCAGTGGGCATCTCTGCTCTGC
>NW_022103896.1:2882011-2883843 GCF_000313985.2 Echinops telfairi
CCCCGGCCTGCCCCTCCTCACCAGGGTTCCTGGGCTGGAGCCCATGGCTGCCGCCACCCTGTCAGTCCGTCCTGTTAAGGGGCTTCCTCTGTTTCATTGCCCCTCTGTTTTCGCAAGCACCACGTCCTTCTCCAGGGACTGGTCTTTGCTGATGATGACAAAGTACACGAGACAAAGTCTCCCCATCCGGCCATCCTTGTCTCTAAGGAGCAAGACTGGCTGGGCTTCTGGCTGCACAGCCCTGGGTGCATATTTAATGACAGTCATGTGAGAAGTCGGAAGTGCTAATGGAATTGGACAGAATTCCAGGGAGAAGTGTCTGGTGGCGGGTCCATGTCGTTACTACTGCATGATGGAAGGCCGGTACCATCCAGCTAATTCTGACTCCCGGCCACCCTGTGTGCTGGGGGACAACCACCCCATAGAGTTGGTGCCACTGTAAGCCCTACTAGGTGCAGATCACCAGTTCTTTCTCCCTCGGAGCACGGGCCACCCTCTGGCCAGCAGGCACACGCTTGACCCTTGTGCCACCAGGGCCTGCTTTAAGGAAGGGGATGTAAAAGGGGAAGAGGTGAACAGGCCTGTGGCAGGTGGGGGGGTGGGGGTGGTCCTGACGCCTCCTCATTCTCAGTTCTGGTGCCTTTGCCTGGCGTCACGAGGACTTCCTGGCGGCAGGCTAGTCTGTGATCACAGCCCCATCGAGCCGTTTCAGGATGGCCCACCTCTAAGGCAGACCAAAGCAGTCTTCCTGTTGACTGCCCAGATGCAGTGCATCTACAGGTGGGGTTAAATGAATGAGAACAAACCCACGGCCTCCACCTGCTCCTGAGGGAATGGCTGCAGTTATGTTGAAGCTTAGCGCATTCGGCGCTAAGAAACGTGTGTGTGTGCAGTGTGCAGAGTCTGGGGCCGGGCCAGCAGGGATGCTGGGGGTCAATTGTGGCCATCAAGCTTCACAGTAGGAGCTAGAGTGGTGCTGTGTGTTAAGGCAGTGAGCTGCGAACTGCAAGGTCGGTGGTTTGAACCCAGTAGCTGCTCCTCGGGAGAATGATGAGGCTGTCCGCTCCCATAAAGATCTAAAAAGCCTCAGAAACTCTGCCTAGAGTCACCGTGGGTTGTCCCAGCCTGGACAGCAGTGAGTTTGTCTGGTCTTGCCCAGAGCTATGCCCCAGCCTTTCAAAGCCACCCTTTGGATAGGGCACAGCTGCTCCAAGCATTTGCCAAGGCAACGACCTTGCCTGCTGCCGTGGCCTTGAACCATCCGCATTGCAGTCGGCAGCGGGGATCCCACGTATAGTAACAGCGGCTCTACTGATATTCGAGACAGCAGTGGCACAGCTGCCAGCATCCCAGTCACAGGCCAGTCCCCACAGTAGTGCAGAGCGACAGGCAGCTGGTCTGTACACACACACACACACACACACACACCCCACACACACACCCAGGCATGAACAGCACTCTCTGTCAATTGTGCACCCTTTAATTCTACTTGGATTTTTTAGGCCAAAAGTAACAGCCCTATCTTGGTGTGCCGGCAGATTTGTAAGTGATTTGCTTGCGAAGGCAGGTGCTCTTCCCCCAGTGTTTTTCTCATGACTGTGGTGGAAAGAGCCCTTATAAATAAAGCACGTTACCGGCTTCCCAAACGTGGAAGGTCAGCTGCAGTAGCAACCTCCACGTCCTTGCCCCAGAGCAATGATGGGCCCCATTCTGCAGAACTGGCACAAACGCTGCCGCTGCAAGGACAGTGATTTCCAAAGGGAGGCGCCATGGGAGCAGGAGAAATGAACGGTGCCTGGCACTTCCCCCGACGGCCTGTCGTTGTTGCCCAG
>NW_022103896.1:2884133-2886426 GCF_000313985.2 Echinops telfairi
CTTTTTGGTACCATAGGGAGCCGGCCTGAGAGTTGGGCGATTTTATGGCTGCCCAGAGCACGCGCAGTACGGTTCCCAACACGACCTCCTCATCCTCCTCCCCCAGGGCTCTGCCCCCAACACCAACTCTCTGTTGCCTGAGGCTCCCTCCCACCCATGTTCCCCAGCCAGAGGCCACCCTGCCCGTGAGCTTTCCAACCAGTTTTGATTTTTTAGGGGGGAGTGTAGTGTGTTTCTGAATAGCCCATGTCATGTTACTTTTGTAGATTTTGTGTTTTAGACACAGGGATACAGTGTTTTATAGAAATGAGACTCGTGGCCTTTTGGCTTTGCCAGGAGGGGCGGGGAGGGGGTGTCTTGGGAGGAGTAGGAGGAAAAGGGCTCTCTTTCTTCCATCTTGTCTTCACACACAGTGCCGACGGCCCCTCCTGGTGCCCCTCCCTCCACACTCCCCACCCTGGTAGAGAGAGGCTGACCTGGCGCAGGCTGCCTGCTGGCCCCGGGCGAATGGGGAGACCCACCTCAAAGTTAAACTTCACAGGGCCTGTTGATAGTCACCGCCTCTGGGATCAGATCAGGCTAGGCTGGTCCTGGCTTTGACACTTAGCGACCTGGAGGCTGGGTCCTGCTGCTGCTCCCTGTGGGATGCCACTGCCCCCTGTGCAGAGGCTCCCAGATGACTCCACTGCTGGTCATGCTCAAACCGGCCCCCCCTCCACTCCCCGTGGGTCCCGGCTCATAGCGAGGCCATGACGAAGCATGCCCTGAGCAGCACCGCTCGCTGGGCTGTTTGTCGTGTCCTGTGTCCTG
Source organism: Echinops telfairi (assembly GCF_000313985.2). NCBI lineage: Eukaryota > Metazoa > Chordata > Mammalia > Afrosoricida > Tenrecidae > Echinops > Echinops telfairi. The sequence continues at coordinate 2,884,944 of NW_022103896.1, forward strand.
TGACACTGCCACCGCTGCTGCCCTCAGCAGTCTCAGTCCTCCCCTAAATATGTGGTCAGGGCTCCGCAGCAGAAAATGTCACCTCAGCCGTTTTCCAGGCCACGCTCCATTCACGCCACCCCCACCCCTCCATTGTGCACTGCACGTTCCTAACACTCACCGCACCTGTAGACAGGAGGGAACACCCCACTCCACCCCCTGCCCCCACAAGCACTGCTAACTGTCTGTGCTTGGCGTTTCTCACTCAGCGTCCCGTTTCCCAGGCTGTTTGTGTTGTGGCGTGCACCAGAGCTCCATTCCTTACGATGGGGGGGCCCTGTTTCTGCTGGGCGTCCATCCCCTGGGTGGCCAGCCACCCTGGCAGCAGTGGGCATGGCGCTGGGAGCGTGCCCCTGCAAGGACAGGTGTTCATCCCAATCTCTGCTTTCTTGTCTTGTGGGTCTGTACCTAGGAGCGGAATTGCTGGGTCTGAGATGATTCTGGATTTACCGTCCCACAGCTGCACCAGGTTACACTTCTATCAGCAACAGACCAGAGACCACGCTCTCTAGAGCTCCATTAACACCCGTTATTCCCCTTAAAAAAACAAACAAACAACACAATCAGACAGTGGCTGTCCTGGTGGAGCTGCTCCAACCTTGTATCAAAGGCTTCCTGAGCTACAGTATCTTTGCCTGCCTTCCCAGCGCTATGTTGTCTGGCTGCTACCCTCTGCTGTCCTTTCTTCCTGTGCTTGGGGAGCTGGCCCGAGAGGCCCCATCCTGGCAGGGCCCTGAGGGAAGCCGACAGGGAGCAGGGTGCAGGAGGGCGAGGCGGGGTCCCTTCAGAGAATCCTGCCCCAGCCCTGGCTCCTCTGTGTGTGAGACTTTACCTTCTGTGCCCATCAACTATGAGGGTCTTCTGGCTCCGAGAACGTGGTGCACATGGGGCTTACTTGTTGAGAGTGGGGAGGGGGAGCGTGCATAGTGCTGGGGCACTGGGGCCGACACAACCAAACCCAAATCCAGTGCTGTCAATCCCGACACACAGCGACCCGGCCCCATAGCGCCATGGTCTCTAGGGAGGCAGACTGCCTCATCTTCCTCCCACAGAGCCTCTGATGGGTTCGAACAGCCGACCTCTCAGTTAGCACCCAGGGCTTTAACCTGACCAGTACCACTGGGCTCCTTCTGATACTGCTGCTCCCGCGTCTCCCCTCCTCCTCGGGGCCACCCAGGTGGCACGTCCAGCCTGTGAGGCTGAAGCTGCTGCCTCTCCCTGGGGAAGAGGAGACTTGGTGCAGGGGCATTGCTGCTTCTCCAGAATAGGTGGGAGGAACATCAGGAGGATAGCAAGCCAGGCAGGGGTGGGCTCCCCACAGCATGGAGGAGCCGATGCACCCACAGCCCCTGAGCAGGCTCTGCACCAGTGACTATGCAGACACGGCCCCTGACCAGGCTCTGCACCAGTGAGTGTGCAGCCTCATCCTCTCCAAACCGGCCAC
>NW_022103896.1:2891610-2892647 GCF_000313985.2 Echinops telfairi
TGAGTGGATGGACTGAGTGGATGGACTGAGTGGATGGACTGTGAGTGGATGGACTGAGTGGATGGACTGTGAGTGGATGGACTGAGTGGATGGACTGTGAGTGGATGGACTGTGAGTGGGATGGACTCTGAGTCGGATAGACGCCGTCTGCGGTCAGTGGGATGGATGCTGTGAGCGGCAGACGCTGGGCGTGGAATGGAAACCTGCCCTCAGTGGGATGGACTAGGTGGCAGGGAGTTGGTTGTTCTAGTTTTGCGCCTTCCTGCAGATCAGCGGACGTGACTAAGTCCTGATGATGCCCGGTCTGTTTGTTCTGTCATCACTTGTGCTCTGGGTGTCGGAGCTGAGAGTCCATTGAGTAATCCAAGGTCAAGAAGATGTGCTCTTCTGTGTCCCTCTAGGCATTCCGTCCTTCACCTTCTACATTGAGTCCTCATGGTGTGAGGCAGGGATCCCAGTTCACTCATTCTTTAGAGATCCATTGGTTATCAGCATTGTGTGTGTGTGTGTGTGTGTGTGTGTGTGTAGAATTGTCTCCACCCTGTTCTCAGAATCACTGCACTCGAAACAGGAAGTTTCGTTTCCAGTCTCGGTCCCGGTCCTTTGCTCGGTTCTGCGGGAAGGAAGTGCGTCAGCAAATCTGTGGACATTTGCAAAACCCGAACCTTGAGGCAACGCCTGCTTCTTCCCTTTTTTTCCTGGCTTTCCTCCATGGGCCTGGCTCCGGCAGGTCTTCCTGAGCTGTTCTATGGTGGCTTCCTGCCTCCCTCACCTATTCTACAGTCCTTGTTTAGAATTCTTCTCTAAGAAAAAAGCTAGTCTCTTCCCCTCCTCTTATTTATTCAGTCAATAACAATGTTATGAGTCTGGGCTCACGGACATTTGTTTTGAGTTATAATCTAGTATTGTGATATTTATTTCACTGCTCAGTTTCAACTTTCCCGTTGGGAGCCTCTTTGTTCCTCTGACATATCCTTGCTTTTGTTCGTAAAGCCCTTCCTCACCGTGTGCTGCCACGGCCCCGTCATCAAAGCCAC
>NW_022103896.1:2893202-2894727 GCF_000313985.2 Echinops telfairi
TGCCCTTGTGTTCAAAGCAATGCACTACAGTCTGTGCTGTAAACAGATATGCTTTAAAACATTAACCATAGGAAACATTTTCTTTGTCCTGTTTCTGATTTCTGTGTGTCTGATGTCCATCACACGTATTCTGTTTCTTTTGAAGAATACATATTTTGAAGCATTCCTTATAGAGTAAGCCTGCTTCCAGTAAGGCTACTCAGTACTTGCTACTCTGAGAAAGGCTTTATTTCTGCCCCCGCTCGGGACACGGCACATACATATTTTTGGATGTAGATTCCGACTTGGCAGTTGTGTTTTCTCCTCTGAAGCGGTTTCTCGGGGTTCCTGCTCGCACGTCTTCTCAGGGGTGTGCGTCTCGTCCTTCTCTCTTAGCTGGACACACGCCCAGCCACGTCCTTATGTGTCCTCCTCATCCTCGCTGACTCATTTGCTCCTCGAGGTTGACAGAAGGGACCCACCTGCCCCTGCGCCATCCTGGGGTGCTTCCCACCCCAACCCCCCTACGCCCCGATTCATCCCCCTGTGGTCTTGCTGAGCCTCCTCTTCTAGTGGGGACGTGACCAAAGCAAGCAGACGAAGTCTCGCCCTCCTGGCTCCTGGCAGCCCGTGGTCCCAGCTGCTGACCTTGAGGTTGGCAGCCCAGTGTGTCACCGCTCGGCATCAGGCCTCTTCCTGCAGCACTCGAAACATCCTCCCTCTGATGCAGGGGAGCAGAGCGAGCCCCCCCGGGGCCTGCCCACCCGGCCATCCAGTCGGCTCTGAACGATGACAGTCCAATTGGAGTGGGTAGAGCCTCTCCACGGGTTGGCTGGGGCTGTGCATCTGCAGGGGAGCAGACGGCCTCCCCTGTCTCCCGAGGGCTGATGGGTTTCAACGACCTAACGTTCTGATGAGCTGCCTGATGCTTAACCCTCTGCATCACCAGGGGTCGTCCTATCAGGACTGTGGGATTTTGGTCCACCCCCAGATCCCGTTTCTCCTGCCCTGTCCTCCCCGCCCCCTTTAAGAGAGAGGCGCTCCTCTGGGAGGCCAACTCCTGTTTCTGAGCTGCCCACAGAGCTGAGCCCGATGGACAGTCAGGGAGAACCTGGTGCGCTTCCCGCAGTGCCTCCTTCTGAGCCCCCGTCTGCCACGGCACCCCCACTCGGCTCCTGGTCTCCCTGCTGGGCAACGCTGGCTGTCATCTGTCTGCAGCTTCTCCTGCCCTGTCTTTCTATCTGTCCATCGCCACTCCAGTCTCCTCTGCTCTCTTTGAGGGAGCCCTGCTGGCAGGAGAAATGGCCTAGAGACTGCTTCCTCCCTCCAGGTGCTTAGTGGGCACCCTTGCTCCTCGCCTCCTTCCTCCTCCCCGTAGCTGTCCCGTGCTCTGTCCAGCCCGGCTCTGACAGGGCCCAGGTCTCACCTGCCACTCACTTGAGCTGCTGCCGCACTTTGTCCCCACTTATTGGCCGTTGTTACTTCACTGCCCTTCTCAGACACCACAGGGCTGCCTGGCTGGAGCTTCTCTGAGCCAGAAGCTGGC
>NW_022103896.1:2895696-2898723 GCF_000313985.2 Echinops telfairi
TGCCCCTGTGAGTTTCTGAGACTGTCACTCTTTACTGGAGTAGATAGCCTTGTCTTTCTCCCGAGGTGGTTTCAAACTGCCGACCTCGTCGCAGCCCCATGTCTAACCACTACGCCACCAGGGCTCCTCGCGTCTAGGGCAGGCTGCTGAAAAGTGTGCAATCTAAGCCTTGTAAATGTCTGTGCCCATGATGCCAGTTTCCTCACAGTGGGCAGCCTGTGTAGTGGGGGTCTCTATAGACGGTGCCCACAGTACCAGGAGTGTGAGACAAGAGAGCGAACTCGGTGGAGCCCAACAGGCTCGGCATGGAGACACATGATGGGGATGCCCAGTAACCAGGAGTTGATGACAGAGTATAAATCAGATGTGGAATCTGACCCTGCCATCGATACATTCACTTACTGTAGTTAGTCAATACAGAGCCCAGACCGTTTGGCATCGTAAGTTACCTGCAGCTGATGGGATGGGTGCTTCTGTGACTGTCATGGTAGCGACAGTTACTTTTGCTCAGAGTTTTCCTTGTACCATGGTTACGCACCAGGCATGGTGGTAAAAACTTTGTATGCAGCCAGTCACTCACTTACCCTTCTAGATAACCTTCCAACCCGTGCATCCTTCTTATTTCCATCCTAGGGATGAGGACTTTGAAGCAATAAAGGTGGAGGAGCCACAATCCCAAGCCAGGCCTGTCTGAATGTGTGAGCTCAGCCCTGTCTCACCACCTCTCTCCCTGAGATGCATTCAGGTGCAGTCGAAGTCGAGATATGAAAGTCTTGATACTCAGGGACTAGGAGATTGTTGTGCTGGAGATGCTGGGGAAGGAATTATGGGCCAGGCGGTATCTGGAGTGCGACTGAAGAGAGTTTGGGGTGTCAGGATTGGGAAGATGGCTGTCAGAGGGAGGAGAATTGCCCCAGCACAAAGCAGGGAGGAAACTTAGGGAGGAGCTACGGTGACAAGGCAGGCATTCTGGTGGAAGATTTGCCTGGAGCTGCTCTGGACTGGCCTGATTCAAGGCTGGCACTGACCCGAGCCTGCTTTCTTTCCAGTGCCCCCCCACCCACCCTTAGTGTATAGTTGGTTAGGGTCCCCGTTGTGCCTTCTCCTGGGGGACACTGGGTATCAACTCCCTCCATCTAGTGCTCTGCTCATCTTCTCTGCCTCTCGGTAACTCTACTGCAATCTGCGGTCACCTCCCTCTGCTGGAAGCCACCCCTGCAATTGTCCTGCGCCTCGCTAGCGCTCCAGCCTGGGAAGACTTCAAGAATGCCTGACCCTCCTTTGTGGTCGTCGGTGGAGCTGGTCTGACTTGTGCAGACTGAAGTCTGCCCGCCTCGCGCTGCTTGCCCTTGACCTGGGGCTGCACCCGCGGGGCCTCCGCTTCTTCTGGGAGGGCGAGGGTGGCTCATGCCACTTCCATAGGTATCATCAGTGCAAACAGGTCAATTCATAATTACAAAATCGAAGCTCAAAACGTGATTCCTGCGGGCCCTGTTTTGAGTGTGAGGCTTACTGAGCCCTTTGATGTGGTTCTCCTCCTTGTTTTCCTTTGAAACGTGCTCGAGATAGCAGCACCGCAGACTTGCTGGCTCTGAACAGATCGTTGTTTAACTCCACTTCACCCCAGCTGATCACAGGCAGACGTTTTGAAAACTGGAGCATGTGAGGGGACACACCTTCGCGAAGGACGTCTAAGGGAAGCCTTGTGCAAAAACCCCGGGACCTTTGACCTTGGTTCATTGTCCATCTTTGGTGGTAACTCACAGTGGCTGAGTTTCCTCTGTTCCTGGTGTGGTTTTACTCCCTGCCTCTGGTCTCCATGAGCTATCATGGACTGGGCTTGTTTGCACAGGGACAGGGTTCCACATGGTGTGTGTGTGTGTGTGTGTGTGTGTGTGTGTGTGTGTGACAGACCTCAGTGTGAATCCTGGCTCTGGCCCTTAGTTGAAACTATACATATAATTTATATTTTTCCTTTTTCGTGGGAGCTAATACAGATATCCTATCCTTCCATAGTTCAGAACTGTATGATTGATACCACAATCAGTTTCAAAACAGTCTCTTCCCTCTTGAACTCCTTCATATCAGTTCCCTGTTAATTCCCTGAAAAAATAAAATTTTTAAATAAAAATGAAATTGTATTTTAACCCTTTTTATTGATAACAGCCACAAAAACAGATTTTGAAAGCCACACAAATGTAGTGTGGAGCTTGGATTATTATTATAAGCCTAACACTCTTAATACCCCCACCCCACCCCACCCCGCCAGATGCATGGCCATCCAGTCGCTCTCGACTCAGTGACTTTACAGAGGGTCCCTGAGGGGCACATCTCCCACGGAGCAACTGGTGGCCTCAAACTGCTGACCCTGAGGTTGGCAGCCCAGCTCAGAACCACTACGCCACCAGGGCCCCTTAGTGAGAGTCTAGTGATTTAAAGTGTTTCCATTTTTTGCAGAAGAGATCAGATCTTTCTCATGCCAGGCATATTTTCCCTCCTCTTATCGCAGGCAAGGCTTTTTTCAGGGAAAGGGAGAAAAGCAGGCTGTCTCTACTCCTTTTCCACCGGCCGGAACGGAGCAGCCCGTTTTAAAGGTGTTATTTCCCTTGTATTAGGTCAAGAAGCTCAAGTTTACATCCCATTTTCTCAGCTTGTCGACTTCTACCCAGTGTCTGGCGACCGCGATCCAAACCTCCTCAGCACTGGGGTGCTCAGCCTTTCCACGAGCCCGCAGAGGTGACTCAGCGAGCCCTTGACACCAGAGTCACCCAGCTCTCACTGGCTGGGAGTGTGGCTGTCTAGCAGGGCCAGTGTTGCCCCGGGGGCATTTGGTGTCAGAATGGGTCAGGAGGGAGGGTCGTATTGGCATCTAGCGGACAGAGCCCAGGGACGCCGGCAAAGTCTCTCTAATGCACAGGACAGCCCCCATCACGAAAGACCTGTCCCGCCTAAAAGTCCAATGGTGCCGAGGATGCAGAGTCCCGTATCGGTGTCGTTAGGTGACACCAAGCCCATCCTGGCTCACAG
>NW_022103896.1:2900200-2902252 GCF_000313985.2 Echinops telfairi
CATTCCTGGGAAGTAAAGCCTGGGGATGACAGTCACTCTATAGCATGTGTCTGCCCTCTCAGTGGCTTACTGGTCAGTTTCCATGGTGGACGCCAGAGGCAAGGGCGGCCAGACATGCTCTCACCCACTTTGGACATGTTGGCAGGAGAGGGACCTGTCCCTGGGGAAGGACAGGAAGCTGGCAAGTGGAGGGGCAGCGGAAACGAGGAAGGCCCTCGGGGAGATGGGTGATGCAGTGGCTGCAACCGTGGGCTCATGCAGAGGAACAATTTTGAGGATGACAGAGGATGGGGACAATTCCATTGTGCGTAAGACCACCAGGAGTGGGAACTGACAGGATGACCACTAACAACAAGGATGCCCCCAGGGGCTCCGTCCGACGCTGTCCCACAGGATCGCCATGCGTCAGAATTGCCCTGACGTGGTGGGTAACGCGATCACGAGTCATCTCATCATTGTTTCAATTCATCATTCTCCAAAGACGGGTGGCTGCAACAGTGGGCTCAGGCAGAGGGACAACCGTGAGGAAGGAGCAGGATTGGCAGTGTTTCCTTCTCTGTGCACGGGTCGGAACCGGCTTGATGGCTCCCGACAGCCACAAGCAGCGAGGTGTGAGGTTGACCTTCTGTTGAGGTACACGTACGCCCGTTCCGTGTCTCCTCCGGCGAGGGGTCCACGTCATCTGCGGTCTTTCTGTCCGTTAGTTTGTCATCTGCTTGTTGAGCTTTGGATCCTCTCCGTGTGGTTTGGACCAGATGGGCATGTTGCTAATGTTGCCTCCTAGGCCTTGGCCCGCCTGGCCATTCTCCTGGCGGTGCCCTCTGCAGAGGGGCCGGCTGTCACGTGAGTGCCACCCAGCTCACAGAGTCCCTCTCCTCTCATTGTGACCGTGGGCGCTGTCTCTCAACCACCGCGGCCAAACCCACGGTCCCTATGGGATCTTGTCCCTGTAGGCCTGCGACCCTTTCATGTCACGTAATCTCGGCGTACGTAATGGTGGTGAGCACCCGGGCGACGACCCTCATGGGTGCAGCTTGGAGACACAGCCCATGTTCGTCCTGTTGCCCGACCACTGCCTGCCACTCTGTCCACATCACTGTTGGGCACGCTGTCCAAGGTGCGCCTCGATTCCCGTCCTGTGTGCGTGCGCGTGCGCGTCCGCCTGTCATGCACCATCTGCCGAGAAGTGCCCTCTGTGGTTTGCGTTGCGGCCGTGGGAAGGACTGAACGGGAGGGACTCCTGGAAACAAAAATCCAAGGAAGCCCGAGATGGGCCAAGATGGGGCCGCCCCTCCTGAGCATCTCCACTCTTGTCTTCCAGACGGCATCAGCATCAGTGGCTTCCCGCTGTCTAGTCCTTTCCGGCAGGTCGTGCGGCCACGAGCGGACAGCAAGCCTGTGCACGCGCCTGAGAGCAGCAAGACCGGGGACTTCAGCCACGTGAAGGTGAGCTCGTGGAGCTGGGCGTGCCTCCCGCAGCTCCTCGCTGCGCGGTGCTGTGAGCCAGGCAGGGGAGGCAAGGGGTGTGCGATGAGATCGCATGTCTGCGCTTTGGGACGCTCCGGGGCACCGTGATTGGCGGGTCTTGCCCTTGTTTCCGGAAACGTTGGTGTTCTGTCGGCTGCGTGGAGAGGGCAGCGATTCTGGGACAGGGCGCCTGCCCTGGTCTACGCCTTCAGAAAGTGTCCTGATTGCATATGATGATGCTGGCATTGTCATCCATGCGCAACTCCTTCCACCTGTTGGTGTGCTGGCACCAGGGAATGTGCAAGGGACGTGGGCGTATCCGTGGGGTGCGAAGTGCCGGGTCTTCCAGGTGAGCTCCAGGGGAGGCCTACGCCCGAGCTCTGTGTGTCTGAGCTGCTCTTGCTGTTAGGTGGCCTGGGGTCGGTTGGGGCTCACGGCGAGCCTGTGCACGGCAGAAGGACACACTGACACTGTGCCGTCCTCACAGTCGGTGCCCTCTGTGAGGCTGGGTGGACTAGAGAAACCAGTCCAGTGACTCTCGTTTGCGCGTAAGACAGAGCTTGATATCAAAAGGCATCCCAGCCC
>NW_022103896.1:2903753-2905349 GCF_000313985.2 Echinops telfairi
CCTGTCGACTTCTGCGCCCGTCTCTTGCTCTGGTGCATGCGGCTCTAGTCCACTGGTCATCTTCTGCCCCAGGTCCACGGGGACTGGAGGCCCTGATTTCCTCTTAGCGCTGATGTTTATCTAGAATCCATGTGGTTCCCCCACCCCCACATGGTGTGAAGTGAGTGTCTGATTTCATTGTTTTTGTCTGTGGGTATCCAGTTGTCTCCAATCACTTGTTCAAAAATGACCCTTTCCTCATTGCACTGCCTTTGGACCCGTGTGGAAAGTCAGTTGACCGTAGATGTCAGGACTTTATCTGTGGTTTCACTGGTGTGGATGTCTTTATGCCCGCACCACACTGTTTTGATGATAGTAGGTTCAACATACATTTTGCAACCGGGATGTGAAAGTCCTCCAACTTGTTCTTTTTCAATCTTGTTTGGATGATCTAGATGTGTGGCCCTTCTCTCTGGATTTTAGCCTGTCCATTCCCGCAGAAAGGCCGCTGGGCGTCAGAGGGGTGCAGGCAGGTCAGTGTCAGTTTGGGAGGGGCTGCCATCTCAGCAGCATTGTATACATGGGCCCACGGACATGGGATGCGTCTCCACTGATTTATACTGCAGCTGGGTCTGATTCCGCTCCCAGGAGAGTGACAGCCCCAGAATGCCCCGCGCAGTTCCAGCCGCCGTTACGGGTCGTTACGGGTCTCCGCGTCGGAATCCACTTGATGGGCAGTGAGTTGGGTTTATTTTGGAGGGGGGTTAGTTTATTTCATGATCACTTTGTGTGGTTTTCAATATAGAGGCCACGTACTGGTTCTGTTAAAGTTATTCCTCAGTTCTTTATTCTTCTGATGTTCTAGTGAATCTAATGATTTTCTTAAATTTTGGAATGAGATTACTAGTATCTAAAAATGCGATTAATTTCTCTTCTTTTCTCTGTTTTCCACTTAATTTCCCCCCTCCGATCACTAGTATTTGCTCCCATTTGCATGCTGTGGATTTTTCCCTTTGCTTTTACTTCAGGTGGGAACTTTGGCTGTTGCTCTTGGGAGCGTTTCTAAGGCGAGCATTTATAACGGACCCCTCTGAGCATGACCACAAAGAAAATCCAGAGCTTTCTTTTTCATCCCATTTGAGATGTTTTCTAGCTGACTTTGTGGTTTCTTCTTTGTCTCATAGGTTATTTGGAAAGTATGTTCTTTAATTTGCAAACATTTGTGAGCCTCCCATATTTCCTTCTGTTGTTGATTTCTTATTCAATTCCATTTTGATTGCAGAAAATATTTTGCCTGGACTTAGCCCTTTTGTGTTTATTGGGACTTCTTTGAGGGCTAGCATCTGGTCTATCCTGGGGAATGCTACATCTTGCGCTTACAAATGATGGGCATTCTGTTCTTGTTGGGTAGAATGCCCCATCGATGTCAGTTAAAAGTTGGTTGGTATTGTCGTTCCAGTCTCCTGTATCTTTTAAAAAAAATCATTTTATTGGGGGCTTGTACAGCTCTTCTCACAATCCATCCATCCAGCCATCCATTGTGTCAGGCACATTTGTACATTTGTTGCCATCATCATTCTCAAAACATTTGCTTTCTACTTGAGCCCTTGGTATCAG
>NW_022103896.1:2907296-2908891 GCF_000313985.2 Echinops telfairi
GCTCCTGATTTCAGGGAACTCTTGGTCTGATGGGCAAGACATCGCCACTGGGATGCAGACAAGGCCAGCGGGCAAGGCTGAACAGAGCTGTAGGTCTTCTTGAGGGAGGCAGGCAGCGGAGGGTGTGATGCCTTTGAGTGATGGTGCTGCTGGGGAATCAATAGCAGGGACCGCCAGACCAGTGACCAGTCTGTCTGGAAGAGGTCAGGATGGTGAGACTTCATCTCAGGCCTTTGTCTCTGTTTTCAAGAAAACCACCAGCCCCTGGAGAAGGACATCATGCTCCTTAAAGTAGAGGATCAGCAAGAACACCACCGCCCCCCCCAAAACAAAACACCCTAGGCAGTCTCTCCACGATAACCAAGACTAAGTCTCTAGGCCCAGAGGAAACTTACTGTTCGTTATTCTCCACTGCCACCAGGGCTGTTCCCCTCACAGAGACAAAGCTCAAGAACAAAACACTGCCGACAAGCTAATCCTTACCTGTTTCTGACCAACGTAGAAAAACAGAAAGAATGCTCTAAACTCCCAATTAAAAATGCCAGGAATTGGGCAGAATACATGAACCTGGTAGTCTGGAAGTGGTGAGGAAACACGGGACAGACGTTCTATACCATTAGTTGACAGGGAAATAAACCACATCACAGCGTGATATCATCACACATCTATCAGAATGGCTAAAGGGGAAAAAGATAGTGAGAATGCCATGTGCTGTTTAGTTTTGAGCAGAAAAACTGGCGCTATCAAAACTGGGTCGAACCCATGGATCTGATGGGAGTGTGAAGGTGTACAGCACCTAGAAAGGTGTTTGGAAATGTCTTTTACACTTAGCATGTGCCCCAGTGATGATCCTCCTGCATGTTTATCTCAGACAAAGAAAGCCTGTGTCTGCAATAACAACCTGCACAGGAAGGTTTCTAACCGCTTCCGTTTAAGAGCCCTTCGCGGAATGAAGAACCAGGTGAGTGGTAGCCAGAGACAAGGGCTGTAGGGGCGCAGGTCTAAAAGGGAATTGAATGGCTGCTTCCTGATGGGATCACAGGAATCCATTCCTGTGTTGAAATTGCATAGAATCACATGGGCATGCACATGCCAAGGATTGCGGGTGAAATCGGGTGAAACGGAGTAAGGGCTGTAGTCTAGCTAACAGTTACTGTATCATTGTCAATTTGTTTATTTTGAAGTTGTACTTATATAATAAGATCTTTCCTGTCGTGAAAGCTGGGTGACGTGTCTACGACACTGCACCATTTTTGCAACTCCCTGGTATGTCCACAAGTGCGCGATAAAAGTTACAGAGATTAATGGAAAGCAACAACAGAGAAACACTGCCTGGTCGTGGGCCGGCCTTGCCGTGGTCGCCATGTTTGAGCCCCTGCCACAGCCCCTGAGTCATTCCGTCTCCTTGAGGGGACTTCCTGGTGCATAGCCCACCTCACCTGGCGGGGCTGTTAACTGCAGTCAGTCCTTCGAAACCACCCACCACTCCACTGTTAGGTCTTAGCGAGAGCCTTCCTCTTTCTCCCTGTCCCTGTGTTTTGCAAAGCATGGCGTCCTTCTCCAAGGACTGGCTCTCTTGACAGCGTGCCCAAGTA
>NW_022103896.1:2910411-2912842 GCF_000313985.2 Echinops telfairi
GGGGTAAGGCCCGGGCTCTGGGAACACTGTGCTCCGTTGTGCATGGGATTGCCATAGGCCAGATGACCCCATGGTTGTGGTCAGCAACCGAAGCACATAAATCACACAGGAAGCAGTGTGACCATGCAGGTTTTCCTCTGGCCCCCCTCCCCCACTCCCCACCAAGAGTCTCTCAGAGGCCAGGCTAGATAGTTGGGCTGCAGCGACATTGGTGACAGGTGCCTTTGGACCTGCCGTGCACGGAGGGCACTGTCTATGGCGTCAGGCCCACCCCCAGCCGCAGAGCTGAACGTCTAACCACTGACCACCAGGGTTTCTGGTGACCACAGCTTCATGCTATTCATGCAGAAATCACCCGACAGACAGCCCAGAAGGGTGAGACCACCCACCCAAGGTCAAGCCGTCACCCAGTGAGGGGTCAAACTCACGTCCTCTCTGTCTGGACCCCCCAGCCGGCCTGTCATCTCCAAGTTCCCAAACATCCTGGGGCCAGAGCGTCGAGCCAGAGCAACTCAGCCCATCTGACAATGCAGACAGGCATGTCTCCGCCGGGCGGAGTCAGGAGTGAAGTGGCTACTGCTGCCCATGGGTGAGAGGAGCTTCCTGAGCAGCAAATCCGTCCACTTCCAATGATCCCAGTCTGCCCCCACAGTCACAGAGCCAGGGCATCTCTCCCCTGCAAATGCAAGCAGCAGAGCTTCCAGGGCACTCGCTCACCAGCTCAGCGATGGAGCCCAGAGGCACAGCGGACTGTGCCTCTGAGAGCAGGGCCAGCAGAGAGGCCAGGGCGTGGGGTGTCCCTCAAGGGCCCACCTGCCTCTCCAGATGGGCATGGGGAGCCAGCAGTGCGAGAACGACAAGACAGGGCGTGAGCGTGTGCCAGGCAGGAGGGATGGTGGAGCGCAGCCAACAGACACAGAGTAAGTGGGGACTTGGTGAGGGAAATGGGGCAACCAGACCACCGGCCTGTCGGGGAGCCACTAGCAAGGGGACTGTTTCTGTTGGGCCCCATTACAGCCGATTAGAGGTCACTGTGCTGAAGCAAGGGGCCCTGGTAGTGCAGGACATAAAGTGCTTGGCTGCCAACCAAGAAGTGGGACTGTCTAGACCCACCAGCCTCTCTGCAGGAGCAAATGAGGCTGCCTGCTCCCGTCAAGATGTACAGCCTCAGAAACCGCTCTGTCCCACAGGTTGGCTGTAAGTCCGAATGGGCCCCACTGCAGTCTTTAGGTTTAGGACAGAGTCCCTGGTGGCCCACAGGGTTAAGTGCGTGACTGCCAATCACAGGGTTGGAGGTTCAAACCCACGCAGAGGCACCTTGAAAGAAGAGCCCTGCTGACTATGGACACATGGTCGGTGCCCAACGGCTGGCCTCTGGTCAGTAGCCCCGAGTCTAACCATCTTGGAAATCAGGGACTCCCAGTATATTCTGGGGAGCCCTTCAGGACCCAAGTGCAGCAGGGTCCAGGCTTCTTGGAACAGAGAGCCCCCACCAGCTTCTCCCTCGGCCCCCCAGAGAGGGCAGAAGGCATTGCTGTTTCTCTTCATGGACCCTTCCCCCTGCTGAGCGAGTGTCTCAATGTGATGAGCTTCCAGCAAGTCAGGGTGCCGCAGCCCATGCCCACCGACCCGAGCTCCTCTCCCCGAGCAAAGAAAACCGATCTCGCGTCTCATAGAAAGTTAGCTTCAAAGCAAGACTACAACTGAATTTTGGCCGGCATTTGTGGAAGACATAAAAACAAAAACCAAGCTCACTACAATCAAGTGGATGCAGACTGACAGTGACCCTATAGGACAGGGTAGAACTGCCCTATGAGTTTCCAAGACTTTAACTCCTTATGGGAGTATAAAGCCCCATCTGGTAGTTTCAAACTGCTGAGCTCATGGTTAGCAGCCTCACCATGCCAAGTGTCAGAGCTGGGGCCCGCCAGCCCTGTGGCATCCCGAGCACAGTGGAGAACCACAGCTCTTAGAAGAAACTCATTCTCATTGTCTTCTCCTCCGGGGAATGAGTTTTCCACGATTTGTTTACAAGTAATGGAAACCCAGCCCGGTTTCAGCCACCCAGAAGGGGGACGGAGGTTTAGAGCTACTACTTTGTAGCAGTGAGTACAGCGGCTGAATTAGCTTTCTCCCTGCCAACAACCTGCAATTATGTATTGCTATCGCCACCCAGGAAGGGGGACAGAGGTTTAGAGCAGCTACTTTGTAGCGGTGAACAGAGATCTAGAGCAGCTACTTTATAGCAGTGAACAAAGATATAGAGCAGCTACATTGTAGCAGTGGACAGAGATTTAGAGCCGCTACTTTGTAGCAGGGAGTAGAGCTTTAGAGCAGTTACTTTGTAGCAGTGAATACAGCAAATTTTGGAGGCTTGGTGGCTCAGAGGTTGAGTGCTGGGCTGCTCCCTGAAAGGTGAGTGGTTTAAATC
>NW_022103896.1:2913752-2915296 GCF_000313985.2 Echinops telfairi
CTTTGGAGACTGACGCTTTACGGGAGTAGGAAGACTCATTCTCCCTGGAGCGGCTGGCAGTTTCGAACTGCCGGCCTTGCGTGGGAAGTGGCTGTCAGCCAGCAGTGACCTGGTATGGGGGCAGGGGAGGCTGAGATGGAATGCCAGAAACCGGGGACCCTCATGGCCACCAGACTTTTCACGTCTGTGACACTCTGGAGAGATCATAGTACCGGGTTTGGCCCCAGGTTGAAGTCAGACACGATCCCCACTTGCTTTGGATCCCGGCTCGTCGGTTCCTCAGCTGAACTTGGCGTGAGCCCATCATCGCCGGCATTGCACTCCCACAGACTGGCACCCCGAGAGAAACACCCTCCCACCCCACCCCACCCCAACTGCGCACGTGCACACACCCACAGTAGTATCACACAGACGAGGCAAGACGTGGGCACAGCCCACCGTCCACTGGCTGACGAGCAACTAAGCGCGGCGTGGTCGTGCATACTGTGGAGAGTTTAGCGGAAGGAAAGGTGGGATGCGGTGCAGCCGGATGGGAACTACAGTGTGGATGGACGTGAGCCCATGGTGCCGAGTGACGGGGCCAGGCACGAAAGAGCCCACGTGTGGACTGTCCCCCACCGGAAACCCGTAGAGACAGTCATTGCTGGGGAGATGGGAGTGACCGCTGAAGGGCATGGGGCGCTGGTTGTTCTGCATGAAGCACTGCCCGGTCCTGCGCCATCGTAGCGAGTCTGAGCCCCTTGTTGCAGCCACTCTGTGCACCCCACGGAGGGCCTTCCTCTTCTCCGCTGACCCTCTGCTTTCCCAAGCACGATGTCCTTCTCCGGGAACTGGCCTCTCCTGACGACACGCCCAAACCACACCACACACAGTCTCACCACCCTCGCTGCTAAGAAGCGTTCTGACGGTACTTCTTCCAACATGGATTGGCTCATTCTTCTGGCCGTCCACAAAAGCCCACCAAACTCCCTGCCACGAGGGGACCCTAGGGTTGCACTGCTCCTGTGGGTTTCCAGGAACAATTTACTGGAACAGAAAGCCCGTCTTTCTCCTGAGCAGTGCTGGTGGTTTTGAACTGCTGACCTTGCAGTTGGCAGGCCCACTTGTTATCATTATACCTCTGGGGCTGTCCACAGTGCATCCATTATTCAAATCGCCAGGTGGGGACTGAAGTGGCTGTGCTGTGTCTGCCCCCATCACCCTGCTACCTTCCAGTAGGGCCCTGTCCCCTCAAGGTGGAGTCCCACTGTTGCCCGCAGGGGCACTGTTGTGTCCTCTCTTGGAGAGCCACTGCCCGAGGGGATCTCACCTAGGAAACAGGGACAGGTGTGCTTTCCTCAGAGGCTGAGTGTGTCAGTCTGGGTACTTTAGAGAAACAAATCCACAGAAACTCATGTGTAAGAGAGAGTTTTATATAAAGGTTAAGTGCGCATCAAGAAAATATCCCAACCTAGTGCTGCCCAAGCCACCAAGTCCAACATTAACCCATATGTCCAACATCAATCCACAAAGTCCTCCCTCATCTCACAAAACAGATGCAATGA
>NW_022103896.1:2917103-2918520 GCF_000313985.2 Echinops telfairi
CTGCAGCCCTGCAGGTGCCCAGTGCTGCCCTCTGCCCAGCGCCCAAGTCCCTTCCCACAGGTTCTGTCTCTTGCTATTCACACCCTGTCTGCTGTGGCCCTGTGCTGAGCACGGACAGACACAGAGCCCAATAAATTAACCGCCCAATAAATTAACCTTCAGCAGTTACCTAGTTACCATCCAATTACATACCGGGAGGGTGTAATGGATGGAAAAGTAGGGTGCATGGAAGTGCATGGAAAAGTAGGGTGAAGAGATCATGGAATTCTCCCACGAGCATTAGGCTGTTAACCACAAAGTCCAAAGTTCAAAATCACCAGCCATCCCTTGGGGGAAAGACCACGTGACAGTCCCAGTCTGGGAAGCCCACGGGCGTGGTTCCGCGTGAGCCCATAAGGTCACTGCGAGTCAGCC
Organism: Echinops telfairi; assembly: GCF_000313985.2. Classification (NCBI taxonomy): domain Eukaryota; kingdom Metazoa; phylum Chordata; class Mammalia; order Afrosoricida; family Tenrecidae; genus Echinops; species Echinops telfairi. The sequence continues at coordinate 2,917,518 of NW_022103896.1, forward strand.
TGGCTTCTTGTTGGCAGTGAGTTTGGATTGGTTTTGCCGGGAGTGCAGGTTGGGCGCGGGGTGGTGTCCATAAGAATCCCCTGGGATCTTGCAGGTTCCGGGTGGGTTTTCAGAAGCGGGACCACGGGCACCAGCTGCAGATGCTGTGAGCATGATGTGGGGCTGCCCAGAGTGGCAGCGTGGACCTTGCCAACTGACCTGGAGAGGCCTCAGCTGGTGGGTGGGGGCCACACTGGGGGAGGGAGAAGCTGATGAGATGGCTTCCGTGGAGCGGAGCGTGGGTTGGGGAGGGGCGGGGCCTGGTTCCTCCCCTAACCCCTCCCCCCCTTAGATACAAGGACACACGGCAGTGTTGCCTGGTGACCCTGCACATCACACTGGCTTTGTCCCTACCTGTTACCACTCCGGGCCCTTTAATAAAAGGCTGTTGTATTTTCTGTTATTGTGAGAATACACTGAGGGGCACCCAGTCACCAGATGCGGAGAGCCCGGAAAACAGGTCCAGAGGCATTGTGGGGACGTGGGAGGAGACTTATGGAGGTGCAGTGCTACTGGTCATGCTGTGGTGGGTGGACGACAGGCTTGGGGTTTAGTCCACATTTTCCAGCTCCCCCTCCCATACCCCTCTTCCCCTCCAGCAAGCAAGAGTTTGATACTGCCTGAGGTGGGGAGGGGAGGGGAGCCAATGAGGCAGGCCGGGAGCAGCTGCCCTGGCCATGGGCTCCCCAGGAATGGCTCCTCTGTGGCCCCCCCCATGATCGCCACCTGAGAACACGTGCTGGGGGTCAGGTCTGCTGCTTTGCCTCAAATGGGAGGGAAGGCCGCGGGGGGACGTGACTCATGCACACAGCAGAAGAGGGGCCAGCTGAATGGGACTACCTCACTTCAGGGAAGGTGGCCAGTCTTCCATGGTGCAGAGGCCCCCATCTGCCTTCCCCAGTCTCCCCTCCTCCACTCACAGAAGGCACTGGTCCCAGGGCCCCTCGCCGGCCTTTCCAGTGCC
>NW_022103896.1:2920275-2921592 GCF_000313985.2 Echinops telfairi
CTGCGAGAATTCTGTTGTTGAGTTTCCTGGGGTCAAGGAAACTCAAATGAAGAGCAGGGTGGGCAGTAGCAGGACACTATTGAAGGGGGTTGGATGGGCATCAACAGGACCGGGCAGAGGCCATGCCCCTGCCGCCACTTCTAGCCAGGCTGTGGTGGACAGGCCACTGTCTCTTGAGCCCCAGCCCTTGCCTGTGTCAAATGGGGTGGGTGGTCATCTGGAGAGATTGTGCCTGGTTTGGGCTCACAGCGCCCTGATAGGACAAAGGGTACTAACCCATAGGACTCATGGTGTGAACACAGGGAGTCACCGGTCCCAGGCCAAGGCGCAGGCTGCAGGCTCTCTAGCCCTGGGTGACTCATTCCTCTGAGCCCAGTGTCCTCACCCTGCCACCTGCCCATGGTTGCAGGCCTGCCTGGGACTCCTTACGTGGCACATGGCATCTGGGCACTTGGTCTGTGCTGTGAGAGGTGGGAATAGTGTTCTAGCCACTGCGTGAGAGTGGGCTACTGGGGTCAGTGAGCCTTCCCCAGCTCTGATAGAGGGCAGGGCCCCCAGGACAGGCCCGCTGCCCACTGGTCAGCCAGCGTCAATGCAGAGCCTGCAGTTTATGTGCTCCACCACACGGGGCCGCCCTTGGGCAGCAAAACACGTGGCTGCATTCACCTGTCTGTGAGCTTGAGCCGGCTTCAGGGAAGCCAGGTGGCGCGGCAGTTAAAGTGCTCAATGGCCACCCACAGGGCCCAAGGTTCTAGCCCAGCAGGGAGGAAGACGAGGCGGTCTGTCTCTGTAAGGGCATAGCCTTGGCAAGCCTCCCGAGAAAGGCCCATGGGGAGCCTGAACCAGCTGGACAATGAAGGGCTTCTCCCAGGTCCGAATGCTGAGACAGGGACACTGCTGTGGCCTTGTCGAGCCTGTGCCCCCACCCCCACCCCCCACCCAGGGGAAAAAAAGGAATGCCTGCTCCCTTCAATGAAAAGGAAATGCTCGCAGCACGGAGGGCCTGACTGCTCTCTGAGCTGATTCCTCAGCCCCAAGAGGGCGGTTGCCCCCTTTGCTCAGTGCTTGGGGTGGAGGAGGAGATGCCAAGCATCAGCCTTTTCTGCTCCCCCTACCCCTCATCCTCCGGGAGGAGCAGAGAAGGCTCTAGAAGGCCCTCCCACTCTGTGCAGAGGGCCGCTTCCCCTCTCACTTTACCCTGTGCGCCTTGCCTGCCTCTTGCCTGCCTCTCCTGCCCTGATGCCGTTGGCTCCCTCTGACACAGCCCTTTGGCCCATGCCCTGACTGCCAGCTCTCCCCTCCACCCTGCCCACCGTC
>NW_022103896.1:2921692-2922922 GCF_000313985.2 Echinops telfairi
TCCTGCCCTGATGCCGTTGGCTCCCTCTGACACAGCCCTTTGGCCCATGCCCTGACTGCCAGCTCTCCCCTCCACCCTGCCCACCGTCCCTCTTGGGCCCCACTTGCCCCCAGACCAAGTTATCTCTTGTGTGTAGAAAAGGAGGGGATGTGAAAAGTTGCTCAGAAGGAAAGTGCTCTGGCCCCGGATGGCCACCGTGGCCACAGCAACGCCCGACGGAGGAAGTCCAGTGCATCCTCACCTGACCTTTGGCCTCTAGGAGGCCCTGTGGGCAGAGAAGACCCCCAGGCTGAGGATGGTGCCAGGTCCTGCTGGAGGTGCATCACCAGCAGGCGCTGCCCGGGGCTGAGTGCCCGTCCTCTTTGCTCCAGGCCAGCACATCCAGGTGCCCGTGGACCTGCCAATCTGGCCACAGAGCCTGGAAGACCTGGTGTGTGTGTGTGTGTGTGTGTGTGTGTGTGTGCTGAACACCTCTGGGCCTCCCCTTGCTGACCCTGACACTCAGCGTGAGTCAGGACTGTGGGCTCAGGGGACACCGAGGTCCGCTGGCAGAAGCTCGTTCACAGAGCCGATGTGCTACCTCCCACCCTGGTGATCAGGGCCTGGGAGCCCGTGAGCCATCATCCAAGGGTAGCTCTGGGCCTCCCCTTGTCTGGAGGAAAGGGTGGGGAGATGAGGATGCATGGACAGATGAGTCTAGAGGGCTAAGGGACCATGTAAATGTCAGTCTGTCTGACCCCGAGACCAGGAGGAGCTGGATCGTGCCTGGCTACTGCGGCCACACCACTACCACCTGAACGCAAAACCGTCAAGAAGGTGGGCTTCCTGCTCAGATAGAGACCAGTGGAAGCCTGGAGTCTGTGGGCACTTGTCGCCCCCACAGCCCAACCTCCAGCCGCACAATTAATGGATGGTTCTAGCAGGCAGACAGTCACATGAGACAGGGACAAACGCCTGGGAATCCTCAGCCAGTCCAGAGCCAAAGGGCAGCGTTTAACGGATGGAAAAGTAGGGTGCATGGAAGTGCATGGAAAAGTAGGGTGAAGAGATCATGGAATTCTCCCACGAGCATTAGGCTGTTAACCACGAAGTCCAAAGTTCAAAATCACCAGCCATCCCTCGGGGGAAAGACCATGTGACAGTCCCAGTCTGGGAAGCCCACGGGCGTGGTTCCGCGTGAGCCCATAAGGTCACTGCGAGTCAGCCTGGCTTCTTGTTGGCAGTGAGTTT
>NW_022103896.1:2925074-2926109 GCF_000313985.2 Echinops telfairi
GGTCAGGGGTGTGACAGCAGCCCCCGCCCCCAAAGACACTGAGGAGGCAGGCTCTCTTCTTCTGAGCTCTTCTGAGGGCAGCTGTCCCGTCCCATCAGACAGATGCCCACCTGGCCCTACCCCCCACCCCTGTCCCCTGTTGGCCTCGCTACATTATATCAGGACGCACCCCCCATGAAGCCAGTCCTTAGCTCTCAGGTGGTTTTGGAGCCTGGGAGGTGTGCATCCTGTCCCCACATCGCTGCACGTTCAGTAAGGGGCTGCAGACATGCCAGGCCAGCAGTATTCTAAGAAGGGACAGACTGGAAGGGCCAGTCAAGAATGGCCCGGCTTTGATGACACAGAGGGCCAAGTGTTGGGCTGATCACTGAAAGGTTGGCGGTTTGAGCCCTCCAGGCCCTCTCTCCGGGAGATACCGGAAGGACTGACAGCCTTGGCAGTGCTTGGGCAGCTCTCCTCTGCCCTACAGGGCGACTGTGGACTTGGTAGCCATGGGTTTGGGGTACCGTGGGGGGTGCAGTGGTGAGGCGCTGTGCTTCTCACCCGGAAGCTGGTGACTGGAACCCACCAGCCACCCCCTGGGAGAAAGAAGCCACCCACCCAGGCAGCTGGACTCTCTCCGAGTCAGCTCCAGGTTGAGGGCCTGTCTGCCCTGTCCTGTCTTTTGCTGGTGAGGTTATGCTAGCATTCCGACCAGGCCCCAAACCCAAGCCATCGGGCCGGTTCGAACTCAGAGCTATCTGTACACCGGGCAGAACTGCCCTGTAGACCTTGTAGCTCTTTACGGGAACAGACAGCCTCATCTCTCTCCTGAGTGGCTGCCCGCGGGCTTGAACCGCTGGTCCAGTGTGCAGCCCCCGATGCCACAAGCCGCAGCAGAGGGTGCAGAGGAGGGAGCTGGCCCTTTCTCCCGAGGCCACAGTGGGAAAAGGCTTCCTGCACGTGTCTTCTCTTTGTAAAGACAGCGCTCCCTGAGATAACAGCCGTGGAGAAAACCACTGATCTCAGGAGGCTTGGGATGGGCCTGGGCTGTGA
>NW_022103896.1:2927765-2928792 GCF_000313985.2 Echinops telfairi
GTCCAGCCTGGACAGTGCCCCAGGGTCTGGGAAGAAAGCAGCGCTGCAAGACTAAGCCTGCATCTCCGGAGATCCCCCCAATGGGTTTGCAGGCCCGTAGGAACACTGAAACGCATGGAAATGGGTGTGCAGCTTACCCAACCTCCCAGCCGCAGCCAGAGCGGTGCTCATGGGGAGATCGATATGAGGAGAAGAGAAAGATCGCAAACCAGCACTGTCACTGCCACCTTGAAAGAGCAAGTATAACCCAACCACACCCAACCACAACCAACCACACCCAACCACACCCAGCCGCAACCAACCACACCCAACCACACCCAAACGCACCCAAACGCACTCACCGCCCGGGAGCGCAGGCCTGCTCGGAGCGACCCTGGGGGTTTCCAAGACTGACATCCTCCCTGATTTGCAGCACGCCACATTCCTCATTTCCGCATCCGTGTCCGCCTCTGACATCCCCTCCCGTGTGGCTGCTGGACAGGGTGAGGACGTGTGAAGACAACTCGAGGGCTCTATGAGGTGCCCGTGCTGGTGAGGGGGCTGCACGCCCCTCCTTCCCTCCCTCCCTCTCCACCAGCCTGCTCACCTTCAGAATGATGTTCCCACCGAGGAGAAAAATAGCCGAAAACCCACTGAGGTCTGACGGACTCTTGCGGTTCTTATTTCTCTGCCGTGGACTTATCAAGTTATTAATAAAAGTTAGGACTATTTCATGACAAAGGAGTTGACACAAGGCCTCGTATCTGACGCCGCCAACCCTCTTCCCAGCGCAAACCAATGAAGCTGGGGTCTCTTGACGGTGGGGCACCCCCCTTGTGTCTCTGGCCTGGGGTCGGACTGCAGCCGAGGAATCAGACCCTGGCCAAGGATTTGCTCCTCCTGGGTGCTCACCTCATGAAATGCAGCAACTGCAGGCTTACGTGCATATGGAGGAGGAGGGAGCTACACGGTGGCAGACGTCATTACCACTCACCGCGACCCCAAGGGCAGCCGCACAAAGACCGCCTGACCCTGAGCCGGCTGCTGC
>NW_022103896.1:2932365-2933636 GCF_000313985.2 Echinops telfairi
TTTTGAGAATGACGATGGCAACAAATGTACAAATATGCTTGACACAATGGATGGATGGATGGATTGTGATAAAAGTTGTATGAGCCCCCGTAAAATGATTAAAAAAGGGAAAAAAAGACCTGATCTGCCAGAGGTTGAGTCCAGCATTCACTTCTTCACAAAAGTCTACTAGGAACCTGCTTGGAAAGCGAGCTGGCTTCCATGTGCTTTCAGCGGTGGCGAAGGTGCATGTCCCCAGGGTCCACACTGTGGTCTCCTGCAGAGACAGCATGCGATGGCTGAATCTCCACGGGAGGTGGATAAGGTATTCAGGAAATTCAGCCAATTGAAGAATTTCCTAAATATATCTTCTTAAACTCCTTAAATACGTAATACTTCTCAAATGCTCTGGTCTTGGAAAAAAAATTGTTTTTGAAAATTCAACAAGTGTACTGTATTGAACATTCAGCAACTTGTTAATTGGCTTGAGCAGGCAATTAGTGCCTGTTATTCTACTGTGACCTTGAATATCCCTTGTAACGTGTGAGGTCACGAGGACTGAGCAAAGAGACACTTTGAATAAAGGAGGGGCACGGAGGAGGGGCTCAGGAGAGGGCTTGGACATCAGGTGGCCCAGTCAACGCCCAAGCTGACATGTCCTTGCCCACAGAAGTGGAGCCTTGGTGGTGTGGTGGCCGTGCTTTGGGCTGCTAGTCTCAAGGTCCCCCTGGGAGTCAGGTCTGACTTGATGACCCAGGACAGCAAGGACATACCAACAAGCACCTAGACAACACAATGGGACGTATTCTCATTCACAGTGGCTAGCGAGACTCTTAAAAACAAAGCAACCCCCTAACAGTCTGTATGTGCCCTGTTGAATAGCACCCCCACCCTGCTGTGACCTTATTTGGAGGCTGTCTGGGGAGCTGTGATCAGCTTCCGATGAGGCCAGGCTGTGGCTGAGTACTGTCCATTTCATTCTCACTCCCGGTAACCCTGGAGCACAGAGCAGAGCCACTCCATGGGCTTCCCAAGGCTGCAAATACGACACAAGCAGATGGGCCCCCCTTTAGACCTGCCGGTGGGTTCAAAACACTGAGCGTTCGGTCAGCAGCTGAGCGCCTGACCCCTGCTCCACCAAGGCTCCTTGGATGCGCTCAAGCCAGCTCTGCAGGGTCTAAAGACCGCGTGGACCTGGGATGCAGGAGGACGACGGGGCAGGGCAGATGGAGGGAGGGCTTGGGGCTGAACTCTGCCGCCTCAGTCTGATGAGTGGCAGCCAGGTCTGACCT
>NW_022103896.1:2933852-2946076 GCF_000313985.2 Echinops telfairi
AGAAAGCCTCGTCTTTCTCCCTTGGAGAGGCTGGTGGTTTAGAACCGCCAACCTTGCAGTTAGCAGCCCAATGCATAAATACTGTGCCACCAGAGGCTCCTCAGAAGCTGCCAGAAGAAATCAAGAATTCTTCTCCAGGGCCTTTGGAGGGAGTGTGGTCCTGCCAATGCCACGACTTCAGGCTCTGGCCTCGGGACCAGCTAGAGAGTGGATTTCTGGACCTTCAAGCAGCCCAGGTGTCGTACTTTATGGGGGAGAGCCCCAGGAAATGCATGCCGTCTGCAGATCTCTACGGAGAGCACTCCACAGCAGTACCAAGGACCCGTGCTCGGAGCCCATGACATAGCAAAGTGCGGGGACTAACTCAGTCGCCCGCTTTAGCCCGCGGCCATCCCTGGGAACTCCCTGTCACCACAGCCAAGGTCGGCCAGCCAGGAGCTTTCAGATCCACCGGCAAGCTTGTCTCAGCATCTGTGCCGTGGAAGGAAGGGAGAGCCAAGAATAGTCACTTCAACTTGAAATGGTTTGACCATGTGGAGAGGCCTTTTCCTACCCCCAAAATAAAGTCCCCAGGGCACTCATGAGTAACGCTGTCTGACCGGGGTCCAGGACAGACCCACAGACGAGCGTGGCGGCCCTAGCGAGGGCCTGCCGCTGTACCGTGGCTCAGGGATTCTCAGCCGTATCTGGGTTTCGTATTTTGATACTCAAATCACACGCTCGTCTTACAGTTGGTGGTGTTTTATTACTGTTGTCAGCCAGATGGCAGACCTCACACAGCTGTCGGAACCCTGTGGAGTCAGTTTCAGAACCCATGGGACACGGGACGACGGGCCCAGTCAGTCAGTGAGGAGGAGTGAGAAGAACCCCCTGCCCGGTGCTGGGACGGCTGCTTGGGCAGAAGGGAAAACAGAAAGCTGGGGTGCTGGTCACCAGGCCAGGGGTGCTCGGGCATGAGAAGGGAGTGCCGGTCCAGAGTATACTAAGGGAGCTTACGATTCCGCTCAGGAGCGTCCAGTTCCAGAAGGTCCGTCCAACACCAGGGTGGGATGGCTGTTCCCCAAGGCGCACGTCGTGCAGAAAAACACAAGTCCGTCTAACAGGGACCGGATTGCACAAGGTCCTCGAACCAGCCCGACCGACGGATTGCAAAGCAAGTGTTCTGTGGGACCTGGCTGCGCCTGGAGAAAGAATGAAGAGAGAGGAACCCCTGGGGAGGGAGGTGGTGGGGGCTACCCTCTGGCTAAGGGCTTGCTTGCATGCTGATGGGGAGCAGGGCTACAGGTGTGAGGGCACGAAACGTGGGCAGTGAGCAGCAGGGCTGTGCCCACCAGCTGTCTTGAGAAGGGTGCCCAGGAGTGGCGCCCCTGGTCCAGCCACAGCGATGCCCTGACTGGCCAGTGCCCAGTCCCCACCCGTGGAGGAAACTTTGCTGATGGTGCTCTTCTGAGTCCTGGTCAGGGAGGCAGTGTGTAAGCCCCCCTCTGCCCCCAGTTCAACTCCCTTCATTGTGTACCCCTTAAACCTAATTCTCTGCCACCCAGTTGGCTCCGATGCGTTGACCCCTATATAGGGTCCATGAGATGGAACAGCCACAGCCCTGTGCTTACCCTCCCCACTCCCCCCAACCAGGGCGCCCATCCAGCCTCGTACCCTGCTTCATTTCTCCTGATTGACCTACACAGAGGGGCTAGCTTCCTCTGCGCCTCTTCTGCGGTGTGAGCCCCAGACGGGCAACGCACTGCCTGCCGGGCGCCCAGTTGAATGCTTGCCACGTAACAGTTAAATACTTGTTCAGAAAGTGACTGGGCGAATGAATGAAGGAGACAGGTTCTCATTCATGCAATGTGTGCGTGTGGGGGTGGGGTGGGGGGGGAAGAAGTCCGTGACAGCAGGTAGGACGGAGCCGGAAGCCAGAGTACGACAGGCCCCTGGTGGCCCACTGGGCGTCCTCCTGCAGTTGAGCCCCATGCTCCTAACCAGGGGGCTGGCTCCATCACCGGACAAAGATGAGGCCGGTGAAGGGGCACTTTCCAAAACCCAGCCGGGCAGCCCTGCTCCTTCCCAGAGGGTCACCCTGTGCCCACCTGAGCGGCCCCCTGCTGCCTGGAAGACCGGTACACTTCTGACCCACCATGTCCACTTCTTGGAGAACAAGGCAGAGAAATTTGAGCCAGAAAGTGGGCCAGGCCAGGCCACTTGCAGCGGCCTTGCGGGGTCCACGCTGCAAGGATGGATGGGCACTTCTCATCAGGGGTGGGGTGCCCGTCGGGGCTCCTGGATCTGCCTGGGCTGTTCCTGTGCACACAGGCGTCCTGGCCGGGGTGGATGGAGGACCTCGCCCAGTTCCGGTGTGGGCCACTGGGCCCTGCCCCCGGGAGGTCTGGAATCGACTGAGTAGGGACCCACAGCTGCCAGTGCTACCTCTTCCCGCCATGCGTGTCACTGTGCAGTTGCCCCAGGAGGAAGGGTCGGAGGGGCCTGCGGATTTACGCCCAGGAGTGGGCAGCCCGTAGTGTCTCTGCTGTAAGCCCTGCTCCGACAGAGAAGAGCGCTTCGGTGAGGCCGAGATGGGAACGAGACGGAGACACCCAGCTCTCCCCCTCCCGCCTCCCTAGGAGCTGCAGACTGCCCCGCTGCTCCCCACATTCAGGGGTCACTGCCAACTGCACCATCCTGGTAGGACAAGCTGCAGTGCAGGGTGTGCTCTGGACTGGCCTGTCTGCTCTGGGGGTGCGAGGGAGGTCCCCTGCCCATTGTCCTCGGTCTCGTGAAAAGGAGAGTGTACCAGCAGGCTGCGCACGTGGGGGGTGGGGAGCTTGGGGCGGCGGTGTCTGAGGACACGTCTCCTCCACATGCAAGCGTGCGGCACTATTTTTAGGCCCCCTTCCCCCCAGAAACGCTGTTTAAAGATTCAGCTCAGGCTGCTAATAGGTATATTTATAACCACCCTGTCAGGGCCCAGCACGCACCCTGCCGCCGAAGATGCTATTCTTGGAGGCGGTTGCCATGGCTACCATTAACCCTTTGCCTTGCCAGAGCGTATCCTTGGGTCTGTTCGGTTCCCGGGGGGTGGGGGCTCAGCGGCGTTGGAACGCACGCACTGGCATACTCTGAGATGGAAAGCCAAGCAGAACGCAAGGGGAGTCGGCAGCCTCCACCTCCCCGCCGGCTCCGAGGAAGCCCCAGCGGGCCAGTGAGCACTGCGTGCTGCCAGCCGAGTGCCCATGAGAGCGTAGACCAGCGCGGGAGGCAAGAAGACTCAGCCCTTCGAGGTGTATGGTGGCTGCTCCCCCCACCCCCAACGATTTCCTTAATTGAGCAATGTGTTGATTTAAGAAAAGAGTGCTTTGGTGTTATCAGGGTTTCCAAACCCAACCATCCCCCGCCCCAACTCACTGCCCTCTGTCATCCTCAACTCAGAGTGAACTTACAGGCCAGGGGACAACTGTCCCTGCAGGTTCCCGAGACGAACTCTTTCTACAAGAGTAGAAAGCTTTCTCCTGTGGAGCAGCTGGTGGCTTAGAACCACTGACCTTGTGATTAGCAGTCCGACAAGTAACCACACGCCCCCGGGGCTCCTTGATCATGGGAGCCACCCCTGTCACCTGGTTTCTGCTGGCCAGCTTGGTCAGCGCATCTCCACCACTGTTCTCAGCATCTTCGTCACTCCTACCCTCAGGTGTCCCTGTGCTATTAGCAGAGCCTCCTCTGCAATGTGACCAGGGATGAGTATGAGACTGTCTCCTGATTGGGGAGATCAGCTTAACCCTTTGTCAGCATCATCAGAGTGCTCACTATTATCATCCATATTAGCAGTGTCAGGATGACCATCCATCCTGTCCAGTGCCATCTTCTTTTCTGCTCGCTGTCCCTCTACTTGACCAAGCATGAGGTCCTCCTCCAGGGACTGGTCCCTCCCGACGTGTGAGATGAGGTCTTGGCATCCCTGCCACTAAAGCACCCTCAAGCTGTGCTTTGAACAGCTGTGAGGACAGCCAGGACTGAAAAGGGACCCCCCCTCCCCACACATACACACTACCACCGCCATGGCCACCTCTGTGTGAGTGTGGGCGGAGCACCCCTTTTTCATGTGCTTGGAGCGTCTGCCCATGCGACCCCATCTCTCTCTTCCACCCTTTGCTGAGCTACCCTCCCTCACTGTCTCCCCTGTATCCTGTGGCCAGCGTCTACCACCATCTTCCCGGCGGCACAGTGGCCTCCGAAAGCAGCTTCTCTGGGCATGTGCTCCTCCCTGACTTACGATGCACAGAAAAGACCCAGCAGGCCTGTCCACCAGCACTGGGAGCCAGGCCTTGTCGAGACGGGGCACAGTGCCCCCCACAGAGAGGTGCTGGCTGCCTGCCTATGGGGCAGGCCTCTGGGCCCTTCTGAATGTCACAGGCGTGGAGAGTCTAGGGTAACCTGTGGATGTGCCTGGCCGAGGGGGCAGTGACTGCGCCTTCAGCCTCCAGGGGCCATGGCAGGCGTGGTGGTGGGAAAGGAGAAATGGGCAGACCCAAGACCAGCAAGGAAGCCACGCCCGGGACCCGCATTTGCCTGTCCCCACTGGCTGCTCTGCGAGGGGCCCTAGATGGCTGGAGCCACCACCTCCCGCCCTTGGAGGTGGTCCTGGCTCCCGTGTACTCTGAGCGTGGCTTACTGCACGGGCACCTGAGGGGGAGCCCATTCACCTGTACACAGGTGTGCATGCACATACTCACACGCACATGCCATGCACACGGGCTGTTTCCCCACTGGAAGGGCATAGCACGTTTGCTGCCCACCCTGGGAGGGGCACACACACAGCTGCTGGCCCTGCCGTGTTCTCTGTGAGCTGGGCCCTGGGGTCACAGTCCTTCCACCCACTCACCCACCCACTCATCCACCCAGGCCAGGAGAAGCCCTGGGCACTCATTTGTAGGGACCCTGCCCTTCTGGCGGGCAGTCACTGCAAACAGAGGCCAAGAGTGTCTTCAGGGAAGGCCCAGTCCTTGGGCGGGGTGATGACGAAGCCAGGGACTGGCGTCCGGTTACCGCCCCTGCTTGAGTGATGTATCCGCCTGCCGTCAAGGCCCCCAAGGGCGCCTCAGTCCCCTTCTGGAAAAGGTGGACCCTGCCACTGAGTGGGAGACACTCACGTCCACCTGCTTTGTCTGCCCCTCTCTCAGACCCATGTGCACCCCCTCTGCTTGCCCCTCCCTCCGATGGTCTGTGCTTCCTGCTGCTCTTTTGCACCCCACCCCCACCCCCACCCCCACCCAGGACTTTCTGTGATGGAGCCTTGGACTGTCATCCTGACCCCTCCCTGTGGGCGCTGCCCCTCAGAGCCTAGGACCCTCCTTGTCCTTCTGTGACTCCAGGCACTTGGGCTCATTGGGTCCTCTGGGGGAAGGCCCCCACCCCCCACCCCCCGCCTGAGAGACCCCTGTCTTTACGCCCAGCCCCAAGCAGCGGCCAAAGGCGGCCTGGTCTCGATTCTCAGAGGCATGGCGACACACGTCTATCCCAGCTTGTCAGCAGGAAGAAAGACCTCTTCCTAGGGGCGGGTCTCCTCCCTTTCTAAGAGACACCCCTCTTGACAGAGAGAGAGCTATGAAAGCAGTCGGAGCCACCGAACTCCATGGGCTCTGGGCCCCTCTGCAGGTGCTCAGGCTGGCCCTGCACAGAGGCGAGCCTTCCCACCAGCCTCCACCGGCCTCGGGAGCTCAGGCGGATGGGGTCCCACCTGGTCCCTAGTGCGACTTGGAAGGCAGGCCTCAGGCCCGGAGGCCAGCCGGACCCCTGTGGGTGGGTGGAGAGCAGGAGCCCGCGCACGTGGCTGCCCTCTACTCAGCAAGTGTCCCCTGCATGGAGGCCAAGGCAGAGACATGATGTGCTTGGGCATTCTGTAGAGCCCTGATCTCAGGGCCACTTGCTCCAGGAGACGCCTGGGGTGAATGGTGGCCTGGGACTGCCCCTCCGTGTCCCCACAGAGAGGGCTTGGCCACAAGGTCTGCTCCCTAAGTGTTCTCTGCAGAGCCTCTGGGGACTGGAGAGCCGCAGGTGCAGTGGACGGGACCCTGGGGCTTTCCTCAAGCCCTTCCAAGCGGTGAGGCTGGGGCAGGCTGCTGTACCCGAGCTCTCATCAGGCATGCTCCCCAAAATGGGGGTGCAGTTGAGAACGGCGCTTCTGTGGGACCCCAGGTTTAAGAAGCTCTGTGCTGGATGGCCTTAAAGGGTCTGGTCCTCGAAACAGGTCCTCCCAAGGCACCGAGATGAGCCTTGCACGGGACGCCTTGCTGAGATCGATGGCAGGAGTCTGAAGCCCGCTGACTGGGTCACTGCAGCGCCTGGCCCATGGAATGGCCGCGCAAGCTCACGGTGGAAGGGTACGCAGCCACGGCCGAGTCCAAGACATGGTGTTTGTGTGGGGCGGGGGAGGTGGGGTGCAGCTTGTTCAGGGCTCTGGTCATGCATCAGGCTGCTCTCCCCAAGCACAGTCGTCGGAGCTCCCCAGCCGCTCTGTGGGAGAAAGATGAGGTGCTCCACTCCTGTAAAGAGTGCCTGCCATGGAAACCCAGGGGGACACTTCCACCCTGCCGTACAGGCCGCCGCGAGTTGGCATCGACTCGGTGGCAGTTCTTCCGGTGGCACTTCTTCCGGTCGCAAGTGTCTTTCGAGAACTTTATTATGCGCATCTCAGACGTATGGAATCTCGGATGTATGGAAGTTTCAAGTATAGCACAAAGAACGACCCCCTTCCGCCAACCAGTGGACAGGCAGCTGTTGGTCTGACGTCGTCCTCAAAGACCTCACTGCTGTTCCCCAAGCTGACACCTTCCTCCTCCCACCTGACCATTTCTGGCGATGCTGTTGCCCGGCACCGGTTGTGTCCATCCCATGGACAGAGCAGAGCTGTCCAATAGGGCTTCTAAGACTGTAGCGGGCTACACTCGGAGCTGATAATCACAGGGTTGGTGGTTCGAACCAGGCCAGTTGCTCTGAGGGAGAATGATGAGGCTGTCTGTTCCCCCAAATGATTTACAATGTCTTCGAAACCCAAAGAGAAGGGACTATACTGCCCTGTGAGGTCGCTGTGAGTCCAGGGAGCCTGATTTGGTTTTTTGAGAAATAGTTATAGGTTCAGACGCTGCTCCCCCATGCCCCCCAGAGAAGCTACCAGGCTGCCCATCAGCGGTGGGGCACCTTAACCACTGTGTCACCAAGGCCCCTGCTTTGTAGGAAGGACCCAGGAAGCTGCTGCAAGCCTGTTCCTTTAGGTTTTCTACCCACTCACCCACTTATTCACAGCATGCTGGTCTCACGACCTCAGTCTCCCCAGGGCTGCGGTCCATTTCCCCATGGTCTTGTTGGCTGCTCGGACAGTCTGAGAGCTCCACCATTGGGAGCGCCATCAAGCTGGCCCTGTCCTTTTGTCCCCTGCCCACCATTCTTCACTCTCTGCTCTAAGTGACATGCTCCCTGTCTCCTGTGTCATGAGAACAGGGCTCTGGGGCGTCCAGGCCCCCTGGAGCCAGTCCAGTGGCCTTGACTGTGACCCAGGTTGTCAGGGGGCTGTGCGGAGGTAGCCCCCGCCAGCCTTGTTCTCCCCAGACTGGCGTCTGGCGACACACACCAACCTAATTAAATGTTTCCTTCCCATTTACAATCCCACAGTACCGCCATTCAAAGGAGAGAGCTGCGATTGTGACAGATGATGCCATTTAATTCAGGGATCCTTGTGCTGCTTGTATTCAGCTGCCAACTAAATTGGACCCCTTCTTGGAGCTTTTATGCGTTGTGAAACTCTACGTTCCTGCACCTGCCTTGCCGCCTTGCGATAGGGTGAGGGTGGCCTCAGGGAGGAGAGGAGAGGACTCCCAGAGGGTCTGAGGGCTCCTGTGGAGCTTGGCTGGGGGCTTGATACTGAGTAACGCAGTGTTGAGATGGGCGTTTGTGGGGAGGCTCCTCGTTCTCGCCCCCTACTCCCCCAACCACCAAGACCTCCCGGCGACAACTTCTCCTTCCCGGGGGTTTGGTGAAGGCTCGCACAGCAGCACGGCCCCCCCTCTGACCACTTGCACAGCTGTCTCCGATCCGCGGGAACAGCACTGCCAGCGTCCAGTCTGTGCCCCCATCCCAGAGCCCACAAAGCCCCACTCCCCCCAACCTCTCCAGCCTTCCCTCTCGCACGTCCAGGTCCACCATCTGGGGCCCTGGGTCCTTTGGGCGTGGGCAGGCCTGTGATGTGTTTCCAGCCACTGTGGCATGGCAGGACCCTCGGGGACTGAACAGGAGGGCATGGGCATGTGACCAGGAGGGCATGGTCATGTTGTCCTGCCTCATGCCCTGCACCCAAGCTTTTCCCTAAAACAGCCCCCTGCCCGTCCCCTTGTGACCGCCCCGGTCATTCAGAAAGTTGGTGGCAACATATGGGGTGAAGAGGGAACGATTTTGTCCATGAACTTTTCAACAAACCGTGCCGCCCACCCACCGCCGCCCCCATAGGTCATGTAGTGCATTCCTGCCTCTCCTTTAAGACGCCGCCCCAAGTTGCCCCTCTGGGGCAGCCACCCTGGGATCCTCAGGAGAAGGTCACCCCCCAACCCTCCCTTGAGCGACCACTTGCCGGAGCAGGGTCCTCTCTATCAGTGCTCACCATGAGGCCCAGGGTGTCCGTTTGGTGCCTAGCCTTTCTAGTGTCGATTAAATCTTCCTCTGTGATCTCTCTGAGGCTTGCACCGTCCTCAGGAGCCGCTCTGCTCTATAGTTATGGTCGAGTTAACACTGGCTGAGTGAGGGAAGGCATGCATGAGAGAGCAGTGCCGGGGAGCCGGGGGGCGCTGAATACCTGCACAGCAAACCCCTTAAAGTTCTTCTCGGTGAAGCTCACTCTCTTGTATGAATTAACTCAGATGCCGCTGATGCAGATTAGGGACCTGCTCACGACTGTCTTTCCAGCCACTGGGAGCGGCATGCCGGCCGAGGGGCCGCTCTGCGCTTCCTTCTCCACGTAGCTCTGCCTCTGCTCATTGTCCTGGGGAAGGAGGGCAGGAGATGATGACACTCAGCTGATGGGCGCACCTGGCTTCAGCGTCGCGTCTCCCTTCGCTTCTTAGCAGAGGAGGCATGCCCGGCAGCACTCCAGTTGGGTTGGGCCACCTTCCCCCCTCTGTTGGAACCCCACGAGGTGCCCGGCCCGTGCCCATCCTCAGAGTCTGCCCAGCAAGCTGGCGGGTGACCTGGAGAAGCAGATCTCACAGAAGAAGCCTGTCAGGTTTGTGCTTCTGCACGTCACCTCATCGGGCTGCCTGAGCGCCCAGGAGCTCGGCGTGGTGATTGTGGTCTGGCACCAACTCGCCGGGCCCGGCCCATGGCCACCTTCTACAACAGATCCAATCACTGCCCGGCACCCTCTCATCATTGTCGCGATGGTCAAGCCCGATGCGGTAACCACGGTGACCATCCATCCATCTCTTTGGGCTGACCCTCCACTTCACCGCATGAGGCCCTCTTCCGGGGACCGGTGTCTCCTAAGAACACGTGTCCGAAGGACACGAGGAGAAGGCTCACTGCCCTCGCTTCTGAGGAGCAGTCTGACTGCACTTCTCCTCCACAGACATGTTCATTCTTTTGCTGTCCGCATCCTCTGCCAACACTGTGATTCAAAGGCAACACGCCTTCCCTGGTCTTCCTGTCCAGCGCTCAGCTTCCACGTGCACATACAGCAGTGGGGATGCCACGGCTTGGGTCAGGCACTCCCTAGCCCTCAAAGTGACATCTTGGCTTGTGAACACAGGAAAGAGATCTTTCGTGGTGCGTTCACCTAGTTCAATACCTGGTTTGGCTTCTTGGCTGCTGCTTCCGTGGAGTGGGTTGTGCAGAAGTTAGGTGAAATCCGAGACCACTTCCCTCTTGTCTCTGTTCATCACACTTCTGGTTACTGGTCCAGTGGTGAGGATGGTTTCCTTCTCTCCACGTTGAGGTGTGGTCCGTCTACTAGAGGAAGTGCTGCTATGTATTTGGAGGAGGGGTGCCTGGACGTAGGTAGAAAGAAGGACGTTGACAAGCCCAGAGTCTGGCCCAGACCCTGCGTGTGAGTAACTGGTTAGTTTTGGACGACTGTCGTTCATCATCACTGCCATGTCCCCTCAGGGGCTCAGAGATTCCAGATGGGGGAGTCTGAGAACCTTAATGGATGCCATCTCTGCCCAGCACACACAACCCTCTTCTTTGGGCCCTGCCTGTCATGCCCAGGATGGGAAACTGGTGGCCATGTTTGCCCAGACAGGGCTCGGTCCCACTGGCCCATGCAGCAGGACCCGGTGAGGATAGTAACAGAAGCTGAGCTCTGCAGGTGCTGCCTCCTGGCATCTGGAACGGCATTTGATTTATCAAGTGTTTTGGTACTATTGACATTTCCACTATATTTAGTTTTCCCGTGGCTTCACTTGTGTAAGTCTCTTTGGGTTTCTCGTATAAATGTTGTCTTCTTTGGGTAAGCCTTCTGTTTCTATGGAAAGATGTATTCCTAGATGCTTCATCTTCTGGAACTGCCGACCTTTGAGCCAGCTGCCCAGCACAAAGCACACCGTGCCCCCACCGTGCCACCAGAGCCGAGGTCTGGAACCTGCCTGCACAGCCCTTGAGGGCCCGATGGGGCTTGGTGTGCCGTTTGGTTTGTCTGGTTCCCGAATTCACGCTCTCTGTCTGCTTCCAGCAGCTTCTCAGAGGTGGTGATGTAATCTCACAGAGGACCCCGTTCCCTGCTAGATCATGACTTCCCACCTCACAGCCTCTGCCCCATTTGCTCTGCTCATTTCCTCAGTGGCCACGCCTGAGCCCAGCACTCGGGGAGGGCCACAGAGACTCTTCGTTGTGTTTCCTCCCGCTGTGGCCTCGCTCTCCCTGAGCCCGAGGGGGTCACCCACAGAGTCTCTGCTGCCTCATTTCCCCTCCCCTGTCTGCCAGGAGCGTCTTCTGTATCTGCCAGGGTCTGGGCAGTAGGTGGTGGGCGGGCCTCGGTGCCCCTCTGGAGGGTTCCCCAGTGGCATGCTGGGCACTTGCTCTCCTAATCAGGCCCTGGTCACCTCTTCCTCCTGCCTTGTCGTTAAGGCCCAGCCCCTAAAACAACATCCTGGGAGGATGGCCCACTGATAGATGGCCCTGATGTGGCTGCTCCCCGCCATGAGACGGCACACTGCACTGTCTGTGATCCAGCTCCGTTCACATTTCGGTCGACAAGGGCATTCAGGTGAATGACCCTCACTCACAGGTAGCGCACGGCCGGCCCTAACGGCTCATGCATCTTCCACTGTGTTGGTTAGCTGCTCTTAGGAATAACTTCTTCTTTTTCTTTTTTTTTAAAAATTATCACTTGTTTATTTATTACATCATTTCATTGGGGGTACTTAACAGCTCTTATAACCATCCATCCATCCAGTCATTGTATCAAGCATATTTGTCCGTATGTTGGCACCATCCTTTTTCTAAACATTTGCTTTCTGTTTGAGCCCTTGACATCAGCTCCTCTTTTCTTACCTCTCCACCCCCCCACTACCCCCCGCCAGAATAGCTCCTTGTTTTGTCTTGTTTTTCAGTCTTTTTGCTCACTGTCCGGATTTCGCATGCCTATGAGGCATTAAAAATACTATGGCTTGGGCAGGCGTCCATTAGTCCTAAAAGTAACACGATTGCTTTGTGATGCTTTATTTATGTAATCACTTTTTCTTTTAATGAAAAAAGTCCAAACTCTTTTCTCGTGAGGTAGGTGAAGGTCTACAGAACAGTTCCGTTTCCCACCCAACGATTCTTGTTTCCTGCCCTTGATGGCCACCAGCCCAAAGGAAGGTTCCCTGCCCCACCTCCTCCCGCCCTCCTGTTTCCGCCTCTCTTCTTCTCCCCTAGCCCTGGGGTCAGTGCTCCCTCCTGCGTCTCCAGTGGCGGCTGGTTCTGAGGTGTGCAGGCCTCCCTGTGGGTACTGTCCCATGCAGACCTGGCTCTTGTTCAGTGAGTCCATTTCCAGACTTAAGGTGGGGTGGGGGTGGGGGGACTAAGGCCCATCGTCATGGGGGTCCCACCAATCTCTTATCTGACCGGGAAGCCTGGTGTCTAGATATATATCTTTGAAATTTGACTTTTGTTTTACATGTTTCTCCCCCACTCTCCTCGACCTTCTAATGTGACCCCTCTTGCAGCAGTTGGTCGTGGTAGCCTCACACCGCCCAGGTCCTTCTGGTCTC
>NW_022103896.1:2952779-2953976 GCF_000313985.2 Echinops telfairi
GTCTGGGTCACCCGCCGGTGCCTTCAGGGCCGAGGCGGCTGGCTTCCTTATTACTTGTGTGTTTATGAAAATGGCCAGGCTGATAGAGGAGAGCCCCCCCCCTCCCCATGCATGTTTTATGAGGCGCCCGGCCCTGCTTCCCGCGGCCGTCACCTTATTAAAGTGCCACCGGTGATGGAGAGGGCCCGGCTGCGTGCGGAGCCGCTCGGCATCGCGAAATCACTTCCAAGCCATAAATATTTTAAGGAGTTTTATCTGTTCATGGCTCTCCGTATATGAATCTATCAAATTGATCGCTTTTTTAGGACAAGGCATCTTTCTTTCCCTCCTGGGCGTTGAAGGAAAGCGCTGTGTCCCCTCTCCACATGCCGGGCAGGTGGGGGAGCCGGCCAGGCCACAGTGTGGTGTCCTGGGAGGCCTGGCTTGTCTGCAGGCTTCCAGCCTGCTGCCCCATCACAGGTTCAGGTGCGGGGGCCCGAAGCCATGCCACCCGCCCAGTGCAGGCTCACTCGGGAGACCGAGGTCAGAGAGAAAGGTCTGCATGGAACTGTGATACTCTGAGGCCCGAGTTCTCACCTGGGCCAGGTGTCACCTTCCCTGGGAGCTGGGTGGCCGAGGTACCGCCTCCCCAATGAGCTGCTGTCCAGGGTCAGCCCAGGCCCGAGGAGAAATGGGACCAGGAGCACTGTGGTCAGTGCCTGGGCTGACACGACACAGGTCCCCCAGGAGACAGCCTGAGCACCCAAAGAAGTGGTCAGTGGACACAGTCTTGACCAAGGGGCAGTGGCTGAGGGAGACCCGGGGTGCCACTGAGGTGGCCTGCCCTTGGGGCCTCTGAGGAATTGGCTACCCATGCTCCCTGTGCAGGGCAACCTGGCCTGGTGCCGAGGGAGGCCCGGGGAGGCCCGCTCTTGTCTTTCCCTGTCGCCTGAGGTGCCTTGCCAGCTGAGCCCAGGGGCATGTGCCTGGGTCAGTCACAGAGCGTCCCTCGGGGCATGCGTCAGGGCAGGACAGAGCTCTGTCTGCTGACAGGGTTGGTGGCTAGTGGTGGGCCAGGCATGGCAGCCTCAAGGGAGCAGAGCAGGATTGGGCATGGGGTGTTTGGAACCGTGTGCTCTGGGTGAGTGTTTACACAGCAGCTTGGTATCCATTTGAGGGAAACTGTACAGACTGTCCTCCGGCAGTCCTCCTGCCCCC
>NW_022103896.1:2954382-2960717 GCF_000313985.2 Echinops telfairi
TGGGTCTCAGGTTAGCGGGTCCATAAGGTGCCTAAGGCTGTCCTCATGATGGTCTCTCCAGGCACCTGTTAGTCTTTGTGGACATGCGGTGGCAGAAAGGCCCGGGGCATGGGGTGGGGGCGTCCTCTTCAGAAAGCTCAGCCAGTGAACCTGTGGGGTACACAGCCCCGCCTGTAGCAGCCCCACCCCAGGCACCTGCACTGCTCTTGTTTGTTTGCTCCGTCTTCCGACTGTTTCCAGAGGGGACCCTCCTTTCACATCGGATGGGTACACACTCTCTGACTCAGCCCCCTCACAGCGACCCGGCATAGCGTCACGTGCGTGCCCCAGGCCCTCCCCGAGTTTCCCGTTTCCTGTCTCCCTGTGACAACGACCTCAGCACCTTGTTCTTGGGCACTTGCTGCCCTTTGACCTTTAAGGGGCACTCAGAGAGTCTAGAGTGACCACATGTGACCTTTTCATACCGAATCCTCCCCTCTGGAAGGTGGTAAAGGGGGCTGTCAACTACTAGGTCAGAGGTTCAAGCCCCCCAGCTCCTGCCCCAGGGGAGAAGTGAAGCGCGGCAGCTGGGAGCTGCCCTGCTGTCCTGGGGGACTGCTCTGAGTGGATGGACGTGAGGCCAGTGGGCTTGGTCCCTGTGCCTGCCAGTTCAGTACTGACTGTATCTTGCCCTGGCCAGTAGCAGATGGATTCTGAAGCAGGGTGTTTACCTGCCCCAGGTGGTGTTTGCTTAGGGGCCATGGTCACTTGAGGGGCCCTGGCCACTCACCTCACAGCTGCCTGTTGGAATCCACCAGCGGCTCCCTGGGAGAGACCTGCTTGGGGACTACTCCCCACTCCCGGGTCCCTGTGCCTCGTCCCCCAGGGCTCCGACAGGCTGAGGCTGGGCCCCGCCAGCCGGGGGTGCTGCTGGCCCTGGGCTGCCCTCGTCTGAGAAGCTCCCAGGCGGGGCTGTGGATCTGCCAGCCCCTCTTCCCCCGCCGCTGTCTGGCTGCGGGGCACCCACCACCTCCATCCAGTCCTGTTGGTAAAAGTTGAACATGCACCCAGAGGCATCCTGCCGTCACTTTTACCTCAGCCTTGGAAGGAGGAGCAAAGCATGCTGGGTAGTTATAAATCAGTCCGCTTGTATGGTACGTCTGTGGTTTCTCTCTCTCTCTCTTCTGGTGACTGCTTGAAACAAAACTTCTAGCCTCTGTGAGCTTGTTGTCAACTTCTTTCAGCAGCGGCCCCGAGGGACAGAGTCAAACTGCCCCACAGGATTTCCAGGGCTGTTGATCTTTATGGGTACAGATGGGCACCTCTTTCTCCTGTCCAACTGCCATCGAACCCCCCAGATGGGGAACACAGGAATGCAGCGCTGCTCTGGCCAAAGCCAAATAGTGGGGTGTCGGGCCTGGGGGCGGGGCCTGTGGGCTTCTCAAAGGGGTGGCAGGCCCTGAGCAAAGGGGCACACTCTCCCCCGCCCCAGCCCCTTTTCGATTCACCCCCTCTTCCTGCTCCCCAGTGCCAGCCTCCCTGACAGCTCTCCGGGACGCCCCCTGGGGCTGAATACCACCTCTCATGGGCCTCCGATTCTGCGCCGTCAGGTTGGCTGTTGCCTTCCTTCCAGATGCTTCCTTGATGTCCAGTTCCCTTGTCCTCACCTAGCAACCTGTGTGCTCACTGCTGTCACCTTACGGACGGGGCTGCTCCCTCTTACATGGGAGGGCATCCTCCACTCAGCTAAGTGCCCCCGCCCCACGAAATTGACCAGTTCAAGACGGCGGAATTCAGGAGGGCACCTCCGTCCCGCCTCCCGGTGGCGCTGACACCACGGGGATGGACGCACGTGGACCGCGGCGTTGAAGCATACAGAATGTACCACGGTCGGCCAGAAGGACAAGCACACCTGTCTTGCAAGAAGTACAGCCAGGAAGCCTCCTTGGAGGTAACGATGGTGGATTTCATCTCCCGTTCTTTGGACACATCGTCAGGACAGACCGGTCCAGAGGAGGACACCATGCTCGGCGTAGTGGAGGGGTGGTGAGAAACAGGAGGGCCCTCAGTGAGATGGAGATGCAGCGGTTGTGTCAGTGGACTTTGGCGCAGGGGCTGTGTTGTGAGGCCGGCGCAGGACCAACCCGGCGGTCTTTCCTCCTGTTGTGCTCCGGTCACTGTGGGTTGGAACCGGCTCCACGGGGGAGGCTGGGGTGGGTGGCGGGCTGGTTTTAATCAGTGTGTGTGTGTGTGGGGGGGGATGGGGGGTGGTGGCAGCCTTGGGTGGTGGCTGAGGAACAGCAGGGGAGGGTGGGGAGGAGAGCGCACGTGGGCAGCCGAGGAGGCCTAGTGGTGCTGGGGGTCACTCGCTGGGCTGCACTTGAGGAGAAAGGTGAGGCTGTCTGCCCCTGTGAAGATGCACGGTCTCAGAAACCCTGGGGAGCAGGTCTGCTCTGTGCGGCGGTCGAACTGCCTCTGCAGTGGCAGTTTGGTTCTGGGTGCAGCGTGGGCGGTGCTGGCCCTGCTTTGGGCCATGGACTCTGTTGAGTCCCAGGGAAAACCACGCTTTCTTCCTTAAAGAAAGTTCAGGTGTACAGCATTCCACCAAAGCCAGGCAGTTCCTGGACCCTCAGCGTTAGAACTCCTGTGGGGGGCAGGGTCCCCGTGTTGAAGAGTGTCCGAGGTGCCTCGCAAAAGAGAGAGAGAGAGAGAGAGAGAGAGAGAGAGAGAGAGAGAGAGAGAGAGAGAGAGAGAAATGCTCAAGGAGCCTGCCCCTGGGGTGGGAGGGAGGGGACAGGTCTGTTTCCTCAGTGTCTCTGTGGAGTTTGACCTAAGTCCTCACGTAATCCTCATGCCCATTCAGATGGCCATACACATAGCGAGCCGAGGGCTGAGGGCCTGACCTCCACTCCCTCTGGCTCCCCCTCCACTTCCCTCTCCGCCCCAGGAGCCACTTCAGCCCACCTCGCTTGGGCTCTCCTGGGCCAGCCTTAATTAACGCCCATCCTCTTGCCCAGGGTCTGGCATGGATGACCACCTCTCCAGGGTGGCCCCTCCCCTCTCAGAGAACTTATTGTCTGGTGTCAACGTCAGCTTCCCAGGGCTCTGAGACACTCAAGTTTGTGCAGGGCCCGACCACCCGTGATTTTGGGGACCATGGCAGCTGAGCCCCCGGGAAAGGTGATCTGTCTCCCAGCGTCCATGCAGCCCTGGAGTGGCCGGCAGCCAGGCGGCCAGGAGCAGAGGCCACCATGCCGAGGCATCTGCAGGAGGGGCCAGGGCAGCCATGCCCTCTCCTCCTAGGTCCAGCCTGACCCTCGCTCCACTCCACTTGTCTGGTGAGCACTCAGCGAGGCATGGCTTCAGTGGCAGAGGAGGAGGACGGCCCAGGCTCATCCTCTAGGTAGCTGCGTCCAGCTCTCTCTGGTGTGGTGTTCAGGCCACCCTCTCTGCTGCCCCACCTGGTGAGCTGGGGCAGCGCCCGTCTTCCAGGGGCCTGGACCAAATGCCTTAGACTCGTTGTCAGCACTGCTTTCTGTTCAATGTTGTACTTGTTCTGTGAGCGAGTTCTCTCCTCCCAGCTCCCATGCCCATCCGATTCTCCCTGTGGCCGGCCGGCGCAGTCCCTTGGCAGCTCAGAGGCAGGGCGCAGGGAGTTCGGGTTGTGGTGGGTGGTATCAGGAACGCAGGCGGGTCTGTGTGGTGCTCTCTGACTCCAGCTTTCTCTCTGATAACACGAGGAACCTGACCCGGTGGGAGCCGGCGAGATAATGAGACGCTGCCTGGTTTATCACACGCTCCTGAGGACGGTCACCATGTTCCGTGTCCCTGTTTGGATAAAGGAGGCATCTGACACGGATGGTGGGGGGCCTTGTGCACTGAGGGAGGAGCAGAAGCCCGGCTGACCCGACCACCCAGCTGGGTTGTAGGGACGGTGGAACAGGCCGTGGAACGGCATCGGGCTGTCCTCAGTGCTCAAGGCAGACCTCCGGGTTGCGCTAAGCAATGCTAGTGCCTACAGAAGACGTGAGGGCTATTTGCGGCTTAAGGTTTAAAAGGGAACTAGGGGCAATGACATTGGGGGTTCGTCCAGCCTCCATGGGTCCAGAAAGTGCCAGGCATGCCTTGAGGCAGCAGGGCCTGAGGGAGAAAGAAGGCTTCTATGCGGGGAGTGGGGGAAGGAGGCCGTGCTCATCATTGAACTTGAGCGAACGCTCCTGCTGGGGAGTTTGAGGAGGAGGCGTGTGGTACACAAGACAGGGAGGCTGCTCAGTCAGCTGGTGGGGACCCTCCCTGGAGGAGGAGGAGGAGGCTGGGCAAGGTGGTGCAGACCCTGGAGAGAGGGAGGTGGCATTTCTTTTAGGTCTGAGCAGGCAGAGATGGAGGGGCAGCATGGCCAGGGCAGACCCACTGAGGGAAAGTCTCCCCCTTCAGCGACAGGTGTGCAGGCTGAGCGGGCACCCCTGGGCTTCCTCTGCCCACTCGGCTGCCAGGAGCTGCCCCATCTCACAGAGGAGGTGTAGCTCAGTGCCACCCAAGCTCGCCCCAGGAGGGAGGCCAGGTCCCTGGAAGCGAGGATATGGACAGCTATGCATTTATGACCTTATCCACTTAGGAAGGTCGAGTGAACAATTTTACACGTATAGAGATGACATCTCAGTATGGTTTTAATAGTATAACGCGCTTCCCATCGCTGATACACATGTTAGCAACCGCTCTGCCCCCCACACTCGGCCACACAGGGGTGGGGGCTTTCAAAGCAAGGCAGCAAGGCCCCATCCGATGGCAAAGTGGTGGGCGACTCCCTCCCTGCAGAGCAGCCAGGCGACAGTGTGGCATCCCTGACAAACTGGAGAATTGTGCTCCAACCAAGTGGAACTTCCACAGGTGGGGGTTTTAAAGTCCCTGCACATCTGTCCCAAATGGCTTTCCAGAACCCCCCTCTTCAGTATCCCCTACTGTGGGCGTGGGGGGCTGTTTATCTTACCCCAAACACTGTCGCTGTAGACCAGCCTCACCCCACGGGCCCTAGCCGGGGCAGAGTGACCCACGTGCACCCACGGCTTGGACTGCAGGCACAGCAAGCGTGACATAGGAAGGAGCTGGCCGTCGCTCCTGTGGTTCTAGCAAGGGCAAGGGATGCACAGACACGCCTTTGACCAGAGATCTATTTCTAGCAGGAAAAATTAACATGAACATCAGGCTGGGGAAAAAAAGTGCAGTTAATAGGGTTTTGTCAAGGGCTGTTGTCAGGCCTGGCCGTGTGTAAACCTCCCTCCCTCCCGACCCCTCCTCTCTGTGCCTGCCGGCATGGGGCGGGGACGAGGAGGTCAAGATGCACTGCAATATCCAGATGGGGTGACCCTCTTCTCTCACTGGCGACCCTGGCGGTCTCACACCATCGAGCACGGTGCCGGGGGCTTCCAGGAGCCCTCGGTGGGCGAGGGAGGTGGTTCCCTGGGTGCCCAGCCCACCCTCTGCCCCAGCAGGCAGGTGGCGTCTGCTGGAGCCGGCTGGTGACTTGGTTTGCTCAAGTCCCCAGGGAAACGGTGCTGGCCCACAGTGGCAGACTGCGCACAGCCCCGTCCTCTGGGCGGTGGAGATGTCCCCAGGCATTGGTGCGTGCCGATGGTCAGGTCATCACTCGGCCCAGCCCAGCGTGGGTCCTGTGCTGACTTTCGGGGGCTGCATGGAGAGGCTCACAGGTCTGCAGAGACCAGCTGAAGGGACACATGGGTGCCCAGGCTCTCTCTCCCTAGAACGGCGAGTCGGCAAAAGTGTTCCCGGCATGCCTTTCCCCAACCAAGGGGTTTCCCAGATGTGCGAGGCTCCACACCAAACAGGGTGCCTGGTGGTGTGGTGGTTAAGCACTGGACTGCTCACTGCAAAGGGGTTGGGGCCCCGTTGGACTTACCGAGCTGTCCTACGCAGTGGTCACATGTGCGCATTGCTCTGTGCCCACAGGAGCAGTGACACTACGGTCATCGGGCTGCGAGCTGCGAGGTGGGGCGGGCAGGTGGTGGAGTCCAGGCCGAGGAGCAGCAGCGGCTGGCGAGGGGAGGGGCCCTCTGCCCCTCTCTGGAGGAGGGCATAGGAGTGGGTGAGCGGGGCAGACCGATGCTGTCTGGAAGCTTGGTCTCAGGAAGGGGAGGGGTCCTCGTAGGTGTCTTCCTGAGGGTAGGTGACATGACTCTCCATGGCCTGAGAGAGTCAGGGGATGAGGAGGCAGGAAGAAGCATCTAGTCAGTGGTCGGGGGGTGGGGTGGTGGATGGGTCATGTGGAGTCCTTTCTTGGAGTCCCTGTGCCTTAGTCCTCAGCCCCGCAGGCCCTAGAGCCGTGCTGCCTACCCGCCTGC
>NW_022103896.1:2960932-2967691 GCF_000313985.2 Echinops telfairi
TCCGGTGCTGTGGCCTGAGCAGGTCTCATGAACAGCATGTACACAGCATATACACGTGTGTGAAAATGCTCCAGCTGTCACAGCAGGACTGTCCTACGGCAGGACTGCCCTCCAAGGCTGCTGAGAACCTCATGCTGCCCCAGCCCCCAACAGCCACCTCCTCCAAGGCCCCTTCTGTCCTGTACACACACACACACACACACACACACACACACACACACACACACACCCTACCTTCCAGGCATCCATCCTCTGGCTCCTATAACACTCCCTCAGTGCCCTCTGTTCCCTAGAACACTCCCTAGGTCCCTTCTGGTCCCTGGAATAGCTGTTCCCCGATGCCTTCCCCCACCCCCACTTCCCCACCCCCGTCCCAGGCCTGGGTGTCCATCTGTCTCGAACCGCACATGTCCCCCAGAGAACAGCGGTCCTGAGCTGCAGCTGTGCCTTTCCCCTTGGTCCAGGTCCCTGGGGTCCTGCAGTCGGGCCGCACCTTCTCCTGGTGTCTCAGGTCCTTCCCCGACCGCCTGCCAGTCCCCGTGGGCCCCCTTTCCCTCCTTACCCCACTCCTGGGCTCGGTCCGGACTCTCCTGTCCCCAGACCTGAGACCTGGCCCCTCCCGGCCACCCCTTCTTTACAAAACTGGGTGGGCTTGTCCCTTACCTCTGAAGGCCTGTGAATGAACTCCCTGCGTTACCTCGCACGCCAACAGCGGCACAGACTGCTGGGCAGGCCCCTTCTGGTCCTTTGCCCTCTGGGTCAAGCTGAGGTCGCAGGGGCTGGCTCCTGCCTTCAGTTGGACCTCGAGTCCTGTCAGAGTACACATTTCAATCCCTTGCAGGGACAGGGGGGGGCCGCCAGCTCTGGCACCCTCCCCTCAGGACCTGGGGGTCGGGATAAGAGGGGACCCTCATGATTCTCGCCCTGTTTCTGGGACCACTCACTTCCTGTCGGATGATGTTGCTGATGTGACCAGCTCCGGAGAGCGTGCTAAAAGGAGGCCTTCGCCCTGGGTGCAGCTGCCACGGGTCCAGCCTGGTGGCTGCTGAGGCTGCCCACGCTGCCCACACTACCCGGGCCAGCTGCACAGCCTCTGCGCTTTGTCCGCCCAGCCTGTGTGGCGTCGCCCAGGGTCTGGCTGTATGTGGCCCCGGGACCGCTGGGCTGGTGTGGAGCTCTGGGGATGGGACTGGTCTTCCCGGGGACCTGTGGGGCTACTCTTGTCACTGTGGTTACTTTCAAGTGAGACCCAGTGTTCTGTGTCGGGGGACCCAGTCAGCAAGGGAAGCACAGGCTGCCTCCTGCTTACTCAAGGATCTGCAGCACACACTCTACGTCTGCTCTCCACCCCTGGGCTCTGCCTCCAGGTCTGGCTGGCATCTGCCTCTCTCCCAGCTCTACAGCCCCTTCCCCAAGAACCCAAGCCTGTTTCTCAGGTTATAGTCCCCCGTCCCCCCCCTCCCCTGCCGCCATGCCCCGGGATGGAGGACCCCATCTGCGCAGTGAGCGCGGGCTTACACTCCAATCCGGGGTGACCCATTGCCCATGGAGATGCAGTGAAATCACAGGCAGGGGCTCATGAAGGCAACTTAGCTGTACTTGCCGTGCTAACGAATGCCGAGCAAATCCCATATGCAAATCGTGTATCCTGAGCCAATCACCGGAGAAGCTGGACTGCACAGAGCCGGAGAACGCGGCATCAGGATTGGAGGAAGGCGGACTGACAGCCTGCGCAGGTGTGCAGAAGACAACCTTGCTCTCGAGAGTGAGCAGGACGGAAGCCCTCGCGGAGGGAGATCAAGGACTGCAGCCTTCGTGTGGATGACGACTCAGTGTCAAAGCGAAAATCCTCCCCATGGAGCCAACACGGGACCTCCTGACAAACGGAGAAGGGATCGGCGCGTCAGGGACTTCGTCTTGCTTGGATCCAGTCAATGCTCACAGCAGCAGCAGCCACGAGACCAAACTGTGTCCGCTGTCTGCTGCTGCACAGGCCCTCTTTAAAGCGCCGAAAGGCAAGGGTGTTCCTTTGCAGACCAAGGTGCGCCCGAACCAAGCCGTGGGGGCCTCCGTGGTCTCCTTGCGTGTGGAAGCTGCACAAAGAAGAATCAGTCGCGTTTGAGTTACGGCACGTACTTTGGACACGTTGCCGAGAGAGACCTTCCCTGCAGAGGGACGTCATGCTCGGTCCAGTAGAGGGTAAGGGAGCACAAGGAAGACTCTCGATGGGCTGGGCTGGCAGAGGGCTGCAACAGTGCGTTCAGGCCTGGGAACCACGGTGAGGGTGGTGTGGGACCTGGTGGTGTCTCGTTCTGTGTACACGTGATCGCTATGAGTTGGAACCAACTTGATAACACTCACAACCACCACCACCTTGCTAATGGGGTAATCAGCTCCCTGCCAGCCCCTCCCCCTGGGGACACCTTCTCCAAGTACAGCAGCAACAGAATTTGATCCCTTTGCCCTCATTGTAAGTACTCCTTTAGAGGTGATCAAAGAAATAGCATCAAGCTACTTACTGTTATAGACACGTGTATGTGTGCATGTATACATGCGTGCATGCATGTATATACGCGCATGTGCGTATGTATCTATGCACATAGGCATGTATACATATATGTGTGTGTTAGTCTGGGTTGACTAGAGAAACAAATTCATAGACACTCATGTGTGTAAGGAAGAACTTGATATCAAAGAGCAAAGAAAACATCCCAGCCCAGATCAAGTCCATAAGTCCGATATTAGCCCATATGTCCAATACTAATCTATACATTCCTCTTCAGACTCACGAAACACATGCACTGACGCCGAATGCAGGAAGATCGATCACAGACCAGTGGGTGGAAAGTCTTGTGGATCCAGTGGTGGTGGAAGCATCTCAGTACTGGTGTGGGTCTCCACATGGCTCTTCCAGCTCCAGGGCTCTGGTGCCATCAGTGTAGCTCCATGGGGCTTGTCAACAGGAATGCCTTGCAGGGAGTGTATGTGTGTCCCACCCACCTCCAGTGAGCTATTGATCTCCTTTGAGCCTCCAAACGAGGTCTTAAGCTGCGACCTGATTGACAGGTTAAACTCCACCCCTTCACTCTTAATAGTCTCAAGTTGACAACAGATCATGTAACTGCCACAATGTGTATGTATGATTGTGCACGTATAAACATGTGCAGGTGTATATGTATACATGTGTATGCATGCCTGTGTATGTGTAGTGTGTGTGTGTGTGTGTGTGTCAGTGGTGGTGGTGGTGGCGGTTCTAGCTCTGGTGGCCATGTGTCCAAACACTGCCTCACAATCCTGGCTGTGTTCGAGCCATTGTGTCAACCCATCCTGCTAGGCTCTTCCTCTTTCTCGCTGGCCCTCTGGCGACAACATAGGACGCGGCCTCACCGTCCTTGCTCCCCAAAGCGCACTGGAGCGGCCTTCTTCCAGGGCAGGTTGTGTGCTCTTCCATATTCTAAGCCAACGGCACTGCTCAGATGCTCTGGTCTCCACCCTCCTGTTCTCATGAGCCACCCTACTTACGCTGACGAGGCGAGACCTCTGGATTGACCGGTGGGCCAGGTGCTGCCCTTTCGGGCGTGTGTGCTTGGTTGTTCTATGTGCAGACCTCCCGGGTGTGATTGGTCACCAAACAGACTTGGGTACTGTTTGGCTGAAAGGTGAGCCTTGGAGGTAAACTGGGTTCTGAGCATGAAGGGTGCCCAAGAGACATAGCTTCAGGGTTTCCACCGGTCTATCTCAGACCAGTAGTAAGTCAGGCCTTTTGTAGGATTTTGTTTTGTGTTTTTTTGTTGTTGTTGTTCCACACTTCTCTCCCACTTTGCCCAGGACCTGTTGTGATCCCGTTCAGTGGTTGCTGGGCTCCGTCTCCCTCTTGATATGTCAGGCAGTGGACACTGAGGTCCCGTGTCCCATAGCCGGCACCCTGGACCCATTGTTTCCGCCACCTCTGCTTCCCTCCACTCTTCTCTGCCCCAGATGGGGGACCAGTAGGTACACCTTCGGTGGATGGCTGCTCCTGTGGTTTGCAGACCCCACTGTGTGCTTGTGTTCTTTACACGGGTGGGGTGTCTCTGGGAGGGGGATTGAGATAGCGCTTTCTCTACAGCATACCCGTGCTCCAAGGGCCAGGGCTGGCCTGTGCGTCCTGCTTGGAGAGGCATTTATCAGAGCTGTCTGAGCACCTCAGAGTCATTTCATCAGGGCACGAAGGGGACAGACTTTGTGTGGCTCTCCCATCCACGGTCTTTGTGACCCCCACCCCGTGACTGGGTCGGGGCAGCCGGTAGGTTGTGTGAAACTCTAGTGGAGGGGAATGGTCCATCTGGCCCTCCCATGGGATGTAAAGGGAGCCGTTTCAGAGGCGTGGCAGAGAATCTCAGGAGCACCAAGAGCAGTGGTTCTCCACCTCCTGATGCCCCGACCCTTTCATACATTTCCTCGTGACCCCCAACCATAACATTATTTTCGTTGCTACTTCATCACTGTCATTTTACTACTGCTATGAATTGGGTGACGTCTGTGAAAGAGTCGCTTACCCCCCAATGGAGCTGTGCCCCCCAGGTTGAGAACCGCTGACCGAGAGGGAAGCGCCACAGGCATTGAGTGTGTTGGGATGGATCCCTGCCTGGAGACGTGGTGGTGACCCAGAGGGACCAGCGGCAGGCGCACTGAGACCAGGAGGCCACAGACAGCATCAAGCCGAGAGCCTTTTGCAGAGCGGGGTGCCCTTCTGGCAGTACCGGCTCTAGACGGGCTTCAGAACATTGCCTGGGCAAGGCAGAGACCAAGGGCCTAATGCGGGGCTGGGGGATCGTGGACCAGAGCACCCTGCTTAGGGGCATGCTGGAGAAGAAATGCTGTGAGAACTGTTTGCTCAGTGTTGTCTGATCCTGACTTGTACCCTGTTAACTTCCCTATAGAACCCCTCCTCATTGTGAGTATGGTTGGTGCGTCCCTGGGGCCATTGCAGTGGTCACCACGGAACCCAGCAGAGTGCAGTGTGCTGTGGGCGGGGCGGGGGACCGGAAGAATTAGGTAAAGGCCCCTGGAGACAGTCTGCCACCCCTTCCCTCCCCTGCATTCTGAATCTTGTTTCTTTCCTGTGGTGGGGGTTGTTTTTTTTTACCGCCAGACTATTGTGGATGCGAGGGAAACTCAAGGGTGAATTCCTCAATATAGCCACAGATTAACTAATCAGAGCCGCATCGACACATAGCGGCTCATGCATAATTCAGGTGGTTAATACTCGCTGATTTAATTTACGAGGCGAGGGCGTGTAGTCGTGCCAAGCGAGGCTGTGCGGTTATGAATGAGGGTGGAACAAGGTCCGGGCTGGTGCTGTTGTGGGAAACTAATTAGGCCTCCGATTGCTGCCTGCAGAAGACAAAAGGACTCATTAGGCTCCTCTGATTGAGGAATTTCACACTACAGGTGACAGCCCAGCGATGACAGGAGTGGATGGGTGGGGGGGAAGGGCTCCAGGGGAGGGGGCCGAGCCTGCACCGGAGGGGGCTGCTTCCCAAGGCTGAGCTGAGCATTGGGCATCCACAGCTCTGTGGAGGAACGAACTTGACAAGTGTGTCCCTCCCCCGGAGGCGGGAAGTGCGAGAGTGTCTCTCCCGGCTGCGGGGGTTTGATTAGACTCCTCTGGATGGCAGAGAATGAAGAAGCAGCGACTCCCGCCCCCCACCGGTGGGGGTGGGGGGGCAATCACATGCTCTTCTTCCTCCACAGCCACTGCTCTTTCTTAAATGCTCACAGGAGGCGGGTTCCCCGAGACCCCACCCCGTCCTGTTCAGTAGAACGGAGCAGGCGCCTGTACGGTATTGGGATGTACAGCTGGGTCTTTCCTGCTCCTGGCTTGAAAGGAAGCCGACCGTAATCACCCAAGACCAGGCCTGTGATTGCAGCCCCCCAGGGACGAACACCCCAGTGAACGCAGACCCCGCAGTTCTGAACCCAGAGCCCCGTGGAGCCTGTAACACTAAAGGCTCAGGTGGGTGCGGTGGTCCGTCACAACAGAAGGGCGCCCCTTGGAGCCGTGCATCAGAACGTCATCATTATATGATTAGTACGGCGCCCTCATCCATCGGGCTAAGGAAGAGCACGGAAGACCGAGGCAGAATCGATGCCTTGAATTGTGGCTCAGGCGAAGAGTGTCGAGGGTACCAGGGATGCCAGGAGAGTCACCACGTCTGTCTCAGCAGAAGCACAGCCGGAGTGTGTGCCCCTCGTCTCACCCACTACGGGCACGTTGTCTTGGTAGAGTAGAGGGGCAGCGACAGAGAGGAAGGCTGCAAGGCGAGGGACTGACCTGTGGCTGCAACGTAAGATCAATGGCGAGGAGGACACGGGACGGCAGGCTTTCTTCCGTCGCACATAGGGTGGTGGTGGGTCAGCCCCCTTGGAGGCCCTGACAGCAACAGGTAGCAATGTGTAGGGAAGACTTCTTCCACGTGCCTTGTGCATAGAAAGGTACCCAGCTTGCTGTACACGTGCTGTGATATCGACCGACGCTAAACCAGCTATTCCCAAATGCCCTGACTTCATGTACACATTCAGTTTAAAAGACAGATTTAGAAATGGAACCTGCGCACGTTCTGGAGACTGCGTGTTTATATGCATCTGCATATAAATATTTATACACACATATAGACTATCGGTATGCTCTTATATATAGAGTGGGAATGTGGGAATGTGCTCTGAGAGATACACATATCTACACACACTATGGATATGTGCTCTGAGAGATACACA
>NW_022103896.1:2969403-2978016 GCF_000313985.2 Echinops telfairi
TGGCCCAGCGTGAGATGCCGTTTGGTTTGTTCACTGAGCTTCCACAGGCATGGGCTGAGGACCGCCGCCTCACATTGACTGGTCCAGGATTTTCGTTTTCTTTATGGTCAGATGTCATCCAGACCGACCTTGATCTTCAGCAAGTGCTTTCAGTCCTCCTCACCTGTAGCCACCCGCACACGCAGGTTGTTCACGAGCCTTCCTGATGCTGCATGCTTCTTCAGGTAACCCAGCTTCTCTGATGGTCTGTCCAGCATCCAGATGGAACTGAGAGGAAACAACCCTGATGCTCACCTTTCCTGATTTTAGACCACTTTGCAGGGCTCTCCTTGTTCGCCTCTTGGTCTGTGTGCAGGTTTCGCGTGAGCACAATGGAATAATCTCGAATTCCTGTTCTCCTCAATGCCATCTGTGGTAGTTACATAATCTGGTGTCAATTTGAGTGGATTATGAGTGAAGGGGTGGAGTCTGGCCTGTCAATCAAGATATAACCAACGAGGCCTCTGGGTGGGCATGGCCTTCTCCTGAGGATTCTGGGAACTGCTGTATTTCCTCTTTGGAGGCAGGAGATACTTCTCTCTCTCTGCTCTCTCCCTGAGACGATGCTGTACTGACAAGACACGTGGCACTATGCTGACAGACCCTGTGCCCTGGGAGCGGGAGGAGCCAAGTAGAGCCCCTGCCAGTGCTGAGATGCTTACAACACCACTGGATCCAGAAGACTTGCAACCCACGGGCCTGTGATCTTCTTGCATTTGGCATCATTGCATGTATTTCGTGAGTCTGAAGTGGACTTTATGGATTGATATTGGACTTATGGCCTTGATCTGGACTGGGCGGGGGTGTTTTCTCAATATTAAATTGCTCTTGTATATAAACCTCTTTCTTATATACATATGAGTGTCTATGAATTTGCCTCTCTAGTCTGCCCAGACTAACACACCGTCTGTGATCTGTTCTGATCCACACAATCAAACACAAGAACATGCCTGCCCGGTATCCTCTCCTTCCAGCCAAGACCCATCCGACACCAGCGATGACATCCTCTCCTGTTCGCTCCACGCCCTCATCTGCATCAGGGTGTTTCTGGCGCTCCCTGTCTGGCCCTTGCTGTGACCATCAGCCATTCTGCCGTCGTCCTTTTCACCGCTGCCTTCCACATGCCCCCCGGGAGACAGAAAAGTGCCTTTGTCCCCAAGGAGACACCTTTGCTTACGAACACATTAAAGAGGTCTTGGGCCTCAGATTTGCCCAGTGCAACTCAACGTCCCTTGAGTTCTTTCCTGAGGAGTTATTGCCCCGAAGACCAAGGCTCCGCCCCATCCTCCCATCCTTGGGTGTGGATGACAGAGGGAGGTCAGTGGCTGTGTATTGCCAAGAGCCTTTTGACCTCTTAGAAAGTGCGGAAGCTTGACCGAGAAAGGAAGGAACTTTCTGATGCCCCCGTGTTTCCTTGGCATGGCTCCTGCGTTCTGGGGCAGGAGGGGTCTGTGGCTAACATGTCTCAGGATGTGGAGACGTTTCTTACAGTCCTCACGCTCACAGTCACCTGTCTTTCTGGATATATACCCCTCCCCACCAACCAAATGTTGGGAGCTGGGAATGGGCACCTGGCACCAGCTGGCGTGGCCTTCCTGTGTAGCCTTCTCTGAGTACCCACCTGTCAACCCCTCAGAGAAAGACGCCATCCGCTGTACCCCCAACATTCTGCCGTGGGCACCAGGTGGGCAGACAGATGCCAGCCATGCCTCCTTGGCTCGTGTCATGCCCTCTCTGGACACCATGCAGTCATCACCTCTGTGTCCTGCCAGGGGGCCTTTTCCCCTCCTAACTCAGTGGGTGTCCATTAGATGTTGCCTAAAGTAGACTCTGCTCACCCTGGGTGTTGAATAGACCCTTGGTGACGGTGCTGGGGCTTGCATCCTGCTCAGTTACGGACCCACTCCTCTTCTTGCATGGACCACAGTCCAGGACAGGCCACATGTGTTAGGCTGGGCTGACTAGAGAAACAAATCCAGAGGCACTCATATATGTGCCAGAAAGCACTTTCTGCCAAAGAGTAGCTGTATATTAAGAGAATATCCCAGCTCGGTTCAGATCAAGTCCATAAGCCCAGTATTAGCCCACGTGTCCGAAACTAGTCCATAAATCTCTCTCCAGACTCACGAAATACATGCAATTATGCCAGCTGGTGGGTGGAAAGTCTTGTGGATCCAGTGGTGGTGGAAGCATCTCCAGGGCTCTCCCAGGTCTCTGTGTGGCTCTACATGGACTCGTCAACAGGAAAGTGAAGCAGAGAGAGAGTGTGGCCTTCCCTCCAGGGGGAAAGAGAGGAAGTTCCCAGAATCCTCATGAGAAGGCCACGCACACAAGGAGGCATCATCAGACTGTGACCTGATTGACAGGCTAGACTCTACCCCTAACCCTAGGGTTCAGCTGCGCCAGCCCAGGGCTGGGGAGCAAGCTTGGCAGCAGCAGCTGCAGCAACAATACAGACAGTAAGCAGGTGGTCTTCGGGGCAGGATGGTGGGGTGGGGAGGGGAGGGGCCTCTTTGAAGGGGTGTTGCAGGCTCCCCAGGGCACCACTGCCACGACTTGGGGTTTATTGTACATCTGATAGTGTGCTTATCTTATCAGTGGTCTAGAAGCTTCTAGGATCTCTAGACAGTGGTTTGACAGTTACATCTCTTTTAGCAGGGACTCTGATGCGCCCAGGGGAGACCGGTCCCCTCCCTTCCCATTTGGAGTCCTGGGTCCAGCCCCACCTCTGCCCTAGCCTGCTCTCAGGTGGTCAGGCTAGCCTGGGAGAGGGGACCAGCTGGGCTGTGTGTGTGACTCCGCTGAGGAGGAATGGCCTGTGGCCGGAGTCCTCCAATCCCAGTGGCAGGACTTGGGTGTCCCGACCTGCCCAAGCCTCCCCTATCCCCTGTGAAATGCAAGCAGAATATGTACAAGGCGACATGCTCATAACGTGACCGGATGCATGGGAAGTGTTAGCCAGACGCGGGCCACATCACAGATGCCCCGTGCTTCCCTTCCCAGCCCTCCCACAGTGCCCAGGTCCTGTCCTCTCATTGGCTATAGCCCTGGGCACCTGGAGCTCGCCGACTGGCAGAGGGGAGTCCACAGCCCTTGTGGAATGCATAAGCCCTCTCTGGGCAACCTCCACTCCAGTACACTGTTGGGCTTACTACTAGCGCTCTCAAGTGGGGGTTTGGGGGGGTGGACACCTGCAGAAGAGGAGCCCCAGGGATGGGGGACAACACACAGGCCCTGCTCTGAGACCTATCCCATGTTTCATGCACTCGCTACCCTGCACTCCCCCGCCTCCTGGAGGGCCTGACCTTGGCCCAGAAGGTGTCAGAAGAGCTTTCTCTCTAAGGACCATACAGCAGAGGCTGGGATTGAAAGTCAGGCTTTGCTAAAGATGTGGCATGTGTACTTGGCAGGGATGGCAGGGCCTGCCTTAGAAACTTGGTAGCCAGAGGGCAGAGGGGCCCGTGATAATTGCTCTGTGTGCTCCAGTCTCCCGCTCTCTGACCCGTGATCCACCCCTTTGCTCACTACCGCCCTTGCTCACTCCAGCTTCCTCACTTGTGAAGTGGGCACAGCACCCACGCCCAAGGTGGGACTAGAGGAA
Organism: Echinops telfairi; assembly: GCF_000313985.2. Lineage (NCBI taxonomy): Eukaryota > Metazoa > Chordata > Mammalia > Afrosoricida > Tenrecidae > Echinops > Echinops telfairi. Next base: position 2,973,044 of record NW_022103896.1, read on the forward strand.
CAAGTAGAGGGGTGGGGTCCTGCTCAGCACAGGCCAGGTGGTGCACAGCGAGCAGATCACCATGAAACGTTAACTCTGTACTTCGAGAGCCTCTCCCACGTTCAGGAACATTGCAGAGTGAGTTCCAATGCCTTTGGGACCTCCTGCCCCCAGCTTCGCCCTCACTCCCGTCCTCACGTGACCACCATGAGATTACAGCTGTCATCAGTCATCCACTTCCATGTGTCTTGTGGGCTGGCCAGTGCGTCCACTGGCGTCTGCCCTCTGAGTCAGCGGCCAGTCCAGGGTCGCCCAGTGCCCGCACGGTCGCGTCTCCGGGCCCCTTTACCCTGGGACGCCCCTCGTCTTCCTTAGTCTTCTGAGCGCTTCACTGGGTGTGCTGGGCCCGCCCTCCCTCAGGAGGAAGTGCAGGGTGCATGCTTTCTGCTCCCCACTGCCTGCATCCAAGGAGTCCCACAATGCACCGTGCTCTGGCCCCAGGGACGCCACTGTGGATCACGGAGTGAAGCTGGCCAGGCTGCTCGTCTCCCTTTGTCATGAGCAGCATCCCGTGGGAGGTACTCGGAACTCCCCGCCCACCACCGGAATGCGTTCCGTGCAGCAGTTAGTGCGCACGTGCGGCCCTGCGCTGCCCTCTCCATCGCTGCTGAGTCGCCTCTATGTCTGCACCCACTGCTGCAGCCCCTGTGCTGGTCCATCCCCTTGAGGGTCTTCTCCCTTTCCCTGCTGCCTCCTTTACCAAGCACCGTGGCCCTCTGCAGGAGCTGGGCCCTCTGACAGTCCGCCCGCCGGAAGGACATGAGGCAAAGGAAGCCCTGCCAGCCCCTTTCCAAGGAGCATTCTGGCTGTACTGCTTCCAACACACACCTGCTTGTTTTGTTTTGTTGGCAGCCCATGAGCTGTATATTCAGTCTTTGGGCCACTTGTCCTTTGGTCTTCCTCGTCCATCGTCCAGCTGTCACATGCATCCTAGGTGGTGGATGACACAGGGGCTCGTGTTGGGGGCACCGAGGCCCCCCAGGTGCCATCTTGACTTGCCAGGTCTTTGCCTGATGGCATGCTCTCCCTTCCCATCATGCCTCCTGCTCCCTAGATCCTCATCTCCCATATCGCTAGAGGGTCTTAGGTCATTGTTTTACCCCAAGACTTACAGCATAGCATTATCATAATTACTGTTTGCTCAAATCGGTCTCAGACCTCACCATGGGCCCGTCCTCGGTCAGCGGAGGCTCAGGTGTCGCTGTGGTGCTGGTATCCGGGACTCCCCACCAGCTCCTCCCCATTCTCAGGAGAGGACTGCCCTCTGCTTGCTTCCCCCAGAGGAGGGAGGCTGTCTTCCCTGGTGGGACATCTGATGACTCTCGATTGGCCCCAGGGACTTTGGATGAGCATTTCCAAACCTCAGAGCTAGAGGACAAACAGGCTCACCCTTCTTTGCCAGCTCAGGGCATCCTGCATTGCCCACCAGAGCCTGCCCGGGCCACACTTGGGCTTCGTGCATATGGCTCGTGGGCCCCACTGCCCACCAAGAGGGAGGGTGGGGTAGAGAGGAAGAAAGGGCTGGTGATGGATGTGCTGTGGACACAGCCCTCCTCTGACACCAACCTGGGGCCTGTGCTGGACAAAGGCTGGGTACCCTCCCTGCCCCGCCCCGGTCTGGTTGTGTGGAAAGAAATGCAGGGCCTTGGGCTTTTGGGTCCGAGGCCCATCACAGCCCTGGAGCACCCCGCAGGGAAGCATGTCCTGTTTCTACCTGTGCACCCTGCACTTAGTGCCTCTCGTTAGCTCTTCCGCCTGTGCCTACCCATACAAAGTGCACTCCCGTCTCGTGGGGGAAGGCAACCGTCCTAATTAAGCATCTTTAAATAATTACAAATGTCCTTTATCGGCCATTTAGCACAAACCTCTGGAGAGTGGAGCCTCTCTGAGCACCACTGATTCTCTGTTCCTGATGGGAAGGAAGCCTGGCTCCTGGGGTGCTGGTGCAGGGGAGGGGGGTGGGGGCAGTGAGCTCCTCGCCCTCAGCCTCAGCCACAGGGGTTGGGGTGGGTGCAGGCAGCAGGCCCCTCACCCCCAGGCACAGGTGTAGGCTCAGGGGACTGGGGTGTGGCAGGTGTAGTAGGTGCAAGTATGGGGGGTTGGGGGGATGGCAGGCTCAGGTACAGGTATGGGGGTCTGTGGGGTGGCAGGCCTCTCACCTGTAGGCTCAGGTACAGATGCAGGTGGTTGGGGACAGCAGGGCCCTCACCACAGACTCAGACGATGGGGCTGAGGGGCGGCAGGCTCAAGTATAGGGATAGTGAACCCCTCACCTACAGGCTGAGTTGTGGGGGTCTGGGGGGTGGCAGACCCCTCACCTGTGTGATGCAAGGGGCTGGGCAGGTGTCTGTGTGTGCGGCTCCTTTGGCTGGCATAGAGAGGGACTATCGAGACATGGCTGGAAGAAAAACAGGAAAAAGGATTTGTAGCCCTTAAGGGGAGGAGGAGGGGGAGGGGGCGTCCTGCGGCAGAAGTCCTGCCGTCCATATGCTTCAGCCCCGAATTCGACTTCCACCGAATGTGCCTCACCTGCAGGCAGTTCCCATTGGACCTTGGAAACTTGCGTGTAGCTGTGACGCTGAGCAGGTCTCATGGAGAGACTAGGTAGAAAGGCCTGGCGATCCGCTTCTGTAAATCAGCTTGTGAAGGCCCTGTGAGTCAAGACAGTGCAGTGCAGCCCGGGGTGCTGAGGGACCCAGTGATGATTTGTTCCCTTTCACACGGGGTCACCATGAGCTGGGGGTTGCCGTGAGCCGGGTGCCGCTCACAGGCTGCTGTGTAAGCAACACGTGGGAATCCGAAAGTGGGCCGAGAGCAGCCTCCGTCTGGTCAGGCGTTGGAACCCAGCTTCCTCTGCTCCCTGCTGGGAGGGCCTCCCTGCAACCAGACCCGGCCCAGGAGGAGCGCCAGAGGGTGTGCCCAGGCAGCACTGGCAAGAGAACTATCTACTTTTTCTGTGACTGTTAGGACCCTGCAGGGAGTCCTGCTGCCCGGCTGACCGCGGGCCTTTGAAGCAGTTAGAAGCTGCTCAGTCACGGGTGACAGTGAAACAGGGACAGGCGGGCACTCGTGAAGTGTGGGTGCCTGGGACATAAGCCAGAATGCAAAAAGCACCAGGCTGAAGCCCTGGCCTGGGGGAGCTGGGGGGAGCATGGTGCCGGGGGCTGGACTGTGACCAGGACGGTGGGGAGCCGGGCACACTGAGAGCCGTACGGTGGGCCACCGTGTTTGAGCCGGGCCCTGTTGTTTCTGGCCCTGCCGGTGAAGAGACTGGGTAGATTTGGCTGCTATGTGAGCACCTGCTGCCCTGGTTGCCTGTGAGGGAGGTTCATTTCCTAGCAGGGCAGCGCCTCTTAATTTTCCCCATTCCGGTTGTTGTGCCTGACACCCACATTTGGCAAATTACAGTCTGTCCTAGTTTCACCTCGTTGGCCATCCAAGACCAAACAGGGAAAGCGTATTTGGATGCCTGGCTGTCCAGGCACCTGACTACCTCGTGCGGAGACAAAACTTGTTCCTGCCCAGCCTCTGGCCATGCTGGTGTAGCCGTCGACCAGACAGCCAGCTTGCTGACTCAAACTGTGGCCGGTCAGCCCTGTGACCCTGTTCTTGGCTCACACCCATGGCTCGTCACACCCAAGGTTATTGCCTACCCAGTGCCGTTGAGCTGGTTCTGAGCCACGATGACTCAAATGTCAGGGAAAGGCTTTCAGAGAAAGCCCAGGTGGACTTGACCTGTCGACCTTCCACTTTGCAGGATCCTCTGAGCCATGTCAGTAGGCAGTTGTAGCACACAACTGTAACACACACATATACATGCACACGCACACACACACACAGAGGGCTCAATGATGCTGGTGGCTTAGTAGGGGGCCTCATGGGCGTACTCCCATTCAATGTTGGGTAAATGTCCCAAGCTATTATCCAGGAGCAGATGTTCAAACCCCTCCATTGTCTGGAGGGGCCACGGGAGCCCCTGGGACACGCTTGGCCCAGGACTGGCGTGGTGCCCACATATGTTCTCCGGAGCTTTGTGCTGGGCCGCAGGTGAACCCAGGTTCTGGAGCTGGTGGTCAGGTGGCCACAAGTCCGTCTTCCAAGACGTCAAAGCAGGCGGGAAGAGGGTGCACTCAGGAAGGGGTGCGGCCGTCCTTCCCCAGCGTGGACAGTCAGTTCCGTGCGCCTTCCCTGGGCAGAAGGATGGGACTGGGCACAGGCCCACACCCTCTGGAAGCTCCACTTCCTCAGCCAGATCTGGGCCCTATCGACCTCTCACCGCAGCCAGAATGGGAGTCAGATGACAGGCGCACTCTGCCTAGAGTCCCAGGAGCCCCATGCTGAGGGCAAACCCTGCGCCAGCTGTCTGGACCCGGGCGTGGGGGTTTGGGCCTGTCTTTAATTGGCACTGTGACCTTGGGGAACTCACTCAGCTTGCCTGGTCCTCGTCCACCAGGTGGCCGTCATGGAAGGAAACAATTCCCTGTGACGGGCACATCTGCTGCCGGAGACCTTTTCAAACGTGTTTCAGTGGCAGAGATGCCATGGCCTTTTCAGACGCCGCATATTGACATGAAGACAGAGCAGGGAGAAGAGTGTAGGAGCTCAGACCATGCCATCACGTCGAGGTGACGGTGGAGCAGCCTGACTCTCTGAGCACAGGCAGGCGCTGCGGCCACTGTCGTGCAGATGGTACAGGGGCCACCGCACTGTCTTCGGGACTTGGAGCGCACTCCAACACCAGCCCCACGTCCGCTGCGGTGCCAGGGAGACCGAGTGGCGGGCCGTGTTCTGCTGGAGTCCGTGCAGCTCTGGAATGAAGCGAGGGGCCTTTCTGTGACCAGGGCAGCTCCAACAGGCTCTGTGCCCCACCGTTGCCTCACCTCCAGCCCTGCTGGGCCACCACCAGCCCTTTGCCCCCTCCCTTCCAGGTCGTC
>NW_022103896.1:2978717-2980990 GCF_000313985.2 Echinops telfairi
GGCCCCACCTGCCCACCCACCCTCTTGGAAGTGGGGCCCTGGGGCCAAAAGGCCACTCCCCCCAGCTTCCCTGTGGGGTCATCCCCCGGAGTGAGTGGTGCTCGTGGAAGGGGCCACCTCGCCTCGACAGGCAGCAGGTCAACATCCTCGGCATGAGTGTCCCGCCCTCAGAGCACCCTGCCCACACAGAGGGCTCTGCCCAGGGCCGTACCTGGCCCACCTCCAGGGAGAGACCAGAATGACAAGCAGGAGAAGGAAATTGAAAGTACCGTGGGCTGCCAGAAGGACAAACAAACCTTTCTCAGAAGAGGTACGGCCAGAGTGCTCCCTAGAAGTGAGGATGGCGAGATTTGGGACGTGTGGTCAGGAGAGACCAGGCCCTGGAAAAGGACATCCTGCTTACAGTGTTATTCCGTGTGGACTAGAGAAACAAATCCCGGACACTCATGTGCAACGGAGAATGTAATATCAAAGAGCAGTTGTGTATGGAGACAACATCCCAGCCCAGTGCAGATCAAACCCATAACTCCGATATTAGCCCATGTGTCCAATACCAATTTATAAAGTCCTCTTCAGACTCACGCAACACATGCAATGACACTGAGCGCAGGAAGATCACAGGCCAGTGGGTGGAAGGTCTTGTGGACCCAGTGGCGGTGGAAGCCTCTCAGCACTGGCCTGGGTCTTCCTGTGGTGCGCTGGCTGCCATCAGCATAGCTCCATGTGACTTGTCAGCAGGAATGTCTCACAGGGAGAGAGTAAGGCAGGAGTTCCCAGAATCCTCAGGAGAAGGCCATGCCCACACAGAGGCCTCATTGGCTATGGCCTGATTGACAGGCTAGACTCCATCCCTTTTCAAATTGACAAGAGATGATGTGACTGCCACACTTACTAAAGCCGAGGGTCAAACCCAACAACAGTGGGGATGGTGCAGGACTGGCCATGTTTCCTGCTGTTGCATAAGGGATTGACTCAATGCTATCTAATAGCAGCAGCAGCAGCACCACCACCACCACCAACAACAACAACAATAACAACACCAGCAACAATAACAGCAGCAACAGCCTGTCCCGGGCTCTTGCTGGAGGGCCTCCCCAACAACTCCCTGGGGTCATGGTAAAGGCTGCCTCCCCCTGCCCCGCAGTGTAGGCCTGACTTTCCCTTGCCAGTGAGTGCGCGCCCTGGTTCCTGTGGCGGTACCCTCCGGGCCCTCTCCTGGGCAGCTCCCCCCCAACCCCCATCCTGCTGCACCTTAAACAGGGACATGACCCATGCTGTGCCTGATGCCCTCAAGCCCAGCTGTCAACACGTCTCCTTCTTGCTAAAGGCACCTGCTGGTGGTCGGGCCCAGATGGCGGCATCCTGCTGACCCCCAGCCTCAGCCCTGTGACCCTGGTTACAGGGAAGGGCCTGTGTGCAGAGGGAGGAGCGAGGCCTGCCTTGGGGTGCCCCAGACTGCTCCCAGTCCTGGCTGCTCTGTGGTCTGTCCTCGGGTGGTGGTGCAGGGAGCTCTAGGGGCCAGCCAGGGGAAGAGGGGACCCAACAGCCTGTCCTATCCTTTCCCTTCTCAGGTTCCTCTCCCCAGTGGGCCTCGTCTGCACTTTCCCTCACGCCAAGGCAGTCATCTGGGTACAGGGTGACCTGTCTTGACCCCAGCTGCCTGGAGGCCAGCCGCATCTCACCAGCAACTTGCATGGTGGTCACATCTCGCAGCTTGCTCAGAGCAAGGCTATATTTAGCTCGCTGGGTGTGCGCTCTGCCTGGTGCAGAGGGTGAGTTGATGAAGCTGCTTGCCCTGTGTCTGAAAGCCAGTCTCACCCAGGGGCCCCCAAGTCTGTGCACGCGAGTGTCTGCAGGCTTGCGTGGGCTGGGGGCCGGGACCCCGGGGGTGCGCAGGGCAGACACTGGGCAGGGATGAAGACCAGGCTGCACGCCCTGTGCCCTGGCGGCTTGGAGCTACGTGTAGCCACCTCGCCAGGCTCGGGCAGGCTGTGCAGGGAGGCGGGTGCCCCCAGGCCGACTGGGCTGGGCTGGGCTACTCCTGGCCATCCTACTGGTCCCTGCACAGACCCCGCCAGCCTCAGGCTATCCAGACACGTCCTCAGAGCCATCTCTGCCATTGGCTGGAGTGGTTCCTTGCAAAGACAGAACCCGCCCGAGGGCACTGGTGGTCAGAATAAGAGCCAGGCAGGACCAGCTACCTGGAGAGCCCATGGGGGTGGCCTGCCCCTCAGGAGAACAGGGCAGCCTTTTCCTCCAGAAGGAAAGGGGAG
>NW_022103896.1:2982144-2987485 GCF_000313985.2 Echinops telfairi
AGGGGCCAGGCTATGGGAGCTGGGGCAGAAGTTGCTGGGAAATGCTCCCTGTGCTGGGGCCATGAGATCTCGGTGGCCCAGGGCTGAAGTTCCTCTTGTGTCTTCACCCAGCTTTTCCTTCTTGGAGGCCAGGAGGACCGTGAGGTCCACCATGCTGCGGTCGCAAAACCCAGACCAGGACACCCCAGGGGTTGCTTGTTGGGGTGGCTGCATGGGACCTTGCAGTGTGCATCCCAGTGGCGCGGGGATTCCGAGCCAATGGCCTTGGTGATGCCAGTGGATGGAGGAGGGATGTTCCTGAAAGGCCATCCGACCAGTGTGTCAAAGGGGCCTTCCACAGTGTCCCGGGCAGCAGTGTCTGTGAGTCACCCACTTTGCACACCCACACCTGTGCTTCCCTCGGTCCTGCCTGGTCCTGCACCTTCCTCACAATCGTTCTATTCGAGCCCATTGCTGAGGCCCCAGTGTCAGTGCATCTTGTCATGGGCCTTCCTCTTTCCCACGGCCCCTCGACTATACCAAGCACGATGCCCTTCTCCTGGGACTGGTGGCTTCTGACAATGTGACCAGAGTATGTGAGACCCTAGCCATCTTTGCTTCCAAGGAGCATTCTGTTTGTACTTCTTCCAAGATGGATATTTTTTGTTCTCTTGGCAGTCCACGGTACCTTCGATGTTCTCCACCAATACCACGATCCAAGCGCCTTGATTCTTCTTGGGTCTTCCTTAGTCAGCGTTCAATTTTCACAGGCACGTGAGGCGATTGAAAATGCCATGACTGGGTCAGGTGCGCCTTAGTCCTCCAAGTACCATCCGTGTTCTTCAGCACTCTGTAGCGGTCTCGTGCAGCAGATTGACCCAGCAATGTCTAGCGAATGTTTAAATCCTTACTAAGCCTAATGTTCCTACCAAGCACTTGTTGAATGCCTGTTCTGTGTCAAGTCCCCCTAAAAACTAGAAAAACAAACAAGGTGCTGCCATCATCCTAAAAGTCACTAAATGGTCAGAGAAATCATAGCTAAAATGCAAACGATTTTGAGTCAGGAAAATCCCAAGCACGGAACTTAACAACTGTGTGACCCAGGGCACATTACTTAAAGCCTCGGGGCCTCACCGTTCTTCCAGGAAACACAAAGAATACCGGCAGAGCTTTGTCTTGAGAAGGAAGCGGTCCGGAGTGGATGTGAGTGGCAGAGTGGGCGTGTTGGCAGCAACCGCAAATAACATGATAATAAAACATGATGGGTGTGAGTTTCCGTTCTAGTCTCGGTGGAATAACTTACATCTTATGAAAACTCCGGCAGTTGGGGAATATAAACTCTAGATAGAACATAAAAATCAGAGATTTGCTTTCCCCGGCGAGGGGGCCCAAGTGCAGAAACTAGAGGGAATTCAAATGCTGCCTGAGGAGGCGGAGAGAAACGGCGCCCTGCAGTGGAATGGCCACCGAATCGGGAGCACAGAGGTGTCCTCCGAGTGTGTCCTCGTCATCAGAGATGTCCTATGCCCCTCCCCCGCACACATCAAATATGCGTCCACTTGAGGGGACTGTGGTGCTTGGTCAGTTGCCCTGTGATGTGACGTGGCGGTCATGTAGCGATGCCTCATGATGCGACCCGGTGTCCTCAGCTGATGAGAGATGTCCTTCATCCCGTCACAACCCCGATCAGATGTAAAGGGGGCTTCATTGGGGTGTGGCCGTAACATCCTGTATCTCAGACGAGAAAAGGAGGGCAGACGGAGCGAGAGTGAGGGGCCCGTTACCACCAAGAATGGAGCTGGAGTGTCTGGGGTCCAGCACCGGGAACCTCCTGCCTCCAGGGGAAGACGCTTCCAAGACGCACACATGGGCATCACCCCCAAGGTGGAAAGAGGGGCTGGCTGGGGGAGACAGACAGACAGACAGGCCCTGACTGTGCATGTGGACGTCTCGCCCTCTCACGTGCGAGGGGAATACACTTCTGTTGGGCAGAGCCATCCGTGGGTGGCATCTCTGCCATCGCAGCACCGGGGAACAAAGAGAGCATCCTCTCAGTGGCGGCTGGAACAGCCACACAATCAGCAAGGGTGTAGACGTTTTGGACGCCGCCTGCCACTAGGTCCCGAAGGACACCAAGGAACATTGCCCCCCACCCCCGCACCAGGCACACTCTTTGTCTCGCACATGGAACATTCCCGGAGATAAGTTCTATAATGGGCCACAAGATAAGTCAGTCTACAGTACAAAGGATTAAAGTCTTACAGAGTATATTATCTGACCACAGCGGAATCAAATTAGAAATGTAACAATAGGTGTCTAGAAAGAGCCCCAGATATTTGGAAATTAAGCAGCACAGTTTTCTATAACCTGCTGGTCAAAGAAGAATCACCAGGGAGAAGGGAACATATCATGAACTGAATAATTAATGAAAAGGCGAGATAACAAATTCATGGCGCACAGCTGCGGCAGCGCTCTGAGGGACATGTGTGGCTCAGACTGTAAATGATGATGATCTGAAATCAGTGACCTCAGCTTCCACCATCAAATGGTGGACAGAAAGAAGAGAGGGTATCACTCACACTAAGTCGAAGGAAGAGAAAAAATAAAGATAAAAGCAAAGATTAATTATATAAACGCAGAAAGCTGATAAAATCAACAATCCCAAAAGCTGTTTCTTAAAAATAGTAAAGTTGATACCTCCATAGCAGACATACTAAGAAAAAGAAACAGAAACAATCGACATTAAGAACGGAAAGGTGACATTACTATAGAGCCTACAGACACGGAATGATTAATAAGGGGATAGTATTAACAGTTGCATGCTAATAAGTTTTACAACTTAGATGAAATAGGCTAGGTTTCTTCTTTTTTGCTTTTTCTTACATTTTCTATTTTAATTAAAAAAATATTTTATTGGGGGGTTCATACAACTCTTATCACAATCCATCCATCCATGTGTCAAGCACATTTGTACATTTGTTGCTATCATTATTTTCAAAACCTTTTCTTTCTACTTGAGCCCTTGGTATCAGCTTCTCATTTTTTCCCCTCCCTCCCACACCTCCTCTCCCTCACGAACCCTTGATAATTTCTAAATTATTATTCTTTTTTCATGTCTTACACTAACCGGTGTTTCCCGTCATCCACTTCTCTGTTGTCTGTTCCGCAGGGAGGAGGTTATATGTAGATCATTGTGATCTGTTCCCCCTTTCTCCTCCACCTTTCCCTTACCCTCCTGGTATTACTATTCTCATTATTGGTCCTGAAGGGTTTATCTGTCCTGGATTCCCTGTGTTTCCAGCTCTTATCTGTACCCATGGCAATGCTCTGGTCTAGCCGGATTTGTAATTTAGAACTGGGATCATGATAATGGTGGGAGGAGAGCATTAAAGAACTAGAGGAAAGTTGTATGTTTCATTGTTGCTACACTGCACCCTGACTGGCTTGTCTCCTCCCCACGAACATTCTGTAAGGGGATGTCCAGTTACCTCCGGATGGACTTTGGGTCTCCACTCCATACTTCCCCTCATTCACAATGATAAATGTTTAAATCCTTACTAAGCCTATGATGTAAATAGGTTAGTTTCATGTTAGGTCTACTAACTATTTGGAGATTTCTTTTAGTTTTCTACGTACAGAATCACATGTTTTACACACAAAGGCAGTCGTACAACTTTTCCATTTCTACTGCTAGTGTGTTTTATTTTACCCTATTGCTTCTTTTTTTTCCCTGCTAAACTGGCTAGGTCCAGATCAATGGATTAGAATAAGGAGTCCAAAAATAGACCCACACTTACACAGGCAATTGATTTTTTTTACCAAGGGCCAAGGCAATTGAATGGTCAAATTAGCCTTGTCAACCAACGATGCTGGAACAATTGGATAAGTGTACAGTGAGAAATAAACCCTGACCTCTTTCTCACGCACAAATCCATTTCATCTGGGCTCCACATCCAAGAATGAAATCTGAACACCCAAGGTGTTTAGAAGTCAGCACTGGAGACTGTCGGAAAACTTGGGATAGGCAGAGTTTTCCTAGAGAGGACCCAAAAGGCCACTAAACATAAAGGAAGAAAAAAAATATGTGCACCCTTTAGAAGTAAATGTTTCGATTGGTCATCAAGCCAATAGAAGGGTCAGCCACAGGCTGTAAGAACAATACTGTCAACTTGTACCCCTGACAAAGGATTGGTTGATTCCCAGGACGTGTGATGAAACATCTGGAAAGTTGGTGCCCACACAGGCAGTAAGAACGCCAAGCGTTGGGCAACATCACGATGAGATGCCCTTTCATACCCACTGAAAACCCACTACCATCAAGCAAGCCAATTCCTCCTCATCGTGACCCTGCCAGGCAGCGGCGCGTGTCCAGTGCTATAAACCTTCATGAAGCCGACGGGCGCCCGTTCCTCCTGTGGAGCTGCTGGTGGCTTTGGGCTGCTGATCGTCCAGGCTCACGTCAGTGCCTTCACCAGCCCCGGCGCCTCTCACACGGACCGGACCGAGTGAGCTGATAACAGCAGAGGAGGCCGATCCCAGCACAGGCTGACGAGGATGCAGAGCCGCTGGAAACATGGGACTCTGGCCAGGGGGCTTGTCTTTCGAGATGGTACGTGTAGGTGACCCTGAAGCCAGTCCTTGGCATTCTCTGCGGGATGGAGTTGAGGGAATAGGTGGAGGATGATGGGGGCAGCATTTCTCACCATTAGAGAAGGGTGATACAGACAGGGCCGGGGGCCGGGACTAGAGTGAACAGTACGGGCAGATCTGGATCCCAAAGTAGCGATCTGGACCCCGCTTCCTGTAACTCTGTCTGTACCCGTATCCAAGGAGCACTGGTGACAGCGTGTGCTGTGCATTGAGTTGCTACCTGTGAGGTCACTGGTTTGAACCCACCAGTCACTCTGAGGGCTAAAGCTGAGGCTCTCTGCTCCTGTGACGATGTGGATATGTATGTGTGTGTGCACATATGTCTGCTGAAAGATCTTGTATTAGGAACATTTTGGTGGCAGTGCCCACATCTTGTTGACCCTTCTCCCACCAACAAGGCCCAGTGCTCTTCAGGGAGGTGGCTGTTTTCCCAGGGACAAGTGATGCTCCCAGGGCATCTTGTCCCGTAAAATAAGGATGTGTTCCCAGAATGACGGGCGTGTCCAACAAACAGACCGAAGTCACCGTCAACATACGCAGAGACAGTCACAGATTACCACCATCGAATAACCCCGGGCTCACGAATCCCTGCTGACACAAACACCCAGATGCATATAGATTAACATAAACAACCAAGTACACCAATGCGGGGAGGAAATGCCCTGTCTTTTAAAATAGTAAATTGGAAACTCATGAATAATGAACGACTGAC
>NW_022103896.1:2989231-2990272 GCF_000313985.2 Echinops telfairi
GAGAGCTTACACAAGCAGCTGGACCCCGTGGTCTGGTGCTTCCCAGGAGACCCGCCTTTCCAGCCTTCTCAGCACCCACGACACCTCTGGGCCTCTTGAGTGGGAGCGGGTGTTGAGCAAGCCCATGCCCGCATCACTGTGCTTGTACTGTTTTAATTTGTAGTTACTTGACATCTTAAAGGCGTAATTAACACTGAAAAAAGACTTGGCCGAGAGTGCTAATTAACTGGAAAGCAATAGTACGGCTTTCGTTCCTGCATGTTGCTGACCTTAAATCAACCACAGGGGGGCCCGTCTTGGGGCATGAGCCCCAGCCAGGATCTCTGGGCCTTACAGAGTGGACCTCGTCCCCGCTGCTCCTCTGTTGCTAGTGTGCGGAGACAGAGCAGCAGGAAGCAGGGGTGAGGGGCCCGAGCTGAGTCTTTGAAAATCACAGAGCCCCCTCTCAGACACATTATGTAAATTGGCTGGAATACACACAGGGCGGTTGTTTTTCTCCCTGAGAAGCCTGAGCGAGATTAGACTCCATGGGACATTCGTTGGAGCACAAAAGGAGAGAGAACAATTTGCTGCCGCGTTGATATGAACCCCAGGATGGTACAGATGGGGGCTTGAGAACCAGAGGAAGGAAGGGCCCTGGTCCTTTCAGGGCCATGTGAAAGCTCATCACAGCTCATTTCCATGATTTCTGGGGCAGAACCTGGCAATCCTGAGTGTCCTGGGAGAGCTCTTCCGAGTCCCCATGTCAGTGGCCCCCTGTGGTGACCAGCAAATGTTTCAAGGCGACAAGAGATGCTACCTATGAATGGCCGGACTCTCTTTTGAAGAGCTGCTCTGGAGAATCACTTGCATCGTATACGATGCAACCACAGCACAGTGTACAGTGTGACACACGTGTACACCTCCATGTAACCGCCGCCACTGTCAAGGATTCGGGGCGTTTTCACCACCTTCCTAACGTTTCCCTGGTTCACTTGGCAATCGGTCCTCTCCACTGCCAGCCGAAAGAAACCACCGACCAGCTCTTTGTTACAAAAGATA
>NW_022103896.1:2992483-2993457 GCF_000313985.2 Echinops telfairi
GGCGGTTAGAATACACTGTTTTGCAGACGAACATTAAAACAGAGCGAGGGATGTAGGTTTGTGATTTCCACGCTGGGTGCCTGCGCAGCTGCCCACCCGAGAGAGAACCCCGATTTCAAGTGCCACTTTAACAACAGGTTTGCTGAGCTCAACAAAAAATTAAGCATCAGTTCTGCGGAACCGGTATGAGCTGGCTGAATCCCACCGCCTGGCAAGGTGTTCGGCCGTTTACCATGGAGTGTGGTGTTAGCTGTAACATTCTCGTGAGTGCATCTTAACAGGTTAAGGATGCTCTGGAATGGAAGTTTGTTCCTGAATCCTACATGGATGTCGCCTTTTGTTAACTGCTTTTTCCGAAGCATCTGAGATGATCGAACGACTTCCTTTTTTTGGTCTGTTAATATGGTGAACCACACTGGTTGATTTTGAACGCCGGGCCACCTTCCCGTTGAGTTAAAACGTAGTTGGTCGTGGTGTGCGCTCCACTTTCTGTCTTACTGGGTTCACGTCACTGATATTTTGTTGAGGATTTCCCATCTAAAGTCACGAGTCCTGCAGCTTTCCAAAGCTGGTCTGCATTCGATATTTGGTCACTACTGGCTTCATAAAACTCTTTGGGAGGCTTTCTCCTTTTCTCTGACTTTTCTGAAAACATTAGTGTGGAGCTGGTGTTAGCTTTGGCACCAGTGTTTGATGGGATCCCGAGGGGAGCCATGTGGGCTTGGAGCTTTTCCAGGGTGTGTGGGCGGGGCGTCCAGGGTCCTCCATGGACAGGCATGCCTCTAGCCTTCCCGTTCTTCTCGGTTCACTATGGTGGTTTGCTCACCTTAACTATGTTGTTGCTTCAAGGGGCACAGACTTATTTGCACGACTCCCGCTAGCCGTCTCATGTTTCCTTCCTTTGTCCTCAATCAGCCCCACAGGGTATTGTAACGATATGTTGACCCTTGTGTGTGTGTGTGTGTGTGTGTGTG
>NW_022103896.1:2995357-3008846 GCF_000313985.2 Echinops telfairi
CCCGTATTCTCCCATCTTTTTATGGGTCAGCTTTCCCAGCTGTTTACATCTGGTGAGTTTTTGTTTGCTGACGGACAGCACAGAAGTTATATTTGAGAGTCTGAATTCTGTTTTGTTCCCTGAAAGAGGTCTGACATGGTTCTGGCAACCATCACCTTGATCTTTACAAGGCTGGTTTTCAAACATGTTTGATGATGAGCCCCGAGCAGCATTTACACTTGAATTCTCCCCGCTTGGCACACGGATGGAGACCTGAGTGGTTCTCAGCCCAGGACGAGCTCTGGGGATCGTCCGGCTTCAGACCCCTGGCCAGTTTGAGACCACCAGCTCCTCTTCGGGAGAAAGCTGACGCTCTCTATTCCCACAAAGAGGCGCAGCCTTGGAGACGCCCGGGGAGATTCTCTTCTGTCCCAACGGGGCGCCGTGAGTCAGGAGCCACTCGGAGGCAGGGAGCGAGGCAGGCTCTTGCTGAAGTACTTGCTCCCTGGGTCTGCGCTGCCTTGTCCAGCCTCCTTGGTGCGCTGGTCTGCCTCCTCCAGACAAGGCCGCCGAGCCGGCCCTGGGGTCCCCTCCCGTATGCACCATGGTCTAGTATCGCACCGGCTGAAAGCGCGGCTCGTGGTTCGTTTGCCCTCTCGCATGTTTCGCACTCTGTTGCCTTTGCCATCTGTTGTCCAATCCCCTCTGCTCTTTTCTTTGGATGAAAGCCAATCATTTTAGCTTTCATAAGAAGGTATATGCCTGGAAATGAAAAATCCCCCCAATTTTTTCTTTAGCTACTTCCCCATTGCTTTTTGTTTTGATCAGAACCGTCTCTCAAAGCAAGGGCTAGAAAATGCTTTCAGAAGAAAAACACCTTGTGGAGGATGTTGGAAGATGGGTGCTTTGCTCCCCATGATGCACCGGTCGAAAGAGAGCTTGCTCACCCTTGCGCTTTGGTTTTTATTTCTGCCGTACCCGCCCTCTTGGGTGATTTTATTAAAATATTCTCATTTTACTGGGAGCGGAAGCTTTTCATTTCCTTTTTTTAATCGAGGAGGAACCGGCAGTAATAGGGTCCCATAACTCCACCGAGCCCTTCCTGTGCTTGGTTTTCACAAACGAGACAGCTTCGCTTCTCCCTCGGGTGTCTTGCCCTGGTCCTCCATGGAGCCCCGCAGCCGCCGCCGCCGGCGCAGAGAGCAGCGCGTGACTCCGCTCGGCTGCTCTGGTCTCTGTGCCGGCCTCCACAGCCATCTCTCTCTCTGTCGGAGTTTCCTTCCCTCTTTCTGCTTGTTTCCCGAGTGGTGTCCATCACATCCCTCCCTGGAGGGGCTTGTGAAGTCTTGCCTTAGAGAAAAGAAACAGCAAACAGTGTGACGTTGATCATTCGCTTCACAGGTTTGGGCTTTTTGAGGCCACGGCAGGAAGGTCTGTTCATGGTCTTGACCGTTCTGCTCGCAGTGGAAGCGGTTGCCCACATGTGGGGTGGAGAGTGGGCTTCGTGTGCTTATTGGTTAGTTCACTTGGTCATACGTCCAACATGTCCTAAGCTCTCGGAGACCAGGGACCACGTGGACGTTGTCTTGTCCCGAGCCCTCATCTCCAGAAGATGCCCAGGAAGTGTTTGAAAGGAAGAGTGAGGGAAGGCACCCGTTGCAGGAAGCCTGAACCCGGGCGGTACATCTGCAAGAATTGGATTTGGAAGGTCTTTCCAGAAAGGCTTATGTGGGCGTGCGTCTGGTGGGGTGGGGTGGGGGGTCTCACCTGCTGCTGCTAACGAGGCTGGGGCTTCACGAGTCATAAGACGCGCTCACGAGGGAGGAGCAGAGCTCGCGTATTTTTGAGACGGTGGGAATAGCTTTGGGCTAGATGAATGGGAGAGGGATCCGGGTTTTAGCAAAGCCCAAATGTGATCCTTGAGGCTTTACCTCATGGGACGCATTGCGAGTGGGGGGCACAGAGGTCTTCTTAGAGGGGAGCTTTCTCTGAGTCACGGAGGAGAGGTAGGATTTATACGGGAGGAGAACGTGCGGGAAGGTGTTGGTGGTTGTACAGATGTTGAAGGGAGCTGGTAAGCATGTAGAGTGGAGGCCGTGTGGTGGGGGAGGGGGAAGGCTGCAGGGGAAGGTGGAACAGTGGTCTTGGAAATTGGGGCTTCACCTCATTTCTTCCCCCTTTAAACCACCTCGCCCAGGGTGTCAGAAGGGTGTGAGGTTGCAGAGGGAGGAAAGCGTGTGCAGAAACTGTGCCTACTGGTTCCCCGGCCACATTTTCTCCCTTAATCCTTACCGAAGTCTGGTGACAAGGAGCTTTGGTGGCGTACTGGGTTTTACACTGAATTGCGGACCACAAGGCTGGTGGTTCAAACCGACCAGTCGCTCCAGGGGGCGAAGATGATGCATTCTGCTCCAGTGACCATGAGAAGCCTCAGAACCCCCAGGGCCACTGTACTGTGCCCTGGGTGGTGGCTGTCGGGTCCCCGTGAGTCAGAACAGACACAGAGGCAATGCTTCGTTGGCAGTCTGGGGGCTCAGAGGTTGGCAGAATTCTTGCCTTCCACAGGGGACACCTGGCCGGGACACGTGAGGCATAGCCACTGGCCCCCTGTCACCGAAGCCGTGCATGTGGCTGCGACAGCCAGCAGGTTTCCGTGGGGCCCCCAGAGCAAGCTGGACTGGAAGCAAGGCCCTGGTCCCTGTCCAAGATCACAGTCAGGGAGAAGCCCGGTCTGCAGATCACCTCGGGGGGCACAGGACCACCACCTGTATCGAGCTCCCCTGAGTGCGAGGTCAGCTTGCTGCTTCAGCGTGAGTGGTGGAGCCTTCTTCCAGGACCTCGTCTCTCCTTGAGTTTCCACAGCATTCTTTTAAAAATGTGTAGTTTCCCCCCCAGCATCCCATCCTGGAACCTCTGTCGCCTGCTCCTCCTGCGTGTGGTGCCGCAGCCACGGAGCCGTTGCTTCTTCATCTGAGGTCTGGTCCTCGGTTTGCCTCCAAGGACTTGCCTGGCAAGCAGGGGTTTTTAGTTGTGGTTTTGCTTTTTAAATTTTCACCGTCAACCAGGTGACGGTTCCGAGGGCAGATCAGTGTGCGCTGGCCATGTCGCACCCACTTTATTTATTTTCATTTCGCGAGCGTTGTTTTGAGGCCCTTAAGCTCTCGTAACAACCCCGACAGCAGTGGCGTCAAGCACATCGGTGCATGTGGGGCCATCACCGTTTTTGACTCGTTTTCTCTCCGTCCTTGGCATCTTACGCCCTAGATCATAGTCCTCCCACGTCACTTCACTGCCCAACTCACTCTCCCTGCCTCCTGCATCCATGCCTCCGCCTTTCTGTCCCCTCCTGCCTGCTGAACTCTGACCTTGGGCAAATGCCCCGTGGCCTCCTGTGGGTGCTGGCTTCTAAGGAGTTTTTACGTCCCTGTGCTATGGTTTGCCCTTCAGACCTGTCTCCCGTTTGGCTGAAGACCGGACAGCAAACTTTCCATGTAAGGACCTTCTAGGACGTGTTTCTGGGAGCCGGAGTCCCGGGACTTCTTTGCGTTTCTGTTTCTGTTTGACAAGCTCCTAACTGTAAAAGCCCTTCTGGGCTCCCAGGCTCCACAGAGGCGTAGGCAGGCTGTGGTCGGGATTTGGTCCCTGGGCCACTGTTGGCCGACACTGGTCTTCAGGCCTGTGGTGGACTGTGGAGCTCAGGGCTGGAGCTGGTGTGGACTCTCTCTCGCTACGCCGCCTCCTCTCTCAGTGCTCCCCGCCCGGAGGCCGCCACCTTTGCAGGGTCCAACTTTCCTGGGAGCGCTGGTTCCTAGTCCCGCCGTGGGTCCATCTCTCTGGGGGCCTACAGGGAGTGCCAGGGGGCCGTAGCTCATTGGCGTCTACTCCCTGCCAGCAGGGGGTCAGCATGCCCCCTCCTGCTTAATTTGAAGAAACACCATTGATGGAAATACACCTTTCTTTCTGCAATGCTGCACCTGACCACAGAGCCCTGTGGGTTTTTTGAATCCCCGTTTCATTTTCAGTCTGAGACATGGGGACACCTGAAGGGAGGCGGGGCCGGGGTTGGAGAGGGCTGGGTGTTAAGGTGTTTTCCCAGTGGGGAGCCTGCCTGCCCCTGTAGGGCAGCACTGACCCCTCGAGGGGGGGAAGACTGACTCGCCACTGCTTTGTCTCTGCAGACGCTGGAAGCCATCCTGAATTTCAAGTACTCCGGCGGCCCGGGCCACGTGGAGGGCTACTACCGGAGCATCTCTCTGGGCCTGCATGTGGAGGTCGAGCCGTCCGTGTTCCTCACCCGCGTCAGCACTCTTCCTGCAACCAGGTACGTGGGTGGCCTCTGTCTGCCAATAGCCTTCACCTTGGTCTCTGCGCCCCTGAGGTGATCTGGATGCATGGGGGCCCCGGGTGACCGGGCAGAGTGCCCCGTATGGGCTTCCTGGGCTGATGCTAGTCAGGAAGCTTGAGGAAGACGCGATGCCTTGGGGCGATCTTGTGGGTCAGGAGTAGCCTATGGACCCCAGACAGCCAGGAGACCGGGCCAGTCTGTCTCGGAAGAAGTCCCGCCAGAAGGCTCCCTGGAAGCCAGACTGGCAAGACTTGGTCTCCCTACTTTGGGCACGTGTCATCAGGTGACACCAGTCCCTGGAGGAGGACATCATGCTTGGTAAAGTCAAGGCCTGGCCAGAAAGAGGAACACCCTTGAGAAGACAGACTGACAGCGTGGCTGCAACAATGGGGTCAAACGTGGACATGATTGGGCGGATGGTGCAGGGCTGGGCTCATGCTTTTTCCAGGGCAGCTGGGGGTGGGAACAGGCTCACCAGTACCTATCAACGACAAGGAATCCTGACCGGAGCAGCTGGTCAGGCCTCCCCTCCCACCGAGCAGACGGTGGCGCTGAACTGCTGACCTTTCAGTTAGCAGCCGGGCACCTTGCAGTCGGGCCTCTGGGTTCCCTAGCCTCCTCCTAGAATCCTGGAGGGCTGCGTTTGGATGTGGACCTGTTTTTTTGTGCTGTGGACCAAGCCGCTTGGTGTCTCCAGGTCCCAGTCTCCTTCTCCGAAGAGAGGGTGTGCCAGAGGGTCCCGCTCCCCATGCCAGCTTTCCGTGAAGGCCGCACAGGGTGCCCCGTGATCGAGCCAGCGTGTGCACACAGCCTCCTGTTGTTTTGTGGTCATCCTCTTGGGTGACACATCCGCCCTGTGTCCTGAGCCTGGGACTGGATCTCCTGTGAGCAGGGAGTCCAACACAAACCCACAGGGTCATTCTCGGGGGCCCCTGGGAAAGCCCCTCATCTCCGTCTGTGTCTCTCTCGGCTGCCACCCCAGTGAGGTGGGAAGTTTGTGGGGGCCAGGCTGTCCAGCGTCTTGATGTCCCCTCTTCCTGCAGCCAGGATTTCCTCCCCGCCTCCTTCCTCCAGGGCGAAGGAAGTCTCATCAAATCTTTCTCTCTGAGGCTGCAGGGGGATCTTTGCCCTGTGGTGATGGGGGAGGGAGGGAGCTCTGAGTGGTGTGTGTGTGTGTGCACGCAAGCCGCAGGACACCCTCTGCCCCCCCGTTCCTGCCCTGCTCTAGAAGCTGGGGGTAGGCCTCACCTGACACAGCCGAGCCCCCTCGTGCGAGGTGCCTTGCCTGTTGGGTAAGATGGGTGGCCTTGCCCTTGTTTATTCCATTCCCAGTGCAGAGGCTGTAGAGATAGTGGCAGTGGCAACAGGCTCTTCGGCACCCAGCCTTGAGCCGGGGCAAGGTCACCACGTTGGCCCCGTTGGCCCCCTATACCACCAAGGCAAACAGGCATCGTGCTGCCCAGGTTGATGTCCAGGTACACGCCCCTTCTGAGTGCTGGAGTGCCGAGTAACAGGTGTGGCTTCCGTTTATGGGAAAGACTCTCTTGTGCCCCAGCACCTGAGGAGGATGGATGGCTGCAGCCAGAAATTCCTGGCTCTGCTCGGCATTTAGCAGCAGCACATTTCATTGTCCATCGCCTCCCCCAGCCGTGGAGCAGCACTCCCTTTGGCCAAGGCTGGCCTCTGCTTTGAGGCTGCGTGAAGCATTCACGAACTCCCCCCGGGAAAGTCTGGCCAAGGCCGCTGCCAGCTGGTATTTGAGCACGGAAGGCCTTCCTGAGCATTCATTCGGCTCCACCCCAAGCCCCCTGCCCTGGCGGGAACGATGGGCCCTGGAAGCGCACCGGTTTTCACCAGGTTCTTCTTCATCTCGTCCTTTGTCTCCCTTTCCAATTTTTTCCCCCATCGATTTCTAGCATCCAAGTTGTGCCAACTCTAAATGACAATTTAAGATGAGGAGAACACTGCCAAGTGGTGCGCTGCAAATAGGCGCTTGGGGAGTTGGTGGTGAGCTAAGTGCTGCCTGGCTTCTGAGTGCCCAGCCCAGGAGCCTCGCTCTCTCTTCTTTGGGTTGGCCTGTCGATGATTTCCCTGTTGGGGGGATGCAGATCACTGAACCACGTGGATTCAGCCTCCGACGTGTCTCAGGAACCGATCTCCACCACCTCTCCTAGGGGCCTTAGCTACCTAGACTGCTCTCCTGGCCTCCCGTCTTGGCGGCCACCCCCAATCCTTCAAATGTACTTTCTGTCCACTTCCCTCCTCTCTGTCTGGGGTTCCCATGAGTCAGATATTATATCTTGTGGTGGCTCCATCCTTCCGTCTCAGACCTCCCATTCCTGTTGCGCTGTAGTCTCTGTACTTTTGACCATCCTTAAGATGCAAGTATCCCCCAGGTCTCTCTTGGCTTAAAGACCCCTCAGAACTTACTGGAAGAGCTCACAGTCCCCACGTGAAGCATCACCCAGACATTCTCCTTCAGCTCCATGTGTGCCCTGGACCATCCCCACACTGCAGGCTACGTCTGCTTTGCTGCTTCTGTTGTTGGCCCGTGCCAAGGTGCTTCCCTTCGTTGAGTCTTTGCACACTGCTCTTCCTAAATACTCTTAAAACAAACAAATCCATGTTCTTTCACTTAGCCTCTTGGAAATGATGTCTTGGATCTTGTCCATCTCGGTTACCTTCTTCATAAGGCTTTCCTAAACGTTACTAGCAGATTTGGGGTTTCTCTTGGGGGTGTCTCCTGGACACTGCTCATACCTCTAATAAAGCCCTGACCAGACTGTCCCGTGAGCACCTTCCAAAGCAGACCCTCAAACACCTTGGATAGCCCACACCAGAGCAGGAGAGGGGCCGCACACAGTTCCGGTGTTCTGGGAGCCCAGAGCCCACTGGAGAAGGCCGGATGAGTCCATGAGAATCCCTAAGGTACTGTGTGCCACGTCCAGACGTGCTGGAAAAACCAGCACCAGCCAGCCCTCCGGCCATAAACAACCAGGAAACTAGCACTGCGCGGACCGAACCATCTCCGGAGTTGACAGGAGGGAACACAGGTCTGTGACCCCTGGAAAAAGTGGGGCAACAGCTGAGAAGAGCTCCCTGACCCCCTGACTGTCTGCTTGGGGGCCCTTTCCAGACTGCGGGGAGGGACAGAGCTCAGGGCTCCCAAGGACACTGTTGTTGTCTGAGCAGAGGTCTGGAGGCTGGGCCGGGGGCCGGGGGGCAGCAGGCAGATCAGAGAAGAAGCTAGACACCCTCAGAGGGGACTCAGCTAGTCTGCAGGTGAGTCCTAAGCCACATGCGTGGGAAGCACAGCCCTCACACAGCTAGGCCGAGGGCGGGGCGCCACTGGGGAGCCATGAGCCAAAGAACTAGGCACGAGCCTGCCTGCACACAGCTGGGGGGCCTCCGAGTGGAGAGGTGTCGGTCAGCTCCCTGGACATTCCGTGCAGACCCAGGAGTGCCGTGTCTCAGGGACATGGATCGTGCCCAGGAGAGTGTCCTTCCTAGTGCTGATAATGATGGGAAACCAGCCTTGGAGGGACCCCACTGATCTGCAAGGAAAGTTATTGTCTAATAAAAAATCAATATCTTCTTAAAGAAGGGCATTGTGATCTGGATACTCCACCTGTTAGCTCCCACGGTGTCCATCACACCACCAGAAATGAGCCACACCAGCAGGTGGGGGGCTGGGGGGGGGGCTCTCCACAGGGAGAATCAGTCTGACAACCAGGCAGAGGTGGCATTGCTCACCAGGGTGCTGGGTATGCTGGCAGGAACAGGTCAGATGGGAGGAGGGGGCTTTGTGGGCCTCAGAGGACTGCCCTGAAATGATCTGCTGTGTCTCCTCTCCCCTTTCCTTTCCTATCTGTCAACACAGCCATTTCACTTGTAAGAAGGGAGCCCTGTTCGCCCAGGGCGTTCAGCTGCTACCTGAATGGTGGGCAGTTCAAATCCACCAGCTGCACTCTGGGAGAAGGATGAGGCAGTCTGCTCCTAGAACGTTCCAGTCTTGGGAACCTCATGGGACTGCTTTGCTCTATGGGTTGGAATCAACTTGAGGACAACGCGGCCCCAGTATAGCGGCTACGCACACGGGCCACGGGCCGGGCTGGGCCTGCAGGCCGTAGCTCACTGAGCCCAGCTATAAAGGGAAGGTGGGAAACTGCCATCAAGTTGGTTCCAGCTCCTAGTGACCCTCTAGGACCTCAGGGGTCCTCAGGCCACAGGCGGCCTGCCGAGGACATTTATCCAACCTGCTGGGTGCTATTGCCCGTTTGGTTTTTAACTTCAAAATAAGATAGGTGCAGTGTGCATAGGAGTTTGTCTATAGTTCGGCCCTCCAACGGGTCTGAGGGCCAGTGAACTGGCCCCCTGTTTAAAAGGTTTGAGGACCCCGGCTCTAGGTGAAGGCGGATGTGCCCCTGTGGGTTTCTTGCAGAGTTCGAAGAGTTTTCAGGAGCCGAGAGTCTCATCTTTCCCCATCAGAGCAACTGGTGGGTTTGAACTGCTGACCTTGTAGTCAGCCGCCCAGCATTTACCCCACTGCCTCCCCAGGGCTCCTTGGCAACAATGGAAAACAAGCAAACAGACCAACAGACTCACTGTCACCAGGTCCATGCCTCCTGCTAGTGCCCCTGGAGGACGGGGTAGAGCTGCCCATGTGCTTTGCCCGGACCGCCCGTCACTCCTTATGGAAGTAGAAGGCCTGTCTTTCTCCTTCAGAGCTGCTGGTTTTTCTTTTGAACCACTGACCTTGCAGTTAGCAGCCCGATGGGCAACCAGGATGCCACCAGGGCTCCCACGTGGCCTGTTGTTGTCGTTGTTGTCAGGCACCGTTGAGTCAACTCCGACCCACAGAGACCCGTGGGCACAACAGGACGAAGCGCTGCCCGCCCTGCGCCTCCCTCAGCAGAGTCCCTGTGTCTGGGCCCCAGATGCGGCCACTGTGTCCGTCTGTCTCATGGACGGCCTTCCTCTCCTTCACCTCCCTTGCTCTTTGCCAAACACGCTGCCCTTCTCCGGGGCTGCTCTCTCCTGACAACGTGTCCAAAGTACGTGGGACGCAGTCTTGCCACCCTTGCCTCTAAGGGGTGCTCTGGCCTTACTTCTTCCCAGACGACCTCTCTGTCTTCTTAGCCGTCCATGGTGCTTTCAGTAGTCTTCACCAGCACCACAGTCCAAGCGCATCGGTGCCCCTTCGGGCTCCCTTATTCAGCGTCCAACTGCCACATGCATAGGAGGCAATAAAAACACCCTGGCTTGGGTCAGGCAGACCTTAGTCCTCCAAGTAACATCCTTGCCCTCCAGTACTCTAAGAAGATCTGATGCAGGCGATTTACCTAATGCAATAGGTCTTTTGACCTCCAGACTGCTGCTTCCTGAGCATTGATTGTGGACACAAGTAAGATAAACTCCTTGATAACTTCAACCTTTTCTCCATTTATCATGATGTTACCTATTGGTCCAGTTGTGAGGATTTCGATCTTCCTTATGTGGAGTTGTCATCCACACTGAAGGCTACAATCCTTGATCTCCATCAGCAAGGGCTTCAAGTCCTCCTCACTTTCAGCAAGCCAGGTTGTGTCATCTGCATCTTGCAGGTTATTAATAAGCCTTCCTCCAATCCTGATGCCACACTCTTCTTCATAAAATCCACCTTCTCTGATGATTTGTTCAGTATACAGATTGAACAAGTATGGTGAGAGGATACAACCCGGACGCATACCTTTCTTGATTTTAAACCATGTAGCATTCCCTTGTTCTGTTCACACAACTGCCTCTTGGTCCACGTACCAGTTCCGAATGAGCACCGTGAAGTGTTCTGGAATTCCCATTCTTCTCAAGGTGACCCACAGTTTATTGTGGCCCACACAGTTGGATGCCCCTGCAATGAGACACAAGGAAACATCTCTCTAGTATTCTCTGCTTTGAGCCAAGATCCATCTGGTACCCCCTGTTCCAAGTCCTCTTCTGAATCTCCTGAACTTGTGGCAGTTCCCTGTCAATGAACTGCTGCAACTGTTGTTGGGTGATCTGAAGCAACATTTTACTTGTGTCGTATATCCATCATCTCATTCTGTAGACTGAGCATTCTGTTGGACCTCTTTTCTTTGGAATGGGCACATATATGGATCTCTTCCAGTCAGTTGGCCAGGTAGCTGTCTTCCAAATTTCCTGGAATAGATAAGTGAGTGCTTCCAATGCTTCTTCAGCTTTCTGAAACTTTCCAATGGGTATCTGTCACTTCCTGGAGCCTTGTTTTTGGCTAATGCCTTCAGTGCAGCTTGAACGTCTTCCTTCAGCACCACTGGTTCTTGCTCACAAGCCACCTCCTGAAATGGTGGGCTGTTGACTAGTTATTTCTGGTACAGTGACTCTGTATTCTTTCCACCTTCTCCTGGTGCTTCCTGCATCATTCAATATTTTGCCATATAGGATCTTTCAAAATTGCAATTCAAGGCTTGGATGTTTTCTTGGGTTCTTTCCGTTTCAGACGTGCTGAGCGTGTTCTTCCGTCTTGGTTTTCTCCTTCTAGGTCCTTGCCCATTTTGTTGTAAGATTTGGCTTTGCCTTCTCGAGCTGCCCTTCGATAGTTTCCATCCTTGACCTCATCCTTTCTTCCATTTGCTCTAGCTGCTCTGTGAGGAAGAGCAAGTTTCAGAGTCTCTTCTGAGATTGACTTTGATCTTTTCTTTCTTTCTTGTCTTTTAAATGACCTTTGCTTTCTTAGTGAATGACGGTCTTGATGTCCTCCCACAGCTCATCTGGTCTTCCGTCATTAGTGTTCAATTGGTCAGTCTGTTCTTGAAGTTCAAGTGGGATAGACTCAAGGCTGTATTTTGGCTCCCGTTGACGTGGTTTAGTGTTCTTCAGCTTTCTCCTGAACCTACCTATGAGCAGTTGATGGTCTGTTCCACAGTTGGCCCCGGGTTTGGTTTTAGCTGCTGATATGGAACTTCCTCATCGTCTCTTCCCACAGATATTGTCAGTTTGATTTCTTTGTGTTCCATCTGGAGAAGTCCCTGTGTTGCTGAAAAAATGAGAGAAAGAAAAAGGTATTTGCTATGAATGAGGCCTTGGTTTTGAACACTCTGTCCTGCGATGTCCAGCTTCCTTTCTCGCACCAGGGCCTCATTCCCAGCGACCGCTCCTCCTCGTTGTTGCCGGCTTTTGCATGCCACTGGCCAGTGACCAGCAGTGCATCTCGACTGCATGGCTGATCCGTTTCCAGCGGAGTCGTTGGTAGAATTCTTCGTGTCTTCATCACTTGAGGGTGGGGGGGGTGTCAGTGCATACATTTGAATAGCAGGTGCACTGACTGGAGTGCCGTGAAGGTGGATAGATAGAATCCAGTCACAGACAGCATTGTGCTGCCCGACGGGTTAGCAAGACCCTTTCTGACAAGGAATACCACGCCCTGGTCTTGCTTGTGTTATTTCCGGCATGGTAAACCATCTGGTTTTCAGATTCTGAACGGCCAATACCAGTCCATTTGAGCTCACTAATGCCTAGGATATTGACATTCAAGCATTGCATTTCATTTTCGACCCATTCCAATGTCCTCAAATTCATACCTTGGTAAAGGTAATTAATATATGTTCATATCACTCACTCATTCACTGCTGTCAGTAGAGCCTGTCCAACTCATAGCGGCTCTTCGGGACCGGGTAGAACCGTCCCTGCAGGTTTCTGAGCCTGTCCCTCTCCACAGGGATAGAAAGCCTCATCGTTCTCCTGTGAGATATTTAGATTCGGGCTGTTCATACAAGCCACATTCATAGAACACGTGAAACTATAAGAAAAACCAAAGCAGAAGTTTCAGCACTAAACAAACACACTCTCTGAAAGAGGGGGAGCGAGGGGGCGACTCCCCGGGCTTAAGGGTTTAGTGGAGCTCTCCGAAGAAAGGCCGGTGGCTGAGGCTGGAGTGCGCACCATGGGCTGCAGCTCCGAGGGGCACGCTGAGAGCTGCTGAAGACCTGGAGCGCCCCGGCAGGAGAAATGCTCTCTGGAGGCAAGCAGTGGTTGGACAGTTTGTGGCTGGGTGACAAGTGCACACTCGGCTACCCCAGGAGCCCCAGGGCTGGGGTGACAAGTGTGTGCTCCGCTATCCGAGGAGCCCCAGGGCTGGGGTGACAAGTGTGTGCTCAGCTATCCGAGGAGCCCCAGGGCTGGGGTGACAAGTGTGTGCTCGGCTATCCGAGGAGCCCCAGGGCTGGGGTGAGCAGAGAGGAAACACTGCAAAGAAACATCTGCAGTGAAGCGCTGAGAGAACACACCGCTGAGCCAGCCAGCAAACCAGGGTGTCGGGAGCGGCAGCTTACAAGCCCAGAAGCCGAGGACACCTGCACACCACCCACAGCAAGTCAACCCGGAGACCCCATGGAGGGCTTTCCTCCCACCATCTGAGGTCATGGGTTGTGGGCGGGCAGACAACTGCGAGCCCCCCCCTCACCCCCACCTCAGCCTGTGACCTGAAGACCACTGTACTGCCCTGCCTATAAATTGCTCCCCCGTTTCCGAGCCTGCGTTTAGCAAGACGCCGACCTTGGAAGGGGCACCTTCTCACAGGGGAGGTGGGGGAAGCGACCTGCCATAGCCCCCTGCATCTCCTCCCCCACTAGAGTGAGCTCCTTGGGATTGGAGGCGGCTGCAGACACCCTGCATGGTGGAGTGAGGGCATGCTGGCTGACTGCTGGGGCCCCCTTTATCCAGCTGTCTGTCTAGAAAGGGACGGCTTTGCTTTATTCAGACTCCCGCAGACACCTGCTGTACCCTCTGAGACAGCTCTAGAAACTGCGCGCGCCCAGGAGTCAGCTTGCGTCTAGGGCGGGGATGTCTGGCCGTCCACTGATGCCTTGTGACTGGCGGAGCCTTTGAAATGTTTATTGCTCTTCATCTTGCTCACAGGTGGTCTTCCTCTCTGCGTCATGTCTCGGTGGTTGAGTTGCAGGCAGGGGTGGCCTGTTCCCTGGCACTTGCACGGCAAACCAGGCCCAGAGAGGCTGTGAGGTTGGCCCAGGGTCACACAGCTGTTTGGTGTCTTGATACCCTGGCTTCAAGACCACTGTGTTGTAGACAGTTAGAGGACCCCGTACGAGCCAGCTGGGCCTGTGTGAAGATGCAGGTGGACTTCAATGCAAATAGAAGCCAAATTGCCCG
>NW_022103896.1:3010624-3022624 GCF_000313985.2 Echinops telfairi
TGTGTGAGTGGGTTCTGAGGCATGGGGAACCTATGTGCGTGTGTATGTGTGAGAGAGAGAGTGGATTCTGAGGCATGGGGAACCTGTGTGCGTGTGCTTTTTAAGGTTTTCTTTTTCTTAAAAGTCAGAATGCTCATGTGCTTATGTTGTGTGTGTACCCGGGGAATTAGGCTCCTGTCTGACAATGCTGACTGGTTTTGTTCTGTGGCTGCCCATGCCCTGTGCTGCCCGCCGGCTCTTGTCCTCAGACATGCAAAGTTGACTGCCATCAGCCACTCGTTGCCTCTGTCTCTCTCTCTCCCTCTGTGGCTGCCTTGCTGCCTCACTCTGTCTCTCTGTCTCCATCTCTCCTCTCTGTCTCTGTCTCCCTCTCTGTGGCTGTGCTCCTTATGAAGTACTTCCCGGTTCCACCCCTTGTCTGCTGTGCCAGTGACAGTCCGCGGACCTGGCTCCTGGGACCCCTCACAGCAGCACCTGCCTGCCCCCCTCCCGGGAGCTGACCATCAGCATAGGCAGGTGTGCCCAGCCCCTGGAGTTCAGTGGGCTGTGTGATCCAGGTGGCCAGGGCACCCTGGGCTGACAAGTGGGAGGAGCACAGCAGGGCCAGGAGGTGACGGGACTGGGTTTGGGGTCCTGGTGACTCCCACAACTGGCTATGGGACACACTGAGCTCCTGACGAGGTCTCTGTGAGTAACCAGTAAACAGCCCGGGTGCTCTGATCTTGGCAAGTGGAGACCTTGCCGTCCCTGGGGATGGGGGGTGACCCTCTGGGTGCGGGTGGGTGAGTAGGGGGCGGGGCTCAGTGCATGGGGTTCCTCGCCACCATAAGCAGGGGTTAGAGTCACCAGGCATGCGAGGTAAGGAAGCCTGCTGTAGTCCCCGCGGCCACACCAAGACCGGCCTTAATAACAGTCGGGCCACATCCCTCACAGGAACATGTGTGCAGCAGTTATTGTAGATGCAACACCTCCTCTGCCTTCTGCAAACTAAAGACACACACTCATCCTGGGTCCACGGCAGCACAGATGACAAAGGGGCTGGGGGGGGGGGGGGGGGGGGGGGGGGGGGGGGGGGAGGGGGGGCTGGTGGGGCAGCCCTGATAGGCACTGGACTCCTTACCAAAAGCAAGGTCAGCAGTTTGAACTCAGCCGCCTCTCAAGGGAGAATGGTGCTTGTGAAAGACTGGCCCTCTCAGGAACCCCCCACCCCCCCACCCCCCCGCAGCTCTGCGCCACCCTGCAGGGTGGCTGTGGACCAGCATCCACCCTGTGGCAGTGAGCCCAGGTTCACTGCCATGAGAGGTGCAGACTCTTCATGCCTGGGCCTTGCTGGGTAACTGTTGGGCCACTAACCACACTGTTGGTGGCTCGGTCCACCCGCTGTCCCTTGGGAAGAGGAGGGGCTGCCAGCACTCGGGCCACCATGTGTTAGCACCCAGGCGCTGGCAGTGGGTTTGGCTCGGTGGGCTACTGACCCACAGGTGAACCCTTGAGCCCCGCAGAAGATAGGCCTGGGACCCTGTTTCTAGGACGATGGCAGATAGGGAGTTCCTGTCCAGATCTACCAAGATGAGGCCTCTCTAGAGCAAATTCGTGTTCCACCCAGCAGTCCATGAGCGAATGTTTTGAGGCATGGGCTCCCCGCTTCCTCCCTGCTACTTCCTCACCTGTCCTGCCGGCCTCAGTGCTCTGGTGTGGGGCAGATGCCCCCCCTGTTGCCCCCCTCCACTCGCACCCAGTTTGAAGGGTGTCAGAGGGCCACATCTTGGGGGGTGGGGGTCTGTCTTTCATCCATTTGCCTTTGTCCGAGGGACGAGGTGAAGAGACAAATCTTCTTTTTCCAGCACAGATGTCTCAGAGACAATGTTACTAAAGTGTGTCATAAAGCGTAAAGCAGCGTGCCTATGTCGTTATTTTAATTAAAAGTAAATGTTAATTAATTATTTAAGATTAATTAACATTTAGAAGCGAAATGTTAATGAACTATTTATGAGATAAATAAATCACGAGCGAAGGGAGGGAGAAGTTATGAGTGGCTTTCAGATCGTGATGCATCGGCTTAATAACAAACACCCCACTGCACCCCAGTCCATTCCAGCTACGAGGGATCCCGCCAAGGATTTCAGAGCGCGCGACACTTTCCGGAGGCTACTGGGCTCGAACCTGCTGACCTTGCAGTGATCAGGGCAGCACCCAACCCACAGGGTCACCCGGGCTCCTGACACTGTTAATGGTAGACCTTCCTGAAAACCGCAGCGCAAGGCACAAAGGCCTGCATGCTCACAGCCTCGGTGCACTCCTGCGTTCCCGCCCTTCTTCCAGGACAAGCAGGAGCCAGCTCCTGGGCCCTGTGGACCGGGAGCCAGGTGCTGCCCTAGGCGCTGAATTCCCCCAAACCGGGGCTCACCGCAATCCCATGTTCCACAGGACAAAGCTTTGCCACCTGGCCCTGCGCCAGCCTCACGACGGAGCCCGTCGTCGATGCAGCCACGGGGTCAGTCCATCTCCTCGAGCACCTGCCTCTCTGCTTTCTCCACACGATCAAGGTGGACTCCTAACAGTGTGGCCAGAGGATGCGAGAGATGAAGCCTCGCCAGCCCTGGCCTCTAAGGGCAGTTCCGGTTCTGGTCTCGGAAGACAGATCTGACGTTCCTTTGGCGCTCCCCCGTCCTACCGAGAGTCTTCTCCAGCACCGCAATTCACACGCACCGAGCTTTCTCCCGTCTTCCTTACTCAGTGTCCGACTTCCACCTGCGTTTGAGGCCGCTGAGAACACCATGGCTTGGGTCAGCCAGGCACCCCTTAGTCCTCAAACTAGCACCCTGGAAGAGCTTCTCTGCTCCACAGAGGGGGAGAGAGTAAAGAAAGATGAGTATACCCGAGGGTCTCGACAACAAGGACCCCCTCTCACCTGGCGGTGCAGCGACGAAAGGTGGGGCTCCAGCAGAGCAGTGTGGCCACCTGCTTCTGAGAGCCCAGCCACAAACAACCCTCCCCGCCCCCAGCACGTGGGCTCTCTGCAGACAAGGAGCACCAACACACCAGGGCCCAGTGCCAGGTTGAACATCAACCTGCTGGGCAGGCATGGGAGCAGGCCCCTCAGTTGGCCTGGCATGGCAACAAGGGGGCACAGGGGCTGCTAACAAAGAGGTCGGTGTTCCAGGCCCAGCAGCTGCTCCCCAGGAGAAAGTGCGGCAGTTTGCTCCTACAAGGATTTGGAGAGCTGGGCCGTCGTCGTGTAGGGTCAACCCCACCGCAGCGGGGCGCTGTGCTGGTTGGTTTCGGTTCATGTCGAGGCTTTTGCCCCAAGAGACAGGGCAATGGAAGGTCCTTGTGCTGAGGAGGAAGGTGCCCCAGGTTCTACATTGGCTGTAGCTGAGAGGCTAAGCGTTGGGCTCCACCAGCTGCTCCCTGGGAGGTGCTGCAGACCCCAGTCCAGACCTCTGCTCCCCGCCGCCGCCACCCCCAGCCTTCATCCTCCTCAGATGGCTGAGAATGGAAATGGCGCCTCTGGTCTGGTGGTCCCATTCAGAGCGTGCCTCTGTTGGTTATCTCTTGGTCTGGAAATGATGATAGGTTCACAGGACGTTGCTTCAAAATGTCCAAGGAGACCCTGACCACTTGTAGCCAGGCTTCCCCACCTCGACCCCGCCCCCAGAGGGACATCAAGCTCATCTGTGATGGCAGGACAGCAGCTCCCGGACACTCACATTGTCCCCCCAGCGAGCTCGCTCAGGGCCCACCTGGTGTAGCTGCACGTATTTGAGTGTGTGTGTGTGTGTGTGTTGCGTGTGTGTGTGTGTGTTTGTGTGTGTGTATGTGTGTGTGGATTCTGACTCACAGCAGCCCTGCAGGACGGAGCGGAGCTGCCCCCACGGGTTTCCAGAGCTGTCATCTTTCTGAAAGCAGAGGGCCAGCCGAGCGCTTTGACAGCCGTGCCACCAGGGATCCTTGTGTAGGCCGATAGATAGTCCAGAGTGGTTTTATCACACATGTAGTGTGCTGCAATCTCGCCCACAGCCGGGTGGCAAAGCTGTCCCTTCATTGTGCTACCCCTTAGTTGTGCCCACCCCACCCCGCCCCTCCCCGCCCCCAGCACCTGGCAACCCTGTGCTGTGTTCTCCATGTCCGTCATTGTGTTATTTCAGTATTGCCCTGGCATGGCAGTCACACGCAAACATCTTTTCGAGATCGGGAGTTTTGTGGGGTGGTTTTTTTTTTTTTGCACTCACCGTAGCCCCTTGGGATCCACCCTGTGTGTGAATACTTGGTCTGAGTCCCTGCGTCTCCCTGGTAGGGAAGGGCCATGGCTTGTTCAACCCGTGTCTGCTGAAGGATCTCTGGGCCACGGGCAGTTTGTGGCTGTGAGAAAATAAAACGGCTCTCTACACACTTGTGCTTGGGCTTTTGGATGAATGGGAACTTTTACTTTTATGGGACCAAAGCCCAAGAGTGCTTTGACTATGTTAAATTGTAAGCTCATGCTTCTTATTTTTAAGATACTGCTTGGCTGTGTTCCAAAGTGGCTTTATAATTTCGTAAGAGTAGGCCAGTTTCTCTAGTGTCTTGGCATTGTTGGGGTACCAGCATTTGTTTGTTTCAGCCATTCGGATGGGGCTTCCCACTGTGATTTCACTGGCCACGTCTCTGATGGCTAATGATGTCCCCCATCTTTGTGTGTGCTTTTTGTTCATCTGTGTATCCCCTTCAGTGAAATGACTCTTCACGTCTTTCGCTCATTTCCTAACTTTAATCTTTAAATGTTGAATTTTGGTAGTTCTTAATATATTTTTGGTATAAGTCCTTTATCAGATATGCCGTTTGGAAGTATTCCAGTGTTTAATCTGTCTTTTCATTCTGTTCACCAGGTATTTTGCAGAACAGAATTAAAACATTATTTTTATCATGAGGTCTAATTAACCAGCTTTTCCTTGTATACACTATGCTTCTGATGTCAAATGTAAGAATTCTTTTCCAAACCCTAGGGCCCAAGATTTCCTCATCTCCATTTCCTAAAACAAGTTTAAGTTTGTGTTTTATATCCAAGCTTATGATACATTTGGGGGTTATCTTTACTAGAAGCTGTGAGATTTAGGGAGAGTTTGTTGCAGAACGAAAGCTCAGTGCCCTTCTGGGAGTACAAAGGAAAAGGTTTATCAAGCACTAAGACAATTTCAATTAGGGAACACACGTTCACCAAGTGAAACCACAAGCACTGAAAGGTGTGTGTGTGTGTGTGTCCCCGTCCTTCCCACCTATTACACTTAAATGCGGTACTAACAGACAAAAATGTTGTGTGGTTGACATATCCAGAGTGAAACTGAGGTTTGCTAAAGCAATTAGGCTTTTTCAGTAGTGTGCCCTTTGCAGCCCATTGGCTACCCTTGCACGGGGTGTCCTGCGTACTTCTTGTATAACTCGTTCTTGCCAGTTCACATATCTTGGAGCAGTTAATTCGTACCCTCAGCCGCAATTCTAGCACTGGCAGCCGGGGCTTTCTTCTCCCTGGGAACAACATTAGGCCAGCTCCCTATGGTCAAGCTTGCTTATGTGCCTCAGTTTGAAAGCTGATATTGCATGTCCTGTCCCCCTTTTGGTCAAGCCACCCCTGCCATGTGATTACATCTTCACATGGAAGTAATCTTTCTTCCTGTGAAATCAATGTAGGACAACGGTCTGCTTTTGCCAGCTTTTAAGGCCCCACGCTCTATTCATGGAAGAATAGTCGAACACCATCTAGTTTATAGTTCCTTATCATGTCTTATTGATAGGTCTCACCTTCAGGGCGAGCTGGTTATTGGGAGTAAACCATGCCCTATCAAGCTAAGCTAAGATAAAAGAATTACCCGAATTTCTAATACACCTTTAGCAAGGGAGTCGTGGGATTGTGTTGAATGCCGTCGTGTTTGTCGTAGCATCAGTGATTTGAACCATGATAACTGACAAGCTATGAATGGACTTGTCAACTTGGACAATACCATGCCAGGGTAAAGAAGGGCCGGAGAAAGACCTCTCCTAATCCACCTTGTGAGTTGTGTGAGTCCGGGTTGACTAGAGAAACAAATTCATAGACACTCATATGTGTACAAGAGAGAGCTTTAGATACAAGAGCAATTGAATATAGAGAAAACATCTCAGCCCAGTCCAGATCAAGTCCATAAGTCCAATATTAGTCCATATGTCCAATACCAGTCTATAAAGTCCTCTGCAGACTCACAAAACACATGCAATGATGCCAAATGCAGGAAGATCACAGGCCAGTGGGTGGAAAGTCTTGTGAATCCAGTGGCAGTGGAAGCCTCTCAGTGCTGGCAGGGGTCTCCACGTGGTTCCTTCAGCTCTAGCATAGCTCCATGTGTCTTCTCAACAGAAATGTCTCCCAGGGAGTCAGCCTATGTCCTGCCTCCAGTGAGCTATTTATCCCTGTGGCACCTCCAAATGAGGTCGTCAAGCTGCGACCTGATTGACAGGCTAAGCTCCACCCCTACACTCTTAAGTCCTAAATTGACAACAGATTATGTAACTACCACATTAGTCTGATATAGCGGTTCTCAACCTGTGGGTTGCAACCCCTTTGGGGGATTGAATGATTCATAACAGTAGCACAATTACAGTTATGAAGTAGCAGCGAAAATAATTTTATGGTTGGGGGTCACCACAACATGAGGAACTGTATTAAAGGGTTGCGGCATTAGGAAGGTTGAGAACCACTGGTAAAATAGTTAACATAATTGTAATTTGATTGAAGGGATGCTGACAGACCTGGATTTTCACCTCAGATCAGAGACCGGTGACACATCCAACATTAACATCCAACATTAAGTCTAGTGACTGACACTAGCTACTGATTGGGTTAGTTTAGCAATTGCATTTTTCTTTCCATGTGTTAGAAGAAATTTTTAGAAAAAGAAACGTACAACTTAACTGAACCTTCATGTTGAATGCAATTACCAAGGAAAGAGACTCGAGTATGAAGTAAAACTAATAACATAAGAATAGCTACGATGATAAAACACACAAAAAGCAGTTAAGACTCGTAGACTCTTGGGACTAGCTCTCTACCTCAGATACTGCCTGCTCTGGCCATTGCTCCTGGCCATCATGTTGCTTCCGATTCACGGTGACACTGTAGGACGGAGATGAATTGTCCCTGCGCGTTTCTGAGGTTGTAAATCGTTCTCCTGAGATGAAACGGGTGGATTCCGACTGCTGGCCTATGGTAACCCACTAAACTGCCAAGACTTCAGCCACGAGGGTGCTTGTAGGTGATTTTAGTTCTCTGAAGCCTGGACAAAGTCACAGCAGTGCTCTGACCACCCTGCTTTTAGGACAAAGAGATCCAGATTTTAATTCCCTGCCATCTGACAAGCACCCGAGTCAGGACGAAGAACTAGACATGGCCCTTCTCAATGAGTTCTAGCGAGTCTTTTAAATGGATGTCTTTTCCAATATGCATCCTCTCTGAGATACGAGGCAGTCTTCAAAATGCTTGTGGAAAAAAATTTCCACTATTTCCCATGAACTTTTGAGTCTTCTTGTAATTTTAGGTCGATTTTGGGATTCTAGCTTCTGACCATCAACGTCTTCTTTCACCTGTGGAAAATATTCTTTAGAATAGTGGATGACAACGTGAAACGTCCCTCTACATTACGATAACAATTCTTAAAAAGCGTCAGTCCTGATGGGAATTAATTGTAAAGCTAGTGCAAAGTCAAATAAAACCACTATTTAAAAAAGCTTTAGCTGGAAATACCTCTACACGTGATGATTAACCTGCTTATGTTTAAAGAGCTTCAAAGAACCTCAGGTGTGAAACATTGTGATGCTAAATAGTTAGGATATACCAAGGACAAGCTAAGGTGATCAAGTCTTTGAATATCTAAATGTAATTGAAAACTCCCTGGGTAAATGATGCGAATTCGTCTATTGAAACCAATGACTTTGATAACGGGCGGTCCAAAGAAAGCAGGTTGTATGGTTAAGTTAGAAATTGAAATAATAAAATTATGATGTACTATGCATTTGAAATTTAATATCAGACAAATATTACAGACATAAATTTTAACTCAAAGAAAATTTGATACTTCCCCTGATATGACAACATGTTTTATGTAAGCCATCAAACATTTAAAACATAAACCTTTTTTTAAAAGTATTTTTCTCTTTACCAAACAGAACCAAATCTGTTGTGGCTTTTCATGAAGTTTCAGAGTTGTCAGGAATTTATTATCAGTCACCAGGCAACTATACTTGGGTTACTGACCAGGGATCTTAATGTTAAACTTCTTTTTAGCTTTTTACAAAGCGATGCAGCTTGGTTGTTTTTGACTCAGGAGTTTATTCTGTCAAACACTCGTCTTTGAAGCAGATTGTACAAGGAATAAAAGTAATTCTTCAGCCCTGTAATCAAAGAAAATGTTGTTATCTAAGCAGCAGGGAACCAAGCTATTTGCTATTTGATATTAAAGCTTTAAAAAATTCTCATAAATTAACTCATTAAACTTTCTCACCACAGTAAATAAGAATTTGGGGCATATCAAATAAATTCTCTTTGACAGTGTAATAAACCCTTTTCCGCTTCGTGTCTTTGTTGTATATCTGATGCAATGATGTGGGGGCCGCATCTGGCTACCCGGGGGGGCGGGGCTCCATAACCAGCCACATCGGCCGCAAGACAGCTGGCTCCAGGCGGCCGAGCTCAGACACGGCTCCACGTCCACCCTTC
This sequence comes from Echinops telfairi, assembly GCF_000313985.2. Taxonomy (NCBI): domain Eukaryota; kingdom Metazoa; phylum Chordata; class Mammalia; order Afrosoricida; family Tenrecidae; genus Echinops; species Echinops telfairi. The sequence goes on from NW_022103896.1 coordinate 3,019,350, forward strand.
TTGGTCCTGTGCTATCCCGCCTCCAAATGCAGGGATATCAGTTAACTCAATGTATTATCAGTAAGCTGCCTAAAAACCCGGGAAATTAATCTGACTCCATATAAACGTAATTACTGCTGAAGTAAAGCTTAAATATTTCATATTTCTATTAAAATTTTTATTATTCTTTTGGTAAGCATCTCAGCCTTCATTTGTCTCATTCTGTAATTCATCAAGATTACTCCCTTTCCCGTAATAAAAGCAGTTTTACGTGGTCTCTAGCCTGTTACTTAGAAAAAGTTTTTCTCTCAAGATTCCAGTTTAAGGCTCATGTACACACGAACACCCTTCTCCGAATAAATTTATTTTCATTAATTCCTGATACTACTAGGACAATTTAATTTTTATAGGTTTTTATTTATTATTAAATGAATTAGTAATTTTTTTTTGGTGGGGAGGTAATTTAATAATACCTGAGGTAGGGAAATATTACATTTTCATAGTTAGATAAACACGTTAGTGTAATTTGTTCCTTTTTAAGACCTGTTATAGTAATAATAACAATAATAATAATAAACCAATTTATCCCTTTTAGTGCATCTGTCAGATAAAGCAATTCATAGATTTTTCTTCCTTCAGTGTAGCTACGTTAAGCGCTATCCCGTAGGATAGGTGCGGGAAGCAGCGTTTGTAAGACTTAGAGGACTGATGAGAAAACAACTGCTAGTCGTGGCGCCCTGCAACAAGGAGGAAGGCCAGACACAGATAGAGACGGAAAGAAACACACACATTTACTGGCCACGGAGGCAAGCTCTAACCCTAGACTAGTGAGCCCATGGCTCTTGCATTGAGTATAGCCCGAGTGATCCGGACAAGCCAACAGCTGAATTCAGGAACCTTTATTTTCCAATTTACTGTGCAGGAAATCTAATTTTGGACTATTAAAAAGAAACCCAACGTCACCACTGATTTTCCAGAGTGTCTCTGGCAAAGCAGTGCTTTCCGGACAAAACCCCACACCCTAAAGGACCAGAGTGCTCCTTCATGTCTGAGCAGGAGTGTCGGGGGGTTGGGGAGGGGGGGGGACCTTGTAGACTTTGCATCCCTCACTTCTCTGGAACTTACATCATCTGTTGTCTATCTGAGACTTACTAAGAGTGAAGGGGTGGAGTTTCACCTGTCAATCAGGTCGGAGCTTCGAAGGAGGTAACTAGCTCGTTGGAGGTGGGGCACACTCACTCCCTGGGAGACATGCTTGCTGATGAGACACAGGGAGCTGGGCTAGTGCCCTGGAGCTGAAGGAGCCACCTGGAGACCCCTGCCAGCACTGAGATGCTTATACTGCCACTGGATCCACAAGACCTCCCACCCACTGGCCTGCAACCTTCCTGCATTTGTCGTCATTGCATGTGTTTCGTGAGTCTGAAGAGGACTGTATAGATTGGTATCGGATTGGTATGGGCTAATATTGGACTTATGGACTTGATCTGGACTGGGCTGGGATGTTTTCTTAATGTACAATTACTCTTTAGATAAAGCTCTTTCTTATACACGCGAGTGTCTATGAATTTACTTCTCTAGTCTTCCCGGACTAACTCACTCACAATAACCAAACACAAGCTCAATAAAGCCCACAGAGCGACGTTGCAAAGAAAATGGAGCTGGGATTGAAGAGGTCCCCGCTTTGCGGTAACTCCAGAGTTCATGGAAGCCGAGGGTGCAAGCAGCACAGCTGGTGGCGGGGCCTGTGTCCTGGGCTCCTTGGGGACAGTGCACCTCCCATAATTCTGGCAGCAGAACATGTTGTAAAACAAGAGCTCTGGCCTCTGCTAGGAGCCAGACGTAAACGTTTTATTGAGGAACACAGCGGTTCCAACCAGGGAACACTCGTTCGTACAGGGAGAGCAAGCACTCCGGAGTGTCGTGCGTGGAGGACGGTGTCATCCAGCGGAACAAGTTGCTAACAGACAACAGCCCAGCGTGGTTGACATTTTGCAAAGGTGCCATTGAGCTGGGTCAAAGCCACAATGACTTTGAAATAGTTTGCTCTGTGCCTTCGGGTTGGCTGATTTTGCCTGGTCCTTGGGAACATCTTGTGTCAGCATTCCCACAGTTCACATTTCCTGGAAGAGCCAGACTATCAGTCGGCTGCAGCTGGTTCTTCCTGGGATCACTAGTCGGCTCACTCCCTGGTGTCCAGTTAGCCCAAGTGCCCCGTGCTGCAGGGTGCTGGCTCAGGCCACACTCCCGCCCCTGGTCCTGTTGCTTCGCATCTCCAGTTGGAAAGCCCTTCCTGCCTCTTGAATGGCTTTTGCGTCTGTGTTCGCTGACAGTTGGGCATGTTTGTGTGGCTCTATTTCTGGGTCTCTGTTCCCTGGATCCGTGTTCCCTCCAGCCACACTCTCTGATGACAATAGCTCTTCTAACAAGCCTTACTTGCCAGGAAAGGAGATTTCTCCCACCTCGTCTTCCCTCTTTCAAAATTGAAATAGTAGTAACTGTGTTAAGTGTTCCACCCCATAGGCATGCCAAGTCTACTGGGTTATTTAACTCTTTTTGTTTGTTTGTTATTGTTTCCGTCAGTACCTTGTCAGTTTTTTTTTTTTTAGCATACAGATCGCTACACTTTGTTATTCTGGGGACATGTGTTTCCAGTGGTGGGTGTTACTGTGTTGTTAGATTTGGTTCTTACAAGTTCCTCACAATCCTTGTTACCCCCTTTGAGCCCACTGTTTCAGCTGCTGCGTCAGCCCATCTCCTCGAGGTCTTCCTCCACGTCCCTGTCTCTGCTCTCGATTTTACCAAGCATGAAATACTTCTCCAGAGCCTGGGTCTCTCCTGACGACATGTCCAAAGTGTGGATGGTAGATCGTGCCCGGTCCTCTCTCTGCATTACTCAGCACGGTCATATGCATCGCCTCCTCTAGCTGGATTGGTTTTTGAGTACGGAACCATACCTGAAATAAATTTATTTATTTACATCTATTTCATATCTGAAATAAGGTCGCGGTGTATCATTGTTTACTGCATCGCGGCATTAGCTAACAGTTCGTTGAGGATTTTTGAATCTAAGTTCATCAGAGGTACTTGTCTTAATACATCTTGTAATCACTGTCTTGCCCTGGCCGGCTCTCAGAGGAATCCCGCCTCATGAAGCAAGATGGCAAGTCCTCTCTCCACGTCTCTTCTCTGGAAGACTGGTGTCAAATTGGTGTTCATTCTTCTTGAAGTGAGAGGGGAGAGTCTCCAGTGGGGAGAACTCCTGGCCTGGAGTTTCTTTTTCTTTAAAAAAAAAA
>NW_022103896.1:3024611-3027019 GCF_000313985.2 Echinops telfairi
CTTCCTTGTGACTCTTCTGTGAGGGGATGTCCAATTGTCTACAGATGGGCTTTGGGTCTCCACTCTGATCCCCCTCATTTGCATCGATATAATTGCTTGTTTTGGGTCTTTTGATACCTGATCCCGACAACACCTCGTGGTCTCAAAGGCTGGTGTGCTTCTTCCATGTGGGCTTTGCTGCTTCTCTGCTAGATGGCCGCTTGTTGACCTTCAAGCCTTTAAGACCCCAGATGCCAGCTCTTCGCATAGCTGGCCACCATCAGCGTTCGTCACTGCCTTTGCCTGTGCACTCATTTTGTCTTCTGCCCTCGTGGCGGGAAGGTGTGCATCGTTCTTGATAAGGCTAAGGACCAACTTTTTGCTGCCTTGATTTCTTGTTGTTTCCAGTGTCATGGATTCTGCTCTGCATCGTCGTTCTGCTTGGGGTTTGTTTCTCTGCTTTCTTAAGGTGGTGACTTAGAGCAATGATTTCACACTTTCGATGAAATCTCCTTTCCATGTTCAATTTAGCACCCCAAATCTCTCTCCACACTGCTTTTGATGCACTCCACAACTTCTAGTGTTCTATTTCCATTTTTAAGTCAGTGTTCTTGGCATTTTTATTATTTCTCTGGAGATGACTTCCTCGACCCATGGTTTATTGAGAAGTGTGTTAGCTAATTGTCAAGCGTCGGGCACTTTCCCTGTTGTCTTTTTAGCATTGTTTTCCCGATTTGACGCCATTACCATTGGAGAGCATATTCTGTGTTTTCAACTGTGTGGGGGTTCTTGCGTCACTCGGCATGGTCTGTCTTGGTGAAGGAGTGTGTACCTAGCTGCCGTGGGGCGGAGTGCTCTTTAAATATTTATCCGCTGCTGCTGGCTGCAGGTCTTGTTCAGCTGTTCTGTACTTCGCTGCTTTTCCTTTCAGTCGTCCTGAGGATGGCTGAGAGTGAGTGTGGTGTTGAAGGCCCAGTTATAATCGGGGAGGTGTCTCTTGCATTTCGAAGCGCTGTTGTCTGAGGAGGAGCCCTGGTGGTGCAGTGGGCTACCGCTGACCTCGGGGGCAGCAGTTCAAAACCACCCGGGGTTCCATGGGAGGAAGGCGAGGTTCTCTATTCCCGTCAAGAGTCACGGTCTCGGAAGCCCAAGGGGGCCGACCCAGCCCGCCCTGTAGGGTCTCTGCAGTGGTGTTGGTTGTGTGGTGTGTATGTACTGAAGATCAGGACAGCCCCTTGCTTCCTTCGTCCTTTTATCATTCATAACGCGGTGTCTCCCGAGGGAGCCTCGATGGCTTCCTGCATTATGTGTTGGGCTGCTGGCCACAAAGCTGGCGGGTCAAGTCCATGGGAGAAAGGCGAGGCCGTCGGCTCTGTAAGTCACGTCTTGGAAACCCTGGGGAGCAGTTACACACTGCCCGAAGGGGTCGTTGGGGGCTGTCTCCATGGCGACAAGCCAGGTTAGGGTTTGAGTATGTCTTTCTCCCCAGTCATTTCCCTGGCTCTTCCTTGTCTAATATTAATGTAGGCACCCATGTGGTCTCTTAAAATTAATGTTTAAACGAGATGGCGTCGGCTAGTATTTGCTTCGAACCCATCATCCTGTTGGCAGACAGCATCTTGTGCGTGACACTGGCTTGGTCTTTTCTTCCTCTTGTCGTGGGTGCTCGTCAGCATCTGATCTTAATGGACTGTTTTCACGGAAAGCGGCCGCTGACGTGTGAGGGCTGCTCCTGCGGCATTTGTCTTCTGTTCTTCCTCTGCTGCCCTCCCCGTGGGCCCCTCCCCTTCTGCCCCCTTGCCTGTGCGTTAGCATAGCGGGTTTTTGGGATTCACCTTTGGTCTGTTGATGGTCTTTCTGGGTTCTCGATCGCTGCACCATTCTGTGAGCTGTTTCTGTCGGTCCTGCAGGAAGAGATGAGACTTTCTACTCCCATAGACAGTGGTGGTCACAGAAACCCACAGCGCCACTTCTACCCTGTCCCACAGGGCCACTGTGGGGCAGAACGGGCTGGACAGCAGTGAGTTGGCCTTCCCGCAGGTGCACGGGACTTAGCAGGGTCTATTGGTACGACGTATGGCTACTTGCAGTGTAGACACTCATTTCCCTTTCACCCTTTTGTGTGTAGGAGTTATACACACGGCACGAGACATGGCTCTCTCCCCCTGCCAGAGCTGATCCAATCAACTCCAGATGGACAGGATATTGCATCTACGGCAGTTCTCACCCATTCTGTCCACTGAGGTCATACACCTTCCTCTGCCGTCCATCTTTCTGGCGACAGCCTTTCGTTCGGCCACTCCAAGGGTTTTTGTGACAGCCACAAATGCCTTCATCGCAGGGTGTTTGGAACTTCCCGCTGCTTCAGTCAGTGGCCTGATTGGCTGTGGAAGGTGGGCCTGCCACACCGTCCCCCCTCCACTCGGGCA
>NW_022103896.1:3028410-3030229 GCF_000313985.2 Echinops telfairi
CATTTTAACAAATTAGAGACCACTGCCCATCACGTGGTTTGGGACTGGAGTGTGCACCGGGAACTGGCCGGGTCTTTGTGACTCTGCCCAGCCGTGGGCTTCTTGCACCTTGAGAGCTCACGAGGTCTGCATGTCTCGTGGCTTTAGAGCACGGCTTCCCAAACTTACTGGCTTACGTCCCCCTTTTCAGAAAGGCGAAAGGAGGAAAGAAAATTACGGAGTGGCGGCATCGCCCACTTTGGGGGGAGGGGGCACTGCCGGAAAGTATGTAAATGAGCCCGCTGACCCTTGGCTCCTTTGGATGGTCTTCACCCTCCGAGAACATGCAGCTGCGTGGGGCCTGTCTGTCGTCGCCTGCTATCCTGTGAGCACGACACACACCTCATGGGCTGTGGAGGGAGTTTGCTGGGGTGAGCATCCCACATGGAGCCCGGCTGACAGCGTGTGGGTGCAGGCGCTGGGTGCTGTTTCACATCCCTTGCTGATCGGTGCTCCCTATTTCAAGCTCCATGTATACTCCTATCCCTGGTGGCACTGGGCTGCTCACCGCAGGGTCATCAGTTCGAAACCACCTGGTGCTTTTCGGGAGAAAGACGAGACTCTCTACTCCTGTAGAGAGTTACAGCCTTGGGAAGTCACAGGGGCAGTGCGGCCCTGCCCATAGGGTCGCCGTGGGTCGGCGTTGACTCGAGGGCAGTGAGCTCCGTCTCTGAGTGCGTGCACTGTGCCCGTCAGTGCTGAGAGGAAGCACAGAGGCCCGAATCAGGAGCGTGCGCGCCTGGTCTCCAGGGACCCCCAGCGCACAAACCGAAAACTCTCGAGTCGATGCCGACCCACAGCGGCCCTAGAGGACAGGCTCGGACTGCCCCCTCGAGTGCCAGGCTCACCGTCGACAGGAGCAGATGGTGGTCTCAAACTGCCAACCTCATGGGTCGCAGCCCCGGGCGGGAGCACTGCGCAGCCCCCTCCCGACCACGTAACTCAGCCATTGCTGGTGCACGCCTCTGCTTGACACTCTCCACCACCATCGTTCTGATGTTTAATGGTGATGAATGTCTGGGTGAAAATTCCTTTGGGCTCATCCTGTTGATAGTTGGCTTTGAGGAGAAAGATGAGGCTTTTGACTCCCATAAAGAGCTACAGGCTTGGAAACCCACAGGGGCACCTCTGCTCCGTGCTACAGGGCTCCCGGGAGCCGGCATTGCCTCGATGGCAGTACGTAGCTGTTTGTGTAGCTGCCTTGGCTTCTTGACCTGTTGCATTTCTTTTTGGAGCCTGATGTGTTGTTACCTCGTGTATACAAGTCTTCGTCCCCACCCCTCCTACCCCCAGGACTCTGGTGCCCGCATTTCTGTGTCTGTTCATGGTCCATCTTGAGGGGGCTTATATTTCGTCTAATAATGTATTGATGAATGATTAAGATAAAATGATTTTACACAGCCTGTATTTTAGGTTGCTAAGAATAGAAAGGAGCCCCGGTGTAGCAGTGGTTATGTGTGCATACAGCTGCTACCAAGAGGGTCAGCAGTTCAAAACCGCCAGCCGCTCCTGGGGGTAAGATGTAGTTTCGGTCTCGGAAGCCCTGTCCTGTCGGGCTGCGGTGAGGGTCTTGATGTGCCCACGGCAGTGGGATCTGTATTTGTTTTAAGGAGCCGGATGTCACAGTGATTAATCACTCACTCAGCTGTTCACTGACAGGGTGGCGGTCTGCGCCCATCTCTGCCTCTCCCAGGGCGACAGACGTGGGAGGCGTCTGCTTCTATAGGATGAGAACCTGGGGATCCCTGTAGGACTGCTCTGCTGGGGGTCAGCGGAGACT
>NW_022103896.1:3031742-3034017 GCF_000313985.2 Echinops telfairi
CCATGCTTTGCAGGGTACGGCCAGAGTTCTGGGTGGCTCCGACAGCTGGCACATCTGTCTCATCGCCTGACAGACTGGGGGGGTCCCAGTCCCCCCAGAGGTGCCTCAGGAGAAAGGCCTGGTACTCTGCTTCCAAAGGGCCAGCCCCTGGCCACCCAGCGGGGCAGTGCCGCTCTGACAGCCACGAGGTCACCAGGGCTCAGTGCCTGCTGCGCGGGGAAGCCCTGTGTGTACAGGGGTCGACTCTTCACTAGACCTTGTATCTGAGGACCCTCTGGCTGGACATTCATGGCCGTCGTTCAGGCAGCGGCAGGTGCAGTTATTAAGCGACAAGCTCCAGTCTCGTCGATGATCTGTGCGCTTGCAGGGGCCGCGGGGCAGAGGCTAAGGTGACTGTGTGTCACCTGAGACCATCCAGATCCTTTCTGCCGTCTATTCCCTGGCATCTGATTGAAGCAGGTTCCCTGGCATTCTGAAGACTTACAGGAAAAGCCAGCCCTCCCCAGCCCCCCTGATGCTGGCTGCCAACTCCTTGTGGAGAGAGGATCAATTGATAAAAGAGCCAGGGTTATAGAAGATCAAATGGCCACATGCCCAGGACCACCACCACTCCCTGCTTGTGCTCTGGGGGCCCCGTGACCAGCCCTCAGGAACACTGGGTTGTGGACACTGGGAGATTGCAGTGAGAGAAATGGCCCCATCCCAGCGCCACTCTCAGTGCCGCGGCTCCTCTGCCCACTTGGGCCTCAGCCTGCAGCTGTCTTGCAGAAGCCTTTAGCTGAGCGGATGATGGACCATTAGCTGGACTTGGTTTGTTGGAAGGGCCTGTGATGTTCTCTTTGCTGCTGCCCAGAGTCAGCAGCGCCCCTCCTAATCAGGAAATACTCGCCTGTCAGCGCTAGAAAGCGCGCTCCCTTCTCTCCGTCAGAACCGCCCAGTGATCTTGTTCCCGGAGTCCCGGTGCCTCTGCAGACAAGCACTTGGTGGCTAACCGATAGGCCAGCAGTTCAAACCCACAAGCCATTCCCCTGGAGAAGACCGAGGACAGCTGCTCCCACGGAGATCAGTGGCCCTGGAAACCCTCCGGGGCCACTCTCCTCTGTCCTGGAAGCCCGCTGTGAGTCAGAATGGACGCGATGGCCAAACCGAAAGCCAAACTCACGGCCACCAAGGCCATTCCGACTCAGAGTGACCAGGGTAGAACTGGCCCCGGGGGCTTCCAGAGACTGCAACCAGACTAGGCCTCTGCACAACAGGTACAGACGGCCTGGCGGTTCCGACTGCTGACCTTGTACTCCATTGCTTCATCCCCACGCCACCAGGGCTGAAGCAGTGAGGTCACAACCCCGGACACAGCCACTCTGATCTCCGTTCGGGAAATCGAGCTCAGGGTCCACTGGTGTGCCTCAGGCTTTGCAGCCATCGAGCCAGAAGAGCTGCGGGTTCAGGACTGTCTGTCTGCACCACACAGCATACCCCGGTCCCCGTGGTGTTTGGGTTTTTGTTTTAGGTTATATTAGCCTTTATGTATTTATTCATTCATTGTTTGTTTTTTCTCCAAACCATCTCAGTGGGAGCTGATTCAGATAGCGTATCGTTCCATCGTAGCAGGCATTATTGTACGATTGCCACCGCAGCTTGTTTCGAAACATTCTCTTCCTTCTTGAACTCCCTGACATCGGCTCCACCCCCTCCCACTCCCCCAACCAGGTCACTGTATCCGCCAGAAACCCTGATTGTACTTGCTCTTTCTATGGGTGCATCCCATCCTGGGTGTCATATATGGAAGAACATGTAACAAAAACTCAAGAGGGTCACCCCGGACTTTAATCAGGCCGAGGAAAGGCGTAGAATGAACACCCAGTGCCATGGCTGGGATTGCCACCCCCCAGATGCATAGACACCCACACTTCTGTGGCCGGAAGCTCCTTGGAAGCAGGGTTTGTTGTGGGCCGTGTTGGGGAGGCCATCTCAGCCTTGGGCGCCCAGAGCTGGGCGGAGACGGCGCGGGGAGGTTGAGAAGAGGTGCTTCCAGCCGCCCCTCTACTGGACTCCACTCCTGCTCCTGTGGTCAGACCTGTGCTCATCACCCGTGGAATGTCAGGTTCCTCACGTGCTCTCTGTTTCCAAAGAAAAACATTTGCTGGCAGCGACTGGTCCCGTGGCCACACCCATGGGGGTCTGACTCTTCTCCTGGCACGTAGCCCTGGGAGTGGACAGAGCTGCGCCCACCCGGGGAGCCTGGGGGCACAGTGCTTACCACCAGGTCAGCCAC
>NW_022103896.1:3035031-3036406 GCF_000313985.2 Echinops telfairi
GTGGCCCTTCTTGTGTCAGAGCGTGGAGTCGTCTGCAGTGTCTCCCCGTGGCCCTTCTTGTGTCAGAGCGTGGAGTCGTCTGCAGTGTCTCCTCGTGGCCCTTCTCGTGGCGGGGCAGCGGGCATGGCTGGCTTCCTCGGTTGTTCGCGCTGGTCCCTCCCTCTCCTCGCGTCTCTCTGTTGGCTGCTCTCTCCCGTGTCTCAGTTGGCGAGAGGCGTGCCCACTGGGTCGGTGTTGGTTTCGCAGGGCGTGTGTGTTCAGTTGCTGCACTTCCAGCAGGCAGGTCCGTCCAGCGGGTCCTTCTGTCAGGTGGTCGCCCGGGTGACCTCAGGCCGTGGGGAGCCCATCCAGTAGGGTTATAATTTCCATTTTGATCATGCTTGTATTTTCTTTCTTTTTTACAGCATTTTATTGGGGGCTCTTACAACTCTTATCACAACCCGTCCACCCATCCATTGTGTCAAGCTCATGCGCACATATGTTGCCATCATCCTTTCCAAAACATTTTCTTTCTACTTGAGCCCTTGGTATCAGCTCATCCCTCCCCCCTCCCTCCCCTTGATCATTTCATCGCACACAGGAGGGGTACTCAGACAGCATTGTCACAGCACAACACAAAGTACTTCCTGACCCCACCTCCATCTAGGTCTGGGCTCTCCTGGGGGTGGGTCTCCCCTCTCTCTGCCCGGAAGCTGCGTCCCCGAGAACTCCTGCTCACTGCCGTCCTCAATGCGGAGGACCGTGAGGCTGCAGGGCTGGGTGCTCCTGGCACTTGGAACGGGCACCCATGGCCAACATGATGACAACTGGGGTGGGGGGGAGGGGTGGGACAGGAGATGCTGGAGGCCTAGCTTCTGGGAAGTCCTTAGGGAGGTCTGGGGGGCCTGAGCCCCCATGGCCCAGAGTGAGGCAGTCCCCAACGCTCTCGGCTTGCTCTCCCCTCTGTCCCACTTTCCTCTCCCTGGCTCGCCTCAGGCCAGCCCTCTCTCCAGGCTCAGTCAGTGTCCAAAGGCTCGGAACATATGTCTCAGGAGACAGTTCAAGAGAGCAGATTTATAGAGGAAGGTCAAAGGGATCCTGATCTATCCAACTCCATCGAGCATTAACCCTTGGTGTTCTATGTTTCCAAGGGCTCTTTTTAATTTTGTGACATCTTGATACTGTTACAGTGTAACAGTTACACCTTTTTAAATTTTTAAAAATCATTTTATTAGGGGCTCATACAATTCTTATCACAATCCATACATACATCAATTGTGTAAAGCGCATTTGTACTTTCATTGCCCTCATCATTCTCAAAACATTTCCTCTCCACTTAAGCCCCCCGGCATTAGGTTCTCATTTCCCCCCTCTCTCCCCGCTCCCCCCTCCCTCA
>NW_022103896.1:3036817-3039746 GCF_000313985.2 Echinops telfairi
GCTGGCTCTGACGTACAACTGAGTGAGACCCGCCGGCCCCGGGCCGTCCTCACAACGCTTCCCATGTTTGAGCCCAACCGTGCCGCGTGGTGTCTGAGGTCTTCTGTGTTACCAAGCACGACGCCCGGTCCAGGGCCGGACCTCTACGAGGGTCACGTAGACGGACATGTATTTTATGTGTGTGTGTGTGTGTGTGTGTGTGTGTGACCGGAGGAGGGTGCTGCAGTGCTGTGTACTGCCGGGTAGCCTCTGGATAGGTGTTCTCCCCTGACTGTCAGCGTCACCTGTCCCCCCCACCCCCGCCCCCTTTGCTGTACGTGCAGTTTCTTAGTGTTGCACTTTCTTTCTTTTTAACAGTTTTTATCAGCACTTCATCCACATGTCATACCATTCTATAATTCAACCACATCAAGAAGAGTTGTACAACGATCACCACAGTCAAGTCTAGAACATTTCCTTCTTCCTTGTCCTCATTCCTGTCATCATGGTTTTTTCTCTTTGTGGCAAAAACACACACAGCACAACACCCCAATCCCACAGCTCCCACATGTGTGTTCAGTGCCACTGATGGTACTCTGGTGCGCTACATCCGTTGCAGAGAGCCTTCTCCACATCATTCCACCACATCGACACCAACGCAATGCCCCTAAGCTGCAGCTCGTTCTCTCTCGCCCGTGGCCACCACTGGTCAAGTTTGGGTCTTCTCTTTTTCAGTAGTTTTCTTGATTTCGTATTCACATATCATATACTTCCGTGGTTAGATCACTTTTAACAAGCGCGGTGTACCCATCGTCACGCTCGGTTCCGGTGCGGCTGCTCTCTTTGTATCAGCACGTTGACCAGGAGCATTTTGTATGTGCTCTTGTGCCCCTACTCTCAGAGTCCATCCAGGAAATGAGTGCCCCACCGCGGGGCTGTTAGGTCAGCAGGGACTCATCAGAGTCGGCCCAGAGAGTCCCAGTTTGCTCTCCGAAGGAGCTGTGTCCCTTCATACAACAGTCAGTGAGATTTCCGACATACCTTGGCCCACTCTGACTGGGGAACTTTACAAAGACTTCCTCTTGCCCTCTGCTTGATCTTCTGTTGGGTCATTTCTTTCTTACTAGTTTCTAATGTAAACCACTCCTATCAATTCTAGGCTCACACCCACTGTATATATATATGTACGGTTTCCAAGACAGCAAGTCTTTATGGTAGCAGACAGCCTTGTCTTTCTCCAGCAGAGCGGCTGGTGGGTTTGAACCACTGGCCTTGCAGTTAACAGCCCAACCCTAGGCCCACTGTGCTACCAGGGCTCACTTCTTGATTTCTAGGACTCGTTTAGGAACTCTGAGCTCTCGTCCTCTGTCGGCTTTGCACCGGCCGCTTTCTTTCCCCAGGGAGGTTTGCCTTTGCTTTAGCGTTTAACGTATTTCACTGTGTGGAAGTTAAAAGATAAACTTGGTGCAGCAGCCGTCCATATGCTTTCTTTGTGTTCTTCATGCCTTGCCACTTATTTGAGAAATCTCCTCTTCCACGGCCACACGTGGTTCACTTACATTTCCTTCTAAAGAGTCTTAAATGTTGCCGTGTTGCCTGTAGTTGACTCTGGAATCTGCCTTGTCCTTTTTGTTTGTTTGTGTACAGTGTGAGGTAGGGGTGTACGTGTCTGCAATTTACTTTTGTTTACGGTGTGAGGTAGGGGTATACGTGTCTGTCTTTCTGAATGACCAGCTGCCCTTTTCCTTGTCTCTTTCCCCCAGCGGCTAATGATGCCCCGCAGACATATCAGAGCGCTGGGCTGCTCACTGCACCAGCTGCTCCCCAGGAGAGCGAGGAGGCTGCCGCTCTGACAGCCTCAGAAACCCTGTGTAGCCACCATGAGTCAGAATCAACCCCGTGGCTGTGGTTCTGTTTTGTTTTATTATTCATGGGCCTGTTTCTGGCCTGTCTTTTCTTTCCTTAATCTGCTCATCCATCACTGCACCAGAACCAGACTACTGTCCCCTTTATTACAGCTTTGTGACAGTTCTTGCCAGCTCCCTTCCAGAGATCATGCTCATCATTGTCGGGCATGTTCTTGGCCCTCTTCTCTTACCTATAAATTTCAGAGTCAGCCTGTCAAGCCTCACCCAAATGCAAACAAATAAAGAACTCTCCGTGGACTTCTAAATTGGATTGAGATATATATATGGATTTGGACAGAGAAGGTTTTAAAGCGTCCAGCCTTCTTCCCGGTCCCTGAGCATAATGTCCTCCAGAACTGTCTTGTATCCTGGGAACATCGTCAATTGCATTGCAATTATGAATGCGTCTTCTTAAAAGTTTCATTTTCTAAATGTCTTCCTGCGGGATCTGGGCATGCCACTGATTATGTGCGTATTGATCCAGCACTCAGCCATTTCCTTGAACTTGTTTTGCCACAGTTTTATTTCCTCACACGATAGAACTCGAGTGCATGAGAAGTGGTCTGCCTTCCCCGCTCTTCAATTCCCCGCACAGGGCGGTGATTTCCATGAGAGGCGTGGCCCTGACTGTCTTGCTCGCCTCCCAGTCCAGGGCCCAGACAGTAGCTGGCACACCAGAGGCTGTTATGGACCACTGAGCCCATGCAGATTCCTAGGGGTCTTTCCCCCCCACCCCCCACCCCAGGTTTCTGAGGCTGCTATCTTCCCAGGGGCAGACCCCCAGGTCTTCCTCCTTTAGATCTGTGGGTGGGCTCAAACTGCTGACCTTTCAGCTAGCAGCCAGGCGCTCTATTAAAAAAATCATTTTATTAAGGGCTCATACATACACATACACACAATCCATACCTACATCAATTGTGTAAAGCGCACTTGTACATTCATTGCTCTCATCATTCTCAAAACATTTCCTCTCCACTTAAGCCCCCGGCATTAGGTCCTCATTTTTCCCCTCCCTCCCTGCTCCCCCCTCCCTCATGAGCCCT
>NW_022103896.1:3040737-3043849 GCF_000313985.2 Echinops telfairi
CATATGTACATGTCTTTATCTAGACCTCTATAAATGCCCTTTGCCTCCCAGCTCTTTCCTCTATTTCCCTTGACTCTCCTCCTGTCCCACTGTCATGCTCAGTCCCCAGCAGGGTCTCAGCACTTACTCTTTGTTACATTCCCCTTGAGCGTGCCCTGCCAGGCCCGTTGTGAAACACAGCCATCCTTTGCTGGAGGCATCAGTGGTGAGGTTTCCAGTTCCAGGCCCAGGAAGCCACAGGTCATGAACATTGGCAGGTGATTTTTGGATCATGCATTGCTCTCACCTGCAACGTCGCCCTCAAACTGCCCCCCCATCCACCTTTCTCCACTGGGGACCACCACAGGGCCCCTGTAGAATGGACGTGCTCCTCAGGGCTGCTGGGCCGCCCCTTTGCACACCCACAGCCTAGCTCCCATTTCATTCCTTCCAGCAGGACAGACTGGGCTCTCCTCTCCTCCAGAAAGGTGAGAGGGAGGAAGGGAGAAGCAGTCACCAGCGGTCTGTTTGAGCCCATTTTTCACCCTTCAAGGCAAGGGAAGATGCTGAAGGGATGATTGCATGGCAGGGGAGGGAGGTCACTGATTGACAGCTGCAGACAGAAGGCAGTGGACCCAACGGGATCATGGGGCTGGAGGGAGGGACTGGAAGTGGCGTGGGCTGTGGACTCTCAGCTCTGAGCAGAGTCCCGTACTCCACCTGCAAGCCGGCTTAACACGTACTTACAGCCTTCATCCATCCCAGGAAAATGACTCCAGTTTTTCTCCTGATAAAAGTTTCCCACGTCTCCCTTCCTGATGAAAGGTTTGCCATGATGAAAGCGTTCAGGAAGTGATGGCCAAGGCGGGGCAGCTCTTCCTGTCCAGGAGCTCGTGGCTCTGTGAGCCGAGCGAAGAGGAGCTCGTGGCTCCTGCAGCTTGAGCCACGGGGATTGCCAAGAGCTGGCGCTCCGGGGAGACCCTGCCCCGTGAGTGCAGAGCCTCTCAGCTTCTCGGGACGTGCGGGGGCAGTGTCTGCATGGCAGCCCGTGACCGACACGTGTGCACGGCATGTGCGCTGCATTGTATGCAGACGTGTGTGCCGAGTGTAAACACACGTGCCTATAGGTCATGTGTAAAGAGGAGCTTGCTCAGTCTCTGCGTGGAAGCCTGGGGTAGACCTGTGCGCAGTGTCTATGCAGCAGTGTGTGCGGGCGCATGTGCGGCGCCCACAGGCCGTGCGTGACTGGCGGTTTCTGTCTGCCAGTGTGTCACGCTTCGTCAGTGTGATGGAGCTGTGTCTTGCCACTCCTCCCAACAGACGCTTACAGCTTGCGATGTGGAGAATCAATGTTTCACAGCTGCCCCGTGATGATGGTGATGATGGTAGTGACAGTGGTGATAGTGAAGATGGTGGTGGTGATTACAGTGGTGGTGACGGTGGGAATGATGGTCCTGTTGAAGTTGCTGATGATGGTGACGCTGCTGCTGCTGGTGATGCTGGTGATGATGCTGGTGATGGTGGTGTGCGTCTGTGAACACTAGCAGGCATTACTGTGCCCTGTATGCCCTTTCCCTTCTCTGGGAAGAATAGAGTTTGAGTTTAGCAAATGGATATGTAAACACACACACACACACACACACACACACACACACACACACACGACCAAAAGTTGAGGGTTAGGGTTGGAACACACCCACTCCCTGTTTAATGACAAGCTCCTTATCTGGCACTCTTGCATCGACTAGGATGGCTACGAGCCGACTCACTGACCATTTTGTGCATTGATGACTTAGGTCTGGCAGTTGTGAGCGCTGAGCTGTAAGGTTGTGTGGGCTGTGACGGTTAAGTTCAGGCGTGAGCTTAGCTGGGCCGGGAGGCTCAGTGGCTTGGCAGTTGTGCACAGGTATAGCTTGGCAGATAGGTCATGAGACCATGATCTCTTCTGGCCAGTTTTGAACAGCAGCCTCACCTGTGTCCAAGGGAGGAGTGGGGGTCGGCATCTCCGAGTTCTAAATCTAGGGTCTTGGTCATCATCCATCGGGTCATTGCTTCCCCCCAGAACTGCCCAGGGACAGCACGTGGGGGCCATGGTGACACAGGGGCAGCCGTCCTGGCTGCTGACAGACGCAGCAGGTGCCATTTACCCTCATCCACATGACCTTCCAACCATGCTCAAGGCCATGCACCCAGCATTGGAAGACAGACTGAGTGCTCCCAAGGCCCTCTGGGGCCCCTGCTCTGAGCCCCCCTGGGGGACATGACCCAGATTCAGGCTCTCTGCCCAGTGTCTCACCTTTCTCCTGTGAAAAATGCCCATTCTGCTCCTGCGTCAGGTCAGTGGCTTCTCCTGGGCTGCTGTTCCCTGTGCCCACCCTGGCATGAGGGCAGCAGCCCCGTGCAGATCAGCAAACGCCCACTAACCACCTGCCGTGTGCCGGCTGTGCCCCTCAGGCGGCCCAGCGGGCCCATGTTAGCATTCGACATACAGGAAACAGCAGGAGAAGCCTCAGGAATGGTGCGTGCAGTCCTCAGTTGAAGCATGCGGGGATGGTTGCATCTGGCCGTAAATGCAGAGCGAGGAAGAGGCCATGCCATCGGTCCCCAGGCTCCAGCTCCCGTGTTCTGTAGCCACCACATGTGACCGTCGCCCCTGTTGCCGCAGGACAGTTGAGTTTGAGGCAGCCACCTCACGTCTCCAAAATACCCCGGCCATCAAGTGGATGCTGATGCACAGTGAGCCCATGGGGCAGGGTGGCACTGCCCCCATGGGCTCCCAGGCTGTTGTGTCGGTCTTATGTTTTACTGATTTTATTGGGGGCTCATACAGCTTTTATCACCACCCACCCATCCACCTATACCCATCTACCCATCCATCCATCCATCCATCCATCCATCCATCCATCCATCCATCCACCCATCCACCCATCCACCCATCCACCCATCCACCCATCCACCCATCCATCCATCCATCCATCCATCCATCCATCCATCCATCCAGTCAAACACCTTTGTACATATGTTGCCGTGTCATTTTAAAAACGTTTTCTTTCTACTTGAGCCCTTCAGAGCCTTTTTAATTTTACTTTACTTTAACGAGTTAGGCTAAACTGCTCAGTTTTAAGAAAACTCC
>NW_022103896.1:3043949-3050894 GCF_000313985.2 Echinops telfairi
TCCATCCATCCATCCATCCATCCATCCATCCATCCATCCACTGTGTCAAGCACTTTTGCACACATGTTGCCATCTCAAGGCTGTGGGTCTCTATGGGGGCAGAGAGCCTCATCTTTCTCCTGTGGGGTTGCTGGTGCATTCGCACGGTGAGCTGTGGCCCGCAGCCCACCTCATGGCCTGCTGCAGGGCTCCTCTGCGCCGAGAGGAGAGGAGAAGGGTCAAGGGAGACTGAAGGACAAAAGGCTTCTCAGCCTGGCCAGGGTGCTGTCTTTGCATCTGGGGTGGGCATGTCCAGAAACCTGCCACTTCTAAGCTGGAGCCTGGCCTCCCGGGCCCTTCTTTGTGGCAAGGGCCATTGGGAACCGGAGTCTTTTCCTTTCTGCTCTCTGGGGTCCAGGTTTGGGATGGGTGATGACTGATCAGCCACCCTTGTCTGCAGTGGCTGTGAGATGGGTGTGTCGGAAGCTGAAGGGTCTGTCCTGCAGGACTGATGGGTGTGTTAGTTCCCGGGCAGGCTGGGGTGTAAGCTTAAGGGGCTGGGCTGGAAGCACTCATCTGGCGCAGGACCCAGGAGGACTATTTTGGGGCAGGGGATGGGATGGGGCCTCCATTTTGGTCAGGGCTTCTGGGCACGCAGCCACCTGGCATTGTGGGAACCACGCTCTGCTGTGGAGTGTCCCAGGCAGGAGCTGGAGGCAGG
Source organism: Echinops telfairi (assembly GCF_000313985.2). Taxonomy (NCBI): domain Eukaryota; kingdom Metazoa; phylum Chordata; class Mammalia; order Afrosoricida; family Tenrecidae; genus Echinops; species Echinops telfairi. The sequence goes on from NW_022103896.1 coordinate 3,044,650, forward strand.
GCCGGGCTTTGGCGTCCGAGGATCTGAGCCTCCATCTGTCTTCTCCACGCAGCACCCGGCAGTGCCACCTGCTGCTGGACGTCTTCAACTCCACGGAGCATGAGCTGACCGTCAGCGCCCGGCACAACGGGGAGCTCATCTTGCACGCGAGTGAGTGCCAGCGGTAAGTCTCATGCCCCGCCCCCCGTCGTGGGGGTGCTGGGGGAGCTGGGCAGGGGCGGGGGGCCACGTGAAGTGGGCTCCAACCAGAGGCAAGCGGGGTGAGAGGGTGTGACCCAAGGGGGTCCTCCGAGGAGGCAGAAGCAGACCCTTGTGAGGCCTGGTCTGAGCAGGCTCTCTCTCTCCAAGTTCTTGGGAAAGCTGTGTCTGGGGTGATGGCGGACCCTGTCCTACAGATGGGTCTGACGTGTGTGTGTGTGTGTGTGTGTGTGGTAGGTTGGGTGAACAATTTCACCGAGAACAATGGTTTCCCGCAGCCTCTCACCCACACGTTGTTTCGTGGCACTGGTTGCGGTCCCTCGATGTCACGACCCTCTTGCCACTTGTCCCCCAGGTTCCTCGTGCCCATTCGTCCTCCCTGTCCCTGGCCTCTGTCTTGGGGTGGTCACGGTCTTTGGGGTCCTCTGTGGGAGCATGGCCCTCCCTGGTGCTGCAAGTCATGCCTTGGGCCTGTCTGCTGGGCGCCTGCGCGGTGGCCCCGCTGGGTTCACTTGAGGACTGAGTTCAGTCTTTCCTTCTGGCCCCTCCTGCCAGACAGAGTGACGCCGCAGCCGGTGCCCTGCGGTGGGCCGTGATGAGTTGGGATAAGGCGTCAGGCCTTGTGGCGCCCCCTCGCCCCCTCCCCCATTCAACAGCCCACACAGACAAAGGCTCCTGCTCAGCTCTTGCCACCGTCAGGGGTGCAGGGGCCGTGGGCCTGCCTGTGTGCCCGGGGTGCTCAGATTCTGTGGGGCATTGCACCCCTGGTTGCAGATGGACACGGAGGCTCCCAGGGTCACTGCTGTGAGGGTTGTGTGGTGTGTGTGTGTCAGAGTGAGTGTAAGTCTGAGTATGTAAGTGTGTACCAGTGTTGAAATGTGAGTGTATGAGTGTGAGTGAGTGTGTATCTATGAGAGTGAGCTTGTGAGAGAGTGTGTGAGTGTATGGAAGTGTGTGAGAGTAAGTGATTGAGTGAGTGAAAGTGAGCAAATATGTCATCGTGAGAGTGAATATGTGAGAGTGTGTGCGCGTAATTGTGAATGTGTGAGTACAGAGGAGTAAGTGAGTGATAGGGTGAGTGTGTAATCATGGGAGTGAGTGGAATGTGAGTGTGAGAGTGTACGAGGATGATTGAGTAAGAGTGTGAATGAGTACATAATTATGAGAGTGAATGTGTGAGTGTATGAGGAGTAATAGAGTTAGTGTGAGAGTGAGCAAGTGTGTAATCATGAGAGTAAGTGAAAGTGTGAGCATGTAAATATTAGAGACTGTGTGAGTGGCTGTGAGTGTATGAGTGTGCAAGTATCAGATGGACTGTGTGTGAATGGGGGTGAGTGTATGAGTGAGTATCAGATGGACTGCATAAATGTGTGCATGTATGAGTGTATCGGGGACTGTAAGTGTGAGCAGGTGTGAGTGTATGAGTGTGTGAGTATCAGGGACAGTATGTGTGAGCGGGTGTGCGGGTATGAGTATCAGAGGGACGATGTAAGTGTGAACGGGTGTGAGCGTATGAGTATCAGAGGGACTGTCAATGTGAGCAGTTGTGAGTGTGTAAGTGAGAGCGGGTGTGAGTGTGCGAGTATCAGAGGGACAGTGTAAGTGTGAGCAGAGTGAGTGCGTGTGTGGGTGGAGACTGTGAACATCAGATGTTTAAGTGTGGAACTGTCACCATCGTCTCCACACCTCCTCGAGCTCCCTTTGAAACTGTCATTTAAATGCTGCATTCTGTCAACCTGGCGCAGGGAGCCTGTCCTGCCTGCTCAGCACCTCACCTGAGGGTCCTCTGGAAGTGCCCTCCCCCTCGAGTGTCCGTGGCCTGGCCGCTGTGTCCACGCTGGAGCTGGGCCAGCAGTCAGCTTCATTTCCACCGCACCTGGTCTTCTGGGCTGGCCTGTGGCTCTCTCCCCACAGCCGGGCACTGGCTGTCATGGCCCTGAGCTGGGCATGGCATGGGCACTCACCATGAGGGGATGGGCCTCGCGCCCACTCTTGCAAATGACCAAGGAGGCTCAGGGAGTCAAGACTGGCCACCGCCCTGCCACCAGATGGCCCTGAGCCCAGGGCTGCCTGGCGCTGGCCACCCTTCACCCAACTCGTGCAGCAATGCAGGCCTTGCCCGGGGAGGCAGCACCCGCGTGTCCAGGCCCGGAAGATGAGCAGAGCGGAGTGAAGCAGCGAGCGCCCCTAAGACAGCATGTCAGCAGCAGCGAGACCGCTAATTCTCCAGGAAATTGAGACGTGATCATTATCATTATGGTGCTCTTTGGCTTCATCATCAAGCCATTAAAATTAAATTTCACCACAGCCCTTCCTTCGCATGAACCCCTTTATGATTAATGTCAGGGCAGCGGGGCTTGCCTCGGGCTCTCCCCACCCTCGCCAGTGCCTGCTCCTGCGCAGTCATGCGCCGCCCGCTGTCCACATGCCCCCTGCCCTCAGCTCCCACTCCCAGGGGCTCATGGCCGGGCAACAGGGGCTCGGGTGCCAGGCCGCCCTGTCATCGTCCAAGTGGATCTTCCCCTTTAGCCATGCCCAGGGTTCCCCAGAGCACAGAAACCAGCCCACCCCCGCGGCCTCTCTCCCCCATTTAGTTCATTCACATGCGCCCAGGGAGGGTCCTGTGGGCCACCCAAGGGCACTGCCAGCTGGACCTCACCTCATTTTTCAGCCCAGAGGGCTGCCTGGGGTCATCCCAGGGCCAAGCCCAGCCTGGGCCTGGCCGCCCTCCTGCGGGCCCCCACATCCAGGACCCGCGGGCTTTCCACGGGTCTCTGCTGTCACGCTCTTGTAGACAAAGATTGCAGAGGCAAGGAGGCACGGGGTGGAGGGGAAACCAAGGCTCGCGTTCAGCCAGCTGCTCGTCCATGGGCAGCTGTGAGAGCGGTCTCCTCCCCACAACCCCAATCAGCTGTCTCTGAGGAGGGCCCAGCCCACAGCACAGCACTTCCTGTCACCTCGCAGGCGTGTGAAAGGGGCTGGACAGTGAATCAGGAAGAGTCACCGTGTCGGAAGGGCAGTGCTGGCCAGGACGACGGAAAGCCCCGTGGGTGGGCTGCCCGGAGACCGAACCAGCCTGTCCTGGAAGAAGTGCGGCCAGAGGGAGGGCTCCTTGGAGGCGAGGGTGGCAGGACTTGGCCTCGCGTCCTCTGGGCACGCTGTCAGGAGGTGGACAGACACAGTGGCTGTACTCGGGCTCAGACACAGGAACACGTGAGGTTGGCGCAGGGCGGTGCGGTGCTGCGCTCTCTTGCCCACCAGGTCTCTCTTTGGGTCAAACTGACGCAATAGCGCCTGACCCAACAGCAGAGTCATCCTCCCAGAGAGCCAGGTGACCCCGAAGCCGGCCCTCGGGGGTTCATGTGCTGGGAGGAGCTGGGGAGCGGTCAGCTGAGGGCCGTCTGAGGAGAGGGCCTGGTGCTCTGGAAGCAGCTGACGCAGCGACGACGGGAGGGAGATGTGCTCACACTTCCGAGCGTGGGGTTTCCTTCCTCAGCCTGGCATTCGCCTGCCCCTCGGCCGGCTGCGGTGGGTGCTTCGCCTCTGCTGCCATGTGTGTGTGGGGGCTGTTGGGGCGCCGTGTCTGGGTGTCCTGGCCATGCCCTCGCTCCTCGCCTGGGTCTGGGCGAGCCAGGGGCCTCAGCGGTTCCTTAGAACAGGGCAGTCACCATGTGCCCCCAGCCCATTCACACAAGACTGCGGTGCCACAGAACACATAGCAGATCCCCGAAATGGCAAAAATAACCCCAAACACCCAGAACCAATGAATCTCCAGAGCCTGGGGGAGCAGCCACACCGGCCACTTGACCCCACAGCAATCCAACATCGGGCGGGGCCCATGGGGACACAGCTCACCAGGAGGAGGCAGCAGGCCACAGTGCCAGGCCTGAATTTTCTTCTCTGTGTGTGTATGGGGGCTGGGGGAGGCAGGGAGGACAATGTCGGGTCAGGGTTTACTCCCCAACACCACGCCGGTCATCCTTGACCACAGACACGCCAGTGACCTGGGGCCTGGACAGTTCTGCCTGAGACTGGACACTGGTCCCTAAAGCCCAGGTCAGATCGAGGGGCATCCACCTCCCCAGGGTGGGGCAGGGGCTCCAGGAATCGCTGCCCACTTGGGAGAGGGTAGGGGGCTCCTCTTATCTGGTGGGCAGGGGAAAGAGCCCAGCAGCTCCATTTCTCCGGCAGGGCTGTGCCCAGGTCCTCAGCCACCCAAAGGCTCACTAATCACCTGCCTCTTGGGTCGGGGGCCTTGAGGTGGGGACCGGACACCATGTCCCCTATGGCTGGCTGACTTTGTGTCCTTGAGATGTTATTAGCTGCAGATGAAAGGTGACACCATGGCGGGAGGGGCCGCCTGACCGCCTCACTCAGTGTCTATGATGAGCAAGCCCCAGCCCCCCTCTGCCCCCCTCCACCTCCCCGGAGGGTGTCCCCTTGGAAGTCGCTGTATGATTTCACACACACACATCTCAGCACTCAGCCCGGAGCCCGTCGTTACAAAGTGGTCCCACGCCACGTGCCCAAGGAGCAGTTGCTCAGTGACCACGCGTGGCAGGCAGGCCGGTTTCCAGGGGCTCGGCCGCGCTGTGGGTCTTTCGGGCATCCTGGAAGGCGGGATTGCAGACATGCACATGGCGGGAGCCCGTTTTGAAAGACAAGGAACCGCCCGGTGGGCCAGGGTGTTCGCAGCAGAACCAGCTCTAGGATCCCAGGCAGACCCTCCGAGACGTAGCCAGGGTGGGAGATGTGACAGAGCAGCACCCCAGTGCTGAGCGACCACTCTCCTGCCTCCTAGACGACAGAGTCGGAAGGGGCAGCGGCCACCTGTGCCGCTCTGAATGGACGTCACCCTCTGCAGGCCTGGCAACTGTCCAGTCACCACAACTCCCCTGAGCCCCCTTCCCAGGGTGCCTGCATCTCAGGCCAGCACGCCCACTTCCTGCAGATTCCAGTCCATCCTGGTCCCGCTGTGGCCGCTGTGACGGAACCTCCGCGAAGCCCCGGATCTCGCTCAGCGGTTCTCACACGAGCTCAGGGCCTGCTTGAGTCAGAGCCCTCGTTACCCACAGGCCACCCACCCCGCCCGCCCTCCTGCCCTGCTCTCTAAGTGTGGCCACTGCGCAAAGCAGGCTCAGGTGCCGCCAGGGGCTCTGCCAGCTACCACACCCCCATGCCTCTCTTTTTATTAAATTAGCCGTCGAGTATGGAGACCACGTGTCCCTTTGGAAAAGGACCTCGCAGAAGGTTGTGACCTGCCACCAAAAGGGTGTGGCTTGTCACCAGAGTGGGTGACCTGCCACCACTGCCTGTCACACAGGCCGGTGCGGCTTCAGGGCTATGTGGAGAAGCGAGTCACGGGAGGTTTGTGGCTGCCCCAAGCAGCGCAGAGCTCTCCAGCCTGCACGATCATCTGGAAGGGGGCAATGGCACGTGCAGAAGCCAGACACGTGACCGTGACCAGAATGGGCCGCAGAGACACAGCGAGTGCCCTTGGAAAGATGGCCTTGCCCACAGACAATGCCGCCAGCCTCTCTCAGGTCACCAACACAGCGTCTGCAGGGCCAGAAACTGGAAGCCCAGTGGGACAGGGTGTGCCCACGCTACTGCTCCGTGTACTCACTGGGACCAGCGTGTCCATGTCACAACCCCGGATTTCCCTGGCTCAGCTCTGCTCCCCATGAGCCCAGCAGGTGGGCTGAGCACCCAGTTTCATCCTCGGCAACTTGGTGAACAGCAGGAGCCCCTGCATTCTCTGTATGGAGCTCACAGCACACAGAAGACAGCAGCAGTTGCCTGTGCCGCGCCTCTGTGTCTGTGAGGTTGGAGACGGGGCAGGTGTGGGCATGAACCTGTGTAGGGTCTCCTTGTCTGTGAGGTTGGAGATGGGGCAGGTGTGGACATGAGCCTGTGCGAGGTTGGAGACGGGCAGGTGTGGTCATGAACCTGTGTGAGGTTGGAGACGGGGCAGGTGTGGGCATGAACCTGTGTGAGGTTGGAGACGGGGCATGTGTGGGCATGAACCTGTGCAAGGTCTCTGTGTC
>NW_022103896.1:3050994-3068154 GCF_000313985.2 Echinops telfairi
GGGGCAGGTGTGGGCATGAGCCTGTGCAAGGTCTCTGTGTCTGTGAGGTTGGAGACGGGGCAGGTGTGGGCATGAACCTGTGTGAGGTTGGAGACAGGGCATGTGTGGGCATGAACCTGTGCAAGGTCTCTGTGTCTGTGAGGTTGGAGACGGGGCAGGTGGGCATGAACCTGTGTAGGTCTCCTTGTCTGTGAGGTTGGAGACGGGGCAGGTGTGGGCATGAACCTGTGTGAGGTTGGAGACGGGCAGGTGTGGGCATGAACCTGTGTGAGGTTGGAGACGGGGCAGGTATGGGCATGAACCTGTGTAGGTCTCCTTGTCTGTGAGGTTGGAGAAGGGGCAGGTGCAGCAGTGGGTCTCTGTCATCATCAGCCAGTGCAGACAGGTGGTGCTCAGCAGACTGAGAGACTCTGGAGAGGCATCAGGAGCCTGGTGCTGGGACCGGATGACTGCCAGGCCTGTGGAGAGGAACACACGCTCAGGGCAGGTGGTGGGTGGCTGTCTTTGTTCCGGGCACCATCGTCTCAGACTCTGCTGCTGGAGAGTCCTGGCTCCTGTGCAGTGTGCGCTGCTCTTGGTTTCTGTGTGTAGAGTGCACACTAGGAGCCTCGAGGGCCCGGTGGGTTGCACGACGGGCTGCTGACCACAAGGCCAGCAGTTCGAGCCCACTAGCCGCTCTGTGGGAGAAAGACGAGGCTATAAAGACGCACAGACTCAGAACCCACAGGCGGTGCTACCTGCCCACAGAAATGTGGCAGGCACGGCCGGCCCCACAGCTGATGCTCAGAAGGTTGGTGGTCCAGGTCGAGCCCAAGGGTGCCTTGAAACCAAGTGCTGGCAGCACGCCTCCCAGAGACCAGTCTGGAACACCCAACAGGGCCAGTTCAAGCCCGGCAGCTGCTCCTCAGGAGAAAGACGTGGCAGCCCGCTTCCCCAAAGAACGACAGCCCCGTGGCCCTGCTCAGCGACTGTGCCTCATGTACTTGCAAAGCACGAGTCCTGAAGTTGTTAACAAAATGAGCCCCGAGCGATTTGAGGGACCCTCCTCCAAGCCAGGGTCCCCAGCCCCGAGTCCCATCTCTGTGCAGGGAGAAGGCCAGTCGGTGCTGGCCACTGGGTCCTGCCCTCTGCTCCACGCACATGTTTGTATATTGCCCCCCACCTCACCCCGCCCCCATCAGCCCCATTTCATTTCCTTCTGTCCGGCACAGTGGTGCCTGCACAGCATGGACCGTGAAATGAAGAAGATGAGGGTGATAATGCTGACTAGGATAGAACGTGATATAAACGCTCAGATTAAAAAAAAAACTACAACGAATCAACACGTTACTGCTTGGCTTCTCTCCTGCCTCTCGGCCACAGGTGGCCAGGAGGGTGTCCGGGAAGGTGCGCCAACTGGGGAGACGACAAGCTAGGATGATGCCCTGGAGTGGGGGCTGCAGCAGGGCCTCAGAGATGCCCCTGGGGGCAGGCTGGGGAGGCTGTAGGTGAGCCCAGAGCCCTAGCAGATGGGCAGTCGAGCAGTCCAGCCACCAATGTATTTGCCTGGGCTGCCTAAGCCCAGACCAACAAGCCTGCCTTGGAAGAAGAATAGCCAGACGCTCCTTAGCAGCCAGCGGGGAGAGACTCCTCACACACCTCGTCCCTGGAGAAGGACATCGTGCTCCATAAAGCAGAGGGTCAGAGAGAGAGGAGGGCCCCTGATGAGATCGCCTGCCACAGCAGCTGCAGCAACGGGCTCAAACGTGGGGACAGTTTGTTGTGCCTGGGGTCAAACAGGTGGGAACAGCACAACAGCAGAGAGGACCAGGAAGGAGTGGAAGGCCCCCCGTGCACGCGAGGTGAACTGACACCCATGGCGGCAGGAATGGGCTCAAATGTAGCCATTGTGAGGACCGGGCCGGACCAGGCGGTGTTGGGTTCTGTTGTGCACGAGGTCGCTGGGGGTCAAAACCGAGTGGACAGCAGGCGAAGACCAAGCCCATCACCTCCTCCGAGTCCTTCCCAGCCTGCAGCCACCCTGTGTGGGGTTCAGGAGCTGTCAGTCTTTCCGGAGCAGACAGCCTCAGCTTTCTCCCGAGGAGTGGCTGCTGGACTTGAACCGGCACTGTCAGGGGTTCCGGGGCTGGTCTCTGGGAGGTACCTTGGGACTCAAGGTGAACCACCTGCTTCTGGGCAGTAACGGGGGGGCTGGCTGTGCCTTCCCTATGACTGGACAACCTCTCCCCAGGTGCTTTTGTTGGCTGCTCTGCCCTCTGTGGCCCTCTCATCCTGGAATTCGGGGTTTGGATGTCGTCTGGCCACCACAAAGGCATGGTGAGAGGCCAGGCCGCTCTGGTCAGTCAGGAAGAGACCTTTAGGGGAGGGGCAGAGGCTGTAGAGTTGGGTAGCCCCTGGGGAAGGGACAGAGGCCATAGGAGGGAGGCTGTAGGGGGAGCCCCACATGGAGGCCCACACAGTCTGGAGGGGAGCCCGACTCCCGCTGTCCCTGTTTGAGTGCTGCCCCGCCTGTGCTGGGTGCCCCGTCACACTTGAGGAATGCTCTGTGAAGAAGGGACAGTGGGGAGTAGAGAGAGCCTCGTCTTTCTCCCGAGGAGCGGCTGGTGGCTTTGAACTTCCGACCTTTGGGTGAGCAGCCTGGTGGGTCACTGACTATGCCAGCAGGGCAGCGGGAAGCAGTGTGGTTGCTAGGGGCTGTCAAGTCCATCTGGACTCTTGGTGACCCTGCAGGACAGAGTGCAGCTGCCCTGCAGGGTTTCCAAACCTGTCATCCCATAGAAGCCAAACGCTAGATCTTTCTTCCACCAAGCGGCTGGCCAGCTCAGACCAATGCTGGGTGCTCACCCCCCTCCCGCTCCCAGGGTGGGGACAAGGCTCCTGGATCTGCTTGTGCACGTGTGCAGAGCACGCTACACCTACCGCATGTGCAGAAACAGGTGGAGGCTTGGCATGTGGCCCCAGGACACTCTCTGTCCGAGCAGTGGGTACGGAATGGCCTGGCTCCGGGGTCCAGCTCACTTCCCAGGGATGCCTATCTCTAAGGGGAGTCTGCTTCCCAGGGCCAGCTGTCCTTGGCACTGCCCATACAGTCCCCTGCCTCGGGGGCCGACCCTGTGCCCAGGCTTCCCCCTGTATCCAGGCCAGGCCCCCTCAGACCCTCCCCTCTGCGGCTGTTCCCCGGGAGCTGTTTCAGGGTGTCTCTCTTGATGAGCTTGATGAGGGCCCCAGCCACGCTTGTGGGGTGTGCTGTAGACAGTGGCCGCCGCGTCCCCACTGCCCCACCCAAGAGGTGGGTGTCCAGACGGAGGAAAAAGTCGGCGCCTTGGATGACTGGGGGAGCCTTTGCCGGTGTGGTCCCGTCTCCTCTGCAGTCTGCCCACCAGGGTCCTCCAGCACACGGGGCAGGTGGGACTCCGCTCACATGCCTGCCCCTCACCTCTGATGGGGCCCTGGAACAGCAGCATCGCAAGGCCCCCGTGGGGATGACATCCTTCAGGGCCTGGTCACTGACTGTGACCACTGGTGTCAGGCACCTACACAGAGGCCTGACTTTAAACTTTGCCCTCTCCGGCATATCTATCCCTGTGGCCTTGGGCTAGTGGCCTGATTCCAACCACTGTTGCCAGCCCCAGGGGGTGTGGGTGGGGGGGGGTCTGTTGTTTGGGTTCCCCGGGGGCATGCATGGTCACAAGTTCAGGGACTGGGCAGCAGGTTGGCAGGCCCTTGGAAGCCCCCGGGAGCAAGTCCATTCTGCACACAGGTAGGGTGCTCCACGGCACAGATGTCCTCCCAGGCTGGCGTCGAGGAGGTGAAGGCTGGACGGCAAGGTGCTCCTCACCTGGGCCGCCCAGGGACGGGACTTCCTGGAGCTCCGGGCCTGCTCCTGGAGCTGGTGCAGCCCTGGGCACGTTGGGCCTTGTGGGACTTCGACAGGAGAGCACCAGCTCTTTTGTTCCCTCCAAGTATCTGTCTGCCGTGGCCATGGTCACGGGCCTCCCGACTGCCTCCTCCTTAGATGTGAGGCCGGCGTCTGCAGGGAGCGTCTCCAGTCCTGTCCCCTTTGGGAAGGATGGCCCTGGGTGGCCGACCCTGCCTGCCCTGTGGAGGACAGGCGGGGACTCTGTTGGGCCAATAGAACTGCTGTCTGACGGACGCCCCATATACCTTTAGAATACCAGCCTCCGCATTGTCACTTGTCCCGATGAAAGTTCAGTTTAATTATACGCAGCTAGTCCTTTTCAAACCAGCTCCTCGATTTGTATTTAAATGTCATTGGACCGACTTGTGAGGGGAGCTGATCAGCTGCTCAGAGAGGATCAGATTGAGCTGGTATTTTTTTAAAAACCACTTTCTTTCTGTTGCCCCCCACCCCCACTTCCTTTCCCCACAGTGCCTCTGAAAAATCACAGCACCTATTTTTAGTGCCAACTCTTTGACGGTTATTGTCACATTTGGCCATAAAATTAAACATGAAAATTGGCATTCCATAATAGTATTAATTTTATTAACGCCAACTCATCAAAGAGGAACAGAATCCAGGAGTGTTGGGGGTGGGGGTGGGGGCCCAGACAGAGTGGCTCTGAGAACCCTGGGCTGAGAATCAGACTGGAGGGGAGGGGTAGCTCGCCCACTCCGGGCCTTGTCGGGGGGCTGGAGGAAGGCGGGGATGGTGGGGGAAGCCGAACATGATAGCTGCTGACGTCCCGCCCCGTGTCGTGAGTGCTCACCTCACCAGGCCTTGCAATACGGGCTTAGCTGCCCCTAGCAGTCAATGAGCAAAGTCAACTAGAGGGCTTCTCAAGATGGGAGCCTGGTGGCCACCGAGTCCCAGGCTGTCCTCAGCATGCATCCACGGCAGGCAGGGTAGACCAATGCTTTCCTCACAGAGGGTGGGGCAATGCCAGGCCAGCTTCTGGTGGGAGTGGGGTAGGGTAGCCACTGACAGCCCACAGCCGCTGCCCTGACCCGTGCATGCCTCAAGCGAGAGAGATCACTGCCTGGTCAAGGGGCAGATGGAGAATCAGGCTGCCCAGGAGCCATGTGGCAACCTTGCATGCCACAGAGGCAGGGGCAGTCCCTGTGTATGCAGAATGGGGTGGCGTCTGGCTGGGAAGGGGGCTGGGGGAGAGAGACCATTCTAGGTCTACAGCCTCTGCTTAGGCCGTCTGGGTGGGAGGAATCAGGCCGGTTGGCGCCCCCATCAGGGAGGGGCCGTAACACGGCGAGGGGCTCTCGAGGCCACAGGAAGAAATGGCCCAGTTCCTTACAGTTCAGGCTGGTCCTCCCTAGCAGACAGGACAGCTCAGGTGGCAGCAGTGCCTGAGCGTGGTCCCACAACCCGCCTTCAGCTGCAGACCTTGGCTCCCGCCCCCTCCCTCTGGCCTTCTCTGAAAGGTTAATGTGCTTGGTCCCTTGGGGCCACCAAGCAGGGCAGTGACATTAGCGTGCTCAGTGGAACTCGAGTCCCATGCTGGCCTCCTCTGTGGGACGGCTCAAGTCAGCATCGGTCACCTTTGAGGCAGAGGGATGGCATGGGATTTTGCTGGTCATCAGGGAGCCCTGGTGGCACAGTGGGTGGGGCGTTGGCTACTCCCCAGGAGGAAGCTGAGGCTGTGTGCCCCCGTAACTGACAGTGTAGGGCTCCTGCAAGTCAGAATCAGCCCCTGGCCCGGTCGGTCCCTCAGCTGGGGAGAAAGAGGAAGAGTTCGTGAGTCCTCAGAGCAGTGTCAGTCTTGGGGTGCCCAGCACTGCCAGTGGACACACGGGTCTGTGACACCAGTGACTAAGGACTGGCCATCACCAGTGGGCAAGGGGCAGGGAGGGCCTCCCGCACAGGAGGGGGCCCTTCCTGTGTCAACCCCTCATGTTCACTCCCAATGCCAGTAATGCCACGCTGGGGGCCCATCCAGACAAACATGAGCAGAAAGGTGTTTGCCATGCCCTTTTTAGACAGTCACTTGTTCTTGTTGTCAGTGGGAAAGCTCTGAGGATCCAAGACATGGGGGAGTCGTCAGCACACTAGGCGTCTACTCCCTGCCCTCCTTGACCTCCTGTAAGATGAGCGCTCACCCCAGGGAACCCCCCGCCCCCACCTCTTATAGGCGAGGCCTGTGAGCTGGGAAAGGGTGTTGGATCCCCCCCTCATCGCCTAACAGCTGATCCGCTGATCCCATCAGTGTGCAATGGTGACATCGCCATGTAACTGCCAAGTTGGCAGTTTTGTTTGCTGGGGTGGGGGGTGGAGGGTGAGGAGGGACACGCTCCGACCCTCGCACATCCTCAGGACAGAGACTGTAGGGTGAAGATCTGGCCGCGAGTGCACGAAACCCAGCCTGCGTGCAGTTTCCACCCCGCTTTCTGCGGCAAGCGGATCTGCTGTTATGATCAGAACACAACAGCAAATAGAAGACTTTAAAGTCTCCCAGGTGCAACACACACTCAGGAACCCTCCTCCTCGCTCGACCTTGGGCAGCCCAGCCCGATGCCTCGCTTCCCACCCCCACGCCAACCAGGCTGCTGTGGATTGATTGGCAGCCCACAGCTCTGCCCCCCCCCCCCTCTTATTTGGACTGAATCTTGCACTTCTGCACCACATACACCAGTCCCTCTGGCCTCTTGCTTGCCAAAGGGCAGGTCCCCAAAGGCCAATTAGAGCATGCTGGTCCTCTGGAAACACCTGTGTCCGTGCCGAATGAGAACCCTGGTGTTTGCACCCACTGACCGGCTCTTGGCCGTTTTTCACTCGGGGGTCCCTGACATGAGAAACAAAACAACCCCCCACCCCAGCCTGCCACCCTTCCCCTGTGTGACGCACCTTCACGGTGTGCCCACTGCACCGGGCCCATCCGCTTGCGGCAGGAAAAGTCTGAACTAGATCCTGTCCATCAGTCCATCCCTACTCACATCCTTGAGCCTGGGCAGCTGGGGCATTGTGGGGCAGGCACTGGGCTGCCAACCACAAAGCCTGTGGTTCAAGCCCACCAGTCTCCCCAAAGGAGAGAGACGAGGCTGTCTGGAAACCCTGTCGGGTCAGCTCTCCTTGGCCCTCCAGCGTCTCTGGGAGTCAGAATGGACCGGGGCTGGGAGTCTGGGTTTGGTGTTGGGGCATGTCCAAGTCTTTGGACAAGACGCATGGTTTTACTTGCATCTGTGTGTGTATGTGCATATATGTGTGTGTGTGCATGCGCGTGTATGTGTGTGTATATATATATGTATGTGTGTGTGCATGCGCGTGTATGTGTGTGTGTATATATATATATGTGTGTGTGTGCGCATGCGCGTGTATGTGTATATGTGTGTGTGTGTGTAGTGGGTGTTACCCAAATGGAGAGCGTTTCAATTGGTCCTTCTTATCACATAGAAATGAAGCTGAGTCTCTCCTTGGTTTATCAAGCCGTGCTCATGCCCTGGTTTTCCTTGCGTATTTTTAGCTGTTTGTTGTGAATCGGCTGAAGAGTTGCATGGCGAGTCCCTTCTCTCTCCAGCACCCATGCCGAGCCTTTGCTCTTGTGTCCTTGACCACTGTCCCCGGACGGGCCGTCCCTCATGCCCCTTCCCCACCATGGTTCCAAACCCTGTTTCTCCCTCCTTCCTACGCACCCCACCGAATGACGCCCCTGTGCACGTGCTGGCCTCCTCATCTCACACGGTCGGTTGCTCTGTGCCACGGTCCCCCCCCACCCCCACCAGACCTTCTCTGAGCAGTGGAGCTGAGGGGGTGAGCTCAGGCTCCGGCCCGAAGGGTGGCCGAAGGGCCCAGGCTTGACAGTTCCACACATCTTAAGCCAACCCAAAAGCCTGGTCTTTGTGTTTGGAGTTTTGTTCCGCCATTTTCTCTGCTCCTCCTGGCACCTTGTCCTGCGACCCCCTGCAGAGCGGTCAGTGGTGGTAGCCAGGTACCAGTCGGGCCTTCTGGTCTCAGGGTGGTGGAGACCATGTCCTCGTGGCCCGTTAGCCACCACGGCTTATCCTGCGTCTTGAGTTTCCCTCACCCCTCTTTCCTGCAGACTCAGCATGGCCAATAGCTGCCCCTCAGGCTCGGAAGGCCCTACCCACTGCTAACCCAAGTCGGGTGTAGAAAGAACCTCCTCTTTGTGAACTCTGCCAGGTGACCTTGGTGCCCCCCTAAAACTGTGCACCCCCAGGCCCATTGACTGTTCCTCACCGTGCCTGGTTATGTCTGCCGTGGCTGTATATACCTGCACCTGTCAGTACACATTGGAATATCGAGGGGAAGGGGCACCATAACCCAGGCTTCCTCAGGGGGAGATGGTGGTGTAGCCAGGTACTGCTGCCGGGCCAGACAGAGGCCTGGGCATGGTGAGGAAGAGAGTGCACCTGGATTGGGGTGTCAGGGCAGGCATGCAGGCTCCTGTTCCTGCATCCACCTAGTATTTCAGGGACCAACCACGTGTGCTGAGCATTGCTCCCAGCCTGGGCACCGTGGCAGCACCTCAAGGCTCTCCCATAGGGAAGGCAGCACATGAACAACTCCAGAAATGACAGTTTGTGATGAATGCCGGGACCACGGGTAAGAGAGGGGGTTGGGGACAGTGCTGCCAGGGTGCAGTGAACCAGGGAGGCCCATGTCACGCTCCTGCCCAAAGGCTTGGTGGAGCTGGCAGTGCCCAGCGGCCAGAGCAGGGGGCTCCTGAGCAGGCAGGGAGAGCCTGGTACATTCTGGAATCCATCATATGGCCACCAGGGTGGACAACGCAAGGCATGAAGGGTGGCATGGAGGACCCAGTGCTGCTGTGGAGACCTGGAGGGGGAGTGGGCAGTGCATGGACTGAGCTGTGAGCCCCCATGAGAGATGCCCTCTCCTCCCACGATTCTCCAAACCCCAAACCTCCCTGTCATCGAGGCAGTGCTGGGGGTGTCCTAGACCATCACTGTTGACGGGAGTAGAAAGCCCAGTCTTTCTCCCGAGGAGCTGCCGGTGGTTTTGAACTGCCGACCATGCAGATTGCAGCCCCACACGTGACCACGACACCCCCAGGGCTCCTTCCCCTCAGGCCTTGGGCTGGTGCCCTGAATTCAGACTTCTGGCCTCTTCACCTGCAAGAAAGCACATCTGCAGTGAGGATTCTCCATGTGGGGGAGCCGAGACAGGCAGGTAGGGTGCCCTCCACACAGGTACCGGGTGAGGCACCTGTGGGGAGGGTGTAGGGAGAGTCCGCTTTCACCCCCAGAAAGGAGAGTACAGTGGGGAGATGGCTGGCAGGTTTGTATGGGGTGATAGCTGGTGGGGAGATGACCATGGGGCTCAGGGACTGCCTGGACGGCCTGATTTTTCAAGAGGACCCAGAACCCAGATGGGTTCATGTCTGAGGCCCACTGGGCCTTGGCCCCCCTGCCCTACTGCAGGGTGGCATTTCCATCTTGGGTGAACTTGGTCTTCTTGAGGGCTTGAGTCTCTCTGTCTGTGCCTCCATTTCCAAACCGTGTGCACCCCCACCCCCACCTGCCCAGCCCTGCCCAGCACCTCCTGGGAGTCAATGATCTCACCTTCCCGGAGCGGAGCTGTGGTGAAGGACTGATGACCAGGACGCAGGACACAGTGCCCTGCCCTGCGCCACTGCCCACTTCCCATAGCCAGCTGACCAGTCCCTTGTCGTGTTTCTCCCCTCTCTTAGGATGGCCATTCAAGTGGACAAGTTCAACTTCGAGAGTCTCCCTGAGTCCCCCGGGGAGAAGGGGCAGTTTGCAAACCCCAGGCAGCTGGAGGAGGAGCGGCAGGAAGCCCGCGGGCTGGAGATCAACAGCAAGCTGGACATCCGCTGGACCATCATATCCTTGTTGTGGGGCCACGGAGGCATCGGAGGGCATGGGGCCGCGTGCCCACGGGAAGCTCGGGGCACTGCCGGGGGAGGCGGGGTCAACTGGCGGGCATCCTCTCGCCCCGGCAAACCATCCGCCTGGTGGGGGACAGGCCTGGTGGTGGAGCTGTCCCTGCTCGTGTTTGGGGGCCTGGATGTCAGTCGGGTTAGTGATGGGCGCTGACAGCCGTCAGCTCTCACCTGGGAGTTGTCTGGGAAGTGGAAGTCCACCAGCACCACTGACCAGGGCAGCAAGGGCCACACCGTAACGTTGCTGACATGCTCTGGGCTTCCAAAGAGGCCTGGCTTCTAGTGGGCACTCGGGGATTGAGTGAGGTGATGGAGGGACAGAGGGAATGAATAATGAGTGAGTGCATGAGTGAGTGGATGAAGGATGAAGGGTAAGTGAGTGAGTGGGTGAATGATTGAGTGGATAAATGGGTAAGTAGACGAATGAGTGAGTACTCTGTTCCCCCCAAAATAAGACAGTGTCTTATATTAATTTTTGCTCCCAAAGATGCCCTAGGTCTTATTTTCAGGGGATATCTTATTTTTCCATGAAGAAGAATACGGCACACATTTATTGTTGAACAACAAAAAAGGAAATTTATTACCTGTATACGGTACGGTAGTAGTTGTCATCACAAACCAGCATAACCAGACAAACTGAATCCTACAGTATCAAGAATTTCTTGTTTCTATCGTTATTTCTATGTACAACAATCTGTGGTACATTTACTCACACTTCCTGTCTGCTCCGGCTGCACTGTGGGCAACAGTGAGCTGCGCAGCGGCGCCCCGCCCCCCTACGGTCCGGAGTCCACAGAGTTACGGTAGCTTCGGGGGGGCCTTATTATCGGGGAAGCCTTATGTTCGGGGAGGTCTTATTTTGGGGGGATGCCTTATATTTCAGCGAGAGGCAAAACTGTAAGTAGGTCTTATTTTGGGGGGATGTCTTACTTTCGGGGAAACATGGTAGGTGGATGAATGGGTGAATGAGTGAGTGGACGAATGGGTGAGTGAGTGGGTAAACAGGTAAATGAGTGAGTAAGTGGATGAATGGGTGAGTTGATGAGTGGGTGAGTGAGTGGATAAATGGGTAAATGAGTGAGTAGGTGGATGAAGGATGAATAAGTGGATGAATGGGTAAGTGAGTGAGTGGGTGAATAAGTGAGTAGATGAATGTTTGAGTGAGTGGATGAATGAGTGAGTGGACGGATGGGTGATCAAGTGGATCAATGGGTGAGTGAGTGGGTGAATGAGTGAGTGGATGAATGGGTGATAAGTGAATGAATGGGTGAGTGAGTGAGTGGGTGAATGAGTGAGTGGATGAATGTTTGAGTGAGTGGACGAATGAGTGAGTGGACGGATGGGTGATCAAGTGGATAAATGGGTGAGTGAGTGGGTAAATGAGTGAGTAGATGAATGGGTGATAAGTGGATGAATGGATGAGTGAGTGAGTGAGGGGGTGAATGAGTGAGTGGATGAATGGGTGATCAAGTGGATGAATGGGTGAGTGAGTGAGTGAGTGTACACTCTGTTGAGAACCTAGGCCACTGTTCCCTCGTTGAGCAGGACGCACAGAGACTCCCCCTCACCAGGTCCTTAGGAACAGAGAGGCCAGCTTTCTCTGCAGACTTACAGGCTGGGGCACCTGGAAGGGGCCTGGAGGGTCATGGGTGGGGCTGTGCGGAGCACTGGGTGGGCTCAGAGGAGGACATCACATGTGGGGCAGCTGCAGGCAGCTTTGCAGAGGGGCTTTTGAAGGGTGAGGAGAAACTGTCCGGAGCATTCACGGCTTTGATCCACCGAGGGCTACTGCAGATTGCCGGCCTGGCCATGGGCCCCAGCACCCCCTGAAAGCCCGTGGGGCGTTTCACCTTTGCTCATGGGAGCTGGTCCAGGGGACAAGGGTGGGGCTACCCACTGGTGGCAGGGCTGAGAGCAGGCTTGCTCAGAGGCAGTGCTGGTATAAGTGCCCGCTGCCAGCACGGGCTTTTGCCATTCTGTGGCTCTGCCTCTGACCGACGCCGTGGGGCTGCCCCCGGGCACCGAGGACACTGCTCCAAGTTCCGAGGAGGCCCTCAGCCCAGGAGACACGGGTCCTGGGCCTGATACAAGGTCCTTCTTTCAGGCCCATGAGCATCTGGGTTTGTAGGTCCACCTCGCCAAGGACTTGTGACAAAATAGGCGCGCTACGTGTAGGTAGGTCACCAAGAATGACCTGCTCGGGGACCCCGGGAGTGAAGGGAAGCTGCCCCCCACCCCCCGCCATGGAGTTCAAGGCCATGGCCACGTGTACAGCAGGAAGTGAAAATGCAGGCGTCTCCACGGAGCTCAGCACGGGGGCCGTCCTCCAGACTGTCCTGGTGGTTTTGAACTGCTGGCCTTGCGGCGAGCAGCCCAGCATATGACCACCAGGGCTTGGCATCAGGCTGCCCAAGCTAAGGGCCATCAAGCCAGCTCCAACTCCTGGTGGCCCTGTAAACAGGGCAGAGCTGCTCCGAGGCCCTTCCTGGCTGGCGGCTTGCCGAAGCAGGGCCACTGGGCCCTGCTTTCAGTCCTCTGCATGACCTGGGGCCACCACCATCTCAGCTAGTGTGCCAGAGCTTCACGTTCCCGGGGCTGCCACCTGGGGACACCGCTGGGACAGAACTGACCACCAGAATGCTCCTGATCTTGGAAAGCGAGCATCACAAATGTGCCTCTGATGTTTTGGGGTCTCCTTGCTTCTAGGCTGCACACACACACACACACACACACACACACACACACACTCACCTGCCCCGGGGGTGGGTGACAACCTTGTGGCCTATTGTCACCTAATAATTCACACCACAAATAGGGACCGGAGACTTGCCAGGTGCCAGGGGACTTGGCCTGTGTGTTTCCTCATTGGGAGTATTTGAAGGACTTCTTGCCTGGGCCAACCTGAATGTTCCACTGCTTCCAGGGTAGGAAGGTGGCACGTGGGTTCAGTGGGAGGCCAGTGGCATTAGCATGCCCCTTCTCTCCCTTCCCTCCCCCTGCCCGGCATTTGGTACCGACGCCCAGCACAGAGGGAGTCGCAGCAGACACTTGCTATTGTCAACCTCTGTTCAGACAGATGGAAAGCCCAAAGAGGGAGATGGCTAATAATTTCCTCATGCACTTCAGTAATATTTCCTAAATATTTAGACTTTATTAGGAAATCGATCCTGATATGACACCCATCCATAGAGAGAGCGGTGGGGTCTCATGTGGGGCCCGAAGCAGGTACGGCATGTTCTAAGGCAGCAGTTCTCAACTTATGGGTTGCGACCCCTTTGCGGGTCGCCCGATTCATAACAACAGCAAAATGGCAGTGAAGAAGTAGCAGTGAAAGTAATGTTATGGTTGGGGGTCACCCCCACATGAGGCGCTATGTGAAAGGGTCCCGGCATCGGGAAGGTTGAGGACCACTGCTCTAAGGGAAATGGTGCACCGTGCTGCAGCCCATGGACCCTTGGGGTCTCTGGGCGGGGCCTCAGTCTCCACCCAGCACACACACCCTCCCCCAACTGGTCAGCACAGTGAGGTAATTAGGCAAGAGCGGCCAGGTCAGATCACCATGGTGTAGCTGCCAAACTGCTGAGAACCACGTCCCAGCCTGGTGGGCATGGCACCGTGGTGGCCACCACAGTAGATGTAGTTCGCTCTCCACCCCGGCAGACACACACAGCCGACTTGAGCTATAGCTGGACGGTCGGCTTTCCTGATGTTGTCTGTGGGAGGGGGCTGGCGCTGTGGATGGAATTGCTCCCTCTGCGGATAGGGGCTATAAATCCTAAGACACACACACACACCACACCACACTACACCACACCACACCCTGCCCTGGATGGGAGGAGCACTGGGCTAGCACCACCGCTGCCCAGGGCAGTGTGTAGCCCAGGGCATGTGTTTGCTTCACATCTGTGGGTGGTCACATGGGTGGACACGTGTGTGTATGTGTCCGTTTGTGTGTGCAAAGGAGCATGGGTCCAAGTGATTCTGCCCACAGCCTTTCTGCAGCCCCTTGGTCGGCGTGTGCCTATGCAGGCTTGTGCGTGTGCACACGCTCGGTACTTCTGGTGGGACAGGCCCTGTGAGTACACATAGCTTCTGTCACAGAACCATGTGATCCCAGACCCATGCCATGGCACCTACTGAGTTCCCACCATGTTCCTGGGCAGTTCAGTCGGTGCCCTATCAACTAGTTGGGTCAGCATTCCGCAGAGGGGGTAACGGGGGGTCCCGAGAGGTGGACTAGCAGCTTGCTTATCTGGGCGCTCCCTGGACAGCTCCCCATGGGCAGCCGGGTGGCCCCCAGCCCAGGGGCCCGGCTAGAGGTGAGCACCTTACACCATGGCACTCTGAAAGCTCAATGTGCAGATGAGAAGGCAAAGCCACGCCGAGAGGCTCGTTAATCACTTAAATCCGACGGTCCATGCGTGTAATGTCTATTTATGACAATTGACTAATTCATCTGAGCTGAAATGGGCTGGCTCAGCTGCTGCACCTGGAGTGATTCCCTCAGAGCTGGTGTGTGGGTGCTGAGTGGATGCATGCCCTTCTAAGAGCACTCCCTCGGGAACCCCCAGAGGTGGCACACCCCACGTAGGACACCCGCCTGGGACCCTCAGTGATGATACATCTCACTCAAACCACCCACCCAGAGCCCCTAGAGATGGCACTCCCCACTTAAGGCCCCCACCTGGGACCCCCCCAGAGATGGCACCCTGCCCCCCATTCATGGCATGCATCCAGTATGCCCCAGAGAAGGCAGCCCCCTGGGGGTGGTACTCCTAATTAAGAATACTCACCCAGGATTCCCCAGAGATGGTACACCCCTGGAGATGGCACACTCCACTCAGAACACTCACCTGGGACCTCCCTGTACACCTGATTCAGGGTACCCACCTGGGACCCCAGTTTCCAAGACTGTAACTCTTTACTGGAGTAGAAAGCCTCATCTTTCTCCTAAGGAGCAGCTGGTGGTTTTGAACAGCTGACCTTGCAGTTAGCAGCCCAGCACTTAACCACTACCCCCCCAGGGCCCGTGTAACAGATGACTCATGATGATAAATGAGATGTCATCCTTGCCCAATAGATTGGGTTTCTGAAGAGTGGGCAACTCCTTTTCTGGTCTCTCTCCACGAGTGGTTGACCTCATGATAAATTCTTGGCTATGAATCAAGATGCCCCAGTGGTGCCCCGGGTTAAGCCCCGGGCCGCTAACTGGAAGGCTGCCAGTTCAAGCCAACTGCCTACTCCTGTGGAGATGTACAGTCTTGGAACCCCCCAAGGACTGTTCTCCATCCAAGAAGGGCCACGAGGGTTGGCATCGACTTTGTGGCAGTGGGCTTGGGGGACTGGCATGACTGCACATGTGCATGCCCACGCATGCACGCACACCCAGCGCAGCGTCCGGGATGGGAGAGGAGAAAGAGTCCTCTGCTGTGAGGAGAGCAGTCCCACTGGGCTGTGGCATGGCCGGCGACTTCTGAAACCTCACTTCCTTCTCTGAGCGGAGACGCACAAGCCAGCAGCGGGCCTGCTCCCTGCCTGCAGTGGGCAGAGAAGGAAATAGAGCGAGGCCTTGCTGAGTCCCCAGCCCGCCCCCACACCGCGTCCACTCCATCCACAGCGACCCCACAGGACCGCCAAGACACACGTGCCCCCCAGAGCCCTAAGGCTGTCCTCATTCCCAAACCCACGAGCTGACCTTAGGCTAGCAGCTCAAAGGCTTCTCCCAGCAGGCCATTTCTCCTAAGCAGGAGCCCGGCCTCAGGTCACCACCGTCCCTCTGAGGGCGAGGGCAGAGGGTGCCTGGGGTCGAGGGTGGGACAAGTGGTTTCTGGGACGGCGGAGGAAAGGTGCTGGCTGGTGGGAAACTCTGAGGCAAGCTGAGTCTGGTCAGACAGAGTGGGGGGCCTTGCCTTTTCTTAGGGTTCAGAGGCCACAGGAGCCAAGAGTGATCCACTTCAACATGTCCTGTGGCCCGTTCTCTGTCCGTCCCTGCCCTCTGAGCCATCAGCAGCTGGGTCTCTGGGACTAGAGCCCACAGGCTGCTAGGGCTCCTGACTATCGACTTTATTGTCCCTCTTTGCAGTGATGCAGTGCAAAAGAAGTCACCGTCCCTCCCACAGCTCACACTCACTTCCTGCCTCTTCCCCTCCTCCCTGGCTCCCACCTTCCTCCCTGCCACCCCTCCCTGCCTCTGTGTCCCCCTCCCCCGTGGTCTAGGAAGATGGCTTCTGCTATGGAACCATCCCTCCCAGGCACTGGTGGGCCTGCTACAGACAGGCTCACAGAGAAGGCGGCGCTTCAGCACCTGGACAGCTCCTAGGGTGCCTGTCTCTGGGCCCCAGCTGTGCAGTGGGAGCTGGATCCCTGAGGTTCTGCCTGGTTTTAAGACTTTGGACTGGAAACCACAGCGTGTATGGTGTGGTGGGCTAACTGTTGGGCAGCCCACCACATGGTTGGCGGTTCAAACCCTCCAGCTGCTCTGCCGGAGCAAGACGTAACCTGTTTGCTCCCATGAAACAGCCCAGTCTCTAAAGCGCTGTGTAGGGCAACTGAGCATCAGAGTCTCCTTGATGGCAGTGAGGCTGGGGTTTGGGTTTTGGATTTTAATGATTACTCATTTCCCATCCGCCATCCTCTAACGTAATTTGAAAATGTTGTTCGGTGGTGTCCAGTCAGTCTCCCCACATGACAGTAGAGCTGCCCCTTGGGATTTCCTGGGCCATCATCTGTCCCAAGTGGTTGCCAGCTCTCCTGTGGAGCAGGGGGTGCAACTGCTGGCCAGGGCTCCCCAGCAGTGACCCTCGAACAGTGAGTATTGGGCAGTGAGCACTGAGCAGCGGCTATTGAACAGTGAGTTTTGATCAGTGAGCATTGAATGGTGAGCATTGAGCAGTGAGCGAAGATTGAGCAGTGAGTATTAAACAGTGAGTATTGAGCAGTGAGTATTAAACAGTGAGTATTGGGCAGTGAGTATTGGGCAGTGAGTATTGGGCAGTGAATATTGAGCAGTGAATATTGGGCAGTGAGTATTGAGCAATGAGTATTGGGCAGTGAGTACTGGGCAGTGAGTATTGAGCAGTGAGTATTGGGCAGTGAGTATTAAACAGTGAGTATTGGGCAGTGAGTATTGGGCAGTGAGTATTGAACAGTGAGTATTGAGCGGTGAGTATTGGGCAGTGAGTATTGGGCAGTGAGTATTGAACAGTGAGTATTGGGCAGTGAGTATTAAACAGTGAGTATTGAGCAGTGAGTATTGGGAAGTGAGTATTGGGCAGTGAGTATTGAGCAGTGAGTATTGGGCAGTGAGTATTGA
>NW_022103896.1:3068458-3076056 GCF_000313985.2 Echinops telfairi
AGTGATTATTAGATGGTGAACATTAAACTGAGTTTTGAGCAGTAAGTGTAAGGTTGGGACTGGGGGGCTTTCCTGGTGGGTAGCCCTGGCAGTGCCTCTGGGTCTCTGTGCACTTATCTCTTTATCTCACCTTCTCCCCACCCCCAGTGATGAGGTTTAGGATTCCTCCCCCCTCCCCGCTGTGCCACCCACAGGGACAGGGCGAGGTCACCGACATACACTTAGGGGCACCCTGGGACCCTCGCAGGCTCTGAAGAAGGCCAGTTTTCCTTGACTGAGGTCCACCTGTCCCTGAAGCGGCACGGAGAGGCCAGCGTGGAGGGCCTCCGCAGCCAGCTGGTCCTGGAGCACCTGCAGCTGGCACCCTTGCAGTGGGGTGAGTACAGGGGTGCAGACCTCGAGCAGGGGCACAGGCCATGGGGGGGGGCAGGGCCATGTGGGGCGCAGTCCTGGGCTATCGAGGTGACAGGCCACAGCTGCAACCTGGCGCGGGTTGGCGCAGATGACCATCTGTCCATGCAGCAAGTTTGTCCTGTCTGGCGGCGAGCTGGGAGGGATGCCTCCAGGAGCAGTGGCCTTGGCCAGCCGCCTTTCCAGGAGGGGTATGTCCTGCCCAGGCCTATGGGAGGTCGGGCCGTTGGGGGGCTGCCTTCCCGTCTCTGCCTGGTTCTCTGGCATGGGCATCCGCGGCTTCTCATTCAGTCCCACAGAGGCCGCCCTGATTGAACTCGTTAGTCACTGTTAGCTGCGGTGGAGTGAGCTCTTGTGTGTGGAGTATCCTCCTCCCCCCCCCTCCACACACACAGCAGAAAGGAGTGTAGGCCGGTGGTCACTGGACACTGCAGAGTTTGAGCGCCTGCTTCTGTCACACCAAGGATGCTGACTCGGCTGGTGCCTTCCTTAGGCGCAGTGACTGAGAACCCAGCCAGCCAGGCGCCATGGGGAAGGGGCCGCCTTCCTGCTTCATGGTGGTCTGTGTTGGGTCAGGTCGGACAATGGGTCATCAATGTCTAGCTCTTCCTGGTCATTTTATCCGAGAAGTCCTTGAGAGGTAGTATCAGGTCCTCTACCCAGAATCCTCGCTGCCCGACCCCTCCTAGTGAGGGCTGTCAGGACTGGGTGATGGTCAGCAGGGGCTGGGGGTGAGGACCCCTGCTGAGTTTCAGGGTCCTGGAGCGTGGGGGCGGTGTGTGTGTGTGTGTGTGTGTGTGTGTGTGTGTGTGTGTCTGGAGAGCCAGCACCCCCTCCGTACCCGGCAGGGCCGCAAGCTGCCTCAAGGTGCCCAGAGCCCCTGTGATGCATGCTGACCCTCTCCTCTCTCCCAGTAACTTAGCAACGGCACCAGCTCAGGCTTCCCCTCCCCACAAAAAAAGAACTGCTCCTCTCCAAGTGTCAGTCAGCACTCCTGCGCTCCGCTGGTCCGGCCGGGTGGAGGGAGGCCGGTCAGTCCTGGTCAGCCGGGTGGAGAGTGAGTTGCAAACATACCAGTTTGTTCTACCTTATTACTTAGATTGTGTAGGTCTGAAACCACCTTACCTGCGCCTCTCTTGGGGACTCTGAGTGGCGAATTACGATCACGGCAGCTGTGTGTCCGTCCACCTGTGACGTGTGCGGTTCAGAGGCTGTGATCCGTTGGAGGGATTGGGTAGATCCCAACGTACCACCCTCCCCCAGGCGTGTAAGGATTCACACTTGCATCTCTGTTGCTCTGTTGTACGAGGTCGAGTCTTGTCCACTTACCCAGCCTCTGTCACATGTGCTTGACCCAGGTGTCACCCTTGTCTGGCCTGAGCAGGGCGGGCATGCTACCTTCTTGTTTGTCTGGCTGGCCCTTTGTCCATCTGTATTTTAAACCTTTGAGAATCATGTGTGCTGGGGGGAAGGGGATGCTCTTGGATAAAGCAGTTAGTTGATTGGCCTTTGTGAAATAACTCCAAAGACCCTTCCCCCATTTCCGAGCTGCCTTGGGCCACCTACACGCGGATGTGAACACGGATCGTTTGCAGAGCTGCAGAAAAGACCCAAGTACCGTCTGGAGAAGGCTTTCTCTTCTTCATCGAGCCATTTCAGAACAGCGTCTGGCCCAGTGTCCCCAAACTCCTTGGGGTGTTTTCCTCCCGATCAGGCGTCTCCTCCCCCGCCCACAGCGCAGCAGTCAGAACCAGGACACGAGGAAGGTACGCTAGCACCCCTCCCACCTGCGGTGGCCCAGCCCCCGGCCATCCCAGAGCAGGGCTGAGCTCCCGCTCCCAGGCAGGGGGCTTCTCTAGTGTCCCCAGGGGCCTCCCAGCCAGCAAGCAGCAGGGGCAGGGCCCACCTCATCCACGGAGAGCCGGTGGCTCTGCTGTGGGTGGTTTGGCATTTTCCTGGGAAAGGGGGCTTCACAAGGCTCAAGGAAAACTGGGGTGGGAAGATCACGGGCTCTTCTCACCATGCTTTCAAACCCAGACCGAGCTCGGTGCCTCGAGCTGATGAGAAGGTACAGTGAGGAGGACAAAGGAGAGCTGTCCCCGGGTTTCCAGACCGTCACCGCGCGGGAGCAGAAAGGCCCGTCTTCTTCCTGCGGAGCCGCTGGTGGTTTCCAACTGCCCACCTTGCAGATGGCAGCCCAACCCTAACCCCTACGCCACCAGGGGGGCTTCACATAGAAAAACAGAACGGACAGATCACGGAATGTCCCGCCAGCCTTCTGGAGCCCCCTCTGGGGGGGTGTCGGAGTCCAGCAAGCAGGCCGGCTAGGCTAGTGTCCTACTCACCCCGTGGACCTGAGCCCCACGGGCCCCGAGGGACCCCAGGGCCCAGTGGGGGGGCGCAGGGCGCCCAGGTTACCCAGCCTGTCGGCCCTGGCAACATCCGTAGCACTGTCTGCTGAGCTCGGGCCTCAGAACCCAGCCTGTGTCAGCGTCTCAGGGCTGTTCCACCCCAAAGTCAGAAAGTGAATTTCTAGATCAGCAGCAGCTAAAAATAGGTGGCGGGGATTTTTGTCTTTCTTCAGTTTGATTCTCTACAAGATAGAACCTTTGCTTTCTTGTTTAACCCTCGGGCCACTGTCTCCCAGGAGGCTGGGTCTCTGGGGGTCCTGTAGCCCCTTGGGCCCTAGATGGGAGGGCTTGGCAGTAACAGGTACGTGGGGGTCAGAGAGAAGGGCCACAGGCCATCTGGCGGCCTCTATGCCTGGAGGCCCCTCGTCCTCCTGTAGTGGAGACATGGCCTGTTTCATCCCCTCACTGCATCAACCCCAGAAGCTGAGAGCCCTGTCAGGGCTCAGAGAAACTCAAGCCTAGAGCGTCTTTGTGGTCACGCTGCACCGGGGAGTAACTGCAAAGAGGCCGGGGCTCTGGGCGCCAGCCTGGACCCCTGGTTCGTTCCATGGCTGAGCAGACCAAGGAGCACGTGGCCTGGCCGCCTCCCCGCAGCATCCCAACTCAGCAGCTTGCAAGGTGGGGTAAGGGGCACCCAGGTTAGGGAGCCACCAGCTCCAGTTTAAGGGAGGCCCTGGGAAAGCCAGTCTGTGTGACCTGGAGCGGTCAGTCCTCTGAGCTCGCCAAGCCTGTGACCTGGAGCTGCGGGACCACAGCCTACTGGGGACTGGCACCGACAGTATGTCCCTCTATAGCTCTGCCACCCAGAGGGCGGAGCTTGGCTTCAGGAGAGCCCCCGGGGCCTGCTGGCCCCTCAGCCAGACAGACTCTCACCAGGTCCTGCCCTGAGAGCCAGGAGACAGGATGCATGCAGCGTAGCCTGACTAGCCACTGCCCCAGTCTCTCTGTGTTCCCTGGCTTGGAGATGCATCACCCCCACCCTCCACCCCCCACCCCCGTCGTCACGTGGCAGTCTTTTGCCTGTCCCTCTGTGTCCCTGTTCTCCTTCTAAGGACACCAGTCATATTGGACCAGGGCCCACTGTACTTCCCTAGCCTCCCTACTGTTGACTGGCTCCCCGTTGCCCCTGCAGCCCCAGTGAGTCTGAGTCATGTGGGCTGGAGCCAGGCCTCCCTCGAGTGCTGCTGTGCCCCTAACCCTGATCGCAGGGCATTGTAACAAGTCCTCCTCACCTTCTGTGTCCCTATATCCGGCACCAGGGTTGCATCTGCAGTGTGTGCCCAGGGAACTGGAGCCGAGTGAGTGCCCTGGGGCCATCTGTGGTGGCCACACATGGCTGCCCTCTCCAGCAGTCTCATCATACTTCACAGCCGCCTGGTGGACCCCACGCGCTGGCAGCCCACCCACTGGCCGCTGTCCTCTCCACTGCTGCATGACCGCACCTTCTGTCCGGCCAGCTTTGCTTGCGTCTTACCCCTGGGCCTCTGCCCATTCTAGACACTGGGAGTCTTGTGCCAGCCAGGCATGGCTGGATTGCCAGCTAACCCTCCCAGCACTGAGTCTTGGGAGGGGGTGTCACTGTGAGAAGCTGGTGGGCCATGCCACTGTGTTAGCTCCATGCTTCATCCTATGTCCTTGAAGCCCCAAGGAGGCCGTCAGCCTCTGGGGAGGGGACGACTGAGTCTCCAGCCCATGAGCGTGCACCATCAAACTGCCAGAAGGACTCCGGGACAGTTTGGGCTAAGTTCCAGTTCTCTCCCAGAGCCCCACTTTTGCCTGCTGCCTGCATCATTCAGTATTTTCACCATAGAACCTTTCAATATAGAAAATTCAGGCTTGAATTTTTTCCTTGAATTCTCTCAGCTTAAGAGACAACGAGCGGGCTCTTCCCTCTTGGCTTTCTACCTCGAGGTCTTCCGCACCCTTCATGATCGTAGCCTACTGGCTTTGTCTTCTCGAGCTGCGCTTTGGGCTTTGTCTTCTCGAGCTGCGCTTTGGGCTTTCCCATCCAGCCCTTTGACTGCGGCCTCCTTCATTTGCTCTAGCTACTCTGCGACGGAGAGCACGTTTCAGGGTCTCTTGTGTCAACCATGCTGATCTTTCTTTCTTTCCTGACTCATTAGCGACCTTTGCATTCTTCATGAATGATGGTCCTGGTGTGCCTCCAGGGCTCATCAGGTCTTCTGCCATTAGTGCTTGTGTCAGTCCAGGCTGACCAAATCCATGGACGCTCATGTGTGCATAAGAGAAGTTTTCTATCCAAGAGTAGTTGCATATTAAGACAACATCCCTGCCCCAGTCCAGATCAAGTCCATCAGTCCGATATTTGCCCATATGTCCGATACCAGTCTATAAATTCTTCTTCAGACTCACACAGCCACATGCAACGATGCCGAATACAGGAAGAAAGATCACAGGCCAGTGGGTGGAAAGTCTTATGGATCCAATGGTGGTGGAAGCATCTCAGCACTGGCATGGGTCTCCATATGGCTCCTCCAGCATCAGGGCTCTGGCTCCATCAGCATGGCTCCATGTGTCTTGTCAGCAGGAAGACAAGCAAGTGGGTTCCACCTCCAGCCAGGGAGGAAGACTGGAGTTCCCAGAATCCTCAGGAGAAGGCCACGCCCACATAGAGGCTTCACTGGCTATGACCTGATTGACAGGCTAGACTCCGCCCCTTCCCTCAAGGTGACAGGAGGTGCTGTCCCTGCCACAGAGTTCAATGCATCAAATCTGTTCTTGAGATGCTCTCTCAAAACTCAAGTGGGTTAGGTCCTATTTTGGGTCTCGGGGACTTGCTTTAATTTTCTCAGCTTCAACCTGAACTTACAGATGAACAACTGATGGTCCATCCCACAGTCGGCCACTGGCCTGGTTTTCTCTGTGGATACCGAGCTTCTCCGTTGTGCCTCCCTGCAGATGCCGCCTGTTTCATTTCTGTGTTCCAGCCAGAGAAGTCCACGTGTGTCATCACAATTTGTGCTGTTGGAAAAAGATATTTTCTGTGCGTTAAGGGCCGGCTGGTCACCTCCTTGCCTGGCCCCCTCCCAGCCCTGGCTGCAGACTCCCTCTCCCTGAGCCGGCCCCACATCTCCCTCACACTTACTTCCCCTGGCCGCGCTGGCAGCTTTTAAAACCTGGAAAAGGC
Organism: Echinops telfairi; assembly: GCF_000313985.2. NCBI lineage: Eukaryota > Metazoa > Chordata > Mammalia > Afrosoricida > Tenrecidae > Echinops > Echinops telfairi. Next base: position 3,074,429 of record NW_022103896.1, read on the forward strand.
TGCCAGTGAGCGCTTGTTGCGCTAAAATAAGGCTTGGGCACCTGGTGTGACCACCTACAGATTCTGGAAGGCGCAGTTCAGAGCCGAACCCTCTCTGCCTCACTGCTTACAAGACCGTGGGGAGGGTACCAGTGGGGGTGAAGCTTTGACACCATGGCAGCTGCCCTAGGCTCCCATCTCTGGGTTAGGGTATCAGGGGGGTGGGGGGTGGTGCACAGCAATGCCCTGGCAGACTGCCCTGGGCGCCCATCTGGGGGACAGCTGAGGAGGGCCTGGGCACCGGGGCCCCTATGCACACACACACACACACACACACACACCTCCCGTGGTGGCAGCACCCAGAAGCTCCTAGGCTAAGAGACAGCGGTTGGGTTGTCTGTGGGGTGAGGTCTGGCCCCCCAGGACTGAGGCATGTCTGTCTGGGATTGTGTGCAAGCTGCTGGGGGGTGGGGGGGGCAGGGATTGTGCGGCAGTGGGGGATGGGGGTGGTGGCAGGGGGCACCCATGGACCTCTGAACATCTGGGAGCCCCTCACAAGCCTGGGGCCCTTCCAGGCACTCTGTCTGCCCTGGGGCTCTCACCCCACCAACTGCTGTCTTTGGTGGCGAGGTGGTTAAGCACCAGGCTGCCAACCCTAGGTTCAGGCCCCCAGCCGCTTCTCAGGAGGAGGAGGAGGAGGAGGCAGGCTGCCTCTGTGAGCAGGGTGCAGTGCTACTCTGTCCTGGAGGGGGGATGTCACTGGGAGTCCAGTGGACCTCTCTTTGTAAGAGGGGGTGTTCAGCAGCCCTAGCACCCCATGGCCACCCTAAGGGGCACTCAGAGGCCCTCAGGTGTCAGCTTTGTGCACATCAGCCCCACCCCCCACCCTAGTTCTGCTGTGCCTGGACCCCACTGTGGAGACAGAGTGGCTGGTTGGGGAGCCCTGGACCTGATTGGGGTAGGGGCCCTTGGTGCCCAGGCACTCAGCCACAGCTCTCTGCCCCTGTTCAAACAGGTGGCACGTGTCTTTTGGAAAGCAGACCCTGCTCGGAGCCTAATCACAGGCCTCAGAGGCATTAATTAGCTGGAAGAGCCAGTTTCCCAATGTCCTTGTGGGCCACGCTAGGCACATTTCAATGGAGCCAGCCCAGGCCCAACAACCCTGGTATCCAGCACCAGCACCTTCCCTGGGGGCTGGGCACCCCTCCCAATTAGCTTTCCGGCCCCAGGCCCCTTCAGGACTACCACCTCCTCTCATTCCGTCTAACTGCCCCACACCTGCCTCTCACCGCCACCAGGACCTGGCTCTGGGGTCAGCCGTGCAGGGACCTTTAGCCCAGCAAGGAGAGTGGGTCCACGGGAGGGTCCCATGCCTCCAACCCTGGTGAGCTGTGGCAGCTTGCTGACCCTTGCCCTACCTAGCCCCACTGGGAGTCGGGTGGGAGGAGGTCAGAGGTGCTAAGCACAGGATCTCCAACCTCTGTCCTCCATCCAAGGTCACTTGTGATGCTGGCCCTAGGGCTCTGGACTCAAGGTCACTCCCCACTATACCGCCTCACGTGCCTGAGGGCTGAGACTGTAGGGAGGGGCGGAGGCCTGACCGGCCAGTGTCCCTGGGATCGGGTCCCTGGTGACCCTGCTTCCCCAGC
>NW_022103896.1:3076351-3081922 GCF_000313985.2 Echinops telfairi
CCGTACCCGCTCTGGAGCCCCGCTGCCCAGAGGCCAGGGTCTGGGGAAGATCCTGCAGATGGGCCTGCATCTCCCATGTACCCAGTGACTCCCATAGGCAGAGTGTCCAGCCCTCAGGACCCTTTGTGGGGGCAGGGGGGATGTGGCTGGGGCCAAGCTGTAGCCCTGGACAGGCAGCCCCTGGGAGGCTGTCCCTGCCCCAGGAAGCCCCCCTTCCCCAAGGGTGAGGCTCAAATAACCCTCCTTGCTTACAGGTGGCCTGGGGCCAGCTAAGCCCATGCCTGCTGGGCACCCCGCCCCCTCTCGGAACATCCTGGGCAGAGGCCAGCTTGTGCACGCACGTGGGCAGACAACAGCCACTAGGACACGCAGGGCCTCGGCACACAGTACAGGGAGCCCCAGGCAGGGCTCAATTGAGAAGCAACATCAGAGTTAAATCGTTGCTGATTTCTGACTATTCATCTGATAACGGCTTGGGGAAGATGGACATATGTACCCTGGTTCCAACTTAGCAAGTTTAGACGTGACTTCCAGGGAGCTAGACGGTCCCCAAAGGGGTGAGGGCAGCAGGGGCCACAGCCCCAGGAGACCTTTGGTGGCAGAAAGCTACCCCAGGAGGAAGTCAGCTCCCTGCACCCTGGGCCCTGGTTGTCTTTCATGTGGGGACAGCAGTCCTAGTTTCCAGGAGAAGGGACACTCGAGCTGGCCCTGTGCTTGAGCTGCGTTGGTCCTTGAGGCTGGTGGCAGAAGGAAGTGTCACTCCCTGACCTGGGTGAGCCCACTGTTGCCACCCCTGCGCAGACACCCTCCACCCTCCCCCACCCCCCGCAAGGGCACCGCTCAGCTGGCTGGCTCTCTGCTTTACCAATCCTTCCTGGCCCCAAGGAGGCGAGCTGGAGTGTCCCCATCCACACGCCCCAGGGGCTTTCTGCTGAGCGCCCCCCAGGACAGACCTGCTGCCTCTTCAGGCAACCAGGGCTGCTCCATGCCCCTCGCCAGCAGCGTGGCCAGAACAGATCACTCCTTCCGCCACCTCCTGGTCCACTGCTCTGCTTCCGCATGCGCAAGACCCGCGCCTTGGGTCAGGCAGTCCTGCCTCCCGCAGACACAGAGCAGCTCCTCACCTCCCCCGCCGCTGAAACGAGCCAGCAGAGACTGTGCTGGGTGGCCGTGCTCCCTCGAGCCCTGTTGGGTCCGCATTGTCCTCTGGATGCGACCTGGCCTTGCCGGACAGCAGCGTGCCACAGTGCAGTCGGGTTCAGGGTGCTTTTGAACAACTTTGAAAAGTGGTCAGGGTGCAGGTCCAATGGACGGGCGGCACACAGAGCACATTGAAAGTGTCCGGTGTGATCAGTTCTGACCAAGTGCACCCTGCCCCCCCTCCCCATAACCACACCCACACACAATGAAGTAAGTAAGTGTGGTGCCGCACCCCAAGTTCCCTCTTGGTCCTTTGTAATGACTTCCCGGGTAGCACTAAAGGCCAGAAATGTACGTTCGAATTCAGAACACCGACGCCCAGGGAAGGGTTTCTTTCTCTGGGCCCTGGTGGACGGTCCCAGTCCTTTTTCAGCTCCTCGGACCCTGGGTGACATCCAGGGGACATCGTCCACCCGCTCATGCTGGCTTGTCTTGCTCCATGCCCTCTCTGCTCTCTTGGTGCCAGGGGGCTTCAGAAAGTCCGTGGAAATACTCCATTACCATCTCACGCTGTCTTCCCCCCTGGACTTTTTGGTGTACCCCGTTTCTCCAAAGTGACCACACTGATAGGGCCTCATTAACATACGAACAAACACCGGCCCCCCTTGTGGGACCACACCCGCAGGGATCGGGATCGGGATTGGGATCGGGTCAGGCTATGGATCTCAGTTCATTCTAGACCACCAGGCAACCACCGGCCTCCTCTCTGCCCTGCAGAAGGATGTGCGTCTTCTAGAACTGTCCCATGGATTCTCCGCAAAGTGACCTTGAAATTCACTCGTGTCGTTGCCCGTCTCCGCACGCGTGTTCCTTTCCTGTTGCTGTGTGCTGGTCTCTCGTACACACTCACTGACGGAGAGACACCCGGGCCACTTCCAGTCTGGGCTTGTGCTTGGCGGGGTTCTCGAGAGAAGCAAGCCCAGGCACCCTGGTACGTGTTGTCTGCAGAGAGATTCACGTCAAGGAATGGCTCACACTCGGGTTCAAGGTGGGCTTCTCCTGGCAGGCGGAAGCCGACCAACAGGAAGCAGAGACAGGTAGGCGGCTGCAGAGATCTGAAGTTGGCCGAATGAATCCACTGTCAATAGTCCCACTAATCGTGATGGCACCTGGAGTCGGCAGGTGAGGATGTAGCCAGAGATCAAGGAACCAGCTCTGGCAGAAGGCGGAGGCCAAAGAGAATTTGGCTGTGCTCTGTCTTCCTCTAACGAAAAGGTCTGTGACACCAGGGAGGTGTGGTCAGGCTGGGACACAATGGTCAGGTTGAGCTCGGCCCCTCCCCTTACCCAGGCATGTCTAGTGGACAGCACGAGGTTATTACAAACGCAGTGACTTCGAGTGTCTATGGCAGGGTCTTTGTGTGGGCATGTGCTTTGGTTCCTCTTATTTTTTTTTTTTAACAAAAAGAACACATTCGTTTAGCTATTCTAGGTCTTCTGCATGTCTATTTGAAACCAGGAATCAACTTGTCAATTCCATGAAAAAAAAGCCTAGTGGGATTTTGATTGGAGTTGTGTTGATTCTTGAGATCAATCTGAGGAGGTCTGGCAGCTTAGCAACTTGGCTTTTTCTTGCCTGTGAACAGCAGTGGTGGTGCACCGTGGGTTAGCGTGGAGCTGCTCCCCTGAGGTCAGCGGTCGGAGCCCAGCCGCTGCGCCGAAGGAGAAAACTGAGGCTGTCTGTTGCTGTAAGGCTCGACACCGCAGAGGCGTCGAGCGGCAGTGTACCCCGTCCTATAGGGTCACTCGATAGGGTCACTCGGAGTCAGAGTTGGCCCCGAAAGCAGTGAGTTTGTCATTTGGATTTTATCTGTGAACAAGGTCTAGCTCTCCATCAGGATGCCTCCGGGTCACATCTCACCCTTTTATGGGTGTCTTGTCTCCTCACACACCTTCAGTCAGCTTTACCCCAAAGCAGTTCATATACTTGATGAGCTACTGGATGCTACTGTGTTTTGTTCAGTTTTTATTTGAATTTCCAGTAATCCATTGTTAGTCTGGATCCTGCAACCTCACCAAGCTCACGGATAGTTCTAGTAGCTCTTTGGTGGATCCCATTGTATTTGCTACAAAGTCACTCGTGCCCTCCTCCGAGTGCGACAGCGGTTCCACTTCTTTTCCCGTTGGGATGCCTCCTCGTGTCGTGCTGGCCAGCACTCTCAGTACAGGGTGGAGACAGGATGGTCACCTAGTTACTGATCTGAGTGGGGAAGTCCCGAGTCTGTCCCTGTCAGGCATGCATGCCACTGTAAGTTTTCAGAGACGTCCTTTATCCCACTGAGGAAGTTCCCTTCCATTCCTGGTTTGATGAACGTATTAATTCAGAATGAATACTAGATTGTCATATGCTTTTTCTGCATATATGGAGATGATTATGGGATTCTTCTTTTTCAGCCTGGTCAATCTGGTGAATTGCATGGATTGATGTGTAACTACTGAACCAACCTTGCATTCCTGGAATAATAATGGAACGATAATGCCATATAATCCTTTGGATATATTATGTAATTCTAGAGCCCCAGAGGTGCAGTGGGTTAGGCATTGGTTTGCCAACTTCAAGGTCAGTGGTTCAAACCCACGAGTTGCTCCACTGGAGAGAGAGACAGCACTGAGACCTCTGTCCTGCAGGGTTGTTATGAGTTGAAATCGATCCAGCAGCAGTGAAGTCACTACTTTTTTGGGAACTTTTCCATCTCTTGTTTATCTAGCCGATTGATCTGTCCTTGACTCTTTCTCATAAAGTGCTTGTCTGGTTTGGGCAGCAAGATCATCCCGGGCTCCTTGAATGAATGGAGACGCGTTCTCTCCGCTTCAGGTTTATGGCAGGGTTTGTGTGACGTTTCAGTGGATTAATCTCGGTCTGGAGTTTCTATAAAGAGAAATAGGGCTTGGGCACAAGTTCAATCCAGGGCTATTCCGGTGGTCATGTTCTGCAGTGAGCGTTCTTTGTGTATGTTTCCAGGGATTGATCCATTTCAACGGCGTGGTCAACGTTAGTGACGTGATGCTGTTCAAAATGCCTCCTCTCTTCCCCTTAGTGATTATCAGGCGTCCCTGATGTCGTCTCGCTCATCCTGATACTGATCCCTGGTGTCTTCCCTCTCTTTTCCTGACTCCTCCGACTAGCGGGTTATTAATTCTATCGATCGCCTCATGGGCCCAGCTGTTGGCTTTGTTGGGTTGTCTCGATTTTCTGCCCTTTGTTTCATTGATTTCCACTTTGCTGTGTAGTCTTTTCTCTCTTCTCCTAACTTGGGCTTTGTTGATTTGCTCTTTGTCTGGTTTCTGAAAGTGGACGCTGAGGTCACCTATGGGAGAAACTTCTTCTTAGATACGAGGGGACTTCAAAAAGTTTGTGGAAGAAAATGGAATCCAAAGAGAGTGGGGCTTTGGCCCGAGCTCGCTGAACCCCCTCGGGGGCACACCCTGCGGTGCGTGTCCCTGAGAGCACTGCTCCCACAGCTGGTCACGCGTTTGGGGGTTTGTGTTTGCAGTGTCCTTCTCAAAATGCTTTCTGATTACCCTCCCACTTGAGGGTGGTGGCGAAGGGTGTTGATCAATTTTTTCAATCTTTTGAGATGCCCGCCCTGCCCCGAGAACCCATCTGTTGGTTGATTTCTAATGAATCTCCATTGTCGTCGAAGAACGTACCTTGTATGTCTTGAACCCCCTAAACTATATTGGGATGTATTTTTTATGGCTGAGAATATTACCTATTTTGGTTAGACTTCAATTAAATGCAGTCTGTTTTTAGGGAGATTGAGTCTACACATCCCAGTTGGGCCAAGTGGTGTGATATGTCCTTGCCAGTCCTTTGTGGGCATGTCGATGTTGGCGCTGGCTCGTGGTGTCCATGTCTGAGACAGACGGGGCTTGGGGCCACAGCCGGAGCTCTGTCGTGGTTCTGCTCGCAGCCCTCTCAGATTTTGCTTCACATTCTCAGAACTCCACGGTCAAGGCTGTGCACATGGAGGATTCCGAGGTCCTTGGAGCACATCGATACTGTGTGATGTGCTCTGTACACGAGTTAGGATGGTGTTCGTGTGCATGCTTTACACTTGAGCTGCCCTGTGCTGTTGGGTAAACACTGGACTGCCAGCCACAGGAGTTGTGCTTTTGACCCCCCATCACCCCTTGGGAGGAAGAAGGGACCTTGTGATCGCATAAAGCTTTGCTCCCTCAGGAACCTGGCCGGTACCAGGTAGCTGTGAGTCAGACACGCTCGATGGCCCTGGAGTGCTTGTATGCCTTTTTTTTTTTTTTTTAAATTTTTAAAATTATTTATTTATTTTTTAAACATTTTATTAGGGGCTCATACCACTGTTATCGCAATCCATACACACATCAATTGTGTAAAGCGCATTTGTACATC
>NW_022103896.1:3083914-3089653 GCF_000313985.2 Echinops telfairi
CATCCTTTGAGATAAATTTTTCTCGGGGGAGGGGCAGGCATTTCTGGTAAGCAGCGTGTGGCTGGGTCTTGCTTTTAAAAACCATCTTCTCGGATCATCCTGCCTTTTAATGAAGGCCGTTCCCACTTCCCGTGCTTGCTGACACTGTGAGGCGTCTGTCTGTCATCTTGCTCTTTATGTTCTGTTTGTCCCAACAGCTCCTTCTTTCCTCTCCCTCTCTGTCTTCCTTCATGGGAGCCACTGCACTTGTTTTTATTGGTTTTAATATTCTTATAACTTCATTTTAGCTCCTATGTTGGCTTATTAGTAAGGTGACCAGAAGTCCCGCTTTTGGCGGGACAGTCCCGATTTTTAACAATTTTTCCTGCGTCCCGCGACATTTTAAAAAAGTCCCAATTTTTGGAAAGAATGCACGACAAGCTAGGGTATACAGTTTTCAGCTTCCAAGTGGCTATTTCGCCAGGATATGAGTTTTATCAATGGTGTCCTGCTTTTGTCCCACTTTACCAATGTTAAAATCATACCATTACATGACAGAGAACTGCCACAAACCCAAGAGTCTGTGGAATGAGAGAGCTCCTTGCCTATGTCAGATAGAACTTGGCTGACAGCGGACAGGGCCGGAAAGCTGTTTGCCTGCCTTTCATTGACCGGCTACAAAGGCATTCTGCAGAACGACAGCACAGCTTGTGAAGAATGGGGATCACAGAACACATCACTGTGCTCATGAGAACCTGCACATAACCCAGAGGCAGTAGTCCAAACAGCCAAGGGGGTGTTTCCTGGTTTCCAATCAGGAAAGGTGGGTGGGTTGTGCCTTCTCACCATCCTCCTTCAATCTGTCGCTGAGCACAAATAATTTGAGAAGCTGGATACTACGGCGTCAGGACGGGGAGGGTGGGGGGGCTCATTAACGCCTGCACTATGCAGAGGACACAGCCTTGCTGGCTGAAAGCGGAGGACTTGAATCCCTTGCTGATGAAGATCAGAGACCACAGCTTTCAGGATGGATTTCACCTCAACAAACACAAAGCCCACGTCTTCACAAGTGGACCCCACCGCTTCACAATGGATAGGAAAGCTCGACCTTGTGAAGGAGCTCATTGCACTTGGGCTCTCAGTCAGTGTTCACGGAAGCAGCAGTCAAGAAACCAAAGGGTGCACTGCACCGGGCACATCCGCCACAAAAGGACCTCTTTGAAGTGCTGAAAAGCCAGGCTGTCCCTTTCAGGACTAAGGTGTGCCTGACCCGAGCCGTGGTATTTTCCATGGTCTCACATCCGCGCCGAAGTTGGACAACGAATAAAGAAGACAAAAGAAGGACGTGTGGATTTCAGTTAGGGTGCTGGTGGGGCCCGAGGAATATGCCACAGACTGCCGCGAGAGCGGGCAGCTCTATCCCGGCAGACATACAGCCAGAGCGGCCTGAGAAGCAAGCAAGGGGAAACTTCGTCCCATGTCCGCTGGGCCTGTTGTCAGAAAGGACCATCCCCGGAGAAGGGCATCAGGCTTGGTGGAAGAGAGGAAGACCCTCAAAGAACTGGATTAGCTGCACAGCGGGTTCCAACAGAGCCCTGGTGGCGAGGACGGCGTAGGCGACGGGGCAGTGCTTCACTGGAGGGCACACGGCCTCTGAGTCGTACCCAGGTCGCTGGCACCCAGCAACAACCTGTCTTTTCCTATGTTTCTGTCTTTTCTGTCCCAAGCTTTAATATTGTTTCAGACATTTTGCATGTCTGTTTTTGATAAAGGACCCAGACCGCTGATTGTTTAATTCAATCAATGAAGTTCAAACACACTTCCGGGCCTGCTTTCTATTGGTTTGGGGTTTGTTTTCTCTGAGCTCTCACAGTGAGCCGTAGTTTTCTGCGCCCCTGTGTGCTGGGTAGTCTTTGATTGGAGGCCAAACATGCTGAATTTCACCTCGTTGGGTTCTGCATCTAAATATCGTTGAGCTCTGTTCTGGGACACGGTTCAATTGCTTAGAAACAGATCCTTTGGTGTCTGGCTTTTGAGTTTTCCAGGCTGGACCGGATCACTGTGTACACGGAGGCTCATTATTCCCTGCTCCTAAGACAAGAGGCTCCTCAGAGCTCGGCTGGTGCCCTGGACTTCTGGTATTGCGGCTGGTGGCAAGCACTGTTCGGGGCTCTGTGTGGGCTCCAGGCACGGTTCCTTGTCACCTCTCAGACAGTTCTTCCGGCCGCCTCGGGCACTCTCCTCCCACAGGGTGTGGATCAGGCCATTGCTGAATGCTGCCGGGGACCCTCCACAGAGGCCCACGGCCCCTCTCTGCAGCTCCACCCACTCGGCATAAACTCCAGCCCCTCCATCGCCCCCGTGGACACTCAGGTCCAGCCGCCCATGTCGCAGTCTGCAGGGCTCACCCAGCCTGCATTCAGCGGACCTTGTTTCTACGAGTCTTTGACTCTCAGGGAAAGTCATCACTTGCCACGGCTGCCCAGGGACCAGGTCTTGAAAGCCGTGGTTGCGTTTATTCTAGTGTTTTCTCCTCCAATGGAGATGCGCATACTTCTTGTATTTAGATTTAGGGTCACTCTGTCGCAGTCTGGGCTGACAGAGGCATATCTCTGACTGTGCTTTGCTAAGGTTTTTGACTCGTCGAAAGGCAAGTGGCCGGAGGCCTCAGAATAAACGGCTCACTGAGGAGAGCTGCGTGGCCTAGGAGGAGGGCATTCACCGACCCACACATCAGTTCACTCAGGAAACACCAACCCTGAGAGGGCACAGGGCTTTGCTGGGACTTGGCTGGAGTCAGACCTAAGGAATGTTAGCCCAATCTCAGGAGAACTGCAGGGAAGAGGGTCCCCTTGTTACTCGCTCAGCAGACACATGATGGGCCCTCCGCAGCGCTGACAAACCTGTGTCACCACTGAGCAGGACACTTTCTGCTGGATGCAGAGCCCAGGGAGCACCCGCAAAGGCAAGGAGGAGGTGTGCCTGCTGGGGACCCCCCGGGGTAGCGCGGGGAGAGTCCCAGAGGAGGCAGCAGATGGGTGGAGCTTTGGGGGGTGATCATGGCGGGCAGTGACAGCGGGTGGCGGGCCCTGTGGTGTGTTCAGAATGTGGGAGTAGCCTGGTGTGTCTGGCGCTTGGGGCTGGACAGGGCCACAGGTGAGCTCAGGGCCGGCCAGTCCTGGGAAGCCCCAGGATGACTCGCTCTGGTGTCAACTTGTGAAGGGGTGGAGTCTAGCCTGTCAATCAGGTCACAGGGCTTGAGGAGGAAACCATGGGGGGCGGGGGGGGGGGGGGGGCGCTCCTCCCTGCCAGTGCAGGGGCACCGTGGTAAAATTGGATGCTTGCTTTTGTTGCTTGAAACCATTCTTGTTTTCCCCGAATTCAGGAACCTGATTGATGAAAATGCTCTCTGTTGGTGTGTGAGCTTGCTCTGCACCGATGAGCTGATCCACAGAGAGCTCTTGAAACTGTGTGTGCATGTGCCCTGCCAGGCACCCTTCATCTGTGCGAGCTGGCAGCCACAGGACATGCGGGGAGACTGGCGGGTAGCCCTGGGCAGCCCGCCCCGGGCTATCTTTAGCACTTGCAGTGGCTGGGCTGGGCTGGCAGCCATGGGAGGGAGGGGCCAGTGTGGGGCGTGGGCTCAGGGGACATGGAGAGAGCCCCCCCACCCCGACCCCCCAGCATGTGGCCCCCAGTAAGCTTCTCCAGACTAAGTGGGTGGAAGAAGTTGAGAGAGGGTTCAGGAAAGGAGGGAGGGGTGGGTCTCCAGGGGGCAGAGGTGCCGAGGGGATTCTCAGGGCAGGAAGCACATGGTGGCCTGTGGTAGTTACATAATCTGGTGTCAACTTGTGAAGGGGTGGAGTCTAGCCTGTCAATCAGGTCACAGCTTGATGACCTCATTTGGAGGTGCCCTGGAGATAAATAGCTCACTGGAGGCCAGACACACTCACTCCCTGCGAGACACTCCTGTTGAGAAGACACATGGAGCTACACTAGAACCCTGGAGTTGGAGGAGCCACGTGGAGACCCACACCAGCGCCAAGAGGCTTCCACCACCACAGGATCCACAAGACTTCCACCCACTGGTCTGTGATCTTCTGTATTCGGCACCATTGCATGCAGCATGAGTCCAAAGAAGAACTTGTAAACTGGTAATGGAAATATAAGCCACTTCCCAGCACACCCACCCAGGCTAGCTCTGCGGCGGTTCACCTGGAATCTTCCTGGGGCTTCCCCTCACCCTCATCTTTTCTTTAAAGGGACTCCCCCTGCTGTAGACACCCCATCAGAGGCACGGGGACCCCCTGCCACCCTGATCCTGCCTCCTATCCTGCTCACTGTCGCCCTGTCCTCGCCCTCCTCCCTCCGCCCATCCCAACACGACCTCTGCCTGGTTTCCTGGGGACTCGTACCCCGTCCCCTGCACCCACAATCCTTTTCCCCAAAACCTCCCCAGAGGCGATGCCCGTCTTCCTGGCCCCGCACCACCTCACTCGGTTGGGTTGTTGTGGTGAGCCGCCTGTGAGTCCAAGCCGCCATCCGGGCGTGCTCAGCACCAGACCCCTGCCGTCCTCGTGACCCCCGGTCCCGAATGTCCCCTGTGGCTGTGTGCCAGTCCATCTCCTGGGACCCAGACTGCAGAGGGGAGGGGATTTGGAGGGGCACCCCCCCTTTCTCCTCAGGTCCCCATCAGGGACGGTCGACCTGAGGCCACCCAAGTCCTGAACCTGTGCCCCCGCTTGCCTGCCTCTCCAGGGCACAGCCACTCCCCAAGGGAGCCCGCAGCCCTCACGACCTGAACGTACCACCCCCGACGCCCCGCCCGGACTTCCAGGAACAGAGCTCCGAGTCTCCTCTGAGGAACAGCTGTCTGTGGCCAAGGACATTTTTCCCGCCCAAACCCACTGCCGTCGAGTTGATCCCAGCCCATGGGGACGCCGCAGGGGCTCCCGTGGGATCATGCCGGGGGCAGGCAGCCTCATCTTCCCTCTAGGAGCAGCTGTGGGAATGGGTGATGTGATGATGGTCAGCGCCCTGACCCTTGAGCCCCTGGGCTGCACGGAACCCTGGAGCTTTCCTGACGTGGCCACAGTCCGGCCTCCCTGCCACCTGCTCTTCCGAAATGTGACCTGGCCACTGCCCCACCTCCCCCACCCCTGACCACCACCGCTAAGAAACGGAGTCTGCTTCTCTGTCTCCCCGAAATCTGGGCATGCCCTGAGACTTCTTTGGCCAATAGGAGATGGCGAGCAGGGTGCTGTGGGCCTTGCCTTTCACTTGGCCGGCAGCTTCTACCCTTTGCCTCTTGTGAGTCACCCTCGACAAAAGGAGCATGGACACCCAGGGTCCAAGCGTGGACAACCTGCATGCCCAAGCCACACAGAGAGGCCCTGCAGAATGAGGTCACCTCCCGAGCGCAAGAGAACAGAACAAGGAAGAGGACAGGACTTTGCTGGCCGCACAGATGAAGAAGCCATTCTGGAAGTGGATCCTCCAGCCACAGCCCCATCAGACGTGTGTTAGTCCGGGCAGACTAGAGAAACAAATCCAGAGACACTCATGGGTGTCTCAGAAAGAGCTTCATATCAAAGAGTAATTGTGTATTAAGAAAACATCCCAGCCCAGTCCAGATCAAGTCCATAAGTCTGATATTAGTCCATATGTCCAATACCAGGCTGTAATTCCTCTTTAGACTCATGCAACACATGCAATGATGCCAAATGCAGGAAGATCACAGGTCAGTGGGTGGAAAGTCTT
>NW_022103896.1:3091268-3092460 GCF_000313985.2 Echinops telfairi
GAGCCAGAACTCACGTGGCCACTGTGTGTTGCTGGATGAGCAGTCCGGCACCCAGACTCAGGGCCCACCCGGGGCACTGCCCCCTCCTCTGATGGAGAGCCACGGGGCGGGGCATTAGGCTGGCTTGATGCAGGTCCCAGAGCAGAGACTTGTCATTGCTCTGGGCGAGCCAAGGACCTTAGAAGTCACCCGCGTGCAGGTATGGGGCAGACCGGTGTGTGCGCGCTCGCGTGTGTGTGGAGGGTGGGCTGGGAACAACACCCTACATATGCAGAGAACTCTGCACCACAACGTCTCGTGGGCCGGCATTTCAAGACAGGTCTCCGGGCGGCGTTCCCCGGTCTCCGCAGCCGAGACTCAGGCCTGGTTTCCAGGACTCTCTCCGAGGCTCCGAGGCGTCCGCTGCCTTTGGGTGGAACCGAGTGCAGAGATCATGCCCTAGCTTGGCCCCAGGTGGGGGTGGGCGGAGTGGGGCAGGAATGAGGTCACAGAGCAGCATGTGGGGGGCAGGGCAGGTAGCCGGAGGGCAGGCAGGACGGGGAGGACACCCTGCCGGCCCTGGGGCTGCTGGGCCTCAGGCCCACTGCCCGCCCCAAGGGACTCCCATCAAGGTACCCACCTTGAGGCCTGCCAGGAGTCTGATCCAGGGTGCGGTCCCCAGAGCCCCTGAAGGCCTGAGCCTCTGTCCCTCCCACCGGACACGGCGGTGAGAGGACAGGGGCTCCCAGTGAACTGGATCCTCTGGGCTGCACAGGATCCTCTGGGCTGCCTCCACTCGAGGGGAGGTGGCTGGGCCCTGAGGTCCCAAGGGTGAGGGTGGGGCACTCACAGTGTGAGCACTGTGGCCCCGGACATCCCCTCCCGGACATCCCTTCTCACTGGATGGCCAGTATCCTCCTGGCCTCGCTGGCTGCTCGGAGCCTGCATTAAACATCCTGCCTGTGAGCTGTGGTGCCCCACCCTCGGGTCCCCCCCTGCCTCTCCTCCTTCCCCTCCCCCCTGTCTCCAAGCTGGCTGTCCTCACCTGATTAAGAGGGCTAAGTGGCCGGCAGGTGGCCGCCCTCGGGAGCTTCGGTGGCAGCTGTGCACCACCTGCTCCAGGCAGGGCCGGCCAGTGCTCACTCATCAGCAAATATTTGCTGAGCACCTACTGTGAGCCGGCCCACTGGACCCTCCATGGGGGGCTGTTCCT
>NW_022103896.1:3093344-3097732 GCF_000313985.2 Echinops telfairi
CTAGCAAAAGAGTGTGGTGTGTCCTTGAGTCCTGTCCAGCCCAGGCCGAGGGGGACATGGGTCTTGGCAGAGCTCCGAGGCATCTGGTGCAGGGCAGACTTGGGCCCTGTGAGTCGGGGCCCACGGAGGTGCCTTCTGGCCAGCAGGTGACCTGGCAGGTCAGGCTGCTCCCAGGAGGGGGAGACGCAGGCAGCAGATGCGGCCTGGGAGGGAGACATCACGTATCTACATGACTTCCATGTAGAAAAGATCTCTTTCCTTTTAAACCATGGTCTTCAACTCACTGAAGTCAAATTCAAAAGAACTTCCGTTCTCCCTCAACCTTTACGTTAGACTGAGCGTGCTGCAAGCGTCGGAAGCAACCCGATGGCACTGCGTCTGGTTTGGGGTTTCTGCGTCCTAGCAGTCTTTCTGAAGAGACCTCTGACGGGTGTCTGGCTGCTCACCGACGTAATTAGCTAACCCCCAGTGCACATTTTAAAACTGTACTTCGGTATTTACTGTAGTCAGCTTTTCTCCATATGCATCTCGGGTGCCTGGCGCCATGAACCAAACCACCCCGAGTACTGAACACATCACTACGGAAATAAATGTAGAAACACGGAGAAAGTCAGATTCTCTGAAGGGTGAACATGCCCTCGTAAGACCTGGGCTAAAACGCCCAGGCTCCACCAGCGCTTCAGCCAGTCAGCCCCGGCTGGAGCGTTTGAGCCTGCCTGCGCTCACGCCCTGCACACCTGGAGATGCCCATCCAGCACACAGTCCTTTTAGGTTAGAAACAGGCTGTTGATGGTTCCTTCGTGGTCGGTTCTGACTTGGGTGGCCCCGTGTATGACAGAGCCAGCTGCTGTCTGGTCCCGGGCTGTCTCCATGACCTCAGGATGCCTGAGACCATGGCTGCGGCCACTGGGTCAACTCATCTAGCTGAAAGTCTTCCTTCTTGCCGGCCCTCTGCTTTGCCAAGCAAGGTGTCCTTCTCCGGGGCCAGGTATCAAAAGTGTGAGAGACGTTGACATCTTCCACTTCACTCCCCCAGTGAGAGGATGCTTTCCCACTAAAGGGTGGAGGGCCCTGAGCTGCTTGGGGGTGTCTCTACATCCTACTGAGGTCACACATCCCAGGCCCTATGAGCTCTCCCTAGTGATGCTGGTGGCATGAAGACATTGAACCTTGTGTTTAGTCTGGGTGGTTGCATGGCTCCGAGAAGCAGGGACCATGCCGTGCCCATCCTTAGCTCCACATAGCACTTGTGTGACCTTGTGCTTCTGTTAACACAGAGCCCCTGTTCTCATGTTATTTAGCTCCAACAGGAGGCATGGATGGATGGTTGGATGGTTGGATGGATGGATGGATAGACAGATAAACAATTAGGTAGAGGAAGTACTGATGGATGGATAGATAGGTAGATGGAAGGTTGATTGGATACATGGTAGGTTGGATCAATGGATAGGTTGATGGATGTGTGAGTGGATGGATGGATGGATGGATGGATGGATGGATGGATGGATGGGTGACTGGATGACTGGCTGGACAGATGATGGATGAGTGCTGTGGTCAATAAGCAGACTTATGGATAGATGGATGGACAGATAGGAGGATGGATGGATTGATGAATGGATGGAGAGAGGATGGACAAGTATATAGATGGATGAGCGGATAGGTGGGTGGATGATTGATAGCTGGATAAACAACAGACAGAAGGACAGGTGGACGGGTGCACAGTTGCATGGTGATTTCTGTTGATGACAGTAATGGTGTTAGCAGCTCTGGAAACAATGCTGTTGATGTGGTGTGTCCCTGGACACCCACACCACCTATCAAACAGGGGTTGTTCTGCTTCCGTGCCACAGGACCAGGGAGGCAGGCAGGTCTGCAGGAGCTGGTGGCAGGCCTCCTGGGAGCATTTGAAAGTCAACCTGGACCCAGAAAGTGCTCGTCCCCAGGGAGCCAGCACCTGAGCAGCTTTTCGCTCTCCTCCCCCAGAGGAGAGTGTTTCCCACGTGCTCCCTGGCAACTGTTGAGAGCAGCAGCTCACCCTCCAAGCTCCGTCATCCCTGCCCGATTGCCAGAGGAAGCTGGGCAGCCCTGCCTCCGGCAGTGAAGACTGCTCTCTGACCTTTGAGCTCCCATCTCTGTGCCCCAGGATCCCAGCCTGAGCCACGTGGGGGCAGCTCAGGGACTCCAGAGCCTGGTACCCGTGCTCTACCTGTGGCCTCGGCCAAGGTGCTTGTCCATGTGCCTGTCATCTTCCTTGTCTGTGGAGTGCAGTCAGTATCTAGCCCCTAGCACAATGTCATGGGTTTTGTGGAGTGATGTAGGTAAAACACCTGCTGTCACGCTGGGAAGTTGATAAATACTCCACAGGGAGTTGTTGCCGTGGTTAGAAGCCATCGAGTTGATTGGGACTCATCGTGACCCAGTCCACCACAGCACACAACACTGCCTGGTCCCGCGCCGCCCTCACGATTGTCACTTGTTTGAATCCATTATTGCGGCCACTGTGTCCATCCATCACGTCTTCCTCGTCTTCAATGGCCAAGAATGATGTCCTTCCCGGGACTGTCTCTCGATAGCAGATGCGAGACGCGGTCTCCCCATCCTCACTTCCGAGGAGCACCTTCGCCGTACTTCTTTCAAGAGAGGTTTCTTTGTCCTTCTGACCCTTTGAGCATTCCTTGCGAGCACTATCATTTAAATGCCTAGATTCTCCTCCACCCTGCCTTACTCATTTATCCAACTGCCACGTGCACACGCGGGGAATGGGAATACTGTGGCCTGGGTCAAGTGCACTGAGGCCTCTAAGTAACCTGCTTGCTTTCCCACACCTGAAAGAAGTCTTGTGCAGCAGATTTATCCAGTGCAGCGCATTGCGTAATTTCTTATTTTTTGACTGCTGCTACCATGAACCTTGATTGTGGATCCCAGAAAAATGAACGCCTTGCCAACTTTGATATTTTCATGATGTTGTCTCCTGTTCTAGTAGTGAGGAGTTCTGTTTCCGAGTTGTCATCCATATCGAAGGCGGTCAGCCTTGATCTTCATCAGCAAGTGCTTCAAGTCCGCCCCACTGTCAGCAAGCAAGGTGGTGTCACCTGCAGGTGACAGGTGGTTAGCGTGTCTTCCTCCATGCGTGTTCCGCTTCATGTTGTCCAGCTTCTCAGATTGTTTGCTCCACATGCAGACTGAGCAAATGTCATGAAAGAACACAGCCCTGATGCCCAGCCTTCCCCTGCCCTGTTTGTCCGACTGCCTCTTGGCCCATGTTCTGCGTGAGCACAGTGACGTGTTCTGGAATTCCCGTTCTCGTCACTGCTACCCACAGTTCACTATGACCCCCACAGTTGAATGCCCAGGCACGGCCAATCGAACACAAGCAAACACCTTCCTGGTATCCAGTGCTTTCAGCTGAGCTCCACCTGCACCAATAAGCACTCCACGTCCTCTTCCGTAAATGTAGTGCCGCAACTGCTTTTGAATCATCTTCTGCACAACCTTACTTGTGTGCAGTAGGAGTGACGGTGTTCAGTAATTTGGACATTCTGGTGCACCACTTTGGAATGGGCACAAATGCGATCCCTTTCAGTCAGTAAACAGGGGCGTGTCTGCTCTATACCCCAAATTTCTCAGCGTAGTTGAGTGTGCTTCTCCAGTGCTGGGTCTCTGTGGAAACCTCCTAGTTGGTATTCCATCAATTCCTGCAGCCTTGTCTTTCACCAATGTCTTCGGTGAAGCTTAGACTTGTCTCTTCAGTACCATCGGTTCTTAGCCACCTGCTCCCTCCTGAAATAGTTGAATGCCAGGCAATTCTTTTTGGTACAGTGACTGTGTATTCTTAACATCCTATTTTGATGCTTCCTGCCTGGTTCAGCATTTTTGCCCCTCGAATCCTTCAATAGTACAGCTCAAGGCTTGAATTTTTTCCTTTGGTTATTCTAGCTTGAGATGCTCTTCCATCTTGGTTTCCACATCGCAAGCCATCTGCCAGTTCAGAGAGGGAATTTCTGTCCTCAAGAACTGTGTCACTGTTGGGGGACTGGGGACAGTGCAGTCCACAGGATGTTCCCATACAGGGCGGCACAGAGACCAGTCTTGTGTGGGCTGAGCGTGGTTAGGAAGCCTTCTTGGAGGAAGCGACTGTGAGCTGAGTTCTTCAAAGGCAAGGGGGAAGGGTGTGAATGGTGGCTTATGGGGGCATGGGAGTTGGGTGGGGGGAGGGTGTTGGGGAGAGCAATGGGCAGGCAGCCTTGAACTTGGCCCTGAACTCCTTTCTGTGAATGTGCACCCCACCTCTCCCCGCGCCCCCCTCCAGACACATGCGTCCAGGTATCCAGCAACTAGGTGTGACCCACCACTTGTCCAGGGTAAGGCCAGCGGCCCAGGTACCCTGG
>NW_022103896.1:3098993-3100977 GCF_000313985.2 Echinops telfairi
CCTCACAAGTGCCCCACATACCAGGGCCCATCCCCCCAACACACACACACCAGCCCGCCCCTCCCCAACCAGCTTGCTGGGTGGGCTCAGCATGGTATTTATTTTATTTATTTTTTATTAAAAGATTGTTATATTGGGGCTTTGACAGCTCTGATAACAATCCATACATCCATTGTATCAAGCATATTTGTAATAGGTTTCCACCATCGTTTTCTAAACATTTACTTTCTATTTGAGCCCTTGGTATCAGCACCCCTTTTCCCCCTCCCTCCACCCTCCTACCCTCCTGAACTCTTGATAAATTATTATTTTCATATTTTACACCGACCGTCTTCCTTCCCCCATGGCTTCTGTTGTTTGTCCCCAGGGGTGCTGGTGGTGGTTATGTGTCCATCACCGCAATCGGTTCCCTTCCTGCCCTCCTCTCCCCACCTTCCCCTACCCTCCTGGTATCACTATAGCTCCCATCCCTGTTCCTGGATTCCATGTGTCCTGAGCCCTTATCTCTTATCTGTCCCTGTTCAGCATGGTCTTTAGATGAGGACCAGGAGCCCAGACGTCCTTGGGGTGCGCAAGGCCCTCAGCCCACTCTGGAGGGACAGCCTCTGGTGACCAGGACTCCAGGCCTGGGGGCCTGGGTGGGCCTCAGACCCCGGGTGCAGGGTCTGCTCTGTGCTTCAGATCTCAGCCGTGCACCCCAGGAGGGCGAGTCCCCTGGGCCTCTCCAGGCCAGCTAGGGCCGCTTCGGAGGCAGAATCCACAACCCCCTCACCTCACACACCCCCTCCCCCTGCTCCCCACCAGGAGAGAGATGCCAGTCGCCTACCCGGCCTCCTCACCGGCTCCTCCACTGAAGTTTAATTCCCTTTCATCTTTGATGAGGAGTTGTAAAAGTAAACCATTTACTGGCAAGCCAGAGGGACAGCTCCGCCCTGCTGGCCCCTGCCACTTGGAGGAGGGTGACCAACAAGGACGAGCCAGGGCCAGAGAGCTGCACATTGGAACTCAGCGGGGGAGGGGAGGGGCTGTGCTGTCCCCATGCAGGGCTATGCATGCCCTGCATGGAAGGGACAGGTGGAGGAAACCGCCCACAGGAGCTGTCCCGCTGGACGCCCCTCCCCACAGGCCCTCCAGGTGGGCGCAGCATGGGACTGGCATCCCAGGAGCCCCCAGCCTCCGTCAGCCTCACAGAAGGGTGCCCCACTCTCTGATGTTAGCTCTGACCTGAAAGTTGGGGCGATCCCACGCGGGCTGCTGTAGAAGACAGGCCTGGAACCTGCTTCTGAGAACCTGGCGGGGCGCTTCTACTCTGCACCCTGGAGTCATGGCCCCGCACTGGGCATCCCCGGACAGCCTAGGCCTTCTCTGCTGTGGCTTCCTGCCAGCCTTAGAGCCACTGCCGAGGGGCTGCCAGGACCCTCGGCACCCCCTGAGGGGCACGGACCCCGGTCCTCCCAGCCCTCTCCCTGCCCGGCATTTCCTCCTGTCCACCCGCCTGCCGAGTGGCCACGAGCGAGCAGCCACCACTGGGCTTCTATTTTTAGCAAGCATCTGCGGAGCCAGGGACACGCAGGTGATTTGCAGGCGGAATGTGGGGCCAGGCTGGGTGAGCTGAGGCTCTGCCTGATGTTGGGGGGCCCGTGGGGTTGTGGAGGGAAGGCTTCACACATCCTGAGAAGAGCCCCAATCTGCTCCTGGGAGGTGGGACCAGGAGCTGGGGGCTGGGACCCAGAGCACAGACAGGGGGCGATAAGGGGCTGGTCTTGGTGGGTGCGTAGAAGGCATGGAGCAGACACTGCTCTGGCCTCTCCGTGGACAGACAGGGTTGGTCAGACTCCCGATCAGCAGGGGACAGGGGTTAGCTGTGCTCACTGGTAAAGAGCCGTGTCTCATGATGTACTCCATTGCTACCGAAGAAGCAGTAAGCACTCGGAAGGCCCTGCTTCCCTAGAGGACTGGGTCATCGATCCTGGCATGGGCCATG
>NW_022103896.1:3101722-3110188 GCF_000313985.2 Echinops telfairi
CTCACTCTCATTCATTCACTTATTCACTCACTTTCACTCATTCATTCACTTATTCACTCACTAATTCACTTATTCACTCACTCTCATTCACTTATTCACTCACTCACTCACTCACTCACTCACTCACTCACTCACTCACTCATTTGGCCTCCAGGAACCAGCTGAGCCCCACCAAGTGGTTGCTGGTCCTGGACTCGGTAACTGAGCAAGACAAGCCCTTGGAAAATAGGCAGTGATGATTAACCGAAAAACCGCTCCCAGCCACAGTCGATGCCGACTCACCGTGACCCCATAGGATGGGGTAGAACTGCCTCTGTGAGCCTCTGAGACGCACTCTGCATGGGGGCAGGAAGCCCATCTTTCTCCCTGAAGCCGCTGGTGGTTGCAAACTGCTGACGATGTAGCTTGCAGCCCAGCCCATAACCACTGCCCTGCCAGGCCTCTGTAGTGATGGTCCAGCGCCTGGCAGACAAGCCGGTACCGCCCGAGGGGGTGCTGTGAGAAGGGCAGGTGGGGGGAGGGTGCCGGAGGGACAGGGTGGGCGGGCAGGTGAGATGTGGTCAGTGTGGCAAGGTCTCTCAGAGGACCAAACCGAGTTAAACCTCAGAGACAGAGCCAGGGGCATTCAGGCTGGCAGGGGCAGAGGCCCTGAGGCAGGAGTGAGCTGGTCCCCCAAAGGCACAGTAAGGAGGCAGAGCAGGGTGTCAGGGGACACCAGGAGCTCCAGTGAGGGGAAAACAGGCCCAGGGACACAGCAGGGCCTCCAGGAGCCAGGGTCTAATGAGAGGAGAAACTGTGGGTGGCTGGTGGGTGGCAGAGGGTCCAGGGAGGACATGGTCAGGGCCTGTGGGGGAGGAGCATGGCAGCCAGGCTGGGGTAGGTGGGGAGGGAAGGAACAGCCATGCTGACTAGACGTGCAGGTGGGTTGGACTCGGGTGAGAGAGCTCAGACTGAGCATGGCCTCCAGGTCGGAGCTAGCTGCACCCTGCCTGCTAGTGGGAGGCCTGAGGTGGCAGGGTGTATGCCCACAAGTTGAGAGCTGCATTTGGGTTAAGGGTGAGGTGCTTGTCAGGTGCAGTGTTGGGTGGCACAACCGCCCCATGCAGAGGGCACTTCCTGTGCACAGGAGACCCTCCAGCCGGGGAGCGTCGGGGAGCAAGTAGCAGACACCCCAACTCCACCCACATCCAGCTGCTGTGGCTTGGATTCCAGCTCACGGTGGTGCTGTGGGTTGGGATGTAACTGCCATGGAGATCTGAGGAAGGTCCTGTGAGTGGCACCCCAGAGGCTCCAAGTCCCCCCTTCTCCATCAGCATTCACATCATACTTTGGGGCGAGGAAGGTCCCCAGAAGCTATATAAATGCAAAGTACCTGCCAGCGGGGACATTAGTTGGGGTCAGGGACCCATTGATTGTCCATCCTCGATTCTGAGACCTGAGAACAGAGAGAGGCAGTGGTGGCCCCAGCCCGGCGCCCCTGGCCCACCCTTGCTGCCCCGTCAGTGAACTCCGGCCTGAGACAATGTAGAGAGGAGGAGCTGGCAGTGCAGGGAGGACCAGCAGCAGCTGGAGCTGGAGAATTTAAACCCAAGGCCATCTGACTCTGGCTCCCTCTGGCTGCACCTACTCCCACCCCCACTGGGAAAAGTCCATCTGGCCTTCTTCCAGGGGGCCTTGAGTTTTGGGGTTTTGGGGTGCCACCATGAGGAAGGAGGAAGAAGGGACCGTGTGACCGGGAAGGGCCGGCAGCTGTGGAGGGTCCTCAGCCCTGGAGTTTTGGGGGGTGGGTTTCTCAGAATGCAGGGCTTTCACTGCTAAACCCTGGACAGAGGTCCCCCGCGGTCACGGAAAAGGCAGGGATCAGCCAGCTTCCAGAGCCAGGCTTGTGGGACCCTGGGAGGAGAGGACCCAAGATGGGCAGTGAGGGCCTGGAGGCCAATCAGGAGCCTTCGACCTGCCCCCGCCCCCCACCACGCCCCGGCCTCCTAGGTTTCTGCTGCCGCCACGGAGACCCCAGCCTGGCCTCAAGCCCAGCCAGGCCCAGAGAGTCCAATCCTCTGCCACCCAGGCCTGCCCTGGGTGCTTCGGGCCTTCCTCCCTCTTCTCCAGAGACAGGGCAGCTGCTGCCCACCCTACCTGTGCCCAGGAGGCCATGCAGGGCACAATCCCACCCGCCGAGCCCCCGGCAGCGCAGGGATTCTCTGCTAAGAGCATGTCCAGCAGGGCTGGGGAGGGCGAGCAGCTGCCCCCACCCCCCACCGATCCCCACAGAGGGGCAGCAGCTTCTCCTTAATGGGACCTGCTCACTTCACTCCTGCCGCCCCAGGAGGCTCAGTCACTGGGCACCTGCACCACTGCGTTCAGCATCCACTGAAGCCCAGTGGGGGGTGGGGTGGAGGTGCTAGGGGAGGTGCCATCAGTCTACTGGGGTAGACCACAACCTCACACCTCAGGGCCCCAAGTGTGTGGGGGGGGAAGGGCTGCCCCCTCGAACGCTCCTCGGTGCTGACATTGTGATGAAGCACCTCTGTGGCTGTTGTTGATGGGCACCGTCAAGCGGCCCCGAGTGACCCCGAGTGGAACTGCCTCGTCTTAGGGGGTCCTCGGCCGCCATCTTTAGCAAGCAGGTCGCTCGGCCTTTCTTCCTAGAGCCACTGGGTGGGTTCGAATCACCATCCTTTCTGTCAGCAGCCAGATGATTAACCTTTGCACCGCAAGGGCAAAAATTGGCCATTATACACGTACAATTCATTCCATGATGTGAAGGGGTGGGAGGTGCTTCAAAAGGCTCGAGGGAAAGGTTAGGAGGTTGAGGAAACAGTGGGATTTTCCCACAAACTTTTGGAAGCTCCTTTGTATTCTTTACCAGCTCCAGCTGTGCTCAGCAGGAGGGTTCTCATCCCCCCACAAACAGTGCCTGTTAAGCAGGAACAGGAATGCCTACTGCACCCCCCACCCCAGCACCACCATTGCCCTCTCCAAATAAAACAGTGCAAACCACACTCACTGCGACGGAGTCTGTGTCAACTCATAGTGACCCTTTAGGACAGAGCAGAACTTCCCAGGTGGCTTTATGAGACTAGAGAAAGCCTGTCTTTGTCCCCCACACCCCTTAGCCCAAGGCGGTCTACTCTCTGCGTCTCTGCACCTGTCTCCTGATCATACGAGGGGGTATCCCCCCAAAAAAAACTGGAACAAAGCTCTTCTGGGCGGAGCTTTCATAGTATACACCCCCCCACCCCCCACCCCCCGCTAGGTGAGCATTGAGCAACTCACTCTGAGTTAGTGCACCCAGTGCCATCGCCTGGGAAGGTTCTCTCTGGCCACAGTGAATGTTTTCATCAAAGCAGTTTCACTCACACCTCTTTTTTTTCTCTTTGTGATGGCCAATTTAAAGAGAACAGTGCGGCTATGAAATTTTGTTTCCCACTCAGGAAAAATTTCACACAAACTGTTGTGACGTTGATCACAGTTTACAAGGACAGCGCTATGGGAAAACCTCAAGTATACGAATGATTTTCTTGTTTTGAAAATGGTGCAATGTCGATTGATGACAAGCCTTGTTCTAGATATCCACCAACCTTGTGAGTGGATGAAAATGTCAACTTCAGCGCATTTTGTGCCGCCAGGTCAGACTGTTAATCAAGCTTTCTATTTAGAGGTTCTGAAAAGATTGAGTGACGGTGTGCGACAGAAAAGGCCTGGCTTGTGGCAGACGGGACTGGTTTCACCACTGCTCATGAAGGCTTCTCAGCGCACCAGTTTTTGGCAAAAACCCCCAGCATGCCTGTCTTGCCCCTCACACCTGACTCACCTGACCTTGTTCTGTGTGGCTTATTTTTGTTCTGCAAATGCAGAGGGACACGAAAGGACCATTCAAAGATGAGTTTGAAAAATGTTTTCCAGGATGGAATCGAGATTTGGCAAATGTATTGTGTAATGACGAGTACTTTGAAGGTGATAAAGTTGTTTTGTGAAAAAATTAAATACATAGGTTTAGGGAAAATAATTCCATTTGGGGGATATCTCCTCATATCACCTGTCAGTGGGACCCTCGTTCCTCTGTCGGGAGTGATCACACTCAACAGGGTGCTGGCTCTACTACTCCGTGCCCTGGAATCTACCAGGGCTTCAGAAAGTTCCCGGGAAAATAGAATGAAAAGATATTGGGGGATTTCCCCTGAACTTCTTGAAACCCATTTGTATAAGCACTCATAGTGCCCCGATAAGACAAGGTAGAACTGCCCCTGTGAGTCTGTAAACCCTGGCGGGAGTGGAACGCCTCCACTTTGTCCAAGGAGGCTGGTGGTTCTGAACTGCTGACCTTGTGGTCAGCAGCCCAAGGCGTAACCTATCATGCCAGCTGGCGTCGACTCGGTGGCAGAGGGCTGAGTGTGTCTGTACAGCTGAGTCTTAGGCCCCTCCAGGTGGACCCCACTGCATGCATGCCTTCTTCTCTTGAAGTCACTGGAGTGGCTCGGCTCTGTGAGCCTCTGCTGATAGCGGCTTGGGGTACAGTCCATTGTACCATATGTCATCGTTCTACGTTTCGCCTTCCATTTCTTTTATTATTTTAAAGAGCCCTGGTTGGGCACTTTAATTCACGTTATGAAAAACTCACAATCGTGTCAGTTTTGCCAAATTGCCCTGTACAACTTCTAAGACTGGGGGTCTACTAGGGAGGTTCAGGCCATCCTCAAAGTTAGTCTTCAGATAGAGTTTCTAAGAAGTCTGGTTTTCAGTGCTTGTCACTACGTTGCTGTCACGCCAGCAGGTGTCAGGAGGCAGTCAAGGGGCCGTGCCCCAGGACACCGCTTACTGCTCCTGCCTTGTAAATGGACTTCAGTCTACAAGCGGGATCTGCGCTATTGGCATGTAGCACACCATGTGGTTCCAGATGGCAGCTGACACCAACTTTGTGAAAATAAAGGAATGGTTTCCCCGAAAACACGAGAAACCTTAATCTGTACATTTTAGGGCATGGTGAACTGTGCCACGGAGCTTGCAACCCTTAACCGTGACCGCCCAGCGGCGTATACACAGCCAGAGGGGAGCGTGCCTTCTTATGTGTGGCTTGGATGTAAAATGGCTAAAAGCTAAGTCAGTGTGCCAGCAGGCGGGACACCCTGTTGGATTCCCGGTAGTAAGCCCAAGGGCCTGGGCTCCCCACCTCTTCACCGACACTGGCAGTTTTCATTTGGTTTGGGGGTGGAGGGTGGGCGCTGTCTTGGCAGTAGCCATCCTGGAAGACGTAGTAGGTGGCGTGGATTTCCAGTTCTCTGATAACGACGGGTATGGAGCATTTTTGTGCTTTTATGGTACCGTGTGTGTGTGTGTGTGTGTGTGTGTGCCCCCCAACCTCTGCACTTTGTTTAGTCGGGATGCCTGTCTGCCCTCTGCTGCCTCGTAGTTCTTTGTCTGGGCCTGGATAATGCAGTCGTATCAGCCCCAACATGGGCCCCCATGCTGCAGGTTGTCCCCTCGCTCTCTGGTTGATGTTCTTGGATGGACAACGTTTTATAATGAAGTCCGATGAACCCTCCACACCCCGCCCCACCCCCAATCCCCTTGTCGCTTTTGCTTTTTGTGTTGTATCTCAGGCTTACTGCTACGCTTCTCTCCCCGAGTTCTGTGGTTCCAGCTCCTACTATTTATGTATATGGTGTGAGGTAGAGGTGGGCAGAACTTTTGAGGGACAGAGTCAGAGGAAAAGTGGGTGGAAGAGGGAAAGGGGCGTCTGAACCCGCCAGGGCACTCCCATCCTTCTCCCCCTCCCTGTGAGCTGCACCCACAGTAGTCCTCCAGCAGCGTGCCTGGTCGGCCCCCAGCTGCCCCCTCTCTGCTCCCCCCTCCCTTTGTCTGCCCTCTTCTCTAACTGGATGTCCCTCCAGCCTGCCCCACTCCCATCCCAACTCTCAATGTTCCCTCCTCTCTCTCACCCACTTGCTCCTGGGGGTCTTACTGCCTTTTCCAACCTGCAGTGCTTTTCAGTCTGCCCCCTTGCACCCCCCCCCCAAAAAAAAAACCCCACAGCGACCAGGCGACCCCACAGACAGGGTCTGGGATGGAAGGCGTGCCTGCCCCTGACAGTGGCCTGCCCCCTGCAGATGTGCTGGTGGACGGACAGCCATGTGACCGCGAGGCAGCGACCGCCTGTAGCGTGGGTGACCCGGTGCGCCTGGAGGTGCGGCTGACCAACCGGAGCCCGCACAGCGTGGGGCCCTTCGCACTGACCGTGGTCCCCTACCAGGACCATCAGAACGGTGTCCACAACTACAACCTGTGCGACCTCGTCTCTTTCGTGGGCTCTAGCACCTTCCACCTGGAGGCGGTACGTGCCCGCCCCTGCCCCTCATTGGAGGCGGACCCCTGACCCCCTGCAGGGCTGGCTTCCTGGATAGGCGGTGACCCTTAGGTCCAGAAGATATGACTATTAGGGGTCATCACTGCCCCAGGGAACACAGCCACCCCTTTCTCCCTGCTGGAAGGTCACTGAAGTGAGACCGGGAGGGCGGAGCATTGGGAGAGTCGGACCCCAGACCCCTGCCCTGATCTCCACAGCCCCATCCACGTCCATCCAGTCCTGCCCCCATATCGAACCACCCTCTGTCCACTTACCCCTCACTCCACTCCCACCCCTTGGGCCTTACCCTCCGCCTATCCTGAGGCCGCCTGCAACCCCAAACCCCGCCCACAGCTCCCGCCCCGCCCTCGGCCCCGTCCTAGGCCCCGCCCTCGGCCCCTCGGAGCTCTGAGTTGCATGCTACCAGCCCTGGAATCCTGGCTGCTGCGGAGGGCAGTGTGGCCAGGTCTTTTCAAAAGCCAAGGGCCTCAGGGGTGCAGCGGGGTGTTGGGGTCGGGCCGAGGGTTTCCAGCGATGCCACCTTCTCTCCCCTCCCACTCTCACCCCAGGTGCAGCCGTCTGGCCAGTCGGCCTGCCTCGGCGCCCTCCTCTTCCTGTACTCCGGAGACTTCTTCCTGCACATCCGCTTCCACGAGGACAGCGCGAGCAAGGAGCTGCCGCCCTCCTGGTTCTGCCTGCCCAGTGTGCACCTCAGCGCCCTGGAGGCACGGGCCTAGGCCTGTGGTGGAGGGGGTGCCGCCTGGGGCTAGAGCCCAGGGTGCCCGGCTTAAGCTGTCCTCCCAAGGCTGGCTCCCATGGTGAGGGCGACAGTGGCTTAGCCGGGTCTTTTCCTACCTTGCAGACCAGCTCGCCAGCCCTGCCACCGCCCTTCTCCCCTGCCCTGAATCCTTACTCCAGCATTGCCTGCCCCTGCCCCTGCCCCCCACCTTCCAGGCTGCCCAATCCCTCCTACCCCACACTCAGTGGGCAGCACCCATGGGCCCAAGTTCAGGCTACCAGCTAGGTCCCTGTGACCCGGGATCCCAGCCATCCCCTTCGCCTGCTTTCACCACCGCCTAGAGGCGCCCCTCCCCTTAGAACTCGGAAAAGCCGGGCAGGGGGTGGGGGTGGCAAAGAGGGGTCCCTGCTGTTTGGCTGTGACAAGTGCTCCAATAAAGAGTCTGTCTCAGCACCTCCAGGTCCCCTGAGTCCCATTGGGTCGGATCCACGCCGGTGTTGGTCGGGGAGGGAGCCGGGAATAGGAACACCCACGTACACAGGCCTGGACTCTTCAGGCCCTCCAGCCGGACATTCTCCCCATCTGGCTCCTGACTGGGGGTCAAGCCCCAATGCTCACAGGCTCTGAGGTGGAAAGTCTGGCCACAACAGGTGGACCCCGTCGGGTGGGCATCCCTGGCCGAGATCCAGAGGACCCCAATAGGAGGGTGGGCTGACGGGAGCCCCAGGGGGGCTTCCCCTCCAGCCTTCACAAGTCTGTTACATGCCCACCATGGGCATACGGACTGGCTGGTGATGCCGCTGTGGGGTTCCTGCCTATGATCTGGGCACCCGGAGACTTGGTCCCCCCTGTAGCGTGCATGGGGATAATAAACCCGTCCTCTTCACCAGGGCAGGTGGGGAGGCCAGGTGAGATGTCCAGGCCATGCTGGGCACTGGGCATGTCAGGTGATTCTGTGGGCCCAAGGCAGCCTCTGGTGAGGATGGAGACCACAGAAAGTTCTTCACTTGCTGAGCCTGGAGCCACTAGACCTGGTGGTAGGGGCCCTGCCCCACAAACCACAGGGTCCCTTCTGCCGTTGTGCTCCAGGTCCGAAGGCAAGGGGAAGACTGGGCTGTCCTCCTGCCCCCCCCCCCCCCCCCCCCCCCCCCCGCCCGCCCCGACATCCCACACATGTCAGCGCGATATTACCTGGAAGCAGGACCCCCAAGCCTCCAAGACCAAGGCTTCTGGCCCCTGCCTCTGTGAGCAGGGGCCCTGATTTCTGTGTAGGGAGCAAGGTGTGTGGGAGGGGAGACCTCAGTGGGTGGAGCTTGGATGGGGGCTTTCTGTGGTCTCCATCCTCACCAGAGGCTGTCTTGGGCCCACAGAATCACCTGACATG
>NW_022103896.1:3110470-3113495 GCF_000313985.2 Echinops telfairi
CCTGGGAGTCCATCAAGCAGCTCCCGAGGGCAGCAGGGTGTGAGTTCCCCCAGCATCTGCTGTTCAGGTAGTGTCCAGCCCTGCGGGGTCCCCGACCTCCAGCCCATACCTGTAAGCCAATCGGGGTGGAGGTACCCAAGAGGTGGACGCTTGTACCTGAGAATTCAGGGCTCTGAAAAGTCCAAGGGATTTTGTTGAGGGGGGGAGACAGTAGATGTAGGGGCTTGCCCAAGAGATTTGGGGGGAGGTGGGAAGTGGCAGTGTGTCCAAGACCCAAGTGAAACAGACTGAGTCGGGGTGGGGGTGCTGCCCCAGCTTCCTGTAGGATAGACCCTATGGACCCTGGCTGACATCTGGGGCTGGGGGAGCCCCCCTGAGGGCCTGGCACCCTGCCAGAGCTTTCTTTTCTGTGAGCAGGGCCACCCTGCAGACTCCAGTCTGGGACTGAGCCTCTTCTCGATGAGCCTGGCAGATGGTGGTGGGCAAGTTGTCGTGCGCTGGTACCCAGGCTCTCAGTGTGTTCATATCAGCTGGGGAGGCCTCCGCGCCCCTTCCATCCAGTCTGGGGCCTTGCCAGGGGGGCCACAACCCTGTGTTCAGGCCCTAGGAGGAACCCCACCAGGCCCCAGTGCCCTCTGTTGGAAAAACCAGGAGTCTGCCTCCGCCCTCGGCCCGGTGCTCAGGGCACAGCACCCAGTGGGCAAGTGGGCAAACACTGAGCACAAGGCTGCAGGCCTGGGTGTGTTTCCTGGCCTGGCCACTTCCTACCCTGAGGCCCAGCTAACTGGTCCTTTTCCTGCCACTCAGGCTTCCGGGCAGCATCTGCACCGTGTTTGGGGTCAAATGGACAGTTCGAGTAGACAGGGGTCCCAGGACAGAGCTCAGTGCACTGTCTTGCATAGAGTAGGTGCTCAATAAATGCCTGGTCCATCATGGGGTCCAGGAATGTACCCAGGCACCTGGCCGGGGTTTCTGGCTGAGGGCTCCCTTGTAACCAGCAGCTGTGCACCTATCTCAGGAAAGCCCCACGCTGGGCTGGATCATGCATCCATGTGTTGTTCTGTATTCAGAAACTCACAACGCAACCTCAACAGTATCCTGGCCATCATCTCTGGGCTGTCGCCATGCCACCAGCCCTGGGCTAGGCAAACAGCCGGTGGAGCGGTACAGGGTCAGGTTTGTACCCATCTGACCTGGTTTGTCGTGACCAGTCATCTGGCCAAATGCCAGTCTAGATGTTGCTTTTCAGGGTCAGTCGATGGCCCTGGGCCTGTGGGTGGGCCTGCTCCAATCAGCGGAAGGCCTTAAGAGCAAAACCTGAGTTTTCCCAGTGAGGAGGACCCTGCCTGAAGCTTACAGCCTAGACACCATGCTAGCTTGCCCTGCAGATGTCAGACATGCCTGTCCCCCTTGTTTGTCCCCCTGGCACTGTTTCTCTGGAGAGTTCTGACTGGCATAATGAGCAAGAAAAATAAACAAAGCGTTCAGAGAAATCTAGATCTGGAAGAGACGTCCTAACAGGGGACCTATCAGTGCGGCTATTGATCTTTCCCCACTTCATCTGGAAGGAAGAACATCGTAGACACAGAGAGACAGTCCAACAGACAGGGCAAACTCAGCCTCCATGGCCCTGAGACCAGAACCAGATGGTGCCCGGCCATCACTGCTGATGGAGCTGAGAAGGATTCCATTAGGAGGTCCTGGATAGAGTAGAAGTGGGGAACAAAGCTCAGAATCATCCAAACAAAACAAAACGCCAGGCTTACCACCGGCCAGATCGAGACAGTGGGAGGCCCGAGACTGACCCTTAGTCACCCTTCATACCTGGAGCTGAACGCACCTGTGGCTGTCGTCAGCGGAGCAGCAGACAGTTGTAGAAGGGAACTGTAGCGTTGGGTCGGCACTCTTCAGAACAATCAACCACTGGAGTCAAAGGGCAGGGTGTACCAAGGGGAAAGTCTAGACGGGCGGGGGAGGGCAGGGGCAGGAGGAGGAAGGGGACTGGAAGCAGGAGTGGCGTGAGGGCTGTTATGTTGCAGCAAGATGGGTAGGAATGGCTGAATGGAAAACTGATCAGCTCTGTAAACTTTCGCTCCATTCACAACCAAGTTTAAATAATAATAATAATAATAATAATAATAAAGGCAGTGGAGCTTATTCTTATTGAAATGCTCTGAGCACACCCGCACTGTTCAGGAGCAAAGCGAAGATATTCATTCTCTCCTCTTGGACTCCACGTGCAGTCAGTGGTCCATGCCAGCACCCGGAGTCAGGGAAATGAGCAAATAGAAGTCTGAGGGCTAGAAAAGAAGAAACAAAATTGCCATTATTTACAAATGATAGCATTGTGTACATTAGACATGGAACTAAACCCTTCAGATGGACTAGACTGAGAAAGGTTATGGAATATAAAATCCCTATATAAAAATCCACTCCATTTCTTTGGTCACAACAACAAAACAGAACCTAAAGATGTAAATGGTACCATTTACAGAAGTGTAATGAACCCATAGCAGGCACAAGAATGCCCCGCCCCCTCCACATACACACAGCGCCATTGAGTTGATGCTAACTCATAGCGACCTCGTTTACATGAGCAGACAGCCTCACTTGTCTCCATTGGAGCAGCTGGTGGGTTTGAACCAACAACTCTGCTGTTTATGGTCCAGCCCTTTCCTGATGATGCCACCAAGACAGTCAAAAGCGCCCAGCATAGCTGGGAATACATTCGGTTACATGACAAAGGGAAATCAAGGCTACGTAGGCAGAACTATATCGAAAGTACCACGGACTGCGGAAGAACCAACAGAGCTCTCTGGGAAGAAGTACAGCCAGGTGCTCCTTAGAAGCAAGGATGCTGAGACTTGCTCTCACACACTTTGGGCATGTTGTCAGGAGAGACCAGTCCCTGGAGAAGGACATCATGCCTGGTAACGTCGAGGGGCAGCAGAAAAGAAGAAGGCCCTCCACGAGATGATGGATACCGTGGCTGCAACAATGGGCCCCAACATAGAAGCAATCGGCT
>NW_022103896.1:3114947-3134757 GCF_000313985.2 Echinops telfairi
CAGATTTCACAAATGCATTCAGTGTAATGGAGAGCACTTTGAAGACTCATGCAACCATGCAATGATGCCTAATGCAGGAAGATCACAGGCCAGTGGGTGGAAAGTCTTGCGGATCCAGTGGTGGTGGAAGCGTCTCAGTGCTGGTGTGGGTCTCCATGTGGCTCCTCCAGCTTCAGGGCTCTGGCTTCATCAGTGTGTCTCCATGCAGCTTGTCAACAGGAATGCAAAGCAGAGTGTGTGTGTGTCCCACCTCCGGGGAGGAAGGCAGGAGTTCCTAGAATCCCCAGGAGAAGACCATGCCCACACAGAGGCATTATTCGCTGTGACCTGATTGACTGCTAGACTTCACCCCTTCGCTCAAGTTGACAGAAGATTATGTAACTGCCACAGTGACTGTGATGCTGGAAACTATTCCCCTTACTAAGCGTTTCAGATACCAGTAGGGTCCCCATGGTGGACCGGTTTCAGGAGAGCTTCCATATCAAGACAGGCTAGAAACAAAGGCTGGGTGGGCAGTGAAGATTACCAGCCCCTCCCCCAAAACCCACAAACAACATACGGAGTCGTTCTACTCTGTGATGCTTGGGTCACCATGAGCTGGAATTAATTTAACAGCAATGGGTTTAGTTTGGATATTTTAAAAATACGATAAATATTAAGAATGAGGCCTTGGCTCAATTTCCAACTGAACAACAGAAATGTCTATGATGTAAACAGAAAGCACTAAGGAGGTATGCACTCCTCAAAACAACCTACCAGTGGAGATGAAAAGGAAAGCATCTTTACCAAAGCCAGGAGGACAGATGGAAGGGCAGGAATGAAGGCGGAAGGGAAACACAAGAAGGCGGATTAGTGAAATTACATTTTGGGGGTAGACATCAATGACACGAAACACAAAGTGTCTGAGTTGTTGAATGGAAAACTCATTTGTTCTGTAAACTTCCATGCAATTACAATTAAAAGCTAAAAAACAAATTTTAAAAAAAAAGGGGGGGGGGTCACCCAGAGTGTTTGCAAAAGTCACATCGACATCACCACCGCGGGAGAAGTGTAGGGCTGCAAGCTTGGTGGTTCAAATCCGCCAGTTGCCCCTTGGGGGGAAAGATGAATCCATCTATCCCCATGAAGACGTCCAGCCTCAGAACCCCCAGGCTGCAGTTCTACTCCGTCCTTCAGGGTGACTCTGACACAGAATTGACCAACCAACAGGCGGTTTGGGGGCTGGGGAGGCCCGTTGAGTGTGCAACAGCATGCTGGCAAGGTTTGAGATCTGGTGAGGATGCCCATGAGACACGGATGGAAGGGAGCTCACACTGTGGGAGACACGGGGACCATGCCCTTGCTCGATTCATAGTTGCCACCAACCACCCACTTGTAACGAGCTGACAAAGAAGAAAGCCTGCCTCTCAGAGCACGGTCAAGTGAAGTGCAGCAAACCAGGTCTGCCTGGATAGATGGACTGAGGCTGTGAACTAGTTGGCCTTAAAATGAGGCGAATCGGCTGGACTACACAGGCTGGCCCCATGAGACCACGGGAGACCTCTCCTGGATGCGGGGTAGGGGTGCCCAAGGACCCAGAACATGGCAGCTCAAGGAGGACTCATCCTGGGGTCTCCAGTCTGGAAGCAGAAGGAGGGCCAGGAGTGGAGCATCGCCTGAGCCCTTGGAACAAGATGGGAAAGACAAGGAAGTGGATTCTCCCCTGGAACGTCCCCAAGGACCACCGCCTCGCCGACACCATGCCCAGCAAGCCTCATTCCAGACTCCTGGCCTCCTGAGCGGTGATATAAGACACGGCCGCTGTTTTAAGCCCCTGAGTGTGTTGTGATTTGCTATAGCATACAGTGCACCCAAGGATAAATCTGCTCCTTGTGGTGCATGGCCTCTGTGAAGAAAGCTATGAAAAATTTTATTGGAGGATGTGAAAGAAGATCTAGATAAAAGCATTGGAAGAGTCTTTCTCCTACAGATACAAACTCTCCTACACATATAAACTCTCGATCTATAGATTCGGTGCAACGCTAATCAAGAACCTTGGCATTTTTTTTTCTTGGAAGAATTTGGCAAACAGATGCTAAAATGTATGTGACAATGAGAAGGCCTAGTGACAGTGAATGTCCTTACTGAAAACAGTCATCTAGCACCCCAATAGTTACCTAAGCCTGGGGAGCCCAGAAACAGCCCGGGCACCTGTGGCCACTGCACTCAGATACCAGTGAAGTGTGGGATGCCCTTTGCTTCCATAGTGCTGGATCACTGAGCAGTCCTGGAGGGAGAGAGGTCAAATCCTGTCATGCCTGGTTTGCAAAACACGGCCAGACTTGAACAAAGAAAGCCAAACAATCGATTGTTGAAAGGACACGGCACACACCTTGATGACCTTGGGCTAAGAATACTCAAGACTCACCTCCATCCTGTCGATGCTGACACGTAGAGGGCCCCCTGTGGTTTTCTGAGGCCCTAACTGTTGACGGGAGTAGAAAGCCCAGTCTGTCTCCTGCAGGACTGCTGGTGGTTTCGAACTGCCAACCATGTGGATTATGGCCCAGTGCATCACCACTACACTGCCAGTCGATACCCCGAATAAGGCACATACATCTAAAAAGCTCAGACCACATGCAGTAAAATGCTAACTACAACCGTCTTAAAGTCCCGGATGTGTCAGCATCAAGAGACACCAGACGGAGGGGGAAAGACATTACCAGCTGGGAGTCATAGGAGGCCTCTGGCCGTCCACGAGGATGATTCAACCTGGAAGTAATGGCAAGTCACTCCACTCACAACCCACAGAGCCACTGGGTCCCATCTGAGAGCCAGTGGACGAGTGTGTCCCACAGGGTGGAGGAGAGAACGGAAGAGGACTGGTCCCACCAACAATCCCTGTAATCAGGGCAAAGTTTAAGGAAACTCGTGGATAGTGCAGTAGGAAGCATGTGCCCAAATGTTTGCAGCGGTATTGTTCATAGCAAGAAACACAAGGACCAAAGCCCCTGTGCCCTTTAAGAATAGATAAGTCAGTGATTGGTGCCCTATTTATATAGCAGAAGGCTGCCCCGCGGTGGGTGAGAAACAGCACGCGTGTGCTTAGCACCCTAATCCCAGGAATGAAGGAGGTCTCAGAAGGAAACTTTCCATGGGAGTCCACCTACATGGGACTCCAGTCATCAGTCCGTGTGCTTGTTAACATCCTTTCTTAAGAGCCAGTGTAGACAAGTGAGCAACACAAAATTCAGGACACCTCTTCCATCCTGCGGGAAAGGAAAGGGATGGAGTTTGCAAAGAACAAACAGGGAGTTTGAGAACTAGGTAATGCCCCATTTCTTCATCTGGGCAGCAATGAGATTGACCTCTGTGCCTCTCCCTATAAACAGATGTTCAGTTCAAGTCCAATTGATGAGAATTGTCCTAAGCATGGCTTCTGGGTTTTTAAAAAAAAGGAAGGAAGGGCCTTTGGCACGGACTCAGCAAACCAATAAAGAATTTTTTCTGCCTTCCACCTTTAGAATTTAGCTTGCCATTTCAAAGCAGCTGATTAATTACATTATGGTGCTGGCAGCTGCCCAGGCCAGCTCCTCTGGAAATGGGTGAAGTGCAGCCCTTAGGCAGGAGCACTTTCAGCACCGAGGACAGCGACCTACAGCTGTCTCCGAGGGAGCAAGCCTTGTTAGGATCCCAGCCCTGTTGAAGGAAGGCCCAGGTCTTAGAATTAATTCCTGGTCAACCCTCTGGCCAGCTGTTGGCTGGGCATGAAATGGGCCTCGGGTCACCTGACCCCCAGCTCAGTGCTCATTCTGGGGCTCCTGGCACTGTATGAACAGACTGGAACTTTTCCATGTGCCCAGAAGCTTCCTGGGGACTCGGGAGCTTGCCATGTGCGTCATCGGGCACTTGGACCAGTCTCCACCAGCAGTTAGATGCTGACGCTGCCCCTCGCCAGCTGACTGCTCTGGAAAGTCACATCTCCGCTCCAAGCCTTGGGATCAGCATCAATATTGGGTGGGTCACACGCTCGCTTGATGCCGCATCTCCGCATGGGTGATCAAACTGGAAAGCCCCTCAGCAGGTTCCAAATAGAAAGGGCAGTGGTTGGCTGGAACCCCTAAAAGATGCTGAAAGGGCAATGCACCTGAGGACCTGCTTTGGAAAGAAACACCATAGAATCTTGGCCTTTCTCGAAAGAGGTTAAGGCGGCACACAATGTCACAGTTCTACCCAATCCTGTCAGTTCAAGCCTCCGAGTGCATGAGACACCTCGGCTAGCAGGTAATCACTTCTGTCCTACCTTGAAGAAACACTGAGGGCAGAGAGTGGCATATGCCTGTACATTGCCTCCAGGGTCGTTTGTCCTGAATTCCCCATCCAGCTCCTGCAGTCAAACCCGCTAGCAAATTCTAACCAAGGACACAATAGAGACTTCCAGTTAGAGAGGGGTGAAATAGAGAACAACACTCACATTCTTCATGAAGGTCAGCCTTCCTCGGCTGGCTGAGACTGAAGACCCTCCAAGATTAGCATCCTGTGATGCTCTTAAGCTTCAACCAGAAACCATCCCCAAGGGTCACCTTTTAGCCGAATAATGGATGGGCTTGTAAAACAAATACCAAGACCCACTATCCCTATGTACCTTTAAAAAGCAAACATCTATCTGAGACCAAATGGTCAGCAGTTACCCTGAGGCGACGAAGAAAGTAGACCACCAGGCATGGAAGCAGCAGCATTTCGCCACATCACAGAGGACGCAGTCAGTGTCATTGAATGAGATCTCAGGAAACGTAAGCGAGGGCCTGGTTTGCTCTGTAAACTTGCACCAGGGACACAGCAACATGTTGCTATAAAAAGGAACTGGTAGATGTACAAATGTGCTTTACGCAATTGATGTGTGTATGGATTGTGATAAGAGTTGTATGAGCCCCTAATAAAATGATTTTTTAAAAAAGGAACTGGTAGGAAATTCCAGGCAAATCTGCTGCAAAAAATCTCTTTAAAGTGTTAAAGAGCAGAGATGGTACTTTGAAGGTTAAGATGTGCCTGAGCCAAGCCATGGTGTTTACAGTGGCCTCAAATGCTGGACAGAGAGTAAGAAAGGCCGAAGAAGAATCAATGCCTTTGAATTATAGTGCGTGCGAAAGTGGCTGACTGGACCATGGACTTCCTGAAGACCAAACAAACCTGTCTTGGAGAAAGGCCAGGCAGAATGCCCCTTTGACATGAGGATGGCCAGACTTCACCTCACTTTCTTTGGGCACAGCATCAGGAGGGGCCTGGCCCTAGAGCACCGGGCTTGGTAGAGGGTCAGTAAAGACGAGTGCGGTGGTTATATAATCTGTTGTCAATTTGAGAGGAATTATGAGTGATGGGGTGGAGCCTAGCCTATCAGGTCATAGCCAATGAGGCCTCTGTGTGGGCATGGCCTCCTCCTGAGGATTCTGGGAACTGCTCCTTGGAGGTGAGAGACACTTTGTCTTTCGGCTCACTCCCTGGGAGACATTGCAGTGGACAAGACACATGGAGCTAGGCTAGTGCCCTGAGCTGGAACAGCCATGTGGAGATTCTGCCAGCACTGAGATGCTTATACCACCACTGGATCCACAAGACTTCCCACCCACTGGCCTGAGATCTTCCTGCATTTAGCATCATTGCATGTGTTTCATGAGTCTGAAGAGGACTTTATAGATTGGTATCAGATATATGGACTAATATTGGACTTATGGACTTGATCTGGACTAGGCTGGGATGTTTTCTCAATATTCAACTGCTCTTGTATATAAAGCTCTTTCTTATACACAGGTATGTTTATGAATTTGTTCCTCTAGTCTATCTGGACCGACACAATGAGGAAGACACTCTGGGATATGGAGTGACTCCGCAGCTGCAGCGATGGGCTCAGATATAGCCATGATTGTGAGGTGGTGCGGGACCAGGCAGTGTTTCCTACTGCTGGACCGATGGTTGCTTAGCATCGGAACCGGCTCCGTGGCGCCTGGCAACCGCCAGCATGATGAGTCCTTTCCTTGACACGCTACTGGATCTATGTGTGGTATTTCATTTAGTTTTATTTTCTATGGCTTTTCACAATTGCCATTGGTCTGGACCTTCCCTTTTTCTGTAGTATTGGCACTAGAGCTGATGCAGACAGCGAACACAGAAGTTTCTTCTCTGGCTTTGTGGCCAAAAAGAATTTTGAAAACATTGAAACGGACCCCTTCTTTCCCAGTTCGATCGGACTCAGCTGTGAGCCAGAGCAGCTCCACCTTTCCGCCCTTCTGCCACAAGACCTTCAGTCACCTTCTCATCTCGTCTGCGGGAACTGACCCATTAAAATTCTCTGTCATTTCTTTTTCTTCGCATTGATTTTTGGCAATTTACCTTTGCCAGGAAATTGTCCATTTCCTTGAGATTTTCAATTCATTATCAGAGTTGCCTGTGATGTTCTCTCATCATTATTTTTACCTCCCCCGTATCTGTAGTTAAATTCCCGCAGTCTGCCTTCTCAGCCTTAATCGGATCTGATGTCGCTAGCTCGCTCTTTCTTCACACTCCGCGACTGGGCTCAAGAGGGATTTCTCTCTCTTATTAGCCTTTCCCCCCCAAGGAATTGGTGTTTGCATTGACTTACTGCCTCCACTATTTAAAATAAAATAAGTTTGATGATCTATTCCATCCATTTCAGCTCCTATCTTTATGAATTCCCTATTGGTTTCTTTTGTTGGCTCCCTGACAAATTCTCTACATGAGCCCTGGAAATGCTGAGACGCCCAGGGATGAAGGCAGGGAATGTGGGGCGATTTTCTCAAAGTCCAGGGTGAACTTGGCTCCCGAGGTTTGCTTTCCAGTAGCATGTCAGTTCTCCTTTGCTT
Organism: Echinops telfairi; assembly: GCF_000313985.2. Classification (NCBI taxonomy): domain Eukaryota; kingdom Metazoa; phylum Chordata; class Mammalia; order Afrosoricida; family Tenrecidae; genus Echinops; species Echinops telfairi. The sequence continues at coordinate 3,121,805 of NW_022103896.1, forward strand.
CCCCTCCCCCAGCCCCTACCCCTGCCCCCAACTCCCTTGGTCCAAGGGGTTTCCTTTGGATGTCTCCATGGGCTGGCCAAGTGTTTGCAGCTCCTCTTTTTATCTCTGCTTGCAGTGGGTCTGGCCAGAGCATGTGGCCCCTGAAAAGTGCTACTCTTGTGTTTCTGACTTCATTGGTTTGGCTTTTTTATGTGTAGTCTGTGGGCATATGAATAGGCACACTCTCTCACACACACCGGTACCCACATCTGAGAGCTCACCATCTTCCTTGATTTGGGTTTTTTGAAAACTCCAGACCTGCAGGAAAGCAGGCTGCACACGCTGTTTCCATCAATACTCAATAACGGCCTTTGCCTATTTGGCCACACATGCATATATTCCTTGGACAGAAGGATTTGAAAGCAAATCACAGGCTTCGTGGTGTGTCGCCCCTAAAGACTTCAGTTTGCATCTTTAATAAAGAAGGATGCTTCCCTACAAAAGCACAGTAGCACTGCTGCCCATGAGAAAATTACAGTGCATTCATCACCACAATCAATGTTAGAATATTTTTTCACTCCTGTATCTGTTATTATTAGCTCCCAAGTGCATGGTATGTGAATTATATGTCAATAAAACTGTTTCAAAAGGAGCCCCCCAAGCAACCACCATAGCAGATCCTTCCCTGCCCAACCGGCCGCTCCTGGAGGCAGGACAGCTCCTCCTGGTCCATAAGGGCCCCAGTGTAAATGAGCTGACCGGTGTGTCTGAGACGGAGAGTGGGGGAGGGAGGGAGGGAAGGAGGAAGGAGGGAGGGGGACCGTGCTGTATGCTCCCCTGAAGCTCCCTCCACACCCTCATTTCCCTCACTGTCCCAGAAGGAAACAACTTTCTCAGCTGGTTTCTTCAAGCCTAGACCCAACCAATGGCCACCCAGCACACTTGCCGGTTTTGTTTATATATATATTTTATGTCAAATACTGTCAATTTCTGTCCATTTCTGAGATGGAGAGGCAGTTGGGTCACACTGAGTTATTCTTCTTCTTTTTAATTTATTTTTATTTTTTTCTTCTTTTTAATTTTATTATTAAATTATCTTTCCTAATGATTTCTGCTATGTGTTGGTCTGTCTGTCTATCTGCCTGTCTGTTCTACTCTTCTCTGTGTATATGTGTGTTTATCTGTTTGGACACAGGCTTAAGGCTGGATTTGGCCTCACTGCATAATCTTCTAATGGGTCACATTTTGGGATGGTAAACCTTTGTGTGTGTGTGTGTCTCCCAGTCCTGCTTTAAGACATGCAGGCGATGCATTCTTACTGACAGGAAGCACTTACTGATGATGATCAAAGCCTACCGCCTTCAATGCGGACCACACCCCATGTCTGTGTTGTTAGGTGCTGTAGAGTCAGTTCCAACCCAGACCCCACCGCACAGCAGAAGGAGACACCGCCCGGCCCCATGCCCTCCACATAAACGTTGTTGCTGTGTCTGAAGCCATTGTTGCAGCTGCTGTATTGACTGAGTCCTTGAGGGTCTTCATTTCCACCGACTCTCTACATTACCAAGCACGCCACCCTTCTCCAGGAACTGCTCCCTCCTGATCACACGTCCAAAGGACGTGAGGTGAGGCGTGGTCACCCCTGTTCGCAAGGAGCATGCTGGCGGTCCTCATTTCAAGACGAATGCCTTCTTTCTCAGCCATCCCGGGCATAATTCAACATTCTCCACCAACGCTGCAGATGAGAGGCATCCCCTCTCTGGCCTTCGGAGCCATGGGGTAGTGTTTGCATACGCACGGGGCGGTTGAGAATGCCATCGCGTGGGTCAGGTGCACCTCAGCGCACAAAGTGACAGCTTTGCTATCTGAGCACTTCAGAGAGGTCCTGGCAGTGCACTCCCAGGACACAAAGTGCCATCTGATTTCCTGCCTGCTGCCTCCATGGGCCTTGACTGTGGACCAGAGCAAAATGCCATCTCTGACAGCACCAATCTTGTCTCCGCTCATCATGCTGTTGCTGTGAGGAGACCCCAGCTGCTCTGAGTTCGAATGCATCCCACGGCGCGGAGTCACGCACGCCAACAGCCACACTACCATCAGCCTCTGTGTTCCTGCAGATTTTTGCCAGGATGGTTGCTTTAAATCTGAAGACCCAATTGCCAGTGGACCCCTCATGCGGGGCTCCTCAGGCAGGGCTCCTGTGTTTGTTTGCTTTGTTGTTGAGCTCTGTGCGTTCAGGCTCACAGCGTGCCCCCCACGCACAACAGGGGAACACGGCCCGGCCCTGCGCCATCCTCACAATTGTCTGAGCCCATTGTCGCAGCCACTGTGTCAATCCATCTCATCGAGGGTCTTCCTCTTTTTGCTGCCAAGCACAATGTCCTTCTCCACCGACCGGTCTCCCCTGACAACCTATCAAAAGTATGTGCGACCAAGTCTCGCCCTCCTTGCCTCTAAGGAGCATCCTGACCGCACCTCTTACTAGATGGATTTGTTTGTTCTTTTGGCTCTCGGTGGTACTTTCACTGTTCTTTTCTGGCACCATCGTTCAAGTGCATCGGTTCTTCCGCAGCCTTGCTTATTCGATGTCCAGCGTGCACATGCGCATGAAGTGATAGAAAAGTCCATGGCGTGGGTCATGCTGAGGAAGGGTATTAACTAATCTATCTAATGCGATTTCCCAAGTGCCCCATCGAGGCGTGTCTGCTTGTGTCCTGCTCCTTCACCTCCTTGTTGATGGCTGGACCCAGTGGCTCTTCCTTCCTCGTCCCCTTTGCTCATTGGAAAGCCCCACTGGACTCCACGCTGTCCCCGTGGCTCCCCACTTCCTGCTTATAGACTCTCTACTGCTAGCCACGAACAAGATACCGGATTTTCACATGACACGATGCTCTGTTTCTTCCTCCATCACCAGAGCTTCTTATTCCAATAAGATGATACTGCTAGATTTCTGTCTGTTTCTGCCTCACCTCCCGCATCAGGGATCTCCTCACTGTTAACCCCACCCCCTTCACCTCCTCATTGCTGCTGAGCTAGGACTTTTACAAGCAGAGCACCCCTGGATTGTCCCTCCCTGCATGCACCTGCCCTTTCCAGAGCCCTTACTGGGTTATGCAGCCTGGGAAGGCTCTGTTGGCATTCATACAGACAGCCAGGTCTGCTGCTCACCACCCTGTCCTGTCGGCATCTGGTGGGCTTCGCTCTGCCTCGCCCTTGGCTGGGTGGAGTCTTCTCCTCCAGGGGGCTGGTTGGGTGGCACGCAAACGTTCAGAGGGTGCAGCCTTGAGAACTTTCGTGGTGCCCCCACAGAGCTTGTCTGGGGCCAGGGCTAGGTGGAGGGCTTTCACTGGCCCAGGGAAGGGCTGTGCTCTCAGACTTGGCCACACCCTGGCTTCAGGTGTGAGGGAGGGCGCTTCTTGGGGGGAAGTATTCAGAACCACTGTGAGGCTTATCTCGGCTCCCATCTAGTCCCCCACCCCCACCCCGGGGTTGCCACAATAGAATGCCACAAGTGTGTGACCTCAAAGAACAGAAGTCCACAATTGCCCGCTGGGTCTGGACACTGAAAGTTCCAGTCAGGATGCCAGCCTGATGGGGGCCTGGTCCGTGTCCCTGTCCTGGCTCCTTGAAGCCTTTGAGAGGTATCCATGCAGCTGCCTCCATGACCTCAAGGACCCCATCTTTCTCTGCCAGCAACTCTCAGCATCTACTCCCCCACCCCACCTGCCCCCTTTACAGGACACCTCTGGGAGGGATTAGGATGCTGGGCTCCTGACAATGTCTTTGAAGCAAAGCTCCATTTCCCGAGACAAGGGCTCATTGCGGGGCACGTGGGTACACTAGCGTGCTTCTTTCCTGTTTCCTGATCCAGGGGCCACTGCAGCCATGCCATCGGGAGTGACTGGCAGCTGGGGTCCTGGGGGCACCTCAGAGAGCAGGGCCACCCCCACATGAGAACGAAACAAGCTTTGGCTGATAGAGTCGAAATTTGTACATTTTAGGAGGTCTGGCGGTGTGTCGTGGTGACCATTTGGAGAGAGCTGGGGCTCTCTGCTCTCTTAAAGAGCTGCAGTCTCAGAAATCCACAGGGGCGGTTCTACTGTCCTGCCAGGTCACTGTGGGTCAGCATCGACTCGACGGCAGTGAATGAGGTGAACATTTTAACTGTTTGCTGCTGTATAACCCAGAGCTGGCAGCTGGTCCAGATGCAGACACCCAGGATACGGGTGTGGCTCTCGAGCAATGGTTCTCAACCTTCCTAGTGCCGCGACCCTTGAATACAGTTCCTCCTGTTGTGGTGACCCCGTATGTGGGCGTATCTGCATGTGGGCAGACCCCCCTGGAGACAGAGGGAGGAGCGGTGTCTCAGTTCCTAAGACCATCTGAAATATGGTCTTAGGCGACCCCTGTGACAGGGTCGTTCAATCCTCAAAGGGGTCACCCCCCACCCCAGGCTGAGAACCGCTGCTCTAGAGTCTGACTCTTGGTCGGTACTGCGCTTTGGGGTTCAGGGCTGATTGTGGTGTGCCGGCTCTTGGCCCGGGCCCACCAAGAAGCAGAGCTGAGCTGCAGTGACAATGCGTGGGCTTTACCAAGGATCACCTGTGGGCTCACCTGTGGGAAACCCGGGCCTGGACCCCGAGAAGCTGGGAGAGCCATGAGCAAACTTGGCAGAGGAAAGGCAGGACAGAGCGTGGGCTCCGCAGCCTGAGGGTGGCAGAGGACAGAACCCCCACCCCAGAAAGATGGCACCCTGTGTCAGACTGCCCAACCAGCATTGTGCTTACTTAGTGATTTATAGTGAACAAGTCACGCATCTGTTCCCCACAGATCAGTAAGCACAGATCACTGAGGCTGTGATTAGTCGGAAATCTGCCCGTTGGCTCCTTTCTGGGCCACCTCAGGCTCTCCAGGGCTGTCCAAGCGGGCCAGGGCCAGGTAGACGGAGCTTCTCTGGAGAATGTGGGGGCTGGGGGCATGCCCAGGGGTGGGGGCCTCCAAGCTTTGAGATGTCCAAACCAGCTCTAGGGCAGTGGACATGTGGGCAAACCCCTGGGTCCGGGCTGGGGCGAGAGGGTGGGCCTGTTCAGGGGCACCTCTTCCTTCTCTGCCAATGCCCTGCTCCCCAATATGCCCAGACACCTCTGTGCCCGGCCAATGGTTCCGGAATCCAGATCCCATTCCTCAGTGGTGCCGTTAAAGTCCTGGGGACCTAGGGTCGTTTGGGGGTCTGATTTGCTTACACTTCTTCCCGCTGCTTTGTCAGAACTCATTCCCAACATCTTCATTTTCCACGGTCACGTGGGCACCCTGAAAGAATGGCATGATTTTGAGAAAAAAGCCACTGTTCCCAGATGTTACCACAGATGGATGGACATTCAGGTCTCCACGTAGGGCGGTGGGGTGGATTGGAGAGCAGGGGACCAAGACTCCATCGCCTGTTCCGGTCAGCGTCAGAAGGTGACAGCGACTGAGTGGAGTTCGATCCAGTTGTCCTCTGCTCCTCTGTGGGTGGCCCGCGGCTTCATGGGGGTCCAGCTGACAAGGACATGCTGCTAGAACCCAGCGGGAGCACAGCCGTCAGTCAGGTTCTGGTGGTTTGTAACTAGCCACCCAATTGGGGGGACTTATTCCTCTGAATATGGCCAGAGAACCCCCCCCCCCCAACCAGGTATCCTCTGCTGCACATACCAGTAGGCCAGGGGTGGGGCCCCTCACCCCACCACTGCCCTTGAATCTCCCCAGCGCCCTCCTTCATATTTAGCGTCCCACCCCAGGGTGTCGATGCCCAGATACTCAGCTTCACCAGGAGGCTTGGCTTTCCCACCTCCTGCCCTGTGATGTTATCTGATGTGCCCCAAGTCCTCATCTCTGCCTATGCTGCCCTTTCTGCCCACCCTGGCTGTCCCAGGCTTGCAGGTTCAGGTCTAGGTTCAGCTCGGAGGTGTCTCTGCACACAGGCCGTCTCCGACCGTGGCAGTCAAGGAATCACCCACTGAAGACACCCTGAGTCCCACCTTATCACACCCCCTCCTCCCCTCACACTTGGTCAGGCCCAGGGTTAGCGAGAAAGAGGAGGCCCCTGACGAGACAGATTGAAGAGTGGCTGTAACCAGGGGCTCAGACAAAGTCAGGACTGTGAGGAGGGTGCAGATGGGGCAGTGGCCTGTCCTGTTGTACTTGTGATTGTTGCTGTGGCTCGGAGACCACTTACAACAACCACATCACTGTGTCCTTTTCCAAACTGTCCCTCTTTGGCTCGATCCTGAGGGATTCACTCTCTCTTGTCCACCTCTTCCACTACAATGTCCACTTCCTTCCTGGGCCATGCTGCAGGGTCCCCAACACCTTTCTGGGACTCTGGGTTGCTGAGCTGACTGGGGTGCCCTGGGGAAGCTTGGGCACCTGGGCCTGGCTCCATGGGCTCTGGGCTCAGCAGAGCCAGGAGGTAGCTGGGTCATGGCTGCCAAAGATGCACCCTGTGGCATCTTGCTGGACTTTGGGCTGTGGACCCTCAGCTGTCAGATAAGGAGGCAACCTGACTGTCAGCCTGCCTTCCAGCCAGACCCTGGATGGGAACCCACTTGGTGCCTGGCAGAGCTCCTCTGAGGGAAGACCTCCCTGCACCCACCCTGTCTGGTGGTTCCAGACCCCCAGCCCTCCATGCCTCCAGTGTAGCTGTTCCCTACACCCTGTCCCCCAGTCCAGTTGCTCTGGGCTCCAAGCCCCACGGGGTCTCCAGCCCAGGCCAGCATGGAGCAAGACTTCTAGAGGTTCCAGCAGGAATTCAGTTCGATAAACATCCCGAGCCTCTGCTCTGGCTGTGTGCTGTGTGCTAGCGGTGGACACAGTCAAGTTGAGTCCAGCCCCGTGTGGAGACTGTCTGAGAACCAGTGCACAGTTGCTCGGAGGTCGTTCCGGTGGGATGTGCGTGATCGTGGCCTAGACCCCGCCGGAGATAGAAGGCCCCTGGGAAGCAGCCGCAGAACCTGGGATGCAGACTGGGGTCCTTCTCACAGTAGCTTCTCCCCCCACCCTCCCCGGGCGTTGACAGCACCTGCCTGGCGAAAAACGTCACACCTGAGAGCTCCTCGAATAGCAGGAGCTCACAGGGACGCTGCGCTGCCACCTCGGCTGCGTTTGCAGAAATACCTTCTGCCGCACAGAGGTGAAAATGGCAGAGGCGAGAAGCAGGCTACGGAAAACGAGCAACATGGAGACACCTTCCGCGGCGCCGCACAACAGAAGGCCACGTGACTGGGCTAAAGTTAGCGGCGCCTGCAGCGATCCGGCTGGTAGTAGCATCTCCCCGGAGCACGTGGCAGCTGGCGGCATGTCCGGCTGGGCAGCCAGGCGGAGTGCGGGGAGGACAGCGTGCCTTCACCCATGGGCGAGAGATGAGGCCCAGAGCCGGCACCGCGATCGACCACAGTCACACCAAGGCCACCTCCACTGGAGCCAGCGGTCCGTAGGCAGCCAAGACTAGGTGTCCACACATCACCCGGTGGCCGAGGACTGGGGTCTCAGACGGGGCTCTCGGCAGGCTGAGCTATGTCCGCGCTGCAGAGGGTCCATTTTGAAACTGCGACCTTACCTCTGAGGCCCAGGAGGTTGTGATGATGGTCAGAGCCAAGGAAAGAAGTGGGTGCAAGGGACACCCGTGTCAGCCAGTGGTGGGCGTGACCAGAAACAGGGCCCCTGGAAACTAACCCGCCCACCATCTTGATCCATTCATGAATCTTTGCAGCAAGGCCCCTGGCCTCTGCGCCAAGCTCCAGGGTGCCTGAAGAAGAGCCCAGCTCTGCGGGGGTCCAACACGGCTCCCTCTGTCACTGGTTTTGGAAGAGCTTCCTGGGGTTCTTCATTAATGAGACCCTCTTGGTGGATCCTGAGCTCCGCCTTCCAGCAGCCCCCCACCTGTGGACAGGTCAGCTCCGAGAATTGTCGGACTGATTCCGGCTCACTTGGGGCTCTGGAGGAGAGTCAGGCGGGTCAGGCGTGGAGCAGGCCCATGGTTCAGATCCCATGAGCCCCCTGAGATCCACCAGTCAGGTCTTCTCCAGCAAAGCCAGGTCCATCCATCTGCTAGGCACTCTGCCAGTCCTCGGTGCGCACAGAGAAGCGGGGTGGGGGCCTGGTTGTCTCTCAAATTGTCCCTCCTTTGGCGTGACCTTAAGTCTGAGTGGAGTGACCTGCTGGCCATCTGCTAACATGATGTCCCTGCACTTAATAGGTCCTTCCATCCAGGGCACTGGGGATCTGCCTGAGCCCCTGTATCTGAGACAGTGTTCCTAATGAAACCTCTGCCCTGTGCCCACGTAGCTGCACCAGGGTCCCTCACCCCACCCTGCAGGCTTGAGACCAGAGCCCAGCACACAGGGAGGCAATGGCTGGAGAGCAAGGCTGAGTTCTTTATTGAATGGGACGTGTTGAGGTCACTGGAGAGGAAGAGGTTGGAGTCCAGGAAGGCCAGTCACTAGAGGGGCACCAGTGGTGGTGCGGCTCGGGCATGTGGAGCTGGAAGACCTGGCCCTGAGGCCCCAGAGATCGAGAGCGAGCTTGCTCACCTAAGTGGGCGGCATGGTGTCTCCCCATGTGGCTGCATCCCAATCTCAATCTCAACCCAAAGCTCTCTTCTCGTCCCGCCCCCCCCCTCTCGCCCCCCCGCTCCCTCTGCCTCTGCCCTTCTCTCTCCCGCCGGCCCTCACAAACGTGTTCTCAAGCCAAACCATCCGGCTCTCCTGATTGAGACTCATACAGCCCCATAGGAAGGGTAGAATGGCCCTTAGGGTTTCCCAGGCTGTAAATCTTTATGGAAGTAGACCACCCTGCTAGTAAGTCACCCGTGTTTAACCACTGCACCCCCATCCCCATCCTCCCAGGGCTTCTTTCTGGAGCACTGAGTCTATTCCGACCTACAGTGACCCTATAGGACAGGGCTGCTTTATCCCTGGGTTTCTGAGACTGTATCTTTTTAGAGGAGTAGAAAGCCTCCTTTTCTCCCTGGGAGCAGCCAGCAGTTTAGGACTTCTGACCTTGCAGTTTCTCAGCCCAACATGTAACCATTAAGTAACCGGACCAGGTCTAGGACTAACATGCCCTCCTTTAAAAACGCCCAGCTTCCAGCCCTGACTGGGAGAGACCCTCATTGGCTGAGAAGTGGGCATGGGAGTCAAGGCCAGCCAATTACTATGACCAAGAAAAATCCTGAGCCTGGATTGGCCGCACCTGAGCTGAGTGCACACCTCTAGGCTGGGTTGAGGGTGGCCTTTTCAGATTTCCAGGAAGAGGCCCCAGTGTCAGTCCCTGGATTTATTCCTGGACTGATGAGTGGCCCCAGCTCACAAGTGCTAACAGGGATACTACTTGGGGGACATACCTTGTGTGCAGGGAAATGGTCATGGTTCACCTCCAAATCAAGACTCAAATCAAAGAGAGGCGCCGGGTGCAAGGAGAGACAGAGACAGTAGAATTTATCTTCTACCCCCACCTGGAGCTCAGCCGGGAGGAGTCGAAGGGCCCACTCTTGGAAAAGGGCAGGGGGGAAGGATCACATTTGAGGCAAGAGTGAACCTAGGCAGCTGGGTTCTTGAAGGAGCACGAGACAGGGCCCCGGGGGAGGTCCAAGTGCTTGCTGTGGGTCAGAATCACTCTGTGGTACTGGCCACTGTCCTCTCTTCTTGGGGGTCATCCATCTGCGAAACAAGAGGTTGGGAATTATTCCTTCCTGAGGTTCCTCTCAGGGGTGACAGGAGCCCAGTGGTTTCCCCAAAAGGCTGCATATGGACATAAATATATGCATGCAAGTCCTGTAAACCAACTTCAGAGGCTACAATAGGGATGGTATTCAAGAGTGCATTCCAGGCTCAAATGGTGAAAACCAAGACTCTGGAACCTACTGAATACCAAATAGATGCAGTCAGTGCCAAGAGGTTTGGAAGACAAGCTACCTGCCAACCCACTGTTAAGAGACCCATACATGTGCCCCTATAAGGGAAGGTGAGCCAACAGAATGCAGAAATGATCCAGTAAGATCGTACTTATCACAGACAAGTAAAATTTTGCTGAAGATAATTTTAAAATGGTTGCTGGAGGCCATTGACAGGGAGCTGGCCGAAGTTCCAGGGGGAGATCGCTGGTGGTGTTAGGTGGATCTTGGCTGGAAGCAGGGAGTGCAAAAGGATGCTTACTTGCATTTTATTGGCTAGGCAAATGCAGTCAATGGTGTGAGTGGATCACAATAAACTGGAGAACATTGTGAAGCATGGGGAATTCAGGACACTTTAGCTGTGCTCATGTGGAACCCGTCTACGGACCAAGAGGTAGTCTTTAGAATACAACAAGGGGATACTGTGTGGTTTAAAACTAGGAAAGGTGTGCTTCAGGGTTCTAGTCTTCCACCACACTCAAAGTCAGTCTGTGTGCTGATCATCCGAGAGACCGGACTATAAGGAGAAGGACATGGTCTCAGGGTGGCTTGGATGAAGACTTCTTAGCAACCTACAGCAGGAAGCCGACACAACCTGGCCTGCTGAAAGTGAACAGGACTTGCAGCAGTCCCGGATGAAGGTCAACGACTGCAGCCTTCCGTGTGGGCAACACCTCAGCAGAAAGGAAACAAAAGCCCTCACAACTGGACTGATAAGCAACATGTGGTCAATGAATCCACAATGAACTTGGAGTCACAATCACCACGCATGAAAACAGCAGTCAAGAAAGCAAAAGGATGCACAGCCTTGGGCAGATCTGCTGTACATCCTTACAAAGCAGAGATGTCCCGGAGGACGCAGGTCCACCTGTCCCAGATCAGGGTATTTTCAATCACCTCGCATGCATGCCAAAGCTGAGCCAAGACTCAGGAAGATTGATAGAGGGTGGATGCCTTTGAATTATGGTGTTGTGAAGATTATTGGATACCCCATGAACTGCCAGTGTGAACAAACATGTCTTGAAAGAAGTCCAGCCGGAATGCTTCTTAGCAGTGAGGATGGTGGGAGGGGCCCGGTATCCTGTACTCTGGCATGCTATCTGGAGGGGCGATCCCTGCCGAAGAGCCTCCTGCTTGGTCAAGCACCAGGTCAGTGAAAACAGGTCAGGGAAGACCCTCTGCTCTCAGACAATTGTGAGGAGCAATTGTGAGGCTGGCACAGGGCCACACTGCTTTGTTCTGTTGGACTGGGGGTGGCTATGGTGCAGGCCCGGACCCACGGCAGCTAACTACACTTTGAAGGCTGAAACCTGCTCGTGGGGTGAACCCCACGCTCCCATGTCGCGATCTGCTAGTCTGTGAGGCCTGGATTTCGTACCACAGAGTTGGCTCAAATCGGGGCAGACCCGTGCCCGAGTCCAGTGCCCTCTGGCGGCCCGCAGGCAAGGGCCGCGCACCATCGCATCCAGGCCCGACGGCCAGCGGCTCAGGCGCGCGCTTGGTGCCACAGTCTGGGGTTCCGTCCCGGATTGGTCTGCACGCTGCAATTAATTACTAGCTGCTGGGAATCCTTGTCGCCAGCTCGCGGTGACTCACCGGGCGGTCAGGCTTGCTCGCTGAGCTCCTTTCCAAAAAGACTTCTGGGAGAGCGCCTGCGCTGGGGTGGGGCTTCCCACACCCTGCGCCTAAGGGCGCCCCAGACCCAGTCCAGACCCTACAGCCTGGACGCCGCCCACAGTGCGGGAGCCCCTTCCTGGGTGCGGACAGGGGCGCAAGCACTGGCGAGCCCCCCCTCCCTCCCCTACTCCCCCGGGCATGGGGTGGAGAGGGTTCCAGCCCTAGTGCCTTGAAGAGGCATTGGGTTCCGAGTCCCTCGCCGCTAAGGGGGCGGACCAGAGGGTCTGGGCTTCAGAGCCTGTGAGCTCCTGCACAGCTCCTGGAGGGGCGAGAGGGTAAGGGGAGAGAGCCCTGCCGCGCCCTCCCTGCTGGCCGCGGAGATGCGAGCTCCGAGGCCCCACCCCCTGCTCTCTCCCAGGCTCTCCAGCGGCAGGAATGAGCAGGGAGCAGGGCTAGCTCCTGGGTTCAGCCCAGTCTGGGGAACCAAGGAGTATTTCCCAGAAAAGCGACAGGAATGGACCCAGGAGAGGGGTGTGCGATGGCCTCCCTGTGCCATGCTCTGAGCTCACGGGGAAGCTGGTCAGGTCAGCAGGTGCTGGTCCACTGGCCCGCGCCACCCATGGAGGCTGAAGCAGTCCTCCCGGGCCCCACTGCGCAGTGACAACAAAGCGGTGACAACGGTGACAATCACCAGTGATCTGAGCCCGCGCCAGGTGGCTGGCCCCAGGGTTGGGGTGGGGGACCGCGTGCGCCAACCCGCCTCCACGCTCTGGGGCGCCCGTGTCCCCTCCCCTCTTGTTCTCCAGCTCAGTCCCACCTCTTTGCCCTCCCGCTGACCATCTCCTTGCTCAGACCCGAATCAGATTCCGTGGGCCTGCCCCCAGGCCCGCGTCCCCGAAACTCGCCGCTTTGTGCGGCGGCTCCCAGCGCTCCAGGGGAGCTCAGCTAGAAGGACCCCAGCCTCCTGCCACGACATTGGCCCGAGGCTCCGCCCCCGCCCCGACGCAGGCCGCCCCCCTCCACTCTCCAGGGGTTCCGGCCGCCTCGCCTGGGCTCCCTCCGTGTGTGCTCCACGCTGCGATCCGTCTGCAGCGGGAGCCTTGGCTGACCGCCTCTCCAGCTGGCTGGGGACCAGGCGGAAGGCCGCGCGCTCGGGCGGCTGCGGGAGGGAGGAGGCAGGACCGGGAGGCTGTCCTCGCGTCGCCGCCCCCCACGGTCCTCCCGCCTAGCAGGGCTGCCACGCGCGCTCACACACGCGCACACACGCGCACACACACCCTCCGGCTCCCTCTGGCGCGCACGCACGCAGCGCCCCGGGCAGCCCAGCGCCGCGGCCGCCTCCCTGGACGCCTGGACGCCAGGGCCCGGCCCCCAGCGCTGCTCATGCACCCGCGCCCGCTCCGCCGCTCTGCCAGGCCCGCCGGACCGC
>NW_022103896.1:3135645-3141218 GCF_000313985.2 Echinops telfairi
CGGCAGCGGGCCTGCGGGACATGCCTCCCGCGCCGGCTCCTTGCTGGCGGCCATGAAGAGGCAGAACGTGCGAACTCTGTCCCTCATCGTCTGCACCTTCACCTACCTGCTGGTGGGCGCCGCCGTCTTCGACGCCCTGGAGTCGGACCACGAGATGCGAGAGGAGGAAAAGCTCAAGGCGGAGGAGACCCGGATCAGGGGCAAGTACAACATCAGCAGCGAAGACTACCGGCAGCTGGAGCTGGTGATTCTGCAGTCGGAGCCGCACCGCGCCGGCGTCCAGTGGAAATTCGCCGGCTCCTTCTACTTTGCCATCACGGTCATCACCACCATAGGTAAGGGTGGGCGCGCCGCCGCCGCCGGCTGGCTCCCTGCCTGCCACCGCCGCCGAGTCCAGGGAGGCGGCTGAGCGCGTGGCGTGGGGCTTGGGTGCGGGGCGCCGAGGGTTAATTGCAGCCTCACGCGGGGCCCCTCCGGTAGCGCCCCCCTCCCCGCTGGCGAACCCACGCCTCTCGCGCGCCTTGGCGCTTCGCTTCGCCTCGCGGGGACCCCACCCGTGTTCCCCTCCGCGCGGTGTCTGGACCGGCAGTGAGAGCCCCGAGCGAGCGGGGTGTGCGGGAGCCCGAAGGGCGGAGGTGCCACTTTTGCGAAGAGTGGAGGGCTAAGAATAATCTCAGCGCAGACACCCACCCACCCACCGCCCCAGCGTCTCTGGCTGAGCGGGCTTCCAAGGCTTACACTTCGGCGGCGCTCTCAGGGAGTTGGAGAAGGCTGTCTTGTAGGCGGGGGCGCCCAGGGCGCAGAGGGGGACTCAGGGGACAGCTGCTGCCCAGGGTCCTGGGAAGGGCTGACCTATAGGAGGGACAGGGTATCCCCTCTAGGTTTTTGTCTCTGCAGGGGCACAGATTCTAGCTTTCCCCCACACCCACCCTACCCCCTACCTGGACCCCCTCCTGGTCCTTCTGCCTGGGGCTCTGCAGCTTGGCCACCCTGGGCACCCTGGGTGGAGAGAGTTTGATCCTGGACACCTGGTGTGGGTGGCTGTCTAGGGGAAGAGAAAGGACCCAGGAGGGGCAAGAGCTACTACCCCCCACCCCCCCACCCCATACACTGTGAAAATGGCTGTGGGAAGCTGGATACTGCCCAAAGGTCAGGGAAGCTCATTGTCCATGCTAATGGACCAGTGGTCCAGGGGGTACGCCCCGAGCAGGCCTGAGGGTGCCAAGGGCACTGTGGTGGTGCTAAGTGGATGCTCCTGGGGCAGTGCCCCCACTGAGGTCCAGTTTAGAGAACTCAAAGGCTGTGTACTCTGAGAGCCCGGGGCTGGCCTGACCAGCTGACCAGTGGCTCTGCTCTGGGCTTCTTCACCAGGACTGCGTGGCTGCCTCCTGGGCCCGTCTCCTTGCACCTTCCTGGCCAAGGAATGGCTCATGGCTGGCCTCTGCCCTGTCCATCCCGCCCTCTGCGCCCCTGTGCCCCCGAAAGAGGCCTCCTGCTCCCCTCCTCCTCTCCCTCCCTGCTAACCGCCTGCCTCCTGTGGCCCTCCCTGCACAGTGCTCCAAGCCTCCTCTCTGGAAGCCGCTGGGTGCCATATGCAACAGGAAGCCCGGCACAGGACGGCCTGTCTCTTCTCCTTGCTTGAAGAGACTTTGCAGAGAGTCATCTTGTTTCAGATGTTTAATTCATTGGTGCAGGCTTCTCTGTGTAGAAGGAAACGGCCCGTCTGTTGTCTACATCACCAGCTCTGCTCCCACGCGCTGCGTCCAGCGACCAAAAACACGGGCAAGGCCCTTCCCTCCCAGCCCCGCAGTCCCGGTGCCTGAGCGCCCCGCCCCCGAGTTTCTATTCTGAAACTCTGAGCGTGGGTCATGCGGTGACAGGGGCCTGTGTGCTGAGAGCCAGAGAGCACGGACATTGCTTCTCAGACGGAGTGGCATGGGGTGGGGTGGAGGTGGGGTGTCCACCAGCCCTCAAACAGGCCCTGAGTCATCAAGACAGGTTGGAAGATGTTCCCCCTCATCTGTTGGGCTGACCCCATGGCCCCAAAGCGTTGGGTGAGAAGAAGACCCAGGCCCGAGTCTGTTGTCCGTAAAGACATCACTTGTGGAGGCTGAGGAAGTTCTTTCTGTCCGAGGTGTGTTTTTTTGGTGCCGATAGGTGGCTGAGGAGGACAAATGCTGCCCACAGTCGAAACTCCGATGAGAAAATGTCTAGCTAAGTTGTTGCTAAATTGAGGTCTCTGTGAGGACTTCGATCAGGTCAGGATGAGGAAGTGGGGTGGGGAGGGGGCTTCTGATGGCAATGATGATTCCTCCCCCAGACCCCTTGTTGTATTCTCAACTGGTTTGTCCAAAAGACAGGTAGAAACATCTGGGTCAGGTTAGGAAGCAAGGGCTGTCATCACGCACATCGCTGGCAAATCTGAACCCGGAGCCCCCAGATGGGGTACTAGAATCTTGTTTTCATGCGCCTGTCCTACCACGAGGAGGCCATTTCCTAGCTCCGAACCTCAGTTTCCCTATCTGCAGAAGGGCACTGCATAACCTCGCTCCTGCCAGATCTCCAGCGCAGGACCCGGTGGGCAGAGCGTCCCTCCCTCCCTGCCCCTGCCTCAGACACCACTTTAGCAGAAGAGCTGAAATGTACAGAAAACAAAACACCGTCCTCGTTAATTCTGTTTGTTTTCTTCTTTTTTAATATAAATGCAAATTAAGGTGCTCCAAGGCCCAGAACAAAAAAAAAAAAGAGAAAGCAACCCAAGCCAGGCCCTCCAAGGGATTGACTCCTATTGGACGAGTCAGGTTAATCTTCAAGGGCGTTTTCAGTTTTAATCGAACCTCAAGCCCCACTCCTCTTGCGTGAGCTGCAACTTTGCCGGAGTCTCTGAGGCAGGCGCAGCGGTGCTGACACTGGCCCCGGCTAATGAACCCGGTCTCTTAGATGCAGCCGTTGGCCAGCCGGTGAAATGGACTTAAAGACACAGATAATCACCACTCCGCATGTGCTCTGCAGCCGCTCCTTCCAACAAGGCATAGTTGTGGGGGTGGGGGCTCACTTGAGTGCCAAGGCCCCTGCAACCAGGAGGGTAGAGCAGAATCCAAGCCAGCTCTCCAAAGGGCATATCTCCTGGCATCAATTCCCTGGGAACTGGTTTCCATTCCTCCCTGGGGGGCATCATTGCTGCCCAGCACCACCTGTAGCTGTTTGGAGGCAGCTGACCATGGTGGGTAGGTCTCACAGTGCAGGGCTCTGGGACTTGGAGATGGGAGAGTGTAACCGTGGCAGCCCGGTTAGGCGGGGCCCTGTCTTCCCCGCGACTTGCTGGTGGGAGCAGGAGTGTTGGGAGTCTAGAATCAGTTCTGCTTGAGACTGAGTGTGGGAGATAGTCCTGGGGCATACCTGCAGTCTCCTGGCCGCTAAAGCTACCACAGACCAAATGGTGCCACTTGGCTGACTGTTGCCCATGACAGAGCCCCGTGAGGCATGCTGGGGGGTGGGGTGAGGGTGGAGGTTCACTTCAGTTCTGAGTCTAAAATCTAAGTATTCACCACCTGCAGGATCATTCAAGACGAAGCTAGCATGCTCTTACTCACAATTCCCAGGGTGGGGTGGGCTTTAAACACAATGTCCCCAGGGCTTTACTCTTGTTGCCACAGTTTGCAGGGACAGGGCTGACATTGGGGGCAGTGTTCTGGAACCAGGTTTTGGGGACGTCTTCTGAAGTTGTTGGCTGCTGAAGGAGGCAGGATGTGGGGTGCTGGCATGGGAGCCAGGGTCTGTGACCTGGGGTGAGACACTTTGAGAAAGAGTTTGGCAGGGGGCTCTGGTCCATACCCCACCTGGGGTCTCATATCCGCTAGGGAACAGCCTGCAGCAGACTGGGCCCCTTCTGATTTATGAAGCGTGTCCCTGTCCCCGGACACCTTGACGGTGTCTCTAGCACTCTGGATGATGTTTTCTGTCTGTGGTTCACTTCCTGGCTGGTGCCTTCCGGGCCCTCTGCCTCCCGCCTTTGAGGCTCTGGGGACAGAGGTGACAAGATAAGACTTGGCCCTGACACCAGCTGGCTGATGCCCAGTGTGAAGTATAGGGTGGCCAACGCTGGTGGCCACTGCCCTGGATGCCTGAGAGTAGACCCCTGATTGCTCTTCCCCCTCCCCTGCCTCCCTGAGCTGTGCCCTTGCCTCTCTCCACTCCTGGGATTGCACATCGATCCTCCCCCTAGCCTGTCTCCCTCCTCCCCAACTCAGAGGCCCAGCCCACTGCCCACCCAAATGGGCGCTTCCAACATCTGAGCTGGAGCAGGAGGCAGCTGAGCACACACATCCAGTCGGCTCCATCTAGGACTGGGAGAGTATTGACCCACTTTACAGACAGAGACACTGAGGCCCAGGGTAGGGATGTAATGCATCTGGGGGCACAGAGCCCTGGACCTCATGATGCAGCCAGAAGCACCCTACCTGGGCTTGGACTGTGGGCCGCCTCTGAAGCCAGGGATGGGGCAGTAATATTCCTTCTTGTCTACCTGCTTCTCCCCTGAATGCTACTCAGGAAACAGCCATCCCAGTGTGAAGGAAGCCCCTATCCCCAGCACACCACGGAGTGGCCCGTGAGAAGCTGTAGCCCTGGTCATGCCCAGTGAGGCAGCTGGCTGTGGGGGGGAAGCATGGCCCTCTGGCCTGTTCCTTTTCCTAGGTCCTCCTGGGCAGGGCTTGCCCAGCTTAGCACCACGAGCTGGCCTCTCTGTGGGTGGGGGAGCACAGAGATGGGGTAGAAGTGGGGTTCCTTCTTACTCTGGCTGACATGAAATAACCACCCCACCCAGCCATTTCAGACACCCGTTGCCTTCACCTGCCTTTCCCACACACCTGTGCATTCACACATCTCCCCATCCATTCCTAATGCACCTGCTTGTCCACACCTTCATCCATCCAACGCCCGTGTACCTCATGCACACCTCCGTCCATCCATTCCCCAAGTGGCCCCCTAATCGGCCCTTCATGCATTTGCTGATTCACACCCCAACCATCCACTCTCTGGGCATCACTCAACTCAGTGCTCCACGCACCTGCTGCTGCACGCCATCTATTCCACGTGCATCTGCGCACTCACACCTCTATCCAGCCATTCTTTGTGCACCTATTCACTGGGCCATCCATGCACTTGCCTGTTTACCCTTCCGTCCATCCAACCCTCACACACCCACATTCATCCCTTCCTCCATCCACCCATTCCCTATGCGCTGGCTCAATCACACCTTCATTCATCCACCCATTTTCCATATACCCACTCAATCACACTACTGCCATTGAGCCCTCACACCTGCACATCTACCCCTCCCTCCCTCCATCCATTCCCCACGCACCTGCTCATCCACACCTCTATCGTCCAACCTTCATATACCTGCACATACAAACCTCCATCCCCTCTATCCACCCATTCCCCATGCACCTGCTTATCCACAACTCCATCCCGCCATCCACCCATTCCCCATACACCTGCTCATCCACACCTCTACCATCCAACCCTCATACACCTGCTCATCCACACCTCCATCTCTCTATCATCCATTC
>NW_022103896.1:3142094-3156626 GCF_000313985.2 Echinops telfairi
GCCTCACCAGTCAACTCTTCTTGATCGTCTCTGTCGCATGACTCACAGGGCTTGTGGTGGACATGTGTAGATGAAGGTGGAGGTTACTGTGTGGGGCACAGCCAGTGTGGTAAAGGAGATGTGCGTGTGTCTGGTAGCGTCTTCTCTGAAATGGGGGCCACTTCTATGGGGATCACTTGAGGAGGTTCCAATAGGTGTCCAGTTAGAACTTTGTGTGGAGTGGGAGGCAGCAAGCCCAGGGAGTAGGAGAGTGCTCCCAGTCCCCAGGTGGCTGGGTGAGTTCTGCCAAGAAGGCCCAGGGCTAGACGGCCTCTCCAGCCACGCAGTCTGAGAAACCCACTGCCCACAGTTGTCCTGACCCTCAGTGACCCCGCAGGTCCGAGGAGGACTTCCCTACAAGTTCCCCAGGTGCAAATCATTTCAGAAGCTGACTGCCTCCCTCATCTTTCCCCGCTGGAGCAGCAGGTGGGGTTGAACCTGAGTGCGCTTCACCTCTGCACTGCAGACCCTGCCATCAGGTCACTCCCCGCTCAGCTGCTGTGCGCAGGGTGTCCCAGGGGGAAATATTCGTGGGAGCCAGGTAGAAATCTCTTTCAGCGAGGCTGGTGGTGTTGAACCACTGACCTTGCCGTTTGCAGCCCAATGCCTAATCCCCAGCACCACGAGGGCTCCCACATCATCGTGGTTGTTAGGCTCTGAGTCACCGTGGCTCTGTGGACAGCGGAAGGAAGGCTCCTCCCAGGTGTTCCATGTTTGAGCCATCGTTGTAGCCACGTGCCCATCTGTGAAATAACCTAAAGATTCCAAACCCAACCCGCTGATCTCAGGTCCATTCTGACTCATGATGACCTGATAGGACAGGGCGGAAAGGTCCCCATGGGCTTCCAAACCTTCCAGGCCGCAAACCCGCACCGGAGCAGGAAGCCTTTTTTCCTCTCGTACAGTGGTTGGTGGGTTCACACTGCTCACCTTGCGGTTAGCGGCCCAACATGGAACCACGACTCCACCAGGCAGGGCTCCTGTAGCCCACGAGCAAGAAGGCAGGAGACCACGTGGTCCACGGCAGAGCCTGGGAACCAGGAGGTTGGCACCCTTCAGGGCTGGGATGGGAAGGGAGGGGCAGTGGGCTCTTTAGAGGGGTCCTATTTCCCACAGGTGGATTCTAGGAGTGAGATTACGATGAGGGTTTTCCCCTCCTCCTGGTGGGCATCTGCCTCCATGGTTGCCTGGTGGGTGTTTGTGTTCCCAAGGGTGTCCTGCCCCAATCTCGGACCCTCTCCTTGGACATCATCCTTGCTTCTCCTTGTCTTCTAGCACCCACGCTGGGCCTCCTCGAGCTGGCCTCTTGCTTCGGTGCCACTGTGTCCTGCGTCCTCCTAGTCCGGCCTGACAGCACAGCCGAGCAGGCAAGCCCTCCCCTCCCCTGAGCTCTGCCATCCGTTGGTCTGTCTTCCAAGGGCCCTGAGGGGGCACAGTGTGGCTGGCAGCCCCTCCTGGTGTTGATTTGCTTTGGGCATCTGGTTGCTGCAGGGCCGGCTTCCTCCTGCTGCCCTCCCAGCCTGGAACACAGGTCAGCGACTGGCCTGCAAGGACTTAGGGGTGCAGGATACAGACAAGACAAGCCAGTATGATAACAACAACAACAAACAAACCCAAACTTGAACAAAGCCATTGAGTCTATGGTGACTCATTGGGACCCTATAGGACAAGGTAGAACTGCCCTTGTGAGTTTCTGAGATTGTGACTCTTTATGGGAACAGAAAACCCTGTCTTTCTCCCCAGGAGTGGATGGTGGTTTCGAACTTCCGACCTTGTGATTTTGCAACCCAGCTCATAACCACGACACCATCAAGGGTCCTAAAGATGGCATGATGGGAGGGGCTAGGCTATTTGCTGCCTTTCTGGGCTTGTCAGCACAGTGCTACCCCCCTAGCTGACCATGTGCTGACCTTGGTCCTCTTTCTAGCCGTGTCTGGCTGAGGCCTCTTGGTCAGCCAGGCCCAAGCAGTGGCCAGCCTGTTCGGGAGTAGTTTCTGCAAGGCAGTGTCCCCTGACATGTGCCGTCCCTGACAGTTGCCCATGGGCAGTGGGAGGCCGGGGAGGGTGGAGGGTATAGAGGTGAGGGCACGAATGTTGATGTGGCAGGAGGGAGGCTGGGCCACACGAGGAGCGCGGGCACTGCTGTGGCTAACTGAGAAGATGGTCTGATGCTGTCCCTTGCCTCTTGGAGGTGGGGGTCCAAGGCCCTTTGGGGCTGTGCTGTGACATGTGCAGTGCCCTGTGGTCCAGAGGAACAGCCACCCAGGCTCCGGGCCCATCCTGGAAGCCCAGGCCCAGACATGCCCCCCTGGGAAGGGGCAGCAGACCCA
Source organism: Echinops telfairi (assembly GCF_000313985.2). NCBI lineage: Eukaryota > Metazoa > Chordata > Mammalia > Afrosoricida > Tenrecidae > Echinops > Echinops telfairi. The sequence continues at coordinate 3,144,464 of NW_022103896.1, forward strand.
GCTCTGTGCCGTGTGTGGGTAGGAGAAAATGCAGGGACAGGGCAGTTACTGGGGTGATCACCATTGGGCGACTCCCAAGTTGAATGGTTCCCACGATGCTCCTCTGCCCTCAGGCCCCTTGCAGCCCCCATGCCCGGCAGGAGGTGCACTTTGGAGCAGACCTGCAGGTGGTAACAGATTGGCAGGTCTGTGGAAGGAGGTCGCTGTGGTGTTCGCAGGTCTGGGGTTGCTGGGGGCCTGGACCCATGCTGAGGAGTAAAGTTCCCTGACTCCAGCCTGCCAGGAGTTCATAACTTCCTGGGCCCCTCCATCCCACCCCACGGTCTGTCCTAGGACCCTGAGCTCCCACAGACCAGCCCTCAGCCCCTTCTCCTGTCCTCTTCTCAGCTGCCCCTATTCACCACCGCCCTCTCCTGAGGGGCCTCTGCCCTGCCCTCCCGTGCCCTTTGCCCCTGGCTCATTCTCTGCTCTGCAGTCCCTGTGCCCCTCCAACCCCGGCTGGTCACCTCCATGGGCACGGTGAGTGCTCAGCTGGGCGACGAGGGCTCTCTTGGCATCTCAGAGCCTTAGGGTCCAGCAACATGTACACCAGCTGTGTCTCTGGGCCCTGGGCGGGTGATGAGGGCTGTGGGGCAGGGGTATGGACTGGCTCTGGGACATGTTTGTCAGCTGGGCCCAGGGCAAGTGGACAGGACACCAGTCTGTGAACTTGAGATGGGCCTCTGAAAGGGGGTAGTGGCCTGCCCAGGCACACAGGTCTCACTCCCCACAGATGTGTGATCACGGTCCACTCGGCCTCTGCTGCCGCCCGCTGCCCAGAGCTGTGACACCTGGAGGGGAGATGGCCTCGGCCCTGCCCAGACCAGCCTGCCCTCTGCTCTTCTGCACTCCCCATGGGGACGCTCCTCACAGGGCACTTCCTGGCCTTGTCCATGCAACTCCTTCCTCCTAGTGGGGCCCAGACCAGTGTGCGGGGAAGGTACTGGACTGTCCTTGCGTCTCTTCCCTCCCTCTGACCCGTGTGTGATGGTGGGAATCTGAAGGCAGGGACCATGTGGTCATCTGGGGGCCCAGAGGGGTTTGCTGACTGCCCGGTGCACTGGTAGAAGCAGGTGCAGGACTCGGTGACCAGGAGGGACACTGAGCACGAGTGGGTAGTGGTGGCATTGAGTTGGAGGCATTGACTGCACCCTCCCTTGCTCCCCGGCTTCTGGTGGCTGCTGGTGTCACCTGGCTCCCACTGCAGCCTCTCTCCACCCTCGCCTGGCCATCTTCTCTCCTCTCCCCTTTGACAAGGGCATCACTCACAAGGCACCAGGCCCCCCACTTTCCCCTGAGCAGCCTCACCTGACCTTGTCATTGCCTCAAAGACCATTACCAAAGATCTTTGTGGGGACAAAACTCCGTGCACATACATGGCTGGAAGCATCTTTACTGAGCTGTCTGTGGAGTAGGGAGAGGGAAGCCCACCCGTCCAGACCTCAAGAGCCCCTGGACAGCTCAGTGACCGCTCACTGAAAGATCAGGGACCAAGCCCACCCAGAAGCCTCATGGAAGAAAGACCTGGCAAACTACGTGGAGCACATTTGTACTCTGCTGCCAGGGGGCCACCGCAGGGCAGCCCTCTGTTTGGTCATGGCCACATGGGGTAGGGGCAGAGCCATAGGGGGTGTGGTCCACGATGACAGGCCCATGAGAGCTGACCCCTTCCCCAAACCGGTCCCCATACCCCCATTTGATGTGGGAAGGCGACATTCAGAATGGGGGTAGAGGCCAGAGCACAGGGGCAGCAGGGTGAGTGGATGGCTTTGGGGTCAAGTGCGGAGTGACACCCCACTCCCTGGAGGCTGGGGGTCGTGGTGGGATAAGTCCTCGTGTGTTTCTGGAGCCCATCACTTCCTTTTGGACCTGTGTGTCCAGCAGAGGTTAGGTCTGTGCAGAGCATGTGGGGTTGCGGGGTTGCCCGGCCCGTGTGTGTTCGTGGGGCCATGTCACTGCTGTGTGGCTCTGGTGTCTGCAGTGGTCGGGGGGATGCGGATAACACCCACATTGATACATGCTGGTACCTGAACAGGGCTTGGACATCTTGGGCTGGAAAACTCCCCCCCCCCCGCCCCACCAGTCTGCTCATGTGCAGTGGCTCCCGAGCCTGAGCCCCATCCCCGGGGAGGTGATGACCCCTCTCTATGCCCTGTGTGGGGCTCCCGTGGAGGGTGAGTGGCCAGGGAAAGCTGGCCGGTGTAGGTGACAAGGCAGCCCTGCAGCAATGCAGCGGCGAGTGGGGCAGGGGGCTTGGAGCTGTGGGCACCGGCCTCGCGGATGAGGGATGGACAGGGGGGGTTGGGGAGCCTCAAAGGTCATCTGATCCTGCCCACTCAGGACGGTGCCATGCCTTGAAGCTCCTGGGGACAGGGAGCTCCCTACCTCACAGAATTCTCAGGGCAGGGCGGACGTGGCATCGACGGTGGGACAAAAGGAGAGCAAGGCAGGCAGGCAGAGTTTGAAAAACGGATGCGGTCAAGGTGACGCCCGTATGGTTTCTACGTCGATGATGAAGACCAAACCCACCGCCATCGAGTGGAGGCCGACTCACAGCGACGCTTCAGGACAGGGCACGGGTTTCTGAGGCTGTTCCTCTTCACGGGAACAGAAAGCCGGGTCTTTTCCCCGCTGAGTGGCAGGCGCTGTCCAGCTGCTGACCTTGCAGCCCGGTGTGCAGCTATGAGGTCACCCGGGCTCCTGGCCTCTTCGAGGTGACCTTGTTTTGTTGCCCCTTTCTTATCTTCATGCAGATACGCTCATGGTTTCCATCAGAGGGAGCCTGGGAGGGACTGTCACAGAGCACCAGTGACAGAGGTCTCAGCAAAGACCCCTGGGCCCGGCAGGCTGGGCCGGCAAGTGGCTGCTCTTCAGTGCCTGCAGGCCTCAGGCTCCTGCCATTCTGCTCCGCCGTCTTAGCTCAGCCAACAGTGGCTGCCCCCATTCCAGCATCTTAGCTTGGCTTTCCCTGCCAGAGGTTGGGTTGGGGTGCAAGGCTGGCTGCCCCACCTCCAGCAGCATGGCTGCGTCCCAGGCAGGAAGAAGAGGAAGAACAAAAGTCAGGGGTGTGTGCCAGCCCATCCTGCTCCTTCCCAAAGTGCTTGCGCCAACCAGTTTTCCTTACACCATGTTGTCCAGAATGGAGTCTCATAACCGAGCCGAGCTGCAAGGGAGGCTGGACATCGTGGCTTCTGACTCGGGCGTGTTGCTTCTCCCAGCCAAACTGGGGCCCTGGTGGGGAGGAGGGTGGGGCGGCAGACGTTGGCGTCTGAGGCGGCGGAGGTGTGCGTGGCATTTCCGGGCCTCTTTCCTCTTTAAGCACAGACCAAACATTACCGTGTCTTTCTACGGTCTTGAGGGAATTTATCTGAACAGCTCTATATCCACAGCAAGAGCGCACGACCATCTATTTTGCCACTCCTCTCTCTTTAGCTACCGAAAGTAATTTTCTTTTTGTAAGCAATGATTACAGATCATGCTTGGTGGAATGTCTTTTTTGTTTGCGTGTGCATACGTGTGTGAGTGTGTGGGGGCATGCGTGTGTGTTTGCATGGGTGTGTACGAGTGCGTGAATGCCTAGGACTGTGTTTATGAATGTGTTAGTGTGTGTGTGCGCAGACGTGAGTGTATTTGTGTGTGAGTGAGTGCGTGTGGACGTATGGGTGTGTGGGCATGAGTGTATACCAGTGTGCATGTGCGTGAGCCCGCACACGTGTGTGTGGGCTTTAGGGCTATGGTGCCAGCTGTGGACTCCTGGGCCAGGGGATGTGGTGTCCAGTGGTGGGGCTGGGTTTTACGCTCACACAAGAGTGCACGCATGCAGCAGCCCTCCCCGATGGTGGAGAGTCTGGAAGACCTTCCGATTGTGGACTGCTTTCCTTACAATCTGCGTGCGACTTTTGAGCTGAATCCTGGACAAGACTGTGCTTGGAAGACAGTTGCCTGCAGCAGGAAAGTCTGTTCCCAGGCTCAGTGAGTCCAAGGGGCTGTGCAGGTGCCTGGAGCCCACGGCCTCCTCCTCCTCCTCCTCGAGCCTTGGGCCTTGGTCCAGCTTTGGGGAGTTTCCCTTTGCCAGGCTGGTTGAGCCAGTGGGTCCCTGGAACTCTGCCCTCAGAGGCAGCCCCAGCGAGAAGTGCTTGGTTCGTCACGGCTGCTGTGGGCCTAGAATGGGCAGTGGTAATGCTGGCCACACACTGACTCACCCAGGTCTGGTGACTGAGCACTTCAGGAGGTGGGCTCCTTTCCTTTCTGTGTGCCAGGCGTTAGATCCGCATTTGGTACAGCCATTCATCCTCGTCACAATCCGGTGAAGTAGCCGGTCCAGGGGCAGAGCCTGCACAGGGCGGCTCAGAGAGGTCCAGTGACCTGTCTAATGTCACACTGTGGAGCTTGGTCCTTGAACCGAGTCTTCTACCCTGGAGCTCAGCATACTTTCCATGACCCCCTCCGCCCCTTCCTTGTCCCTTCCCAGGACCTGCTCTGCAGACCCTGGGCTTGGGCACAGGGAGCGCCAGCCTCAGGGGTTTCTGAGTGACCATCAAGAGGCACTCAGAGGTCAGCTAGTCCTACCCTCTCAGGATGCATCATCCCCTCAGCTCTTCAGAGCCAGGGAACTCGCTACCCCACGGACTTAGTAGGGAGAGACAAAGGAGGCGCCAATGTAAGAACAAAAGGAAAAACAGTGCAATCAAGAGCTTAAATAAGATGTATTTAAGGAATGAGTTTTCCTCTATGGGCCACTTTGGTTGCATATCTCACGATCACTTTTGGGGTAAATACTTTCAATGTTAAATCAATTATTTTCCTAATTGAAATTTGAGAGTTCCTTGTTTTACATATGTTTAAAAAATTTTAATTTGCTATTATTTTTGTAGTCCGAGAATAGTCATGTCTGTGTAGTAGTTTAGGATAGAGATTAGGAACATGAATTTTGAAGCCACACTTTGTGCATAGTGTCCTGTCTCAGTTACGTACTAACTATGTGACATAGTGCATTTACTGCGACTTGGCTTTTATCATCTGTGAACTGGGGATTCTGATGGTGGCGATAGTGGTGATGATGATGATGAAGACAGTGGTGATGGTAGTGATGATGATTACCATAATGGGGATGATGGTAGTGACCACAATAGTGAAGGTGCAGATTATGGGGATGGGACTGATGACAAAAGTGGTGAGGGATGGTGGTGGTAATGGTAATGATGGTAATGATAATACTGGTGATGGTAATGATGGTAATAGTGGTTATGATGGTGGTGAAAATGATAGTGGTTATGGTCATGGTGATGGTGATGTTGGTGATGGTGGTCAGGATGGTAATGTTGGAGAAGGTCTTGATGGTGATGATGGTGGTGGTGCTGGTGGTGATGGTGATGTTGGTAATGGTAATGATGGGAATGATGATGGTGATGATGATTGTGGAGTTGAGGATGATGGTGGTTATGATAGGGTGATGGTGATGTTGGTGATTATGGTGATGGTGGTGATGGTTATGATGATGTCATGATGGGGCTGATTATGGTGATGGTGATGTTAGTGACAGTGATGTCAGTGATGGCAATGATGGTTGTGGTGGTGATGGTGGTTATGATAGTGGTGATGATGTTGGTGATTATGGGGGTGATGATGATTATGGGGATGGTAATGATGACAGTTGCGGTGATGATGGTGGTAATGATGAAGACGGTGATGGTGATTAGTGATGGAGGTGGTGATGGTAAGATTATGGGGATGATGATGGTGGTGATAGTGGTGACGGTGTGGTATGTTGGTGATTATGGTGGTGGGGATGATTATGGGTGATGATTATGATACTGATGACAGCAGTGGTGGTGATGTGATGGTGATGGTGATGAGATGATGAGGGAATGGGGCGGTGGTGGGGATGATAGTGATGATGATGAGGGATGGCACTGGTAATTTTGATGATGAAGACCATGATGATGGTAGTGATGATGGTTATGGTGATGATGCTGAGGAGGAGGATGACACTGGCTCTCAAGGCCATTGAGAGCACTCTCTTACCTATTACATCCCAAGCTTTAAAAGTAGCTCACATTTATTGAACACTTGCTATCCATAGGCACATTTCAAGTGTACAATTTCTAAATTTTAAATTTCATTAGACTTTTTTGTGAAATTTAATGATTATTTTTATAGTTTCATAGGTATTTTAAAATAACACTAATCTCTCTGGGTTAAGCGTTGAGCTGCTAATCAAAAGGGTTGCCAGTTTAAACCCACAGGCTGCTCTTGAGGAGAAAGATGAGGCGGTCTGCTTCTGTAAAGGTGACAGTGTGGAAACCTTATGGGGGCAGTTCTACTCTGTCTTACAGGGTCGCTATGAGTCAGATGGACGAATGGCAGTGGCTATGTGTATATATATATATATCACACATATACATATGCATATATATACATATTCATCTTTATGACTTAGTGTCACATTATTTCTTCTAGGAAGGTTTTGTCCTGGTTTAAAACCCAAAGCATACAAGTGCAATCTAAAGCTAGGCACAAGCACCTGCGTCTGTGTGCATGTGAGCGAGTGAGTGGGAAGGAGGGATTGGTGTGTGCTGCTAGCCTTTGGGATGGCCCAGACAGAGATCTAGGCTTCATTGGGAGCCCCCAGGAGAGAGGCCAGACCAGGAACCATGTCGGGTGTGATGAGTTCTGGCACCAGCAATGCTGGGCACTAAATCGCACAAGCAGGCCCTCCCTACTTCCTACACTGGACCGTGCTGTTTGTGTTCAGGGCCGCAGACAAGTGGTGGCCACGGCTTTGTGGGTGGGCATCCTGTGTGTGACATTGCCAGGTTAGGCTCTGTCCAGGACCGTCGGGGGCTTGGAGTCTTCCTTTCTGAGTTGGTGTGTCCAGGAATCGGAGGGAAGGAGCCGAGTTAGAAGGTAGAGGCCCGCTGAGTTCTAGCTTTTAAATGCTCCCTGAAGCACTGCCCCGGCACCTCTGCTTCTGTCTCATTGGCCACATGGCCGAAGTTAGACCAGTTGGTGGGAAGGGGTATTGGAGGTTGGCCAGCCAAGGCCGGGCTGTGGCACCTCTCTGAGTTGGTGTTAGCAGGGAGGTGACCCAACTTGGGGGGCAGCAGAGCTGGCTGGTGCAGACCCCTGAGCACTGGGCAGTGACTCTCAATAGAAAAAGAAACCCCTGCAGTGGGATCCGACCTTCAGGTTGTGTCCCTGCAGGTTGTGTAACTTTGGGTCCATGATGAAGCTTCCTGGGCCCCTGAGTCTTTATCTGAAACACGAGTGCTCCCCGGAAGCTCGCAGTCCTTGTCTCTGGGGGCGGGGAATGGCACCTTATGCTGTAGGGTAGAAAGCTGGGTGGGGATCCTGGATCCTCCCAGGGGCCAGGAGCCGGCAGAAGAAAAGAGCTCTCTCCGAGGACTGAGGGGGTAAGGGGTGCATTTCTACTGTCTGCCGCTGGGAGCCATTGATTCTTGAGCAGGACAGGAGCTTGATAGGATGTGATGCCTCTGGGGCAGCTTGAGGCAATCGAAGTGTCCTTATACGCCGGTGGCAGGTGGAGCTGGCATCGAAGGGGCCCTGAGCCAAGGCCTGCCACTCTGGAAGCTTGAGAGCCCAGAAACAACACCCCCCTATGGGGTCAATAACGACAACCCTGGGTCCCTGTACTCTGTGGTGACACTGTCTTTTGACCTACCTCTGCAGCGGAAGGAGCTAGTGCTGTCTGAAACTCCCCCCCATCCCCGAGTGTGTGTGGTGCCTGCTGCTGTGGCCACAGCAGTAGCAGAAGCAGAAGTTCACCTGAGGGGTCCGCTGAGCCCCTGATGTGCAGCACGCCTCCCCCAGCACCACTGTTCCCTCAGGGTCTGCTTATAGCGCAAGTGGAGGGTCTTTGATGGAGACCATGTGTGTTGAAAGTCCACTAATGCTGTGCTCTCGGTGGGCATACTGGGCTGCCGACCAGAAGGTGAGGGTTCCAGTCCACCCACAGGCACCTCAGAAGAAAGGCCTTGGGATCGACTGCTGGAATGTCAGCCACCGAGAACCCGGTGGAGCCCAGCCCTTCGCTGACCCACACAGGGCCCTGGTGGGAATCTGGGTGGCTCACTGTTTTTACACGTGCAGGGAGGGTGCGGCCCACCCTGGGTTCTTTGCCCCAGAGTCTGTGTCAAAGAAAGCAGATGAACTGGTGGGCAGGGTGGAGGGCCCCCAATGGGCCCCCAAGGAATTCCCACTGCCAGCCTGTAGCTGTCCTGGATCACACCTGCTGGCTGACTAACTGGACATGGGGTCCAGGCCCCTGGGGCAGAAGGGACGACTTGGTAGTCTCTGGGCTCCGATCACGGGACAAGGGGCTCCAGGAGGGAGTGGAAACAGCCAGCAGTCCTGTGAGTGGCCACCACTCCATCTCTCGTCTGTGCCTGAGCCCCAGTTTTCCCATGCGGACAGGAGCCCATTGGGTGAGCGCAGCTCTGTGCTGTCAGGCTGCAAGTGGAAGCCCGGCAAGCGCTGCAGAAACAGGAATCACAGGTGCTCTCAGGGTGTATCTGGACATCCCTGTAGAGTCCCGGGTGGGGCTGGAGCTGGGGTGGGGCGCTGTCAGTGGGGAACCCCTGGCACTGAGGACTAGGGGTGGGCAGGGTAGGAGGCAGCATCGCTGACGTGGATGGCGTGGGATCAGGGAACCTCTCTGTGGCTGCTCTCTGCCCTTCATTGAGAAACCTGATGCAGGTGGGACATATCTAATTTAGTGGGCCCCCGGGCTCAGCAGGGCCCCTCCCAGTCTTTTCCTTTCCATCTTTCGGCCAGTCAGTTGGTCTTCAGAATCTGTCATCATTACTCTGTGGATGGGAACTGCCCGATGCCCCTCCCCAACCCGGTGGCGCTCTCTGAAGTTCCCCGCCCCCAGGATCCTGGAGGCCCCCTGGTAGGCTGTTTTTTTCCTTTGGGCATCATTTCCAGCACGGCTAAGGCCCTTTCGGAGCCTGCGGAGAGGCTCTGGAATGGTTGGCGGCCACTGGGCATGACCTAAGCACTTGTTTTCAGTAATGCCGCCGGATTCTGCAGCGCTCGGCCGGGGCCCAGCGCCTGCGTTTCTGGCATGAGCGAAGGCCTGTGCTGATGGGCTTCTAGCTGGCCAAGGGGCCTGCCCAGCCCGTCAGTCCACTATCCCACTCAAGAACCACCTGTGGCTCCCAGTGGCCGGCCGCAGAAATGCATTGCCCACCACGCTCTATCCTGAAGGCTCCTCTCCGGCTCTGCCCAGCCTGCCACCTGCAGTCAGAGCCCCAGTGGCCTGGCCCTCACTCTGCGGCCACCTTCTCTGGCTGATCACATGCCCGTGCCATGGGCGGCTGCAGCTCCGTCTCCCGCCTGTCCTACACCTGTCAGCATGTGCCATGCTCAGTGGTTCTGAGTCTCCCATCCTCTCGGGCACCTCTCCTCACAGTAGCCCCGTCTGGTACCAGGCAGGCCCTCCGAGAATGTTCACTGAATGAACACATAATGGGAATGGACAGCCTTCATGAGAGTGCTGTTTACTTGATCTAGAATATTCCCAACTGCTTAAGCAGGGCAAGTCCTGGGAAAACAGCAGCCTAGGAATCTGAGCGGCAGGTGGGCAGCCCAGTAGCGCAGGTGGGCAGCCTGCTTTCCAGGAGGGCCAGGTGCTCCCTGCCCCTCTCGCCATCCCTGCTCACCTGCCTCTACAGGCCTGCTGACCCTGCCTGCTGCCTCTCTGAATCCTGGGGGATTTCAGGGCCTGGATTGGTTCCTGAGGGGTTGCCAGAAAATTTGCCACAGTGGTGGGAAGGGCGCCTTTCTCCCCCCACCAGGGCTGAGCCACCTTCCAGGGTGGCCCACAGTGCCTTTGGGAGAAAGGGGAGCTGTCTGCCCGACAGCCCTGTCCTGTCTTATGCAGGGCCCAGCACTGCTCCCCAAAGACTCCGAATTGACTCTCTGAGTTGGAATCTACTTGACGGCAGTGGGTGTGGGAGCCTTGGAGAGTCCTCGAGTCCTGGGCAGTGGTGCACCATGTCCCCACCTGCAGGCTCCACTCTGGGGCCCTGGCTTTGATGTCTGAGGGATGATGAGGGCAGCCCGGGGCCCAGGCAGCAGGGTGGACCGCACCTGTGGCCTTCATCAAGGCTGCCCTGAGAGCCTGGGCCCTCCCCGTCCCCTGAGGGTCCAGCCCTGGAACTACCAGCCCTGGGTGCTGCCGGGCCCCGGCTCTGCCAGCCAGAAGGGATGCTGCAGCTCCTGCTGACAGTGGCACCAGTCCTGGGATGGGACCAGGTGGTGCTGGCGAGAGAGCTCTGTGGGTGTGGGGCTTCCGGACCCAGCAATTCTGGGCCAGCTTTGTTTTTCCCTAACCTGTGCCAGGGACGCCAAGAAGCCAAACCCACCCTCTGAGGCTGAGTCCGGTCCTCCTTGCGGCAGCCCGGTGCCGGTGTCTGAGGCGGTCAGTTTTCATTGGGGTTGATCACGGCATCCTTCTCCTGAAGCCTGGGGGGTTAGAATCACCGACCCTGTGGTCAGCAGCCTAATACTTGCCAGGGCTGGGGACACAGCAGGGGCCTAACCCAGGCTTGTCTCTGAATGAGCGATCCTCTCCAGAGCCCCCGGCCTGGCTAGCTGTGGCCTCTCCCTGGCTTCTGGGGTAGGGGTGGGGGGCTGAGAACCCCTGACAAGATCCTGCTCCCCTCCCCGCCTCCTGTTCACAGACGGTGCACATTCAGCCCCTCGGAGCAGCTTTCTCCTTGAGAAACAAGGCTGCAGGGGGACCCAGGGTTGTATCAGGAAAGATCAGAGAGGCTTCTGGGGGAGTTAGGGAGAAGCTTCAGGTGGGCTCAACCCATTCCAGGATGGCCTCACAGCAAGACACTTGGCACCAGGGGGCCAGGCCATGCTGGGGTCACACCAGGGGACATCTCTGGGATCCAGCTCTTTTTGGCCTCCAAGGCCACCCTCCTCAGCACGGGATCTTTATCTGCTGGCCCCAGCCCAGCCCTCCAGAGAGGGAGGAAGGGGCAGAGAGGGGGAGAAGAAGCCCCCAGGTTGGGGGGACCATGAGCACTCCCCACATCCCCACTCTGCACTAACTCCCCTCACCCTTCATTGGTCTGTGCACGCACCCCCTGATGCTGTCCCCGGCCCAGTGTTGCCCCTCATAAGATGGCATGCTTCCTGTGCAGCTGAGTGGACAGCCTGGGGCCCTGAGTCTCACACATGTTACCCAGAAGAAATGCATGCTATTCCTCCACCGGAAAGGACTGCAAGGCGTCCTGGGGCGCAGGAGTTACTCTAGGGGCTGCTCACCGCAAGGTCAGCAGTTCAAAACCACCAGCCTCTCTGAGGGAGAAAGTCAACCAATGCTTTCTACTCCCGTCCAGAGTTCGTCTTGGGAACCAAGGGGCAGTTCTCCCCTGTTGAGTTTGGCCCGGCTGTCTAGGGAAACAAATCCAGTGACACTCCTATATGTATAAGAAGAACTCTATTCAAAAAGTCATTCTATATTCCAGCCCAGGACAACTCAAGTCCGCAAGTCCGATGCTGGTCCATCCGTCCGGCTGGTGAGGCAGCATGGTGAACCAGGACACAGGAAGATCCCGGGCTGGAGGCTGCAGGATCATGAGGATCTAAAGTCGGTGGACACCAGGCAGGGCACTGGCAACTCTCCGGCAAGCAGGAAGGTGAAGTAGCTCAGAGAGGCAGTTCCCGGAGCCCCTGACTCTTATACAAAAGGCTTATGGCATCAAGGAGTCCTGCTGACAGGTTCGACTCCATCTCTGGCCAGGAGAGTCTAGTTGACATCATCTCTAACTACTCCACCTGTGCTGTAGACTCACCATGAGGTGGAACCAACTGAGTGGCAGTGACCTTTTTAAAAAAATCATTTTACCGGGAGTTCTTAGAGCTCTTATAACATTCCATACATCAGTTGTATCAAGCATATCTGTACATAGGTTGCCATCATCATTTCCAAAACATTTCCTACTTGAGCCCTTGGTATCAGCTCTTCTCTGCCCCCCCCATCCAGCCTTATGAATCCTTGATCAAGTATATATTGTTAGTATTATTTCATATCTTCCACTGTTGCCTTCCTTCACTCACATTTCTGTTATTCGTCCCCTTGTGGGGA
>NW_022103896.1:3156933-3161533 GCF_000313985.2 Echinops telfairi
GTCTAGCCAGATTTGTAAGGTAGAACTGGGTCATGGTCGTGGGGGGAAGGAAACATTCAGGAACTAGATGTGGATAAAAACTTAACGTGAAATGAAATATGTTGACTGAAAGGGGGCCTTTAGAATATTTGTGGGGAAAATCTGTTACCTTTTCAGGCCTTCCCCCAGCCCCCTAACATCCCGAAGCCCCTTTGCCTTGTGTCGGGTGAAGAAGAGACTTCCTACTGTGTTAGTCTGGGTTGACTAGAGAAACAAATCCAGAGAGACACTAATATATGTGTATACGAGAGAGCTTTATATACAAGAGCAATTGAAATATTGAGAAAATGTCCCAGCCCAGTCCAGATCAAGTCCGTAAGTTCGATATTAGCCTGTATGTTTGATACCAATCTATAAAGTTCTCTTCAGATTCACAAAACACATGAAATGATGCCGAATGAAGGAAGATCACAGGTCAGTGGGTGGGAAGTCTTGTGAATCCAGTGGCGTTGTAAGCATCTCAGTGCTGGCAGGGCTCTCCACGTGGTTCCTCCAGCTCAGGGCACTAGGGTAGCTCCATGTGTCTTCTCAGTTGGACTGTCACCCAGGGAGTGACCAAGTGTCCTGCCTCCTTCGTGCCTCCAAATGAGGTCATCAAGCTGCAACCTAATGACAGGCTAGACTCCACCCCTTCACTTGTAAGTCTCAAATGGACAACAGATTATGTAACAGCTGCAAGACTCCTGTAAAGAGTTATAGTCTTGAAACCCACAGTTTTAGCCCTGTCCTATGGGGTCACTATGGCTCTCTGGCAGCGAGTCCGTGTGTGATTCCGCTTCTAGGAAGTGTCTATAAGGGACAGGCACAGAAAGGGGAGTAGGTGGGTGAGCTCTAGACTACGAATGGCCAGGAGAATGGGCAAGTCCCACCTGAAGGACGTGCAGCCAGAATGCTCCTTAGAGGCGAGGATGTCGAGGCTTTGTCCCGTGTACTTTGGACATGTGGTCAGTTGGGACCAGTCCCTGGAGAAGGACAGCAGGCTGGGTTTACGGGGGCCAGGGAGAAAGAGGAAGATCCTTGACAACACGGGTTGACACAATGGCTGCAACAATGGGCTCAATCATAGGAACGATTGTGCGGTGGCGCAGGACGGAGCAGTGTCCCTTCTGTCCTGCATGGGTCACTAATGGTCAGAATCGACTGAACAGATGGTGTCTAATGCAAGGATTTCCAAACAGTGTTGCATTCGCAGGAGGGGGCTAGGATTCTTTGAGAATCAGAATTCATCCCCCAAACAGGCACCCCAGAGTGGGGGCCCCATCAGGCACTTCCCTGGAAGAGGCTCGTTGTGACAGGTGCATTCTCTTGGGGGTCCCTTCCCCCAGTAAAGGAATGCCCACACCCATGGGCAGAATCTGGATCCTGGAAACTTCCAAAGAGGTGTCAAGGCCCAGGAGCACGGGGACAGAGGTGGGACTCTTGAGCTGGTGGTGTCTGTGCCCAAGCAGGTGTTGGCCGTGGATGCAGTGGTTAAGGCCACTGTGGTCCATGGCCTCCAGGGAGGCTGCACCTTAATCACTGGGCCCACTGGGGAGGAGCATGAGGTGTTACCCACAGGGACTCGGGGCATCTGGTTGACTCCCTCCTTGGAAGGGTGTCCGGCCCCCTTCTGCACCCCTACCCAAGCGCTTAGCATTGAAGGAATCTGCTCCTGCCTCTTGGGGTACAAACGCAGTGGCAGCTCCCGCCATCGGGCCTTGGAGCTGAGACCGGCCCACGGACGGGCTCTATAGAGAGAATCGTGGGCTTGGAGGGCTACACCGGCCTGTGGGGTGTGACCAGAGCTTTGCTCTCAGTTTCCTCACCTGCGGCATAAGTGTCCTCCTACGGGGGTGGCAGTGAGGGGATCTGCCATGTGCCGGGATGACACTGAGCGATGGTTGGGTAGAGTTGGGGCTGGATGAGGGGGTGATGGGGTAGTCTGGGGACTCAGCTGGTGATCAGCGGGACAGGGCCTTGTGTTGTAGCCCCTGATGGTCACTTGTGCCTGCCTCAGGGGCAGCAGTTTCAGGTGCCCATGTGTGGAAGGCTGAGGCCCTGCAAGTCTCATTTGGGCTCTATCTCGGGGTCTGCATTTGTGTCCTGAGCCACGCGGGCTCCAGGAACAGGCTGACTGCTCTCAGGAGTCACCCATCTCACACCTGGTCAGTGGTGGGGGCCAGTTATTCCCACTGTAATACTTGCCCCCAGTTCCTGGAATCCACATCACAATAGCTGGTCTGGGTGTGATCAGGGCATGGTGGGGACTCAGGGAGCCAGGAGATGGGAGTGGGGCTGCCCAGCCAGAATGGACAGGTGGGGTGATGGCCACAGTGCCAGCGGGGGACCCTCGGGACCCTGTCTGCACCCTTGCAGACTTTTCTGAGTCTCGCCCGTGGTGTGTGTGAGGGTTCGGGGGCCGAGCCAGGAGGCGCTGTGTGGTCATGCCCAGCGGGCAGAGGCAGGCAGGCTCTTTGAGGACAGAGCCTTGTTTGCGAGGTCTCTCTGGTCTGATAAACGTTGGCATGTCCACAGGGCAGGATTTATGAGCCCACTCTGCTCAGGCCCCAGCTGGGGATACCAACTGGCCAGGCACAGGCTGCACCTCTGTCCACCTCTGTCCTCAGAGCGCCCACAGGCTGCGCCCGGCTGATGGCGGGGCTGCAGGCAGAGGGCGAGGAGGCTGGGGGAGGGGCCCTAGGTCTGGCCATGGGCCCAGAATGAGGACGGAGGGTGTGTGCGGCTCTGACATGGAGTGCGTCCCAGCCCTGCCTCGTCCTGGGTGGTGGGTGAGGGAGACCAGCCTGTCTCTCTGTCTCTGGTGAGCACTAGGGTGGGGCGGGAAGCTGGGAGGCCAGGGGATGGGGCTAGCCCCTCTTGCACAGTGCGTGCAGCTGTGTGGCGGCCCTGGTCCACACTCGCAGAGACCCTCTGAGGAAGGGACTCAGTGGCAGCAGGTGGCCCCCTCTCACCTTCTCCAGAGCCACAGACAGAAGCTGGATGGGGCCAGACCCAATCCCCCCGCAGCCCAGCCACACAACCAGAGCCCCTGACCGTAGAAGGAACTAACTAGTAGACCCCCCACCCCACCTGCCATTGGCCAGCCTCTATAAAATGGGCCAGGTGCGTCGCAGGTGGCTTAGTGGGTGTGTGACCTGAGGTGACACAGGTGGGGTGTGCTCTGCCCAAGAAGTCTACCTGGCACCTGACAGGTGCTATTAAGGTTCCGCTCTCGCAGATGCCAAGCTTGGGCTGGTCCAGACTCCAGCTCCCCAGATCCAAGGGGTGGGCTCGTGAATGGAAGGCCAGTTGGCTGATCCCTTTCTCTCTGCCCCTCTGTACCGGCCCAGCTGCTGTACAGGGTGGAGGCTGGGGTGGGCCTTGCAAGGCAAAGTCTAGAAGATTCTGCAGCATCAGAACTGCTCCCCCAGGCCCTTTTCGTACAGCTTACACATTTGGAGACTTGCTCACCTGGGCTTCCTTCCCCATACCTGCCATCCCTTTTCTGGAGGAGAAGCGGGACCGGCTAGCTCCCTCTGCCCCTTCTCACAGTAGGTGTGGTCCCAGGGCCTGGGATGACCCTGCCCCTGCCCCACCACATGGCCCCCTCTCTGTTACCCTGCAAGCAGCCCTGAGGCGCGGGGCCGTTGCCATGGGGACTGTATTTGGAGTCTATTTTGAGCCTGTTTGGTAGCGTGATTTTTAATACTGCATGGGGCTGGCTGTTGCTTTTCCTGCACTTGCCCGAATGAACGGAATGGGACTGGGTTTCTGATGTGGCATTTCCAGGAACGGTGTCTGAGCCATTAGTCACGGGGGAGGGTCTCTAGGGGACCCTCATCAGAGCTGGCCCCTATCGGGCTGAGGGTGGTGACCAGTGCCCTCAGAGGAAAGAGAGCCGCCCACTTCCCTCTGGCTGGCTGGGGTGGCCGGTGGGCAGGCTCCAGCCCTCGCAGACAGGAGACCCCCCTCAGGGCCATGAGGACTAGGTGAGATGTCCGGTTGAAGGCCCTTGGACGGAGCACCTGCCGAGCCAGCTCCGACCTGCTGGAGCTTCCTGCCTGCCCTCCTTCCTGCTCTGAGCCTTCCGCATTGCCCTAGCGAGTCAGGGTATCCCCAGGGCATGCTGCCCCAGGCCCGCCTCTCCTCTAGCCCATCAGGTTCCCCAGGAGCAGTGGGTTAGGTTTTGGGCTGCTACCTGAAGTCAGAGGTGAGAATTTACCAGTCGCTCCGTGGAGAGAGAGGAGACTGCCTGCTCCGGCTCAGCAAGCCTGTATGGGGTCGCTGCAAGCGGGATTGATTGGATGGCAGCGGGCATGGTTCTGAGTGTGTACATTTAGGCATGTAGTTTGCCGGCATTGGGCTCTCAACGACCAGCCAGTGGTTCAAACCCCCCGGCTGCTCCGAGGGAGAAAGAAGAGGCAGTCTGCTCTCACAGATACAGCCTCGGACACCCTCGGGAGCAGAGTTGGAAATGGATGTGACAGCAATCTAGAGGGCATAAGGAGACCTGGTGGCGTAGTGGCCAAAGTGTCCCAGGGCTGGTCTACAGGTGGTTGGTGAGAGCCCACTGGGGGGGGGG
>NW_022103896.1:3161882-3163393 GCF_000313985.2 Echinops telfairi
TGTGTGTGTGTGTAGGGAGTCAATGACTCCAAGGCTCTGTGACATAAAGGGGGCCAGGTGGGCGTTTGGGCGAATGAAAAGGCCAGTCTTCTCCTTGGAGAAAGCCTGGGAGGCACGTTGGCAGCAGGGGACGCCCAGAGCTGGTGGGCTTGGCTGCACCCTTGGTTTTCAGATGTAAGAGCCTTGCAGGAGTCCCACTTCACCTGGTGCTCACTTGCACACCTTGCCTCCACTGGGCTTGCTCTGAGACCCCCAATACCAGGGCACAGATCACAGAAGCTCAGGGTGGCTCAGGAGGGGTCCCTGGAGGGGCGGTGGTGGTGGCTGGAGCTAAGTCTGGTAGGATAAGGATGCCAACTTAGAAGACTTGCTCCCCAAGGAGGTGGGGTGCCTGGAGTCTGCCTCCCCAGCGTTGCTGAACCCACCTGCTGGGGCCACTGAGGATGTATGTAAAACCCAGCTGAAACCCCGGAGCAAATGAGATGAGCAGGACAGCCCGTTGCTGGGGACCCAGCCTTGCCTGGGGAGCTGCTGGGTCGACATCTTTACGGGAACAGATAGCCAGACCTTTCTTCAACAGCCACGGCTGGTGGTTTTAAATCAGCGGTTCTCAACCCTCCTCATGCCGCGACCCTTTCATGCAGTTCCTCATGTGGTGGTGACCCCCAACCAGAACATTATTTACCATAACATTATTTCCGTTGCTGCTTCATCACTGTCATTTTGCTACTGTTATGAATTGTCATGTAAATATCTGAGAGGCAGGATGTATTTTCATTGTTACAAATTGAACATAATTAAAGCATAGTGATGAATCACAAAAACAATATGTAATTACATATTGTGAAATATTTGTTTCTAATGGCAAAGAAATGAAATTGTGTCTTGGCACATGGTGTAGCATGGATAACAGTCTTCACGTCGGGTACTCGTAGTAGGTGGGCGTATCTGCATGTGGGCGGACCCGCCTGGAGACAGAGAGGGGAGCAGTGTCTCAGTTCTTAAGACCATCAGAAATATGTGTTTTCTGGTGGTCTTAGGCCACCTCTGTGAAAGGGTCGTTCGACCCCCAAAGACGTCGTGACCCACAGGTTGAGAACCGTTGGTTTAGATGAAGTGGCCAGGAGTGCTCTGTGGGCACTGCCAGGGACAGCACTGGTGTGGACTGGCTTCTCGGCCTTGCTGGCTGCAGGTGCTGCAGCTCACCTGCCCAGGTGTGTGTCCAGCCTTGCCTGGGCCCTGGGCCCTGCATTGTGATGGAGGCTCTGTCCCCAGTCCCCAGAGATGGGAAAGAGGACCCCCCCCCCAACATTGACTATGGGTGATTTTTTAACTTTCGAAAAGTAAAACATTTCAAACTTAATGTGAGAAACGTTCAAAACACAGATGAGTATCAAGGAAATAAGAAAAAAAATCCCCCAAGGCTCTGAGACCCCCACGTCCATCCTCCCACTTTCCCCTCAGACGCACACCTAACCACGCCTCCTTAGCTCCATTTCTGGATTTTCCAA
>NW_022103896.1:3164855-3165976 GCF_000313985.2 Echinops telfairi
TCATTTGGTCTGGTGGGATCTGGAGAGAAGACCTCCCACCTGGCACCTGTCAACCTGTTTCAGATGCCCCTCTCCATATCTGGCTTCAATCCCAGTCTGCAGGGTGGGGACTGTCCACATGGACACCTAGTGCAGTGGATGGACGTGCTGAGCTCAGCGACCGGGACACCCATCCACGGGGAACCTGGGGGTCACTCATGAGATTCGTGTACCACGTGGCAGGGTGGGTGGTGGGTTGGGATAGGCCAGATGAGGGAAGCTGGGGGTTGGACCCTGGGAGGGCCTCTAGGCCTGGAAGTCAGTTGGAAGTCTCTGAAAGCTCAGGAAGGTGCTTGGGAGAGATACAGAGCGACTCCCTGCACAGCCAGCCTCTAACGGAGGCAACAGTACAGACGACGGTACAGATGAACTGTGACTGTCGCTGAATGTCCAGCACATGCCACTGTGGGGCAGGTGGTTTGAGGTGTTCCACTCTGGGCACTTCTGAAGTAATATGACCTCGGGCCAATCACTCACATCCTGGGAGGTGGTCTGAGGTGTGCAGGTGACCTGGCGAGATTGACCGAGAGTCACTCAGAGTCACTCACACGCCTCCCCCCTTTAAAGGCGGCACTGGTGCGGACACACTGGATGGCCGCTGCGGAATGCGGGGACACACCACGGTGGGCGGAGGTGGTCTAAGCTGTGCACGGTTGGGGTTCCATAAGTGGTCGCTTCTCTCTCCCAGGTCTACGTCCATCTTTTAACAAATGCTCTTGGTTCTTTGCACCTGCAGTTTCAGAGTCATGCACATGCTGGACGGTGCCGGCCGTCTACTTCTGGTGGTTGGTGGAGCCGTAGGGTGTCCTCCCAGATGGAAGTCTGGGCTCTGACTCTAGTTGCACTCTGGGTACTTCTGAAGTAGTAGGACCCTGGGCCGATCACTCACATCCTGGCTCCCCGCCTGAGCCCAACCCTGAGCCTAACCCTGAGCCCTTCCCTCTGTGCCCTGTGGACACAGGCAGGTGGGTGGCCTCAGACGCAGCGACACCTTGTAGTGGACTTGGCTCTGCAGGCCAGGGCAAAGCCAAGGGCATGAGTGCCTGGTGAGGGCACAGGTCCTCTCTTGAGAGCGGCGCTGG
>NW_022103896.1:3167445-3169793 GCF_000313985.2 Echinops telfairi
GGTGGGCCATACAGCTAGAGAACTGCCCTTAACTTCTAGCTTGGCACTGCTGCATCTCTACCCCGGCCTCCACCATGTATCCGTCAGTTCCTTTTGCGGTGGTACCTTCCATGTCGCTGTCCCTCTCCGAGTGATGTCACCGGTATTTTAATTCCAACAGAGTCCCCGGCATAAAAAGGGTGCAGTGCTAAGAGCTTACAGACTATGAAGAAAGAATAGGCTGTCCCCTTCTGAGAGATTAACCACAGAAAACCTTATAAGTAGCCGTGGAACATTGTCAGATAGAATGCCCGAGAAGGAGCCCCTCAGGCACCCACTCCAAATGTGACCGTGAAGAGCCGCCTCTTCCAAGTCCAGCCACCCATAGAGACACGGGGGACCAAAGCTTTCAGGACTTCCAACTGCTGTTTGGGGCATGACTCAAAATGAGAGGGAGCAGCTACAGACACCCATTAAGAGTAGAAAAGTGGAATGTACAAAGTGTGAATCTAGGAAAAATGGAAGTCATCAAAAATGAAGTGGAGCACATAAAGATAGATATCCCAGCCAGTAGTGAGCTGAAATGGATTGGTATTGGCCATTTTGAATCATGCAATTATATGGTTTACTCTGTTAGGGATGACAAAATCAAGAGGAATGGTATCACATTGATCATCAAAAAGAACATTTCAAGATCTATCTTGAAGCATAATGTTTTCTGTGCTAGGGTAATATCTATATGCCTACAAGGAAGTCAATAAATACAACTGGTATTCAAATTGATGCACCGACCAGTAAAACTAGTTATGAAGAAATTGAAGCATTCTACCAAGTTTTTCTGTCTGAAACTGATCAAACATGCCGCCAGGCTGCATTGATTAATTATTGGCTACTGGAATATGTGTAGTGGTTACCAGTTGGGCTGCAATTCACAAGGTTGGCAGTTCAAAACCACCAGCTGCTTTGCTGGAAAAAAGATGGGGCTTTCTACTCCTGTAAAGAGTTACCGTCTCAGAAACCCACAAGGCAGTTCTATCCTGTCCTAGATGTTCTGCATGAGTCACTGTCACCTGGACGGCATTGAGGAATTGGAAGGTGGAAGGCAGAGAGAAAGGCACAGTAGTTGGAAAATATGGCCTTGGTGACAGGAAACAAAGTTAGAGATCACATGATAGACTCTTGCAAGACAAATGACTCCTTTATCACAGAGACCTGCTTTCAACAGCACAAATGGTGTCTGTGTTAGTCCGGGTTGACTAGAGAAACAAATCCATAGACACTCATGTGCATAAGAAAGAGCTTTATATCAAAGAGTAATTGTATATTCAGAAAATATCCCAGCTCAGTTCAGATCATGTCCATAAGTCTGATATTAGCCCATAGGTCTGATACCAGTCTGTGAATTCCTCTTTAGACTCAAGCAGCACATGCAATGACACCAAATGCAGGATGGTCACAGGCCTGTGGGTGGAAAGTCTTATGGGTCCAGTGGCGGTGGAAGCATCTCAGTGCTGGCGTGGCTCTCTCTACGTGGCTTCTCCAGCTTCAGGACTCTGGCTGCCATCAGTGTGGCTCCATGTGGCTTGTCAGCAGGAATGTCTCCCAGGGAGACTGTGTGCCCGCCTCCAGGGAGGAAGACAGGAGTTCCCAGAATCCTCAGAAGAAGGCCATGCCCACAGTGAGGCCTCATTGGCTATGACCTGATTGACAGGCTAGACTCCATCCCTTCCCTCAGGTTGACAGGATATGACGTCACTGCCACAGTGTCTGTGCTCATGAACACCAGATGGGATACCCAAGAGACAAATTGACCTTATCTGTGGGAAGAGATAATGGAGCAGCCAAAATGAGGCCAGGGCCTGACTGTGGAGCCGACCATCAATTGCTCATAGGCAAGTTCAGGTTGAAGCTGAAGAAAACTCAAACAAATCCAAGAGAGCCGAAACATCCTTCAGTATAGCCCAGCTGACTTTAGAGATCATCTGAATAATGGCTTTGTGGGATGATATCAAGAACATCATACACAAAGAAAGCAAAAGGCCCCTCAAAAGACAAGAAAGAACAGATCAGAGTGGAGGTCAGAAGTGACCCTGAACCTGCTCTTGAATATAGTAAAGCTAAGCAAATAGAAGAAACGTTGAGGAGCTGAACAGAACACTTCTAAGAGCAGCTTCCGGAGACAAAGTAAAGCGAGTGGCATGTGCAAAGACCTAACGTCAGGAAGCCAGACGGGAGAGCAGCGCGGCACATCTCCAGCGGAAAGAACTGGAGGAAAGAACATTCAGGCCTTGAGCTGACATTTTGTAAGATTCTGTGGGCGAAACACTGCGTGATGCAGGGAGCATCAAAAGGCTGTGGAGGGCATATGC
>NW_022103896.1:3170327-3171851 GCF_000313985.2 Echinops telfairi
GCAACAAACGATGGACAGCATTGAGAAGACCCTTCTCCCCCACATGACTTAGTGTCCGAGCGGTGCTTTCCTCCATCCCAACGCAAGCATTGAGGAGAACGGGGGTTCCAGAACATTTCATTTTGCTCATGTGGAATGTGCTCATAGATCAAGAAGCAGTTGTTCAAACTAAACAAGGGAATACAGAATGGTTTAAAATCAGGAAAGGGGTGTGTTCTGACTGGTTTTTCACCATATGTATTTACTCTGTATGCACAGTAAGTCATCTGAGACTGGACTCTCTGGAGAATTGAGCATCAGTGTTGGAGGAAGAATGATTAACCACCTTCCATATGCAGATAATGCAATGTTGCTTGCTGAAGGTGAGGAGGACTTGAAGCCCTTGCTGATGGAGATCAAGAACAGCAGCCTTCAGTGTGTATAGGTTACAAGTCAATGTAAAGTACACCGAATTCTCACAGCTGACGCGCTAGACAACACCATTGTCAAGTTAGAACAGATCGAAGTTTTCAAGGCTACTCACCCCCAGTGCTCATGGAAGCAGCAGTAGTCAAGGAACCAAACGTGGAGTTGCATTGGCCAAACCTGCTGCCAACACTTCTTTAGAGTATCGAGAAGCAAGGATGTCACTGAGGATCAAGGCATGCCTGACTCAAGCAGTATTTTTAATTGCTTCATATGCATGTGGAAGTTGATATTGGGTAAGGAAGACTGGAGAAGAATCGATGCATTTGAATTATGGTGCTGGAGAAGAATGTTGGAAGTACCATGCCACTGCCCCAAAACAAGCAGATCTGTCTTGGAAGAAGGACAGTCAGCATGCTGCATGAGGCACGGCCCCGTGCTTGTGACATGTTGTCAGGAGGGCCAGTCTCTGCAGAAGGACATGGAGGTTGGTACAGTAGAGGAGGCTTGAACAAGAGGAAGACCCTAACGGGAGGATTGACGCCCTGGCTGCCCTGGCTGCCACGTGGGCTCAGACATAAGACTGCGAGGCTGGCGCAGACCGGGCGGTGTTTGCTTCTGTTGGGTGTAGGGCTGCTGTGATGACACCTAACACCCCCACTACCACCCCGGCCTGGGGAACATGGTGCGTGGATCCCAGCCACTGAACTTACTGGGGGGCTTCGGACTCCAAGAGCAAGCCCCCAGGGAGCAAGAGGCCTCAGCAGAATAAGAGTTCCATCCCTCAGCCTCAGTCTATGAAATGGGTCACACTTACAATCGGCCCTAACTCCAAGAGAGGCAGGTGGCTAGTTAGGGGTCCTCCAGGCAGCCTGGCCCATAGTGACCCCCTATGACAGAGTAGAACCGTTCCAGAGAATTTTCTTGGCTGTAGTCTTCATGAGGGTGACCACTGTGTTCTCTCCCTTTGGAGAGGGCTTGAACTGCCGGTCTGTTGCTTAGCAGATGAATACTTAACTGTGAAGCACCAATTTGCACATGTTTTAATACCCTTCTCCCCCACTGAGCTTGTGGCATATGGCTTAATGTCAGAGCATTGGTTTCCTCCATCCCAACCCA
>NW_022103896.1:3173945-3177385 GCF_000313985.2 Echinops telfairi
TTACACACCCATTTTGTCTTCAGCAATCGTGTTGGGAAGGTGAGCATCATGGAATGCCAGTTTAATAGAACAAAGTGTTCTTGCATTGAGGGAATACTTGAGTGGAGGCCCAATGTCCACCTGCTACCTTAATACTAAACCTATAAGTATATGCACATAGATCTATTTCCCCATCCTCATATATAAACATATTTATATATGTGCATGCCTGTATTTCAACCTCTATAAATGCCCTTTGCCTCCTAGTTCATCTGTAGGTTTTCAAGACTGAAAATTGTGGTGGGGCTAAAAGGCCTCCTCTTTCCCCCGAGGAGTGGCTGGAGGTTTTGAACTGCTGACCATGCAGTTAGCAGCCCTGTGTGTAACCACTAGCCCAGGATTTTCCCTGGGTCCTGATGCAAACCCAAGCATGTCCTCACCCCATGCACCTTCTGACCCAGGAGGCAGCATCATTTACCTGGTGTCTCCCCCTTAATAACAAGCCCTGCTGTCTCTCCACGCCGAGCACTGCTTCTGGGCCTTTCTCTCCTCCGAGAGGCCAGCATAGTGTCTATTCCGGGCTGTGTAAGGGTCGCGGGCCTGGCGACACCCATGAATGAATGGCGCTGGATACCTGCCACTCCCACCCATGCAGGCGGTGGACCCCCTGATGCATATATCACTGGTGTCTGTTGCTAGGCTTCTCTCAGAGGGCCTGCCCCCTGGCCAGGTCTGGGAGTGCCCTGGCATCACCAGCAGGGCATGTGTCAGACTTGGGGGATCCCCATCAGGGGGCTTGAGCCAATGGTTGACATCTGGCCCTGTGTGTAACAGCTATCTGTCTGAGTGTTTTTTCATGAAATCATGGGTGCCGTTGGCCCTCTCTGTTCTCCCAGTTGAGTGTGGGAATGCTGTCTCTCTGGGGACAGGTGTGTACAGGGGGTATGGGTACAGACTTCGGCCAGTGTAGGCCAGTCAATCTCCACTCGTGATGACACTGTCAGACAGAAGGGACTGATCCCAAAGGTGCCACTCACTTCCACTGGGCCTGTTCTGATTTCCAGCGACCCTGTAGGACAGCATCGACCTGCCCCTGTGGCTTTCTGAGGCTGGAACTCTCTAGAGAGGCGAAAACCTCACCTTTCTCCTGTAGAGCCATTGGTGGTTTAGAACCGCTCACTTTGGAATTAGCAGCCCAATGCATAACCTCTGTGCCACCAGGGCTCCTTGGGGGCAGGGCAATGCCCTCTGTTTCACCAGCATGGTGAGAACGATCGAAGAAAGGAACCCTGCCTGGGCTCTCGACCCTTGTTTCAGACATTTGAGGAGTCCGTGTGGTGGTCCTCAGTCCAGGGCTGCTCCCAGTGGGTGGGTGGCTGTGGACAAGTCCCTCTTGACAGCCGACTGTCAGGCCCACAGTCACTTGGCACTTTCAGGGACTCTAAGCTTGAGATGAGGAGCCCTGGTGGTGTTGTGGGTTCCATGTTGGGCTGCTACCTGCAAGGTCAACAGTTCAAAACCAGTTGCCGCTCTGTGGGACAAAGTAGAGGCTGTCTGCTGTCTTAAAGATTTGCAGTCTGGGAAACCCACAGGGGCAGTTCCCCCCTGTCCTGTCGGGTCCCTGGGGGTCTGTGTTGACTCGAGGCCAGTGGGTTTGGTCTTGGAAGCCTGAGGGGTTTGGCATCTGTTGTTCTTTCCACTTGGAACATCATCCTGGCTAGAGCCTCCCCTCCAAGCTTTCATTTTGTTAGGACGCTCCATTGTAGCTTGGGCGAAAGGTAACAGTGCAATTTAGCCTCCCAGTCAATGATCAGTGCACAAGTGGTTTTCTGACATCGGTCACAACTCCCACAATGTAAGTGCGCTCTCCCTGCTTCTGCTCGGGGCTCCAGGTGTCCATTTGAGACCCTTCCTGCCTCTGAGCTCTGCTGTGGGGCCAAAGCTGCCCTCTGGGTGCCGGTGGGTGACTGGACTGTGTTGGCGCTGTGGTCCCCCAGAAGGTACAGGCTCAGCAGCCCCGAGTGGCCACCGGGGCTGTGAGGAGGCCAGTGGCTATGTCTGGGCAAGATGCTGTAGAGGTTTTGTCTAGCAGTTGGAATCTGGTGTGGGTTTGATCCACCCTGAAATTTGGGGAGAGTAACCAGGTCCCTCTGGGGCTGGACACCAGTGGACTGCTCTCCCAGCACACAGCTGACCACCCTGTCCTCAGGATGCATGCCTTCTACAGCCCGACAGATTCAGAATGTTGCTGGGAGAGTGAGAAAGGGCCTTCAGGCAGAGGGACCAGCATGGTGGTGGCCCTGGGGAAGGGGCAGGGAGCAGGAGAAGCTAGGGTCTTGGGACACAAAGAGGAGTTGGGTAGAGATGGTCACTGAGCCTCCTGCTGCCCCAGGCAGCTCACAGACCTGCTTCTTCCCTGGGGCTTGCTAGGATGGGCTGGCCACTGGGGGGTGCGGGGTGGACAGCGGCCCCTAGCTCACATCTGGGAACCTGCACAGGGACCTCAGGCTGCACGGCCTCAGTCATGATGGGGTGGCCCAGAGAGGGCTTCAGGAGGAGCCAGCTTCTGTCTGACTGGAACTCCACTGACCTTCCACCTCCTTCTGGGTTCTTATTCCCATTCTACAGATGGGGAAATGGAGGCACAAAGGGGTCATGATGCTGGGGCTTTACTTTGTCTCTCATCTGGCACCCATAGGAACCTGCCCCTGCCCTCTCCCTCCGGATGCCACTCCAGGACTCTGTGCAGAAGATGGCGAAGCCAGGGCCCAGGGAAGAGCATGCTGGGAGTTAGCCACACTTGCCTGGGCTCAGGTGTGCATAGCCCCTCTCTGAGTTTCTCCTAAGAAGGGGCCCAGTGACAGGGCCATGTGAGGAAGCCCCAGCTCAGCCCCTGCCTCCCTGCTGAGCCCCCTCCCCTCCATGTCCACTGGGACTTGGGTGGGTGGGAGTCACCCGTCTCTCTCACCCCCAGCCCCATCCCTGCCCAGGACTCTAGAAAATCTGCCCAGTCAGGTTGGTTGGGGCCAGCCAGCCAGCCAGCGTGTCTGCTGGCGAGAGAGGCTATTTTAGGAACAAGCAGGGAAGAGTGTTTTGTTTGCTCCTCGTGATTATAGGAGGTAGCCGAGCCCTGCTCCACTCCTGGATGCCCAGTGAGGCCTGAGCTGGGGTCAGGGGGGGACAGAGGGGCACGGCTCTATGCTATGGGCCCACATGGGTCTGTGGCCTGTCCCCCTTCACTGCCATACCCAGATTGTGTCCAAGCAGTGTCTGAGAGACAGTCCAGGGGTCAGGGAGGGAGAGGAGGAGAGGGAGACAGGACAGAGAGGAAGGGCAGGTTGAGAATCCAGAATGTGGTCCCTGACATGGCAGAGTTTGATTCCAATCTCTGCCGCCACCCATGAATCCATTTCCCCAGTCAACTGTGCCCATCTATTTATTCATCCTTCCATTTATCCATC
>NW_022103896.1:3177575-3182107 GCF_000313985.2 Echinops telfairi
CCATCCATCCATCCATCCATCCATCCATCCATCCACCCTCCCACCCATCCACCCATCCATCCACCTATCTATCAACTCATCCACCCAAGGAACCACTCATCTATCTATCTGTCCACCCACTCATCCATTCTCCAGAACAGTCATCTACTCATTCACCTGCCTATCCATATACTCATCCATCCATCCATCCATCCATCCATCCATCCATCCATCCATCCATCCACTCATTCATCCCTTTCCCTCCATACCAATACCTATTCACAATGTTTCATCAGCAGGTACGACAGGTACCTCGTGCTGTATCAAACCCCTGGGTAGGGTGGTGAACACTGTTCCCACTCCTCCACTCGCCTCTAGAGGCCATGCTTAGACAACTCAGTAGGCATTGAATGTGGGTCTCCCAGGAGCCATATTGGTGGGGGGATTCTGAGAGAGGACCATGTAGGGACCACTGGGGCTGTGGTATGTCATCCTGGGGAGCCCTTTCCTGCTGTCACCCTTGCCTGTGGGGGACCCTGGGCTGGAAAGTGGAGTGGCCGTGATCTGGACCTGGGGTCAGGGTCCTGGCCTCACACCTAGTTTCCTGTGTGGTCTGTGAGGCCCTAGCCTGCCCACCCAGGACCTCTGTCTTCCTGTGGGCAGAGGAATGGGGGTTACTGTCCCTTCTGCCCTTGGGCAACTCCGGGGGTGGGACAGAGGAACAAGGTTTAGGTCATTCGGTGGGGGTGGGTGGGTGTGGCAAAGCAAAAGGCTAATGGATCAGGCTCACTCAGAGACACCTTGGGGAAAAGACATGTTTTTTTTGGTAGAAAAAGGAGTGGCAGAAAACCCTATGGAACGGGCTCTGCCCCAGGCAAGGGTGGCGGGGCCATAGGGCAGCTGGGCAGGAGTGCCCACGGAGGCCTCTGGGAGCCTGGCCCGGGTGGGAGCGGGATTCCTCTTCAGCCTGCTGTTTGCATAGCGATGTGCGGCTTTGGATAGCGCTGTCCCTCGTGCCCTGCCACCTGAGCTTTGTGTATCATTAATGAGAGTTTGCATGTAGCGGGCAGAGGGACGGGGCGGAGGGAGATGTGCCAACTTCTTCTGCAAAAGTGACCCTCTGGAAGCCTTCGGATAGCTTTTGGCTTCCTCTGCTCTGTCCTACAGGCTCGAGGTGGGCCCGAGACCACCCAGGGTTGTATGGGTTTGGTTTTTTGGCTTTTTAGGTATGGTGGTGCAGTGGGTAAATGACATGTATTAGGCTGCTGACCACAAGATCAGCAGTTCAAAACCACCAGCTGCTCTGAAGGAGAAAGACGTGGCTTTCTACTCCATAGAGTTACAGTCTCGGAAACCCACGGGAGCAGTCTACCCTCTCACATAGGCTGCTATGAGTCGAAATGGACTCACTAGCATTGATTGTTGTTTGTTTGTGTATCTTCTTTTTGTGAGGATCCCTGGTGGCCTCGTGGTTACATGTTGGACTGCTAACTGCGAGGTCAGTAGTTCAAAACCACCAGTCTCTCTGTGAGAGGAAGACGGGGCTTTTCCTGGTGAATCCCCTCTGACCACGGTGCAGGGGTGTGGAAAGCCTTGCTGAGGTCGGACGCATTGGAGAGTGGATTGCTGCAGATGCAGGGTGTGTGTGTGTGTGTGTGTGTGTGTGTGTGTGTGTGTGTAAAACTTTATATCCCTCTCATTTGATCTCCCTCACGATCCATTCCAATTTGTTCTACTTTTTCACATTTTCTGCTTTCTTGTCTATGAGGTTTTATCTGATTTGCTCTGTTATTCTCTTAGTCTTTTTATTTATTTAGTTTGTTTTTTCTGTCTAAGAAATCCAGGCTAGGTAAATCTACCAGTCGCTGGATTACTGGTCCCTTGGGGGCATGGCAGGGGAGGTTGGGGGTAAGTGGGGAGCTTATCACGATGAGTATGAGGATGAAGAACGTGCTCTAAACGGATTGTGGTGATGCCTGTACAGCCCTTCTCGATGTGATGAACAGTTGGATTGAGTGATGTGAGAATCAGATACCAAGATAACTGTTGGTGGGGGGCAGTGGAAGAGAGATAGGGCTTGTCACTTCCGTGAAAAGTTAACGGTTCTACCTTACCCTATAGGCTGGCTGTGAGGCGGCATCGGCTGGGTGGCGGGGAGTTGAGTTTTGAAATCTCCTTTGTGTGGAGCCCTGGTGGTGCGGCGGGCAGGGTGCTTGACTGTGAACCAGGAGGTCAGCTGTTGGAACTCCCTGGCTGCTCTCAGGGAGAAAGATGAGGCTGTCTGCTTTAGTGAAGACTCACAGCCGTAGAAACCCTGCGGGGCAGCCCGACTTGGCCTTTGAGGGTTGGAATGGAGGTAGTGGTGGTGGGTGTGGTGTTCTGGTTTGCAGGGTGGGCAAGGCTAGGGCTGGGGCAGGGGAGAACTCATAGTCGAGGGAGATGGGGGAAGCAGACCATGGGAAGGGCTCCCAGGCCCTCCTGCAGGGGGAAGGCTAGGTCAGGGGCAGGGTGGGGCGTGTGAGGACCCAAAGCCCACGTGGCTTTGAGGAGCCATCCTGATACCATCGTCTCTTCTGGGCCCTAAGTTTGCCACGTTTTAGCAGGGTAGCATGCTCCCTGTTTATTTTGCGTGGTAATGCAAGCCGACCTTGGAGAACCTGTGGGCAGAGGTCCCAACAAGCGCAAGGTTGAGGCTGTCACAAGGAAAGAGCCGCGTGCTCCTTGGCACCCAGCCCCCTGTAATGGCCATGGTCTGATGAACCCATTGGGACGATGTACGGTGTGGAGAGCCCACGTGAGATACAGATGGGATGTTGGAAAGGTGGCGCCGGTGGCCTTGTGGCAGCAGGCTGTCACCGGCCTCCCTTTTACAGCAAGTACAGCTTCTGTGGCGGGCAGCCAGGCCGAGGGCAGTCCCATGACAGGACCGACTGGAGGCGCACCCGTTGACACGCTGAACACCCCTTCATGCTCAGCCCCCCACCCTCCCCCAGTGGCTCCCTCTCCAGCATCCCTCTCCTTGTCATGGACCCAACACAGCCCCGGTACTGCGGTGGGCCGACACTGGGCACGGTTCTTTGTAAGAGACAACCCCCCCCCCACTCCACTGTTGTTTCACTGAATGCTCGTGTCATGGGGAGTGTTGGTTCATACTTCAGACATGGGTGTGGGGACCCACTCTCCTGGAGCCTCGGCCACTTGGACACCCAATTTAGAACTAGTGGTCAGCAGGGCAGGCTCGCTGGTTCACACATGAAACATTCATTGGACCACACATTGCTTGTGTCGTTTACTGATTCACACAGTAAACACGTGTGTTCATAACCAATCAGTGCCAAGCTATGGGGGAGGCTGAGTTCCTTCCAGCCAATATCACAGGAGTCTTTATAGGCATGGGCATGGGGCAGGGTGGGGCATGGGAGGGGTAGGGCCCCAGGGTGGGTGGTGTACTGGTAGCTGGCTGGCTTAGTTCCCCCAGCTGGGAGGGACGATGAGGACGGAGCCTGGGCAGGGAGCCCAGACTGTGGTCCCAGCAGCTCTGGGCTCAGTGGCCCCTGGATGCCAACTCTTAGGATGAGATCAAGAAGGCACCCCATAGGCCCTCCCTGCCTGTGGGTGACAGCATTTGCTGCCCAGCTTGGGGTATTATGGACCCCTGGATATCCAGTCATCGCTGAAGCTCTCCAGGGTCTACGTTTCCCGTGTGGAATGGAGCCCGTGGAACTACTTACTCAGCCCCCGCCTCCTGCCTGAGGCGTGCCAGGGCCGAGGTTCCCCTGATCTGACCGGGGGTGCTGGCTCAAGGCTGGAAGGGTGGGCACAGAGCTATGCCTCCTGAGGGCCAGTCTGCAGCCCTGGGTCTCCCAGGAACTGGTTAGAGATGGCATATCAGGGCTGAGTAAGTTCGGGATGGGATGGCCAGAATGGACTGCTTAGGGACAGGCAGGTCAGGGGCAGGATGGTGAGAGATGAGGATGTTGGAGACCAGCAGGCTAGAGGCGAGACCGTTAGGGACGAGTTGGTTAGACACAAGCCAGTCCAGGATGGGGTGGGTAGGTAACGTCAGTAGGTTATGGATGGGGGACAAATAGGCTAGAAAGGGGCAGGTTGGGGAAGGTCTAGATAAGGTCTGGACAGTTAGGGCCCAGTAGGTGAGGGACAGGCAGGTGAGAGAGGAGCTTGATAGGGACCAGTAGGTTAGGGGTGAACAGAACAAGGAGGGGTTGGGGAGACACTGGCGGGCTCCGGACAAGCAGGTCACGGCTGGTTGGTCCAGCTTCGGGCAGGTCAGGGGCAAGTTGGTTAGAGACGTGCAGGTCAGGACATGCAATTGGGGCCAAGCTGGTGAGACCCGGGCAAGCCAGGCTGGGTCCCCTCAGGGTTGTGACCTCCACAGGAATGTGATCAGCTCACTAGGGCTGTTGTTGGGGTGCTTCTCTAGAAACCCCCAGATGTGGGAGTGGAGAGACAGAACAGAACCGGGGACAGGGCGTAGAGCAAACATGGAGTTGGACACTGGAGAGGAAGGCAGTGTTGGGCCCCCACGTGTGTGC
>NW_022103896.1:3182400-3206482 GCF_000313985.2 Echinops telfairi
GGTGATCAAGCGAGGTGGGCAGAATCTGAGTGGACCGGGGTGTGGGTGCTTCTCTGTGGCTTCTGACCACAACAGCCCCAGGGAGGACTCAGCTGGGGGTAGGACGGGACCTTGCTGGGGCTGATGGGCATGGAGCTGGTGCCAGGGGTGGGAGTGTGCTGGGCAAATGGGAGGGGGCATAGGCTATGACCACATATGGAGGCGGCATTGCTGTGTGGCACAGGCGCTCTGTGCCCCTCCCCATCCCTGCCCTCCATGGCTATGCTGGGAGCCAGGTCCAGGCATGCTGGGTGGTCTTGATCTTGTGAACATGGCTGGTGGGTTCCCCCAGGGCCCAGGGAACCCCGCTGGCATGGACCCAGCCCCTGCGCCCTGTTAAAACCTGCTTCGGTGTGCTAACTAGGTGGCAGCAGGCCCTTCCTGTGTCCCGGCGGGGACCTTGGGCAGACAGAGATGCTCCTGATCTCACAGAATGGCCTTGGTGTGAGGTGTATTTACTTGTCTTAGCAAAAGGTGTGCCCACCTTCCCCCACTGGCGTCTGCTCCTCAGACTGTAGTCTCTGAAGGGCCAAGGCTGACCGGTGCCTCTGAGTCTTCTGTGGAGTGCAACGAGAAGCCTCTGGGGGCTTTCCATGGTTAATTGTTACGCTAGCAGGAGTGTCCGGAGCAAACTGTCCTTCTGTTCAGCAGTCCATGTTTCCTGACATGGGGTGCAATCCCCACCATGTGTCAGCGCTGCCCACCTATTCCCCCCACCACCCCCCGTTCCTCATTTCCATCCATCCTTCTTTCTCACCCCTGCCTGCCTTTGGAACTTCATTACTGTCGTAAAATGTAATTTTGAATTGTGTTTGACTTTTCCCCTCTTCTC
Source organism: Echinops telfairi (assembly GCF_000313985.2). Classification (NCBI taxonomy): domain Eukaryota; kingdom Metazoa; phylum Chordata; class Mammalia; order Afrosoricida; family Tenrecidae; genus Echinops; species Echinops telfairi. The sequence goes on from NW_022103896.1 coordinate 3,183,272, forward strand.
CAGCTCAGACTGATCGGAGCAGTTGGTGATGGTGGCTGAGCACCATCTAGTTCTTTGGGTCTCTGGGGACTGGCTCTGTGCTGTCCCTGGGGCTGCCATCTCTGTTTTCCTCCCATCTCCCACCATCTCTGCATTCCTTCACTCTCTGCTCCAGACAAGGAGGGCCGAGTGGCGTGTCTTAGCTGGCTGGACGCAAGCTCTTCAGGTGCTTCTGGGGACTTTGGGGTCATGGTCTTTCCAAGGCTCCTGGGCCCACATGATCTGCAGCCAGGCTACCTCTCTACACAGAAAATGGGGGAATGTCAGAGCTAAAAGAGTGTGGAATTCTTCCGAGTGATGTGTAAAGCCCTTGGCATATCCTCTCCGACCTGGACTGCCCATCCCCAGGGTGCTGCCCCACTGCTGCTTGCAGGGCACTCCCCATCCTGCCCCACCTGCTGAACCCCGGAGCCTTCATTCTCATGGGTGTGGGTTGTCCCTCTGCCAGGCAGAGTTCTCTCGTCACCCAGACCAGACCTGTGGTCCTCCAGAAAACTGAGCTGAGCCCATCCAGTCCATTTTATGGACTGTTAGGGTGAGGGACTGTTAACAGTGAGGGACTGTTAGTCGGGTTGATTAGAGGAATAAATTCATTGACACTCATATGTGTATAAGAAAAAGCTTTATATCCAAGAGCAATTGTATATTGAGAAAACATCCCAGCCCAGACCAGATCAAGTCCATAAGTCTGATATTAACCCATATGTCTGATACTAGCCCATAAATTCCTCTTTAGACTCAGGCAGCACATACAATGACATGGAATGCAGGCAGAAAAATCACAGGCCAGTGGGTGGAAAATCTTCTGGTCCAGTGGCAGGCGAAGCATCTCAGTGCTGGCCGTGGGTCTCCATGTGGCTCCTCCAGCTCCAGGGCTCTGGCTCCATCAGGGTAGCTCCATGTGGCTTGTCAACAAGAAGGTGTGGCAGAGACAATGTGTGTCCCACCTCCAGGGAGGAAGACAGGAGTTCCCATTATGCTCAGGAGAAGGCCATGCCCACATAGAAGCCTCATTGGCTATGACCTGATTGACAGGCTAGGCTCCACCCCTTTGCTCAAGTCGACAGGAGATGATGTCACTGCCACAGTGGCCTTCTGTGTGCCGCATGGAACTGTGCTCAGGGGTTTTCCAATGGCTGATTGCCCCCTCCCCTCCCCCTGAAGATCGCCAGGCCTTTCCTCTGAGGCACCTCTGGGTGGGCTTGAACCACCAAACTTGTAATCAAAAGCCAGGTGCTGAGAAGGCCCTTTCCCGGGATCACGCCACTGCTCAAATTCAGCTGCTCTCAGCCTTCCTTGGGCTATGGGGTACGGCCTTGTTCTGAGGTGTTGGGGAGCCATTGAAGGACTTGAGCAGGGCAGTGCCCTGCTGGTACAGAACCAAGGGAAGCATTAGGTGCTCTTTCCCTGAGCATCATGGCTCCGGGGCTCTGCGGGAGCACCCTGCCCCCAGCCCTTGTGTCCACCGTGGAGGACTGGCTTGTTTAGTCCCTCGGTGCCCCAGGACACTCCGGTCTTCCTCAGCTGGTGCGCACGTGGTAGATGTGAAGGTTTCGGTCAGCTCTGCTTGGTTTGGGTTGGCATCGACGCAACGGCCTTGGGTCTGGCTTGCTTTTGCTATGCGGGTTAAGTGGATCCCTGGTGACACAGTGGTGAAGCACTAGCCTGCTAACCAGAAGACAAGTGGTTCAAACCCACTAGCTGCCTCAGAGGAGAAAGATGAGGCTGCCTGCTCCCTTAAAGATGCCAGCCTTGGAAACCCCACTGTGGGGCAGTTCTGCTCTGGGCTGCCATAGCGCTGTGACGGCAGTGTGTCTGATATCAATATCCCGAGAGGAGCCCTGGGCCCCCGGCCTGGCAGTTTACTTCAGAGCAGCCAGCCCTGGACAACCGCAGGGTGGGGTGGAGTGGGTGGTGGTCATTCAGAGGGGATTTGAGAGCAGCTGGGGGCAGAGGTTGGAGCATACTGTATAATTTACACACTGATGATAGGAAACCGTTGGAGGTCAAGCACTGCTCCGGTCACTAAGTGCCCCTTGTCTATGACTGCGCCCGGCCAGGGTGGCAGCTCGCTGGGTCTTTGTCCAATGGCTGAGTGAGTGAAGAGTGAATGAGTCTATTCTGACCTGCAGGGACCCTGTAAGAGCAGGCAGCCTCCTCTTTCTCCTGTAGAGCAGCTGATGTGTTTGAACACCAATTCCCCCGCCACCCCACCCCACCCCCACCACCCCGTGGCAGCAGGCACTTTAAGGGCTGTGCCAGCAGGGGTTCTGAACGCCCAACAGCTTCTAGCTTGGGCTTCCTGCAGGCTCTTCCCCTCCTCCCGCAGGCAGCAGTAGTCTCTTGGTGTCACATCCCCACAGCTCCACACCTTTCTAGCAGCGCCCTGCCCCTAGCAGCACCCTGCCCCTTGCATTGACCCACCCCTCGCAGCGCCCCGCCCTTCCATGCATGTTCCCGCTCAACAGGCCAGAGCTCATGACTGCCAACAAAGGGTGCTTGCTTGCCGCCCTTAAGTCAAAACAGAGGTGCCCTGGTGGTGCAGTGGTTTAGTGCCAAGCAGGAAACCCCCAGGTCCACGGTTCAAACCCACCAGCGGCTCCAAGGAGGGCAGAGGAGGCACTCTGCGTTCATCCTGAGTGACAGCCTTGGAAACCCTGTGGGACCATGCTGTGTGCTGGGGTCGCTATGGGGCAGAATGGAGTCGATGGCCCTGGAATGACCAAAGCAAGGAGTCATGGTTGTGCAGCGACCAGGCATCTGGCTATTAATCTAAAGGTGGGCAGTTCCAACCCACCATCTGCTTCTTGGGTGAAAGATGTGGTCGTGTGCCTCCGTAGAGATGAGAGCCATGGAAGAAGCCCTGGGCTGTCCCAGAGCGTCGCGGGGAGTCGGGTCAGCTCAGTGGCAAGGGGTTTTGTTTGAAGACCAATGCTCAACGCCGCCCAGCCCTCATTTCCATGTGCACGTGATTAGTGCAGGGAGGCAGGCCCTCAGCGTGGCACAGTGGGTATAAGTTAGGCTGCTCATGGCAAGGTCGGCTGTTCGAAACCATCCCTTCTCGGGAGCAAGACCAGGCTTTGCTCTCCTGTGAAGAGTCAGAGTCTCGGAAACCCACAGGGCAGGGCTCCCCTGTCTGAGAGCCACACTAGGGGCTGGACCCACCCGATGGTAGGGCGTTGGGGTTTGAGGTGGCCCGGGGACCGCCGGTGGCCCAGTGGTTAAGCTGTCGGCAGCTAGCTAAAAGGTTGGCAGTTCAAGCTCCCAGGTGCTCTGCGAAAGAATGATGAGGCTGCCTGCTTCCGTGAAGATGGGAGCTTCGGACACCCTGGGAGGCAGCTCTCCTCTGTCCTGCAGGGAGCCCGACGGGGCAGCGCCCCCCATCCTGCAGGGAGAAGATGGCCCTGGCTTGCTGTCACCCACACCGTTCAGAGCGCTGTGGATATGCAGGGTGCCATGCTATCCTGTCCCCTGGTGGGGTGCTGCCTGCCTGCTGGTGGAGCCCTCCTCACGAGGCTCTATTAAAAGGAAAGACCAATCAGGTCAGAGGACAAGCCCATGGCCTCCTCGAGAGAGCACCCTGCCCGTGTTCTGAGCTGGGCTCCCAGGATCTGGGCTTTGATTCCTGGAAAGAATCCCCACAGCCGTCAGGCTGCCTGCCCACTTGCCACACACACCTGTCTTCCCCAGGGTTCCCGAGGAGCACTGGGCCCGGCACCTCAGGGGAAGTGTCTGTCATTCCTGGTCCTGGGCTTTGCAGGCTGCATCCTGCACTCATTTCTGGAGGGACAGGCACAGGGCCCCGCTTGGGGAAGAGGCAGGTGTGGCCAGTGCTCAGGTGCTCCTTCCAGGAGAAAGCTCCACCCAGGCCTTGGCCGCTGAGAGCAGCTCCAACCTGGGAAGCAGGTGACAAGGGTCCTGCACTGGAGAGCAGCCTGGCTGTGCGGTGAGGGTGTCAGAGGGAATGGGCACTGCGCTCAGCGGGGGTCCCCAGGGCTGGAGGGAGCGTGCCCGGATGGGGCGGTGGGCTGACAGTAGGGAGGCTGGGGGACCTGTCTCTGCTCTGCTCTCCTCATGCTGAGGTGCAGGAAGCTGAGTGCAGGCTGGGGAGCTGAGGGAGGGGCCAGGATGCTTCTGCAGACCGTAGCTCCCTTCTCAGCTGTGCCCAGGTGTGCCTGCCAGGTGTGCAGGGATGGGGTCTCCAGGCAAGCTCCCCTCCAGAATCATTCCCTCCAGCTCAGGGGACTGTCCTCCTGACCCTGAGGTGTGTATCTGTGTGTGTGCATGAGGGTGTGTGGTGTATGTGCATGAGCGTGTGGTGTGTGTGTGTGTGTGTGTGTGTGTGAACATATGTGGGGTGTGTGTGTGTGTATCAGCTAAGAAACCCTTGAGGCTGGGGATCAACCCAGCTGGCACTGTTTTCCTTCAGGAGGTGGATGGAGCGATCTGGGGGCGTGGAGTGGGAGGAGGGGAGGCGCTGCAGGTCAAGGCGGGTTGAGGGGTCTTTGGGCACAGGGTGGGGTCGTTGGCCTTTCCTGGATCTGGCAGGAAGCACTGACTTGCCACCCCTCACCCCACAACCACCCAGTCTGACCAGGAGGCATCATCTTTTGTCAGCCTAAGAGCCCACCCTGCCACCTTCCAGTTGACTCACAGCGGCCCTGCAGGATGGGCTGGAGCTGCCCCTTGGTTCGGCTCCGTGGGCAGGGCTGCTTTGACCTTGTGGGGAGGCATTGTCAGAGCCTGGGCCAGGGGTGCGGAGAGGGAGGGGCGGGCGGGCAGGGTAGGCAAAGGGCTGTGCCAAGGACAGGCAGCAGGGACAGGGGCCCTGGGGCCAGTTCGAAGCTGATGCTGGTGGCCAGTGGGGCATAGAAGGCACCCTAGCCCCAAACTGTGGCATCAGAGGGGACCTTGCCCCCTGAGCAGTGTCCAGGAGGCAGACAGGCACCCACCCTTCCCTGCTCACCGATGCACAGCATGAGCAGCTGCTGCCACCCTGCTCATTGTCCAGCTGTTGGGCTGGGCGATGACCCCATCTCTACCATGCCCCGCACCCCCCTACCCTGTTGCAACCAGGTCTGGGAGCCAAGCCACGTAGGTCAGAGGCACCCAGTAGGCTGGAACCAGGTAACCAGGGACCTGCTAGTTATGCTCCTGGCCTGGGTCAAGACTCTTGCCCTGTCTGAACCTGCTCCCTCACCGAGAACCTGAGGCCCACTGTCTCCAGCCCTGGGTGTGCTCGGGATGGAAGGGTGTCCTCTGCAGGAGAGGAGGCAAGTCAGGTTCCTCTCCATCCTTGAATCCCTCCAAGCCCATCCCAGGTCCTAACACCTCATTGCTCCCTGGTTCTTCCGTGGACATGAAAGACGGGCCTGGAGGCCCAGGTTCCAGTCCAGTGCACCTCGTGCACAGCAGCTGCCCTCTGTCCGTGGACGCTAATGTGCTGCTAAAGCGGTTTCAGTGGGGCTTCCAGACACACTAGGAAGAAAGGCCTGGTGGTCTACTTCTGGAAGTCGGTCAACAAGCACCCTGTGGATGGCAGCAGTCTGATCCCAAGGGCATGGGGCCAGGCCGGGTATCCTGGGATGTGTGTGCTGACAAATAGCCAGGATGGCATGGTGTGGAATGCCGAAGCTTCAGGACCAGCACAGTTAGAGGATCATGGTTGCTTGCAGTGGTGACAGGCTGGAGTGGAGGGAACCCCCTATGTAGTCCAACCGCTGGCGTCCATGCAGAAATGGCTTGGTGTCTGTGAAGAATGAAAGACAGTGTCCACAGTGTTGGTGGGAAAAGCAGGCCATGGCCTGGGTTATGTGCTGTGGATTTCGGGAAAGGACTTGTTTTGGGGGCTGCCTCTGGGGGTGGGGTTAACTCACTACCATTGAGTCGATGCTGACTGGCAGGGACCCTATAGGACAGGCTGGAACCACCGCTGTGGGTTTCTGAGACTGTAACTCTTCATGGGAGTAAAAAGCCCCGTCTTTCACCCATAAAGTGGAGTGGCTGGTGGTTTCGAACTGCTAACCTTGCAGACCACAGCCCAGCTCTCATCCTGCCACTGCGCCGGGTGCCGGGTGGGACGATGCCTCACTCTCCCCTCATTCTTTAGACTTTGCATATTTTAAACTCAGCAACTTTCCCCAGTGTGATTCCTACAGTCAGCCAAACACAAACAGGGACCATCGGAGAGGAAGAAGTGAAATGAAGAAATGGCTGGGAGGGGAAAGGGGCCCATTATCCTGCCCATTTATTTTCTTATTTTGTGTTTCAGCCTCTTATCGCTACAGGGCTGGGTGACTTGCCCAAGATCACACGGCTAAGACATGGAGGAGGTGGGAATGGCACCTGGCCCTTCGCTGACCATCTCTACAGCCTTTATGGCCACACAGTCCTCCTACCCTGCCCTAGTGTGGGACCCAGCTCTGGCTGGTGATGGGGACTGGTGGATACAGGGAGAGCCCACTGAGTGGCCTCTTCTGTCAAGGCAGAACTCTAATTGGGTGTGGCATTCCCCCCTGGGGAACCAGCCAAGAAGCTTCAATCCATGGGGATTTGCCTCTGAGCACCCCACTGGCTTCGGTTCAAACTGCTGTACACAGCCCTCGGAGATCCAGAAGTGGACACAAACACAGAGACCCACAGATCCTGTTAGGGCCATGCTTCTCTGTGTCTAGCACAGTACCTGGCACACGACACACTGTGTCATCCTCATCACCATCCCCACTGCAGCTCCCTCGTCGTCATCATCACCATTGTCCTCACTGTCGTTGGTATTGTCACCACCACCTCCATCATCTTCTTCATTGTCCTTGTCATTGTTACCATCATCGTTGTCTGTATCAGCGTAGTATCACCATCATCAGCCCCCACTGTCACATTTATTGCTGCTGTCCTTGTGAACCGTCATCATCGTGAACTTGGTCATCATCACCATCATTCCTGTCATCAGTCTTATTGTTGTCATCATCGTCGTCATCATCACTTAAACCTCACCGTCGTCATCATCATCACTGCCACAGTTATGGCGACCATTGTCTCCATCATCACTGTCATCATCACCGCTGTCTGTCATCGTACTTATTATTGTCCCCATTGCCATTGCGGGCACATCATTGTAAGCATCACCGTCACCCTTATCATCCCTGTCGTCTTTACTGTTTCCATCATCATCATTGTCATTGTCCTCCTTACAAGTGCCCTCATACTTATCATTGTTGTAACCATCACCATATGATCGTCCTCATGATTGCCACCACTGTCCTCCTCATCATCATCATAATTCGTGTTGCCATCCATCATCATCATCATCGCCATAACCATTGTCATCATCTTTATTGACATCAGAACCGTTGTCATCATCATCATCGTTGTCATCATCATCATCATCACCATCATTATCGTCATCATAATCATTGTCATCATAACCATTGTTACCATCATCATCATTGTCATCATCTTTATTGACATCAGAACCGTTGTCATCATCATCATCGTTGTCATCATCATCATCATTATCATCATCATAATCATCATCATCACCATCACCATCATCATCGTCGTCATAATCATTGTTATCATAAGCATTGTTATCATCATAACCATTGTCATCATCATCATCACCATCATCATCGTCATCATAACCATTGTCATCATAATCATCATTGTCATCATAATCATTGCTGTCATCACCATCTTTGTCGACATCATCATCACCGTTGCCATTGTCATTGTCATCCTCATTGACAGTTCTATGGTGCGGATTCCAGGGCCTATCCCCAGGGTTTCTGATTCAGTGAGTGCAGAGTGGAGTCAGGAATCTGGATTTTGGTCAACACCCCAGTGACTTGGTCCACAGTCTGCGGCTTCTCGTGGAGGACCACTGGCTGAGGGATGCGTGAGTGGTTGGTGTCATGGAAGGAAGACCATGGGAGGGGGCTGGGGCTGGTTTGGGCGAGGACGTTGACTTGGGCAGGTGGGTGACTGAGGCAGCACTTCCATCCACTGACACTGGTCTGCGTAGTACACACACTGCCCCTCTTGAAGCTGGGATGAACATGGATGGACGCCTTTTCCATTTGACAGATGGGGAAACTGAGGTTCATGGAGACTTGGGCTGGCCCACATGCAGGCCACCAGGTGCTCTGGTGAATGCCACCTGCATCCCTTTAGAAAAGGACCTCGCTTTCTCGTTAAAATCCCAGTTAACTGCTCTGGCTTTTCCAGCAGCCCCGCCTGGGAGAAGTTACTCTCTGAGGACAGCTTTGACCGGGGAAAAGGTCTACCTCCTCTAATATTTGCTGAAGACCTACTGTGTGCATTGTGCGTCATTGCTGAGTATTGGCTGTGGTGCTCTGAGAAGATGTTTGGTGATGGGTGGCACCGTCATTGCAGCTGCTCTTTTGGCGTTAACACAGCCGTTCCCACATGCCTGGCACCATGTTTCCAGCATTCAGATGCTTTGCCCGGTTACCTCATTCAGACCCCACAGCCACCCCAGGAGGCAGGAGCAGCTTGGTCTCAAAGTTACAGAGGGGAGACTGAGCCCCAAAGAGGTTGATGACCTCCTGTAACCCCAAACCAGAGCTCTGACAATGAATCCAATGCTCATCCCAGGCCCGTCCCTCAAAGGCCAACTCTCCTAGAACTGACCCCATGCCCAGCACCCGGTGGTCTCAGGGGAGGGCCATGCTGCTGGGCGGGGTCTGCAGCAGCCAGGAGCAGAGCAGAGACTCTGTCAGGAGTGGGCAGCCCTCTCCTGTCCAGCTCCATTGGCCTAGATTAGCCTCTCTGCCCAAGCATCTCCCAACCATCCGGCCGCTAACAAGGCAGCTGTAGGGCTGCTCCTGTGGTCCAAGGGCCAGTCCTCATCCCCAGACAGCTGGGCAGCAGCTTTAATTAAAAGGGCTCCATGGTTCTGGAGAAATGAATGGGGCCAGCGTCTGTTTGAAAACGCGGTCTCCAGGAGGAATGGAGGCCTCCTTGCAGGCTCTGCTCCAGGGGATGGGCAAGGGGACGCGCAGCTCTTGCCTGGAGCCCCGTTGACAGCCGGAGCTGGATGAGGGGCTCGGCAGGAAGCCCTTGGGTAGGTGACGGCTCTCTGCGCTTCGGCTACACAGCGACGGATGGAGGCGTTTAGCTCTAATCATGCTTTCGTGCTTGTTGTACTCTCTCTGCTGACAACGGGCTGATCTAGAGCCTTGGGAATAGTGTCCGGCACATCATGCCATCCCTGCTGTCATCATTCTCATCCTGAGTGTTGTCACCATCGGCCTTGCCATCTCAGTCTCGCTGTTGTCCTCCGTGTCATTCTGTCACCCCCCCATGCCCAGCACAGCGCCTGACACACAGACTTCGCACCATCGTCGCCCCTGTCATCATCATCCTTCTTACGTGACTCACTCTCGGGCCCCCAGTGCTTGGCACAGAGGCCAACACAGCCTCGTCTCCATCATGGTCATGGTCATGGCCATTGTCGTCATTATCCTTGTTGGCATCACCGTCGGCCCTCCCGAATGCCTCATAGAGTGCCAGGCACACGGCATCTTTGTCATAATCATTGTCACCACCCTGCCGTCATCACCCTAATCTTCCTTGTCATCCCTCTCTCGGGCTCTCGGCTGCTTGGCACGGAGCCCGACACGCTGCCTCCTCGTTGTCCTTGCTGTCTGAACGCCCCGTGCCTCATACCATCCCTGAGACCCAGCATCTTCTGCGTCATCCTCACCGCCACCACCACCATGGTTTCCATCATCTGGGTTGTCAGCACTGCCGTTGTCCTTTCATCACCACTATGTGGCTCCAGCCCCCAACGCACAGAGTCCGACACGTCACATCATCATGATCGTCACCATTATCCTAACCCTTGTCAGCATCCTAGTTATCCACATCCTCCAACTCTTCCCCCTCTCATCAGACTACCTGGGCTCGTCAGGGCTCACCACAGTGCCCGGCACATTGTCCTTGCCATCGTGGTCACCATCGTCGTCCTCGTCATCAACCATTGCTGTCACATTGTCATCTCCATCCCGTTGCCAACCCCACCCAGGCTTCCCAGCATCTAACGCAGCTCCAGGCACATGACATCATTATCGGCATGACCAACATTACCTTGGTCATCCCTAGCTCGTGACACCCTGTAGGTGGGCGGGCATACTCTGTTGGATGAATTAAGGGGTAACATAAGGTGAGAAGGCAGAACCACCTCACCCACCTGAGAGATGAGGGATGGAGGCACCTCGGTCCGGGCTTCGACGCTCTGTTCATACCTGGTCAACAGGTATTCCCCTGGGCAGCTGTGAGCATTGGCCCTGCTGTCAAAGCTCACGTTTGCTCTTGTCCTCATGGGCTCGTCGCCCCGACTCTTTACCGCCTGGGCTTCTTAGCCGGCCCGTCTGTGCCTGCTCTCCACCGCTGGCTGGGGCTGGGGAGGTGGGGAGGAGGGAGCTCCAGCTCTTGTCCCCCCCATGGGACAGCAAGCAGCACTTCATCACATGTAGACCTTCTGGGTGGGGCAGTCTGATCTGAGTTTGACTCTTCGGCTGGGTCCCCAGCGGAGTGACCTCAGGCTAATCACTCACCTTGACCCTCATGTGCAATATAGGCCTACTGCTGGCTCCATCTGCAGGTAACTGGATCTAGAAGCAGGTGTGGCATGGGGCTCCTTTGTGATGTACTTGAGGGGCCTCATCTGCCCTTTGATTCCTTCATTCAACACTTTTGCCGAAGTCCTACTGTGTGTCAGGCAATGGACACACGTACAGTGGAACACAGCTGGCTCCCTGCTGGACCCCACAGACCCCGCCCACCACAGCCTGGTCCCTCACCCTCCAGGGTCAGTATCGTGGGGCAACAGGCTTGGTGGTGCTCAAGTTAGGGACCAGCCTGGCTGTCTGTGTGTACACGCACCCACCCCAACCCCACCAGGATTGCCTGGGGGGCTTCTTAACTCCCACTTGGTGATGTGGCTTTGACTCCTGGCTGGCACACGTCACACACAGCCACTGCCCGTCTGTCCGTGGAGGCTCCCGGTGGTTGTGAGGCTGACCAAGTTTCAGGAGAGCTGCTAGACCAAGACAGACTAGGAAGAAAGGCGCGTGGTCTGTTTGCACAATCCATCAGCATTTTCCCTCCGGATCCAAATGGTCTGATTTGTAACCAGTCATAGGGGTGGCGCAGGACTGGCCAGTATTTTTCGGGTCCCTTGAGCTGGAGATCCAGCCAGGCCCACTGGACAGAAGCTGACAATGACAGGGACAACCCAGTGGGCTGGTCATGCCAACTCACTGAGACAGAGTAGATGGAGTGGAACTTCCCCCCCTGGCGTCGGGACAGGAGCGGGTCATCAGGGCTTTCTCCCAGGGAACTGCTGGGCTGTGGGATTGGTCCAGCGAGCGTTTCCTTATACTCTTTCCTTGTGAATTCGTTGAAGGCTTGCCTTCAGCACCCATCAGACCTCCAGTGTCTTTCCTAGCTTCCATGACTTCCACGCCCCCGCCCCCTCACCCCCCAGTCTTCATCTTGTCTCTCCTCCACTGAAATAGCTAAGCCAAGCCTCTACCCTCTGGCCAAGGAGCCTGACTGCATAGTAGGCACACACTAAGCTGCTCACCACAGGCCAGCAGTTCAAATCCTTCCACTACTCTGAGGTGGACTGAGGAGGCTGTGGGCGGGTGGAAAGACCAACAGAACCCCACGGGACAGACCTACCCCATCCTATGGGCTGCGAGTAGACTCAATGACAGTGAGTTTGGGGTTCTGAGTTTGACCTCCAGCTGGGGGAGGGGTGGGCAGTGGTCAAGAGCAAGTGAGCGCATTTCTAGAGAATTCCCTGCCTCCAACTCCACCCCAGGGGCCCTGCGGACCTGTACAGATCTAGCCAGTCCTGCATAGAACTGCTGAGGGAAGCTCTCCAGGGAGCTGGCTTGGCCCCCATTAAAGGTCACCGACTCATCCGTCCTCCTGGGGGCTTGGTAAGCAGTCCGGGCAGAGCTTTCCCTGGTGCCCTGCAGGCGGCCCAGGGGGCTGCCTGAGTGAGGGGCCGTCAAAGCGGTCAGGAAGGGTGTGAGCATCCAGAGAGACGGTCCTCCCTGGCCGTTGCTGTCCCTGTGCAGGCAGGCGGCGTCAGAGCGTTCAGAGCTGGCCTGGGGGGTAACAGCAATGAATGATGCATTGGGCCCAAGGGTGGGTGGGTGGGTGGGGTGCTTGCTAACCAGGCACGGCTCTGTAAATGCGTGGCGGGGCCCATCCGACATATCTGGGTGCCAGGCCTGGCTGAGATGAGGAAGACCCAGCCCCTGGCTGACCCCTCTGGCAGCGCCCAGCCAAGCTGCTCTGTAGACAGCACAGGCTCTGTCTTCCCTCTGTCCTCTGGGACAAGCCCGCCTTGCCTGGCCTCTGAAGGCATTTGGCCCTGAGACCCCTGGCCTGAGGGAGCCAAGAGGTGGGGATCCTGGATGCACATAGGGCCCCCTTTCCCTCTTTGTGGGCTGTCTCAGCAGAGGCTGAAGGAGAGGGATTGAACCTGCAATGGAGGAGGTGCAGGAGTCCTCCGCCCCAGCCCTCCCACTTTCCCTACAGCCCAGCGGAGGGCAGTGAGCGTGTTCACATATCCCTACGGCTTTGGGAGGTGGGTACACAGGACCCACGTCGGGGCTGTGCCAGGGGCTTGGTGTCTCACCTAGAGCCCCAGGCAGCCTGGGAGGAGGCGGGTGCCTGTTCTGTATTCGGGGCAGGAGCCCAGGCGCAAGGCGCAGAAGCCTCTGTTCCTGAAGCGGCACAGAGGAAGAGCAGCCGGGCTGAGCTGAGCGGGGATTTTCCACTCTGCCTGCAGCCACACAGACACCTTGGTGGCTGTTACGTAAGGGAGGGTCTGGGAGAGCTGGGGCTCCGCGCCTGTGCGTGCGCGTTCATGTGCGCGCATGTCAGCGCTGCACACTTCCGTGTGTGTGCATGCGGTTCTGTGTGTCTGTGTGTACCTGGGCATTCATCCGTGTGTGTGTGTTCATGTGTGTGTGTGTGTGCATGAACGTCTCTGTGTGTGTGCATGTGTCTAGGTGTGTGAAACGTGATGGGAACGTGCTTTGGGCGGCCCTGACGTGACCCTTTAGGAAGGAGGCTGACGGCAGGCACTTTATCCCGAGTAGACGGCCACCTGCATACTACCTGGGTGTCCTTGGGCAAGTGACTTGGGGGAAACCATTCACTCCTCGTGGCTCCAGGAGGTCGGTGCTGTGATTCCCCTGGTTCTGGCACCAGGAAGGCAGGGTGCAGGAAGGCTGCGTGGCCAGGGAGGCTGCAGGTGGGCTTTGGGCTTGTCTTGGCTGCATCAATTGCCGGCTCACTACAATCTGTAAGGCCAGGGTCAGGCAGGGCTCCTCGCACACATCAGTGCGATCTGGCTAGTGTTTTCAGGACCCCGCAACAGAGTGCCTGGAGTTGCAAGGGTGTGTGTGGCATGTGCCAGGGGCTGGTCAGGATCTCCCAGCAGGCTGCATTCCACAATCAGAACCGATAGCTTCTTCCCAAGCCCTGGCCTGCTGCTCGTGGGACCTCCCCAGTACCGCGTGGCTGCTCATGTCCCTGAGACCGGTCTTATCAGCCGTAAAGCGGACGTGACCACCCCTGCCCTAGCTGCCCCGGTGGCATGAGAATGGGCACCAGCTGAGGACTGCTCCTCCCGAGATTCCGTTGGACAGCAGAGGGAGCATCAGGGTGGGAGGGGGGGGGCGACAGCCCGTACGTATTTGCTATTAGTTCGACTTCTCTGCTGGTAAATACTAGTATTTGTCCAGTATTCACTCAGAGCTGGGCACAAAGCAGAGAACAAATGCCCCTGGCTTGATTCAATCAAGTGACTTTTTTCTTCTGAGTCCGCCAGGGCTCTGCTCCACAGAGTCACTCAGGGATTGAGGCTCTTAGCAGCTGGAGGCTCTGTCCTCCTGCAGGAGCTCAGGCTCCTCTCTGTCTTTAGGTAGAGAGATGGATGAGTGGGTGGATGACAGAGAGATTAGCTGTCATCGATCGAGCTGGCCTTTGGTCCATGGCCACCCCGTGCACAGTGGGTAGAAACCAGTCTGGTGCCCTCCCTCTGGCAACTTGTGGCTTTGACTGGGGTGGTCCATAGGGCTTTCATTGGATGCTTTTTAAAAGCAGATCTCCTCATCTGTCTCAGTCTGGAAGCCCCACTGAAACTGGTTGAGTGTCACAGCTACACTCCAGCCTCCACCGTGAGGCGGGTAGGTGCTGGCTGCATGTGAGGTGCATTGGTGGGAACTGAACACAAGTCTCCAGCCTGGAAGATAAGAGTTTTACCCCCGAGCAAACCTGCCATAGAAAGATCACTAGAGAGATAGATCAATGGGTGGACACATGGGAGGAGAAAAGGTGGATCGATGAAGGATGAATGGCTCAAGGGCTCATGGATAGATGAAGATGGATCGATGATGGATGGGCAGGTGGATGGATGGATGAATAGATGGATGGGTGGACGGAGGATAAGTAAGTATATGGATGAGGATGGATGGTGGATGAGTAGATTGATTGGTGAGTGAGTGACTGGATGGGTAGATGAAGGGTGGATGGATAAGTAGATGGGTAGGGGGATGAATGAATGGATGAAGGATGGGTGGGCTGATGGGTGAGTGAATGGATGGATGGGAAGATGGATAGTGGATGGATGGGTAGATGATGAATGAAAAGGTGAAGGATGGATGGACGGAGGGGGGTGACTGATGGGGAAGTAAGTGAATGGATGAAGAGAGCTAGAGGGAGAGAGGATCACAATGCAGGTTTCTGAGAGCCGGTCCTGGGAGTGGTGGCCAACAGTCCCCCACATGCTCTGTGGGCTGGCCCCGAGTCATACAGCTCTGGCCACCACCTGCAAGGGGATGTGTGGCCCAGCTATAGGCCCCACATAGATGGATGAGCACCGTCCTTTTCTGCTAGAACCAACCCGTTTCTGTTGCTTCTTGACTAAATGAGTCTCTCTCCACATGTGAGACCCTGGAAGCAAGTTGGCCAACCCTGAATTCTGTGTCTGCTGAGGTCGTCATAGGGGTTCAGTGAGTTCTGTGTTAGCAGCCACACTGTGCCTCCACCCAGGCCCTGGGCCTGTCTGGGTCCGAACCTTCAACCTGTTGGGTCTTCCATGCTCTGTGTCTCTAGACAGCCTCCTCTTTGGTGCTGAAGGGAGCCCTGGTGGCACCGTGGGTAAGCCTTTGGCTGTTAAGGGTTGAGGGTTAGAACCCACTGGTTGCTCTGGGACGGTGCTATTCTGTCCCTAGAGGGTGCTGGATTGAAATGGACTTGGCAGCAGAGGGTACACATTGTGGTGTGTGTGTGTGTGTGTTGGTGGTGGGGCGGGGGAGAGCATCACCAGGGAGCTGGCTCGGCAGGCAGAATCACAGCCCTGAGACCTGCTGACTCCACACCTGTGCCTTCAGAAGGCCCCAGGAGACCAGCGTGGTGGGATCAGCAGAGTCCAGGGAGCAGTGGTCTGAGTCTCGTGGTGCGTCTCTGACAGAAGAGCCACCAGTGTGTGTCCTTAGTGAGCAGATGGTTGCTCATTGCTCCTCACAGTTCCGGAGACAGGACTGGGTATTCGTTTGGGACCCCTAGGAGTCGGAATTGGCTTGATGGAGTGATGTTGTTTGAGGGAAGTCTCTCTCTCTCTCTGCTGTAGGGCAAGTCCTTATCTTTTCTAGCTTCTGCCCCGCAGGTGCTTGGAGGTGTTCATGTGGCGTATCTCTCCCTGCCCTGCCCGTCGTTCACTCCACCTCTCTGTGCCTCCTCTGCTCCTTCTCCATCCCAGACACAAGCTACACGGACATGGCCTCGTGAATGTAATGGAGAAAGCCTGAACCCCACAGAGGGCTGCATCCTTGGTACAGGGCTTAGGACAAGGCTTTGAACCAGCTTAAGATGGCCAGTCCTAGTGCAGGGAGCAGATGCGCTGCCTGACAACCAAGGATCTTGTGGGTGGGAGTTTGAAGTGGGTAGAACTCATTGGCATTGCCCTGCTCCAAGATGGCACTGGCACACCCACCTGGCTGGCGGCCATCTTTCAGCAAAGCACTGCTGTCTGTGGTCTCAAAAGCCAAACTCGCTGCCCTGGAGTGGGTTCAGACTCATAGCGACCCCATGGGACAGAGTGGAACTGCCCCTGTGGGTGTCTGAGACGGAATCTTTTGGGGAGTGGAAGGTCTCAACCTTCTCCCTGGAGCAGCTGGTGGTTTCTAACTCCTGACCTTGCGGTTAGCAGCTCAGCCACCAGGCCTCCCATTCACATCAAAATCCCACCCTTGGACAGATAAACCTATGGCTCGGTCATCTCTCTACTCAGTTTACACGTTAAAGAAATAAGGATCAACACATGGGCAGGCATGTGCACACCGGGTCACGCAACACTCGGCACAATAGCACGGAGATGGAAACGGCACCCAGAATGCCCATCAATGGGAGAGTGGACACAGAAAGTCCAGTCAGAGCACGCAGCGGGAGACTGTGCATCCATAAAGAGAAGTGACGGCCCTGCCAGGCACTTCATGACGTGCATGGATTTGGAAGATGCGCTGAGCAAAGTTAGCCAATCCCATAAAGACAAATGCTGAGGCCACTCACAGGTAGAAGAGAAAACCATCAAGAACAATAGCTTTCACAGCCAAAGAAGCAAACTTTGATGGCTATGAGAAGCTGGGTGGAGGGGGTGAGAAAGGACATATGAGGGATTGGAAAACAGGTATATATGCAGTCAGGATGAGTAGATCTAGGTGGATAGATAGATAGATGTAGATAGATGATAGATCAAGATAGATAGGTAAATAGATGATAGATAGGTAAATAGATGTAGATAGATAAAGATAGGTAGGTAGATAAATAGATGAAGGTAGGTAGATATATGTACATAGATGTACATAGATGATAGATGTAGATAGATATAGATCAGTAGATAGATTGGTGGATAGGTGCAGATAGATAGGCTATAGATGTAGATAGGTATAGATCAGCTGATAGATAAAGATAGGCAGATAGATGAAAGATGTAGATAAGTAGGTAGGTAGATAAAATAGATATAAATATATAGATAGGTAGATAGATGTACATAGATGAGAGCTGTAGATAGCTATAGATTATTAGATGGATAGATAGGTAGATCGATGCAGATAGATGATAGATGAGTAGGTAGATGCAGACAGATAGGTTGAACAGGTAACACAGCAGCATAGATCGAGTCCCATTTCATAATTATGTTTTTTTTTTTAAAGAAACCCCAGTGAAAGTATGAGGAGGAAGGCTTTGTAAAATACAGCAAGAGAGTGAAATGTTTTAAACGTAAATGTAAATTCACAGCCTTGTCACTATAAACTCTTTACAAAATAAATAAGTACATCGAACCAAACCAAAGCAGGCATCAGGAAGAACTTGCCAGGTTAGGGCACGGAATTAAAAAAACCAAAAAACATTCCCACCCATGAGAGATTTGGTTGCTATGCAACACGGATGCTCCGAGGGCCAGGCCTGACTGTTTGGAGCCCATTGGAAACCCTGGTTCAGAGGTTTCGACCCCTGTTTGGGGGGAGGGGCCACCGTTCAGATGTAGCACGTACACTACGTTTCTGCTGCCTGGGGGTCCTTGGAGGCCAGCTCTGCGAATGTGGTTTCAACCGCAGACACCGCTGGCTTTGTTCTGCCCACAGAACGGGCTGGACTTGCACCCAGGGCTCAGGGGAGAGGTGCCACTTGGGGCTTTCGGCATCGCAGCACCGACTCTCTGCCAGCCCAAGACCCCCAGGGCAGAGACAGCTTTTTGGAGCAGGTGGCACTGGGGCTGGGCTGTGAGGGGGCAATGTACCAGGTAGCAGGCGAGGCCGGTTGGGACCCTGGTCGGGCTGGACTAGGGCCATGAGAGACTTGGCATCGGGGGTACTCTGTTGGCACACAGCTCCTCTGCCCTCTCTGACCTGCCTGCTCCCTGGGGCAGGCCTCGCTTAATTACCCTCAAAGACACCTCACATCCCACAGAAACACTGCTGGGGTTCTCGGTGTGGGAGGGATGTGGCCTTGACCCCCCCTCCCCAAAAGGGAACCCGCCAACGGCCAACGAACTGCCCCCGCACAGCTTGCTCTGGGTAAGCGCGTCTGAGACACGGTGGGCTTGCTGACAGCAACCTCTGGGGCTGTGGGCTCTGATTCTGAATTCAGACTCACTGCGCTACCTTCTAGCAGTGTGCGCATGTGTGTGTGTGTGTGTGTGTGTGTGTGAGAGAGAGAGAGAGAGAGAGAGAGAGAGAGATTGATCTTGATGGAGCGAGATAGAGGTGGCTTCGATTTGAAAGGGATGGAGGGGACCCGGAGAGCAGTCAGGTGTCTGCCTCCCCATCACATACTGGGAGGGTGTGACCCCGGGTCTGCAGTAGGGGGTTGGGGGTGTTCAGAGCACAGACTAATACTCAGACCCAGACCAGCCCACCCCAGGCTTTGAGACTCGGAAAGAGAACCTCTGGCACATGCGCAGGCAGGGTGTTTTCTCACTTTTCCTATAGAGAGAGCAGAGGAGCCTGGTGGGCTGGGCTGCCAACAGCAAGGTCAGCAGTTCGAAACCACCAGCGGATCGGAGGGAGAAGAGGAGGCTTTTGTATTCCAGTGAAGGGTTACAATCTCAGAATCCCACACTGTCCTATTGGGTCACGAGGAGCCAGAATCGGCTTGATGGCAGTGAATTTTCTAAGACACGCGGCACTACTTAACCTCCGAGGGTGGCCCTCCTCCAGTCTGTACTTGAATGAATGTGAAATATTTTAGCTCAGCCCCTGGCACGACGTGTGTGCACATTAAACACCTGCTGTGTTCTTGCTCAAGGGGCCTTGGGGGATGCCAACGGGGTGGCCCTCTGAAAGGCTGATGATTCAAATACATGCACAGCATCAAGGGAGAGAGGCCTGGCTGGCTGTCTCTGTAGAACTGACAACCTCAAGGTGTCCGTGCGTCCCAGCCAAGGCAACAGGGAGAACAGGTTTGGGTTGGCTTTTGTCCGGCCTTGTCCCCACCCACGGCGGCCCCGTGTGCCAACAGAGGGTCCTCACCATCTCTGCTATATTTGAGCCCATCTTTGCAGCCACCGAGCCACTCCATCTCACGGGGTCTTCCCACCCGCCTCTCTCTCTCTGACCCTTTCTGAACTGGAGGGTGGGTGTGTTTGGTAGTCTTGTTAGCATGCTGTAGTGGTGGTTAGGAGCTCTTGGTTCTAAGGTGCCATTGGCCGGTGGTGACTTTGGAGGGGAACACCCACGGATGCAGACGAACGGCTCTGTCCCGTGATCCCCTGGTCTGGGGGACTTCCTTGGGGGACAGACGCGTGGGCACTGAGGGGGACGCAGCACCCGTCTTTCTGCGGAAGCCCGAGTGTCCACCAGAGGGCGTCTGCGCGCCTGGTCCAGTGCCGGTTTATCTGAGCCTCCTGCACAGGTAACCTGATGTCCTCTGCTGGGACCCAGGCCTGGGGGGCCGCCCGCCAGGAGGCCGCGTCTTCCCCACCAGCCCCGACCTCCGCCTCCGGCCGGGTCCCAGCCTGTCCCCGGGGTGTCTGGTCGCAGCCCTCTGAGACAGGGTGACACTGCCCACGTGTGGGAGGAGGAGCTGACGGCCCCTCCCTGCCCTTCCAGATGGGCTCCCCAGGCCTGGAAAGCCTTACCCTCCAGCCTGCCGCGCAGAGCCATCGCTGCCGGGGCCATGTGACCGAGGCCCTGGCTAGGGACAGCTGTGCCAGTCCCTGCGAGGGGAGGCTTGGTGCCAGTGCTGGGGCCGCAGGCCACCGCCCCTCCGATCTCCTATCACTCATCCTGACTACGTCCCCACAGGGGGAGGAGCTTGTTTCACGCCCAGGATCTCGTGTAGCTAGCTACCATCTGCTCCAAAGGGGCGCCACGTGGTGCTCAGTGGGTCCGCAGGGTGTGGGGGTGCCCATCACCTTTATCTACCTCCAGGGCATTGGAACCCCACACCAGTACCCCTGCCCCTGCCCCGCCGCTCTGTGCCCTTGGCCCTGCCTGCCTGGGCACTGCCTTCAAGTGGGGTCACTTCGGGGGGTCCTGGGGGCGTAGCCGGCTAAGTGTCAGGCTGCTAACTACAGGTCGGTGGTGAATCCTCCGGCCGCTCTGAGGGAGAAAGATGAGGCGGTCTGTTCCCTCCTGGGTACACGGGGGCAGCTGTACCCTGCCCTCCATGGCCCTTGTGAGTGGGCTTGCTCTGTTTGTCCCCCCCTACCCACACCCCTTCCCGACTTGGGAAGCCAGGAAAGACAACCCACAAGAAGCCTCAGTTTTTCTGGAAAAGGAGAGGAGGAGCTGTTTTTTGGTTAAGTAACGGCTTTTCCTGAGGGGAGCCGCCTGCCAGCCCTGCGGGTCAGCGGAGGGGGCCTGCCCTGCCGCCAGCCTTTGCTCAGGCTCCGTCTGCACGTGTGCAGCGGGGTCCAGTGGGGCCCAGTCCCAGGGGGCCTGTGAGGAGGGTCCTCTGACGGCCTCTGAGTTTTCCTGAAACGGAACAGCCTGTGCTTCTGGGACAGGGGCAGAGAGGAGGATGGGAAAGGGTTTGCAGCCCCTGGCCAGCCTTTCTGGGTTCTGGGGACCCTCTCTGACCCCCGTCCCCTTCCCTTCTGCCCCATCTCCCTGGCCGCTGCTCTGGCCCCTCCATTTCTGGAGCGCTGCGGTGTCTGTTGCCTGCAAGCAGATGGCCTGCTTTGCCTTACTTTGTTTGGCTTGCACGCGCTTTAAATATTTTAATTAGACATCAATTAGAGCCCACAGTTTTTAGTGTCCATCCGTTCAGCCTCTCTCTACAAACCAGAAGTGGGTCACCCTTGTCCTACAGGCCTGGGCACTGAGCAGGGCAACATCTGCTCCACTGGGCATGGTCCTCAGTCTACCCACAGGCCTGCTTCACCTCACCAGCCCACCTTCCCTCTGGGACAGGGTGCTTGGAAGGAAATTTGGCCTTGGGGACTGGGCAGAAGTGCCCAGAGCATCTCCTAGGCAACGCATCTTCCCTGGAAGCATCCTGCCTCACTTCTGTCCCACTGAGCAGCTGGTGGCTTTGAACTGCTACAATTTAGGTTCGGAGCCAAAGGCTCCTAACCTCTGTGCCACTGGCGGTGCAGCGTGTGCTGTCACTATTAAGACGCTGTGACTAGCGATTTGTGCTGACACTCAGGCATCGGGACGTGAGCTCCCAGGTGAGTGTTGGTCCGTTGTGGGCAAAACACCTGCCTGAGTCCCAAAATTGTCCCTGGGAAGAGTCAGGTGTTCGTCTGTGAGTGGGGCTGCCTCTAGGCTGGGCTGAGGTGTGGGGTCGGGGATCGGCGTCTCTATGGGTGGGCTTGCTGTCTTGGTGCCAAAGTGGCTTTAGCAGCTCCAGACCTCGTACTGATCACCCTTCACATCTGGTGGGTCTCCAGGCTCAGAACCTCAGTGTTCACGTTGGGGCTGGCGACCAGCCCCTCCCCTCTCAGATCCTGAGCAGAAGACCTCTATCTGAGGATGAAGGATGAGGAGAAATCAGGGTTCCGGTTTCTGTTGCTTGTAGGAGCCCTGGTGGCGTAGTGGTTACATGTTGGGCCGCTACCCACAAGGTCAGCAGTTCGAAACCATCAGCCCCTGGTGGGTTAAGGTTAGGGTTAGAGATGAGGCTTTCTACTCCTGTAAAGAGTTACAGTGTCTGAAACCCAGAAGGGCAGTTCTGCCCTGCCCTATAAAATCACTCTGGACTCCACGGTAGTGGGTTTGGGGCTAGGGATAGAGGACCCTCTCTGTCCATGTACAGCTAACAAATGGGATTCAAACACGCTGGGTTGCTAACCACAAGGTCTGCAGCTTGAAATAAGCAGCCGCCCTGAGGCACAAGGACAGCACTTTCTATTCCCATCAAGAGCGGCAGTCTCAGAAACCCACAGGGGCCGTTCTACCCTGTCCTATAGGCTCACCGTGAGTCGGCACCCACTGAAGGGCAGTGAGCTTGGAGCTTATATTGCTTAAGAAGTGTGACTTCCTCCAGGGCAGCCAAAGCAACAGATCTCCCCAGGGATTAAAATCAGGAATGTGGTAAAGCTTTGTGAACAGCAGCGTGCTCTCTGCACCTGGAGGGGTGAGCTTCCTCTCCTCTTTGATTTCCTCTCCTGGATTTTTCTTCCTTCCCTCTGTCTGTCCATCTGTCTGCCCGTCTGTCCGTCTTTCTTCTCTCCCGACAGTGAACTGATGCTTCCTTCCTCCTGAAGCAACAGGTTCGGTTCAGGGTGGGAACTGCTCAGGAAACAGTCCTCCGGTCAGAATGGTCTCTCCGCAGTGGTGCCCCCGGGCACACTGCTCCCAGGTCTTCCACACCGGGCAAAGTTTAGAGCTCCTCCAGCACTGCCGATAAATCCCACCTACGGGGGCTCTTCACTCCTCCCAGACCCACTGGGCTTTAGCTCCGAAGGTCACCAGCTTCATGTCTTGTTCCCCCTTTTCCAGATGAGAACATGGAGGCTCTGAAGTTCTAGGTGGTTTGCCCATAGCCACAGTTGGGATGTGGGATATGGGGTGTGCCTCAGAACTAGGGTCTTGCTGACCCCTGTTAAGGCTCGTTTTACTGCCCTAAGAGCTTCCTGCCCCCCCCCCCAGTGTACTCCCTCTTCCCCACCCCACCCCAACCCCTAGGGTCCCTGGGTCATGTTCTGTCCTTGAATCTGCAGACACCTGTATGGTCACCACAGGGCTCCTCTGGGGGCTGGTGGGAGGGTGAGTGGGCCGTCTGATGCAGGACTAGGTGGATACTCAGCTGGGGAACAGGAGGGGCCATGGCCAGCTCCCTCCCCCGCATACCCCTTCCCAAAGCCTCTGAGTCATTCTGTAATGGGGCTGGTGCCTGTCTCAGCGCCCACCAGCCCGGCACCTCGCATAGCCTTTGTAAATAGTTCATTCTCTTCCAGCAGGCAAGGTTTCTGAAGGCCGTGTGGGGAGGCCCTGCCATTCCTGTGCTGGGCAGTCTGTTCACAACCCCGGCATCTGGGGGTGCTCCAGGAGCCAGCCAGCCAGCCAGCCACCTCTGGGATGGCACCTCTATGCCAGAGTTTCTGCTTAGTGGGCCACCTTGCTGCCCCAGGGGGCTTGGGGCAGAACACAACTCAAGGGAAGGTGGGGCCTGGGA
>NW_022103896.1:3207590-3215919 GCF_000313985.2 Echinops telfairi
CACACACACACACACACACACACACACACACACACACACACACACGTATATATGCCTCTCTAAATGTCCTTTGCCTCCTGGTTCTTTCCTCTACTCCCTTTTTACTTCCCTCTTGCCCCACCATCATGTTCGGTCTTCATTCGGGTTTGAATGTGCCCCACCAGGCATCCTACAACCTTCCTTCCATTGATTATAGTTCACTTGTTGTTCCCTTGTCCCTGGATTGGTCCCCGCTCCCATTTCTTTCTCCCCCCTCCCCTTCTCCCATATCTGCCCCCAGAACCCTTAATCCTATTCTTTTTATCTCTGAATTATTTATCCCACCTTTCTTATCTAGATATACAAGCAAAATTAATAAGCGCAAAAACCAGGCAAAGCCAAATAAAACAACAAAGGAAGTCAAAACCAACAAAATAATAACAATAACAGCAAAATAAAACCAAACACAAAATAACAATGACAAAAAGAAAGCCACTGACAAAAATGGAAAAGCTTATAAATAGTTCAAGGTCTGTTTGTTGGCGTTGACAAGTGTTTTCCAGTCAAGTCTGATGGGGTGCCACACTCTGTCTCCCAACTCTATTTTTGGTATTCCCTGGGGTTTCATCACTCTGCTCCCTCTGCTGCCCTGCTCATGCCCTCAGTGCCTCACCCCAGTGTGATGGGGCCCGACTGTGCACTCTTCCTGCACTGTGTCTCCAGTGCTGTCCCCCGAAGCACCATGGTTCAGTGTGGGATGCTGTGACCCCTGGTGGGGCCAGCCCTACGGTCCTCTATGTGCATTGTCTGCTCCGGGCAGGAACATCGTCCTTGGGGCTTGGTGGGCCAGGATGTCCTCTCCTCCCTCTCCATCCCTGAGCATTTCTCCCTTGTGTCCTAATCTGACAGACCCTCTTCCCCAGCTGTAGCCCTAGTGCTGTTCTCTGAAGTGTATTCTTCTAAATGTGTGTGTGTGTGTGTGTGTGTGTGTGTGTGTGTGTGTGTGAAGAGAAGGGTTGCGGCTGGAGCTCCCTTCTCGGTGGTGTGTGTGTGGTGGGGGGTATCCACATAGTTTGGATTGGGGCCAGCTCCACAGACCTCTCTATTGGTTCCCTGGTACATGCTGGTATGTTGTATTCATGTCTTGGCGCATTGGGTTGAAGGCTGTCTCTCTCTCCCTCTCCTGTGGAGATATAAACAATATCCTCCCTGCTCCCTCCCCCCACCCCCACCCCCATGGCTTTTGTTATTCCCTCTTTCTTTCCCCTTCTTATTTAGTTCGCTGCCATATGTATCCCTGGGTTGGGTTTGGCCCCTGCCATAGTTGCTGGACCTCATCCCAGGGATGTATGTATATAGTAGCTTTTCCCCTATGCCCCGATTTTTTTTAAGCGTCCCTCAGTGGACTCATGTTGTACTTGCCCTTCTGTGCTTGACTTACTTCACTTCGCATGATTTCCTCCATTCTTCCCATGCGGCAATGTGCTTCATACGTTCATCACTGCATTTTAGGGATACATAGTAAGTACTCCATTGTATGTATGTTACCACAGTTTTTGATCCATTCCTCTGTTGATGGAATTTGGGTTGTTTCCAACTCCTTGCAATTGTGAACTGTGTTGCAATGAACATTGGAGCACAGATGTCTGGCTGTGGTTTGTCTCTGGCCTTTTCTGGTTATATGCCAGTAGAGGGGTTGCTTGGTCATATGGTAGCTCAATCTCCATCTGTTTTAGATATCACCAAATCAATTTCTAAAGTGGCTGTACATACCTAGAGGTCCACCAGCAGTGGACGAGTGTTCCTGTCTCCCCACAGCCCCTCCAACACTTGTTACTTTCTGATTTTTTGAAGTGGGCTATCTTTGAGGGTGTTAAGTGGTATCTCATAGTTGTTTAAATTTGCATTTCTCTTATGGCTAATGATTGAGAACATTTTCTCATATGTTTATTGGCCATTTGGGGTTCTGCCCCTGTGAAACTTCTGTTCAGGTCTTTTGCTCACCTCCTCAGTGAACAGTTAGTTTTTTTCTTATTGTAAACTTGCAAAGTATTGTAGATTTTAGTAATAAGGCCTTTGTCTGATATGTCATTGCTAAAGATGTTTTTCCAGCCCGTGGGCTCTCTTACTACTCTCTTGATGAATTCTTTCGATGCTGAATTCTTTCAGCATACCCCACTTGTCAATTTGTGACTCTTCTATATTTGTATCCTTCCCTATTTCTGATAGCCTATGTATTCCCTGGCCAAGGGTTCTTAGGTTTGTCCCAATTCCCTCATTGATGGCCCTAATAGTTTTGGGTTTTACCTCAAGGTCTGTGATCCATCTTGAGTTTATTATTGTGCATGGAGTGAGGTAAGAGGGCATTTGCTTCCCATTTGATATTTTTTGGGCCCTTATCAAAATCAGTTGCCTGTAGGCTGATATTTTTAATTGTGGGTCTTCAGCTCTTTTCCATTGGTCTTAATATCTGTTGTTATACTAGTACTACACTGTTTTGACCACTGTGACCATATAAATCCATGCTAAAGTCAGGTAGAGCAAACCCTCCCATTGTGTCCTTCTTTTTGAGTTCTCTGCCAATTCTGGGCTTCTTCCCACTCCATATGAAGTGGCAATCCGTTTTTCCAATTATCTGAAGGAGGGTGATGACATTCGTATCAGGATAGCATTAAACTTATATAGTGCATTGGGCAGAACTGACATCTTGACTATATTGAGTCTTCCAATCCAGGATCATGGGATATTTTTCCATTTGTTGAGGTCACTCTTGGTTTCTTTTAATAGTGTCCTGTAGTTTTCCTCGTATAAATCTTTCCTTTTTTGAGTCAGGTATATCCCTAGATATTCAATTTGTGCGTGGCTCTTGTAAAGGGTACTACCCTTTTAATTGCCTCTTCTGTGATTTTGTCCAGTGTGTAGAGCAGTCCGATAGACTTCTGTTTGTTGAGCTTGTATCCTGCCACTCTGCCATATTCCTCTATCTCTTCCAGCACTCCACTTGTGGAGTTTCGGGGATTTTCGATGTATGAAATTATATTGTCTGCAAATAATGATGGTTTTACCTCTTCCTTCCTGGGAGTCATTCTTATATGACTGCACTGCATTGCCTTCTAGTGGGTATTCCAAACAGGGAGTTTATTCCAACAACACGTGCTAAACATGGCTTTGCGAGCAGCGGACTGGACAGGCACATTCTCTTAGTCATACAACGGGGCTTCAAATCGTTGAAGGGAAAACCCCAGTATCCTTGCATTCTGTTTCTCCCCTAGACTTTTGGAAAGGATCTGGTCTGTGTGTCTTAGTGCCCAGAGGGTACCTGCACATGAGGAAAAGACAGTCCAGTCAGAAGAGTGGCTTCTGACGGGACCAGCCAGCCCGTTAGACGCAGGGCAGAGAAGGGTCAGCTCAGGAGACGAAGGGTCCTTGGGTAGATTTTCTCAAATGATGTGACATGCTCATAGGGGCTTCCTAAGAAAGACGTTGTTTGAAGATTGAAGGGGAGGGAGGAGGAGGTCAAGGAAACAAAACTGACATGAGAGAAAAGAGAATTGAAGGCTGTGTTGATGAGGAAAAGTCCAAGAAAGCTGCACCCCAGGACGGCTTTCCATCCTGACCAGGCACGGGGTCATTCTTGGAGGGCAGTGAGGATGCTCCTAGGGTGCTCGGCAGGGAGACCTCACCCCACCACCCTGCCTCCATCCCCTCCCTCTCCGCGGATGCCTTTTGTACCCCAGACTCAAAGAACATTGACAAGGGGCACAATTTGAGTTTCATTTCCGCCTTTATGACCTTATAGCTGTACTTATTGTTTTTGTTTAAAATGTGGACCAGCTATTACTGGTCAACACATCCTTTATCTAAGTCTGTAGGGTTTTAAAGGCAGTGTTTCCATCAACCTAACTAATGCTGTGATCGGTCTTTGAGCTCCACCATGCCAACGTGGCAGTCTGAGCCTCCTCGAGGGGCTGTACCCAGGTTCCTGGGAGGGCTTTGGGCATCCCCTAGATGCCACTATGTTTCAAATGGCTACTCGGGAAATCCTCTGCATATGTAATAAGGACCCCTTGTGGTGCCATGGATGGACACCAGGCAGTTCGAAACCACCAGCCGCTCCTTGGGAGAAAGATGAGGCTTTCTACCCCTGCAAAGTGTTACAGTCTCAGAAACCCACAGGGGGAGTTTGACTACCCCACAGAGGCATGACAAGTTGGGGTGGACTCAACGGCAGTGAGGGGCTTGAATTGGTGCGTGCCTACAGGGCGACATCATGGGCAAATATAGACAGTGCGGAGGACGCTGCTGCTCACCGTCATTGGTGGGATCCCAGCTTGTGGGGATCCCGTGTGTGCACGGCAGATTTGCCTGCAGGTTGTTCTAGGCTGTGGCCATTGGAGAGGCCTCTGGGTGGAATCAGACATCCAGCCTTTGGCTAGGAGTCCAGCACTTAACAGTCATCCCCTCTGCCCCCCTTAGGATGGCTTTGAGTTACAAAACGAAAAACATGTATGACTTCCTGTTTATTTTATTTTATTTTTTGCACAGGTGAGTGTGGAGGTGTACATTTTTCTCAGTGGATGATCCAGGGGGTTAAGCGCCAGGCTGCAGGCTGCTGCACAGTTGGTCACTGAAGCCCACACCTGTGGGAGAAAGAGGATGCTGTCCACTCCCACCCATAGCCTCTCTGTGGCTAGAGCCCCACCCTGAGTCAGAGACCACCTGCACGCAGGAGCAGTCCCTTAAAGGCCTTGCAGCGAATCACTTGGCACTCAGAATCATCATGAAATGGGCCATTCACAAACTTTCCTTGAAGACGTGCACAAGTTTATAGGAAAGCCACAACGCAGGATGTGGCCACCCCAGGAGGAGTGGCAGTGGACAGCCATTGCAACGGATGGCTGGTGCCACACTGGGGAGCAGGTTTTGTTGAGTCTTGGCATTCAGTAGATGGATACGACTATCTGCCAGCCCCCCCTGTTTTTTCCTTCCTCTGGTCTCCTACTGGGGCTACCTACTGGGCAACCCCAGCAGGAAACCGATGGACACAGGTAGGCCTCCCACAGGTGGGCCAACCTCCCAGGGTGGTAATGATGGACAGAGGGGATAGAGGTGAAAACAGGAACCCAGCACAGTCTTCTTTCTCCTGGGGCACATGGCAAGCCTGAGCAACTTGCCTCTCCCCATTATGGGGAGCGGCGCACACCCCAGACCTCTGAAGCTCTAGAGACTTCCCCGATGGGGAGCCAGCAGATTCTGGTGCGATCACCTTGCACACACTCATGCACGTGCCTTTATAAGGAAGCACAATGGGTCAGTGCAATGGGTCCGTGAGGTGCACAGTGAGAACTGCCAGGTGGTATTGTGAGCCACAGCAGGGGAATCAGCATAGCTCGGACACATACTGCCATCCAGGTCACACAAAATCAAGGTGCTTCTGCTTACCTGTACTGTCAGGAGCGAGGATCTGGGGAGACCCTGATGCTATTGTTGAATCAGAAAACCCAGTGTTTATTTCCTCCAGTCAATAGACCCCTCTTGTGGCTGTTAGCTTCCCCACATGATAACATTTCCCAATAATCCGCTGAGATTCTACTTCACCCACCTGGCCTTTGCATCCACGATGCAGGTGTTGTTAGTCTGAGTTGAGAAACAAATCCAAAGACACTCATATGTGTATAAGAGAGAGCTTTATATCAAAGAATGTGTTAGTCTGGGTACATTAGAGAAACAAATCCACAGAAACTCATATGTATAAGAGAGAGTTTTATATAAAGGGTAAGTGCACATCAAGAAAATATCCTAACCCAGTGCTGCCCAAGCCCACAAGTCCAATATTAACCCATATGTCCGACACCAATCCACAAAGTCCTCCTTCATCTCACAAAACACATGCAATGCCGCTGACTGCAGGAGGAAAGATGGATCAGTGAATGTGCAAGCATCTCAGCGTTGGCAGGGGTCTCCACATAGATGCTCCAGCATCCAGAGCTGCATCAGGGTAGGTCCATGCAGCTTCTCCTGGGGATGTCTTGCAGGAAGTGAGCATTGCAAGTTGAAGCAGGGAACTGACTAAGGCAGCTGCACCTGGTCCGACCATCACAAAGCAAGAGACCTGAGACCTGAGAACTAGAAAGGCAAGGTCCACCGAGCCATTTATCTCTCCGCCCTTCACTCAACCCCACATGTGTTTACTGGTCAGGTGGGCACAATAAACATTAACTATCTCAAAGAGTAATTATATATTAAGAAAACATCCCAACCCAGTCCAGATCAAGTCCGTAAGTCTGATATCAGCTTATGTGTCCGATACCAGTCTATAATTTCTTCTTCAGACTCATGCAACACATGCAATGACACTGACTGCAGGAAGATGACAGGCCAGTGGGTGGGAAGTCTTGTGGATCCAGTGGTGATGGAAGCATCTCAGTGCTGGCATGGGTCTCCACTTGGCTCCTCCAGCTCCTGAGCTCTGGCTTCCATCCGTGTAGCTGCATGTGACTTGTCATCAGGAATACCAAGCAGAGAGTGTGTCTGGCCTCCAGTGAGCTATTTATCTCCATAGCACATCCAAATGAGGTCATCAAGCTGCGACCTGATTGACAGGTTAGACTTCACCCTTTCACAAGTTGATGGAGTCTGTAACTGGTACAGCAGGTGAGTCCATGAGGCTTGAATAGGAGTCCTGCCCCTGCATCTCTTGTGTCTGCCTGATGTGTGGGCTTATGTTTCCTTAGGCCTTAAGGCTTAGGGGGTCACTTCCCTTTTGCCAAGAGAACCTTCTTTAGGGTTTTTTTTGTGGGGGTCCCTCTGCCCTGATGAAAGGAACCCTGGTGGTGTGGTGGGTGCGTTGTGTTGGGCTGCTACCAGCAAGGTTGGTGGTTCTAACCCACCAACCACTTAGGGGGGGAAAATGAGGTTTTCTGATCTCGTCACTGTTTACAGTCCTGGAGATCCTATAAAGCCATTCTGCCCTGTGCTCCAGGTGGGAATCACTCAATGCCTTGGGCTTCCTTGCTGTCTGGTCTGAGTCAAATACCCTGCATTTCCTAGAATTGGAGGCTCTCTGGAGTTCACGTTCCTTCCAGAAAGGTGTTTTCTCTGCATTGACGGGTTTTCTTTCCCTTCAGCTCTTCGGGACCCCTCTTCCTCTGCTCCCTGACCTGCCCGCTTCAGCATGGAGGTCCCCCAACTCCTTCTCAGCAGAACTTTCCCAGATTCGATTCCACTGGAGTTCTCCAGCCCCCTCCCCTACTGAAGCTCCATGAACCCCCTGTCCACAGATAGTCCCAAAGCCCACCCCCTACTGAACTGTCCCCTGTCCCTTCCCAAATGAGATGCTCCATGCCCACCTCCACCCCAAACCTCACGGGACGCATCCTCACTGGGTCTTCTCCTTCTCTCTCTCGGTCCCCTGCAGGCTATGGGCACGCCGCCCCCGGCACGGATGCCGGCAAGGCCTTCTGCATGTTCTACGCCGTGCTGGGCATCCCGCTGACGCTGGTCATGTTCCAGAGCCTGGGCGAGCGGATGAACACCTTCGTGCGCTACCTGCTGAAGCGCATCAAGAAGTGCTGCGGCATGCGCGACACCGACGTGTCCATGGAGAACATGGTGACCGTGGGCTTCTTCTCCTGCATGGGGACGCTGTGCATCGGGGCTGCTGCCTTCTCCCAGTGCGAGGAGTGGAGTTTCTTCCACGCCTACTACTACTGCTTCATTACCTTGACTACCATCGGGTTCGGGGACTACGTGGCCCTGCAGACCAAGGGCGCCCTTCAGAAGAAACCACTCTACGTGGCCTTTAGCTTTATGTATATCTTGGTGGGGCTGACGGTCATCGGGGCCTTCCTCAACCTGGTGGTCCTCCGGTTCTTGACCATGAACAGCGAGGATGAGCGGCGGGACGCGGAGGAGCGGGCTTCGCTGGCCGGCACCCGCAACAGCATGGTCATTCACATCCAGGAGGAAGCGCAGCCGGGCCGGCCGAGGTACAAGGCGGACGTGACGGACCTGCAGTCTGTGTGCTCCTGCACGTGCTACCGCTCACACGAGTACCGCCCGGCCGCCCACCAGAACTCCTTCACCGCCAAACTCACGCCCCAGTACTTCCACTCCATCTCGTACAAGATGGAGGAGATCTCTCCAAGCACACTGAAGAACAGTCTCTTCCCGTCCCCCCTCAGCTCCATCTCCCCCGGGTTACATAGCTTTACCGATAACCACAGGTTAATGAGGCGGCGGAAGTCCATTTAGGGGGTGCTGGGGAGGAGGATGCACGGACACCGACAGTCATCTGTCCTACTGGAGGTCCAGTTTCATTGGCCCCACCCTCCTTTGGTGTTGAATTGTC
>NW_022103896.1:3216477-3239994 GCF_000313985.2 Echinops telfairi
GCGCGGTAGCCCCTGCTGGACCGCGGCCTGAGTGTGCATCTGTGCGCGTGTGTGCCACGTGACAAAACAGAATGTTCTAGGTATTCGTTTTTCTTTGTCATCCTCTGGTTTCGCTCACAGTCCGCTTCCGGCTGCTTCCAAACACGGGGGTGGGTGGGTGGAGAAACAGATTTATTGTCTTGTCAAACCGTGCATGCTCCATGAGCAGACTCGATCCTGGGTGCACCACGCCCACGCTGTTTAACCGCTAGGTTCTCTCTTATCCTTCCTTCTTTTATAGCGGGCGGGCGGGCAAGAAGACGAGGACCCCTTTAGCTCACTGGTTCAAAGGCGGATTTGTTTCGTTTTTTCAGAGAGCACGCATTTGCCAAGCCGGCAGCGTTCTCCACGTCAGGGCACAGCCCTCACGGTGGAAGACAGACAGCATCAAAAAGCCAACAAGCGGTTGGATTTCCCGAAGGCATTTTCAAATTGGTAGTCCCTCCAGCCCCGACAGACTACTGCGTGCGTGGAAGCGCTGGGAAACCGGGGAGTCCGAGTTCTGCTTCCCCGGTTTCCTGGATGCCGATGGTGTCGTGCCGGCCCAGCCGCGGGGTGCGTGGGTATGAGCGAGCATGGCGGAATGCTTGTGTGAGGTGGGATGCGCGGGTTTTCTTCTGTTCCTAATCGAAAAATGACAATGCATTTCTTCTTTGAATATATATATTCAAGAGAGGAAGATTGTCTCTAATTGCACTTGATTTGTCAATAAGGGAAGAGTTCATGCTGGTCTCAGGAAGAGCTTGGAGGGCGGTCAGCTGTGTCTTAGCCTGCTGGGAACTTGTCAGTCTCAGGGGACAGTGTGGTCTGGGGACGGACGTTTCTCCCAACTCTCAGTAAGGAAGAGAGGGCCCCAGAGGGCAGACAGGCCGTCTCCCAGGGGCAGCTTAGGCTCTAGAATAGGGCAGGCTGGAGACGGCAAGAACAGGCAGGCCTTCAACTTCACTGCGGACACGTTTCTTCAATACCATCCTCTGGTCCCCACCAGGTCTGGATACAACCACCTTCCCCTCCTGCTTTTTCTCACGGAAGCTCCTCACTCTGGGTGGAAGTGGGCATTAGCTTCAAGGCCCAGGTGGGATCCCCTAGAGAAGGTAATCTGCCCACCAGAAAGAGCTGACCCACAAGGTTCCTGAAGGCTGGCAGCACCCAGAATGCCACCCACCAGCCCCAAACATTTGAGCCATTGGATGGAAATCTGTGAGCCTTCCAGCTCCCCTGAAGGGGCTGGGGGCTGGGTGGCATGTCTTTGGGAGTTATCTACCATGTTGAAATGCACCCCCCCCCCAACCGCCGCCCGCCCCAGCCGCCTATATCCAGGACCACTGGGCCCTTGGAGGGAGTCCGGGAACCCAGGATCCCAGGATGAAATTGACACTGGCAAGCTCTTTGTTGACTTCCTCTGTTTCAGGGATTTCTTTCCTGGAATGCTCTACCAGGTGCTTGGTGAGCCTGTCCTGGGAGTAGATCCGGGAGCTGTTTGTGTCTGGTTACCTTTGGGGACTCATAGGTGCAGCGCGCCTGCAGTAGGGCCACACGCTGGCCGTGTGCTGTGTCTGTCCGGCAAAGCCTGGAAGACGTGCCCATGAGCTTGATGCTCTTGGATGAAGAGTAGAAACCGAGGCATCCGGAGGACGGGTGGCTTTATTCAACGTCACAGAGATGGTCCTTCTTGAGATGGAGTTGGTTTAGGTCCCCAGCTCCCAAAGGGTCCCAGACGCTGACTCCACCCACCACAGTGTCCTCACTCACCCCAGAACGAGGGACCGTGCCCCTCCTTCCCGCAGGACATGGGATTGACTCTTGGATTCAGCTAGAGAGGCAAGCAAGGACAGCGCCGCCCGCCTCCCTCAAGGCTGGCTTCGCCAGGAGCTGAGCCTGGTGAAGTTGTCACAGGATGTTCGGACTCGTGGTGGACTATTCCACATGATGGGGGATTCCTCCCTTCCTAGGGAAACATTCCGTGTTTCCACAGACTTGACTGCAGGTGGAAGACTAGAGGATTAAGGCTTCTTTCTCCCTCTACGATGAAGTCTTAGTTGAAGTAGCTCGAGCAACTTTGTCTTGGTTCTATATCATGATTTTCTCTGCCCTTCCCTACCAGTTCCACCTTCTAAACGATCATCAGTCTCCCTCTCTTCTGAAGTGAAGCAGCCTTGTGCCTGCTCAGAGGGCTGGTGAATCCTGGCATGCTTCAGTAGAGATGCCTGCCTGTTCCTTCGATGGTCTCTTGCCAGGGAAGGTCTACATTGCTGTCAGGTGCTGTTGGGTTGCCTCCAAGTTTAGAGGCACCCCACGAACAGTGGAGAGATGCCGTCTGGTCCTGCACCATTCTCACCACGTTTGCTGAGTCTGAGCCGGTCGTTGCAGCCCCCGTGTTCATCCAACCCATTGAAGAGTTTCCTGCAGGTGTTTTTCTGCTCGGGATGCCAGGCACAGACGGGGTGGCAGGGCCAGGGTCAGGCCCACGCCTCTGGCTTCTGGAAGTCCTTCCCCCTTTCTGGGTGAGACAAGAAGCCATCTCTGGCTTCCTTGTTGGTGAGACGGGGCCGTTTAGGTGGGGTCTCTGAGCATGGAGCACAAAGTGGATTGAACCCACAAGTACACCCAGCCTGGATCTTCTGCTCAATGCATTCTTTCCCATCTGTTACGCTCCTCTGCCTCAAAGACAGGAAGAGGGCAGGCATTGTGTGGGGTGCTTCTATAGAACCCTCCATCACTTGTTTCTCCTCACTGGCCACTCTGGGTTGAAGGTGCTGTCTTACCCATGGACTTGATTGTCTCTTCCTTGCCTCGGAGTGAGCCTCTTTCGGTGGCACTGAGGTGGCTGGGTAGCCCCGGAACTGAGGGCCTGTCCATTCTTTCTGCCTGCATCACTGTGGCCGGAAACCCAGACAGCTGTTTCTTGTGAGCTGGCTGGTGCTCTCATTTAAGCCTTTGGTGCCCACCTCTGCAGTTCAGTGGGAAGCTGCTGTCCCACTCTCTGTGCAGGCTGTTGTCTGGCCTGCATACCTGTGTGAATCTGAAGAAACAGCCCCTTCTGACACCCCCACCCCCCCACCCACCCCCCCGCCAGCACCAGAGCCCCTGGAGACCTGGGTGGCCCACTAATTCCAACAGAAGGAATCCTGGTGGTGCAGCCAGCGGTTACACACTGGGCTGTTGGCCCAAAGGTGGGTGGTGCCATGGGAGATAATGAGGCGGGCCACTTCCATACAGGTTCACAGCCAGGGAAACCCTGTGGGGACAGTTTGACTCTGTTCCTTAAGGTCGCTGAGTTGGAATCCACTTGATGGCGGTGGGTGATTCCATCAAAATCCATGTTTCTAGGGGAAAAAGTTCTTTGCTTTTTCTCATTTCATCCCCAAATGGCTTCCATGATGGAAAACACATGGTTTGGGCCCAAAATTCACAGCATAGGATGACGTGATCTTGAAAGGGTTAACTGGATTCTCTGAGCTTCTGCCATGCTCGACAAAGCTCCCCGATATCGGGATTGGGGTGGGGTGGGGTGGAGAGAAGCGGCCCCCATAGCGGGAGGGTGGGGAGCTGAGCGGAGCTGCTTGGAGGTGCCCGGGTCTGTGTGATCGGAGCTGCAGCACAAGAGGAGTGAGGGGACAGGATTAGAGACTGAGAATCTCCCATTACTGGCATTCACGGCCAGGTTTTGTTATGCAATGCTCTTTTTAAAATAATGGGCCCTAATTAAGGCTCCCATTAAGGGCATTCATGGGGGCAGAAGTCCCAGAATGTGCTGGAATGTGTCCATCCACCATTGTCATGGGTGCTGTACACGGCTCCTGGGAACCTCAGCTTCTCCCCAACAAGGGTAGGGCTTTGGATTGTCCCCAATACTGGGGTCTCAGGAGAGCTTTGCTCGGGGCTCCATGCTAGGATGGGTGGTCGGGCCCACATCTCCTGCTTCTGGAAGTCCTGTCCCTTTCTGGGTGAGATGAGATTCCAGTGTGGGCTCCTCATTGTCAACATGCGGCCGGTTGGTGGGAGTTCTGGGCAAAGGCATTTGGCCTGGGTGTGCCATCCAAAGCGCACAGTTGAGTTGGACTGCTGTCAAGGCACCAAGGAAACTGTCGGTCCATTTGGTAGGGGACAGGAGCTGGACAAACGGAGGAGGGGAGCAGTGGGAGACTGAGGGAGCAGAAAATACAGGCCACCGTGTGGACAAGGGCCTGGACAAGGGCCGTGCACCTGGGCTCCCAAACGGCTGGGCGGGAAGGGGCCAAGGAGGGTGGGCCTGTCACAACTACACTTTGGTGAAGGCTGCTGCCTCTGAGAAGACATCGATGGCTATGGTTGCCCATCAGCTTTTCAGTTGCGGAATTTCAGATGTAGAGAAAAGTGGAGGGAATGGCCTCAGATCCTTCACGCAGACTCACCGGCCTCAGTCACTTGGGCTCATTTACCCCCTCCATGCTCAGTTCCCCTCATTCCTCACACATAGGCACACACACAGGTACCCACATACAGGTATACACAGGCACGTACACAGGTACACAGACATAGGCACAGACACAGGTGCACACACAGGTACACACTCAGGTACACACAGGCATACACACAGGCACACAATACACAGGCACACACACAGGTACACAGACATTGGCATAGCCAGGTACACACACAGGCACACAGACATAAGCACAGACAGGTACACACACACAGGTACACACTGAGGTACACACAGAGGCACATACACTGAACTCTTGGAAGGTTGAAATAAGAACCATGTTTGCAACTCTTAAGTGGTTCAACTGGAGAAAAAGATCCACCATCTCCCAAGAACAAGAACGTTCTAGAAAACGCTGTCACTGCTACACCCATGACGTTTAGCCTTGATGCAATATTGTCAATGGCCTCTAGTCACATGTTCCCAAATGCCCCCTCTAAGATGCAACCGCAGCTCCCACCCCACTCCTGCTTGTCTTGATGTCACAGACCACCCCCAATCTAGAACAGTCTCTGCTATCGTCTTTGTCTTTTCTGGCATCGTTGGCAGGTCCAGCGTTCAGGCCAGGTGCTTTGTAGATGCCCGCGGCCCAGTCTACCACTTGCCCAGGATGAGACGCAGTTTAAGGAATTTTGGACAAGAAAGC
This sequence comes from Echinops telfairi, assembly GCF_000313985.2. Taxonomy (NCBI): domain Eukaryota; kingdom Metazoa; phylum Chordata; class Mammalia; order Afrosoricida; family Tenrecidae; genus Echinops; species Echinops telfairi. Next base: position 3,221,628 of record NW_022103896.1, read on the forward strand.
ATTGCTGATGTTGTGTAGGCCTGATTTTGGCATTTGATGTGCTTTCCTCTCAGGGGACCTCTGAGGCGACCTCTGCCATTGTGGTTGCATCTGGTGCTTGCTGCTCCCAGTCATGGGGGCCGTGGACAACAGGATGTCATCTTCATCACCATCGGTGTGTTCAAGTCTCTCACGGCCCTTGCACTTCCCGTGCCTTCCAGCCTCGGGAGCGTACCATTCAGCCCTGTCTTGGACAGTGCTCTTAGGGGATTCCTCGCTGGCTTTTGGCCTTTCTTCTTCATCTATCTCAGTCGGGAAGCTCCTCTGAAGCCTGCCCACCTTGGGTGGCCCTGCTGCTATCTGAAATACAGGTAGTGTAGCTTCCAGCATCATAGCGCATGCGGCGTGCAAGCCACCACAATAGAGACGAGTCCTGGTGCAGATCAAGACATTCATATTCAGTGTTGCTTTCCCGGTCAAAGCTCATCAGTTAGGTGCCATCCAATTGGCTGCGACTCACAGTGACCTTATGGACTATGGCAGGAAGCACTGCCCATCCTCACGGTTGTTCCTATGAGGGTGCCCATTGCTCATGCCCCTGTGTCAGTCCATCTCATTGATGCCTTCTTATTTTTCGCTGCCCCTCTACTTGACCAAACATGTTGTCCTTCTCCAGGGATCAGTCTCTCCTGATCACATGTCCAAAGTGTGTAAGGCGACGTCTCTAAGGAGCTCTCTGGCTGTACTCCTTCCGAGACGGATCGGTTTGTCCTTCCAGCAGTCCATGGTACTTTCAATAGTCTCCTCCAGCACCGCCATTCAAATGCATCGACTTTCTTCAGCCTTCCTTATTCAGCATCCCACTTTGACATGCATAGGAGATGATGAAAACAGCCAGCTTCGGTCAGGGGCAACTTAGTCCTCAAAGTAACAGCCTTGCTCTCTGATATTCTAAAGAGGTCTGGGCGGCAGGCTTAGCTGACCTCAGCGTTGCTATTTCTGGCTTTCCACGTGGTTCTCTCATCTCAGGTGGAGGCTGAGCAGTTGTCAGAACCTGTGTAGTAAGTGACCCATCACACAGGCCCTGAACCTGCCCATCTTGGCTCTGGGGCTGAGAAGAGAGGGAAGAACCCACTCTCCTTGCCTCCACGGAGCAGTGTGCTTCCCTGGCAGCTGCTCAGTGCGGTGTCCTGGTGGAAGTGTCTCACATGTGAGACCCAACCGCCATTCACAAATGGTTTTACTTGTCTGAGCTTCAGTGTCCCTATCTCTCTGGGACGTGTTGTATTTTTCAGGTGTTGTCCTAAATGTTAAAAAGGATCTCGATGTTCTTTCTCCCAAAGAATTCATTCTTCTGGGCTTTCTCTGCTAGGGATTGTCTTTTCTGTCCTTAGCTTGCAGTTTCCCAATGAGCCAGAATGCTTAGAGTATGGTCTGGCACGGGAACACTTTCGACTGAGCCAAAGCCCTCTCTCCTGCCAAGCCTGGAGAACATTCTTACCTCTCTGTAGCTCAAGAGGGAGATGGAGCTACCAGAAGTGAAGTGTCGCAGTGGGGTGTCCTGCAGACACTGGGCCCCTTTGCCACATTAGCTGCCTACCTACATGCTTACTCAACTATTATTTACAAAGGGTGTTGAGCACCTCTATGGATGACCCATGCCAAATCCAGTGAGCATTTGTGGAGGTCTCTGGCTTCATGAGGCTAAAATCCCAATGGATGACGTGCTATCCAGATGAAGGAGGTCTAGGGATAGAGCCAGATGAGCAGGGGTTGGAACCAGGATGCACCTCGACAAGGGTCTCCTTTTCTTGAGCTGAGCTTTAGAAGTTGAATAGAAAAAAAAAATCCACTGAAGGGGATAACATGATTGTGGGGACCCAGTGAAGCAGAGCCCACAATTAGCAAGATTTCTCTATAATTTGATTGCTCCTCAGAGAAGAACACATTCCTGGAAAAGGCTAATTTTATATTTGTTTATTCTGCCCACAAATAGCATTTTGACAGCTGTTTGGGGGCTGGAAATGACCTCAAGCGGGCATCACAATCCACCCCTGCTTTACCAGAACTTTCCACAAGATAGAGAGTGCACTGGTCTAGGTGAAGCTGTTGGCACGATTGAATAACATTTAAATCAGGGAAACCAATGAACCCATGGGAAGATTTGAGATGGTCTTGGGCATCCAGAACTATTGATGAGAAGGTTTGCCTCATGTAGACATAGGAGATTCAGGAGAAAGGCGTCAAAGACGGTGAGTAGCTTTTAAACCACTGGCTTTATTAATCAGAAGGAAGATTTCTAGTATATTCCCAGCAGGCTAAGAAATTGCAGATATCCCCGTTTAGATGTCCTTTAAAAAACAAAACAAAACAACTTCAGCCAACTGTCTATCCTTGTACCTCAAGACATTAAAAATATATATTCTCAATTGTTGTTTTAACCTAAGCATAGAAGAAGTCAAGGTTGAATTGATTCCAAACTCACACTCATCAAATGATTGACATCTACTCACAGGGGTTCCTTCTGGGGTGAGAGGACGGGGTGCTTATGTATTCAGTGTGTGTGTGTGTGTGTGTGTGTGTGTGTGTGTGTGTACTGGTGTCTTGAGTCTCCGGCTTATTTTTTCTCCTTTGCTGCATCCCTGGACGTCCTCAGGACTGTGTAGCAGGAGGATCTGGGTTTGGTGCTGATGGTGGTGATTTAAGAGGTTGTCAAAACATTCCCCAGGGAGAGTGGTGGACATAGAAAAGTTGTACCAGAAAGTGGTCACTCAGCCCAGGGACCATGTTTGCCACATTCCAGGAGAGTGGGATGTTTGTCCTGAAACCCTGTGTGGATTTTCTCTGAGCTGAGGTGGCCCCCCCTTCCATCTGTGGGTATTTGGGTCTTGGGCCATGGGAAACACTGTGGTCCGGGCATCCGACCATTGGTGGGAAGCCATACTTGCAGTTGACCTCAACTCAACCACAGAGAACCAAATTCAAAGAAGCCCACTGTTACTCTTTGTTTCCCCGTTTGTTTCTCTTCTCTGGCCTCCTCCGTCTGTGGAGAAGGCGCCTTCACAAATGGCCTTAGATTGCCATTCTGAAGTTTAACAGAATGAGACAACCATCCAATGATTATCAGAGGTATTTATTATCGCAGCTTACCTGAAGGATGAAAACACTAAATAAAACAAAATTGTATCGCCAATGTTTACAAGTCCAGGTAGGCATCCAGCCCATGTAAAATATGTAATTTATGCAAGCGATTGCATCTTCCTTTTGTATCGAATGCACTCAGCAACCCTGTATATATTTTACAACGTCTTTACAGGAAAAAAAGAATCACTTACGGTAGTGTTGTAAAATAATGCACTTTTCTAATTTTTTCATTAAAATCTCTATGGCACGTTTGCAAATGCGTCTTGGTCTTCCTTCACTCAGAAAGGCGCAGTGTGCGCTGCTTTGCCACGCTCCTCCCAGCCAAGAGAGCGACCTTCTGGAAGCCAAAGGCAAGGTGGACAGAGCCGCAATTTGTTATCACATGTGGCCTCTCCTCATCGGAGACAAGCCTTTCTCCTCAAAATGCCAAAATACAAAACCAAACCCTTCTCAGACTCTGAACTTTGTCCCTTTGTGGGCCCAGAACCAGAGGTACACTGACTGGAGTTGAGTCTTTTCCAGGGAAAGGAGGGATGAAACCAAATTAAAACAAGTACGCAGCTGAGCGGAGACGTTCTTCACCAACGTTGTGTCTCTCTCCTGGCCACGGATGATGACATTTTTGGGGGGTGGGGGTGGTAGGGGGTAGGGAGAGACATGTGGAAAGATACGCGGCAAGATTCACACACGCCACGTCAACATTGTCTGCCTGTACAGCTCAGTGGGATCTCTCACATTCTTCATGTTGTGCCACTTTTTGAGGACCTTTTCCACGCCACCTTGCCATTGTGGAAACAAACTCACAGCCCTCTTAAGCTTCTCATCTCAATGTTGGAGCTGCTGCTGCTGATTTGATGACACCTGGGTACTCCTGTAAAGGACGACAGTGCTTCACGGGGATATCCCTTTCTAAGTGAAGTAGACCAGGATGGCGTTCAAAGAGGACTTTATGGGGTAGTTTTAGTCCAAGCTTTAAAGATTTTTGCAGGATAATAGTTTGTCTGTTTTTTTGGTGGGAGAGGGGTAGCTAACCCCAATGGCTCCAGAAAGTATAGATTCCATGAGTATTTGAAATTCTGTTTCTCATTCCACTGCCAACCCTCTTTTGATCAAGGGTTCTGCCATCAAGTCCTTGACCTAGTCAGTCAGTCATGGCAGTGAACGCCCTCCACTTCGTCTGGTCTCCAGGTAAAGACGGCGAGTGGATACACAGTCCATTCTTCCACTGATGCCTGACCATTCTCCTTGTAGTGGCCCCAGCGAACTGAGACCACTGCCTGGACCTTCCGGCCAAAGAGCATTAGTCAAAAAACCGAGACAATCTGATCTGTTCTTTCTTTTCTGGCCTTGTGGGAGAACAGGGAACCAAACGTGGTCAGGATAATCTCTGTGTTAAAGACAAAATCTGTTCCCCACGCCCACTCCCACTGGAAATCGTGGAACTCAGGCCAAGGTCTGAGGGAGCAGATTTTGTCTTCAGTTCAGTTGGTTGTCCCTGGGTCTCTTTGGGGATTGGTTTCAGGTCCCCTGTAGATGCTCAGGTCCTTATCCACAATGGGGGTGTTGTTGTGCAGGGCCATCTACTTGGGTTTGACTCACAGTGACCCGTGCATAACAGAACGGATCCCCGTGCCTTCCTCAACATTGCATATAACCTATGTACAGTCTTCAGTATTCTTTAAGTTATCTCTAGCTAACTTTCCACACCAAATCAATGCACGTGCTAAGTACGTAGCTCTTTGTGGGCCCTCTTACTCTTTGAGGGAGTACTTTGACCACTTAATGTTAATGAGCTTCTCTCTCTCAGGCATTTCGGACCCATGGTTGGTTAATCTATGGATGTGGAATCCAAAGTCATGGAGCGCCATGGCACGTGGTTCATCTACTCAACTATGGAGCTCTGGTGGAGCGGTGGTAAGAATTAGGCTACTACTGGCAAGGTCAGCAGTTCACAACCACTGGACACTCCCTAGGAGAAAGAAGGGACTTTCCACTCTTGTAAAGAGTCACCGTCTTGGGAACCCACAGAGGCAGTTCTTCCCTGCCCTGTAGGGTTGCTATGAGTCAGCATGGACTCCATGGTGGTGAGTTTCTGAATGAATACACTCAGCTGCTAACTGAAAGGTGGCGATGCAAGCTGACCTAGGGTGCCTCAGAAGAAAGACCTGGTGATCTACTTCTAATAATAATAATAACAACGACAACCATTCAAAACCCTGTGGAACACAGCTTTCTACTCGACAGCCAGGGTTTTGTTTTGTTTTGTTTCGGAGGGAAGAGTTGCATTTCTCGAGATGCAGTCCACACAGCATCCTACAAACATGCAAGGTGCATCGTCCACTGCAGGAGAAGCCATCAGTCAGTTTGTATGTGGGAAAGCAAACAATGAGAAATAGCTTCACATCCAAGAGAGAAGCATAGGGGAGTGGGGTGGGGCACTTACAATCTGTGGAATCGCCAGTTTTCTTAACCATAACACCTAGGCAAACAGTAGGTTCTTATCTTCTAATACACCTTGACAAAGGTGGTATTTCTTAAGCACCACATGCAAACATTTTGCAGCAGGGTCTTGTGCATGAATGTAGATAAGAAGACAGATGGGTAAATCAACTCTAATCTGAAACCTTTGAAATGGAATACGTTGTTTACCAGGCTGAGGAGAAGTGGCACAGGTTCAGGTAATTCACCTGGAAGATTCAAGGAGCACTTAAGATAGCAAGTTCAACAAGCATGAAACAATTCTTCTAGGTCAGAAATTTTTATAGTCTTTGCCCTTTGAACAGGAGCGCTTTGACCAGGAAAAGGCTGGATGGTTTCTACAGAAAGGTAGAAACACAAGACCTAGTTAATTTAAAATGAAATTTACATTTAGCTCTGAAGTCACCCTATTCAGATTTGTGGCTAGGTGTCACCGAGTTGGCTCCAACTCATAGTGACCTGGTCCTAGTACAACAGACCCAAACACTGTCTGGTCCTGCACCAGCCTCACAGGTGTTCTTGAGAACCCAGCAATGGGTTCACATGGTGGTAATCACTGTGTCAATCATCTTGTCCCTCTTTTTCGCTGCCCCTCTACCTTACCAAGGATGACTCCTTTCCCACAGACTGGAGCCCTGGTAGCGTAGTGTGGTAAGCATTGGGCTGCTAACCACGAGGTCAGCAGTTCAAAGCTACCAGCTACTCCATGGGAGAAGGGTGTGACTTTCTATTCCCGGAAACCAGTGGTTCTCCACTTTCCTAACCCTGCGACTCTTTAATACAGTTCCTCATGTAGTGGTGACACCCCTCAACCATAGAATTATTTTTGTTGCTATTCCATAACTGCAATTTTGCTACTGTTATGAATTGGGCAGCCCCTATGAAAGGGTTGTTCGACCCCCAAAGGGGTCGCGACCCACAGGTTGAGAACCGCTGTAGTTACAGTCTCAGAAACTCAGAGGGACAATTCTATCTTTTCTTAGATGGTCACCATGAGGCAAAATCAACTCAAAAGGCAATGTGTGTTTTGGGGTTGGGGGTTTGGGTGGGTTGGGGTAGGGCATGGTCCCTTCTGATATCTTCAAAGTACATGAGACCAAAGCTCACATCCTCTCTTCCAAAGAGCATTCTGGCTGTACTTCTTCCAAGACAAGCTTACTCGTTCTTCTGGTGGTCCATGGTACCACCAATCTTCTTTGCCAATATCATGATGTAAAGGCACTGGTCCCTCTGTGGTCTTGTCCAACTTTCACATGCCTCTGAGGTGATTGGAAGCATCCTGGCCTAGGTCAGGCACACCTTCATCTTCAAAGTACCATGGTTTCTCTTTAAACCTTCACGAGGTCGTGTGCAGCCAAATTGCCTAATGCCTGGTTTCTTGGCTGCTGCTTCCATGAGTGTTAACAGTGGATCCAATGAAATGGAATTCTTGACAACTTCAATCTCTTCTTCATTTCTCATTAGGCTGCCTTTTTGGTCCAGTGGTGAGACGGATTTGGTTTCTTTACACTGAGTTGTAATTCAAAGACACCTGTGGAGTCTTTGATCTTCCTTCGTGAGGGCTTCAAGTCCTCTGCACATCCAGCAAGACGCGCTGTGTCATCTGATTGTCACAGGCAGCTCATGGCTTTCCTACGGCCCGAGGCCACAGTCCTCTTCCTAGAGAACAGCTTCTCGGATTATTTACTCGACATGCAGACTGAAGAAGCACACGGAAGGACAGAACCCTGAGGCATACCTTTCCTCAGCTGAAACGATGCAGTCACCTCTCGCTCTGGTCAGAGAGCCGTCTATGTCCAGGTTCTATCTGAGCAAGATTAAGTGCTGTGGAATTCTCATTCTTTTGCAAAGTTATCTGCAATTTACCACAATGCACACAGTTGAATGCTTCTGTATAGTGACTCAAACACAAGTAAACATCTTTCTGATGTGCTCTGCTTCCAGCCAAGATCCATCTGACGTCAGCAATGATATTCCTCCTTTTCTGAATCTGGCTTAAATGTCAGACAGCTCCCTGTCAATGTACTGACGCAACTATTTTTGACTCATTTTCAGTTAAATTTTACTTGCAGGTGATATCAATGATACTATTCAATAATTTCTTTGGAATGAGCACAAATATGGATCTCTTTCAGTTGGTTGGCCAGGTAACCCTCTTCCAAATTTTGTGGCAAAGACTATTAAACGTTTCCATTGGTGCATTTCTCTTGTAATATCTCCCTCAGCATTCTGTCAATTCCTGGAGTTTTGTTTTATGCTACTGCCTTTAGGGTAGCCCAGGCGTCTCCCTTCCATTCCAGTTCTTGATGGTGTGCTGCTTCTTGAAATGGTTGAACATTGCCCACTTTTTTTTGTACAGTGACTCTGGGTATTCCTTTCATCCTCTTTTGAGGCTTCCTGCATAGTTCAACATTGCTTCCCTTGGAATCCTTCAATATTGCACTCAAGGCTTGATTTTTTGCCCTTCAATTCATTCAGCTTGTGATATGCGGAGTCTGTTCCTTCCCTTTAGTTTCATAACTCCAGGCCCTTGATCATTACATTATAGTGTTTTACGTGGTCTTCTCGAGTTGCCTTTTGACATTTTTTGTTCTGTTTGATTACTCCTTCTTTTCTTCCATTCGCTTTAGCTTCTCTCTGCTCAAGAGCAAGGTTCAGAATCTCTTCTGACATCCGCCATGGTTTTCGGTTTCTCTCCTGCCTTTTTAGTGACCTTTGGATTTCTTCATGATGTTCTTGATATCACCCTACACCTCTTTTGGTCTTTTATCTTTAATATTCAATGTATCACGTCTGATCTTGAGATGATCTCTACACTTCAGTAGGCTATACCCAAGGATTTGTTTTCATTGTCTTCAGCGTCAACTTAAACTTGCATATGAGCAATTGATGGTTCCATCGTCAGTTCCTGACCTAGTTTTAGCTAATTATATTGAGCTTCTCAGCTGTTTCTTTCCACAGACACAGCCGATTTTAGTCCTGCATGTTCCGTCTACAGAGGGCCACAGGAATGGTCGCTGCTTTGTTGGTGAAAAAAGGCATTTTCAAAATTCTATCATGCTATTTCTAGTTTAATTTCTATCACCAAGGTCATATTTTCCAACTACTGACCCTCCTTTGCTTCCAATTTTCAAATTCCAACTGCTAATAATTCTCAATGCATGTTGGTTGCATGTTTGATTTATTTAGGTAGAAGAAGCAGGTAGAGTTCTTTAACTTCTTCTTCATTGGCTTTAGAGGTTGGTGCATACATTAAAACAGTAGCTGTATTATCTGGTCTTCCTTGAAGCTGTATCGATATCATCCCATTACAGACAGCATTGTACTTCGAGGTAGAGTCGATGCATTTAAAAATATTTTTTTAAAATCATTTTATTGGGGGGCTCATACAACTCATCACAATCCATCCATCCATCCATCCATTGTGTCAAGCACTTTTGTACCTTTGTTTCCCTCATCATTCTCAAAACAACTTTTTAATGATGTACACAACACTATTTCTCTTGAATTTGTTATTTCTAGCATTAAGAAGACAGAAGATAGAAAATAAAAGTGGATGGCAGTAAATCAAATGATTGTCTGATTCAAAATGACCAAACACTAGTCTATTTGCCTAGTCCCTAAGCCTAGGATATTAACCTTCATGCATTTTATTTCACTTTGATAACTTCCAATTTTCTGTATTCATACTTTGTAAATCCCAAGTGTCCATCATTAATGGATGTTTGTAATGGTTTCTTTTCATTTTGAGTCACACCCTATCAGTAGCTGAATGTCACAAAATTCTACTCCATGTGCCTTGCGACTTGAGGGATTCATCTTCCAACACGGGATCAGACAATGTTTTACTGCTATTCATAAGGCATTTAGCAGCTGGTTTTGAACAAGTGCACCACCTCTTTCCTCTTTTAGTCTGTTCTTAGCCTGGAAGCGCTGTTGCAGCCTGCTCACCACGGTGACATAGCTGAGGCACAGTGTGCAGCATCCAGCAACACTCACGTTACAGAAGCTGACAGAAGCTGCAATCAGATGTGCTGGCACCTCGATTTCTCTAGGGTTCACCACCACAGGCCACAGTAATGGCCCGGAGCACACCACCCGCTAGCAGGTGGTGTAGAAATGGCAACCTTTTGCTCTGTTTTACACAAGGCTGTCAGGAGTCAAGCTGACCAATGGCCACTAACAACCACCACAGAACCCAAGACACCGATGTGCACTGACCATCTCCTGGATTGCCAGAGGAACAAAGATCTGTCTTGGAAGACATGCACTCAGAATACTCCTTGAAAGCGCGGCTGGGGAGATTCTGACTTGTGTGCTTTGGGCATGATATCTGGGGAGATCGGTCCCTGGAGAAGGAACTCATGCTCGGTCAAGTGGAGGGGCAGCGACAAAGGGGAAGATCCTCAAGGAGATTGATGGACACAGTGGTCGCAGTATGGGTTCACCCAAGTTGGCACCAGAGCTGACAGGGTTTGGTTCTGTTGTTCTGGATTCCCTGTGAGGGAAAAATGACGAGAAAGAGCCTGGCAACAACATACATGAAGCTCTATGATATGCATGCCATGATGCATGTCGATGCTCATAAATGAATTCACTTATAGAGATATCACACATGTAACCACATTTCATAAAATTCTAAAACTCACAGAGCTGTCACTATGGTGGCATCACCCACTGTGGTCATTGATGGTGTCACTCCTGCTCCCCAAGCCCACAGGACCTTATTCTGCACGTGACCACACAGCATCCTCAGTAATGTTTCCTATCAATTTTAACTGCAGAAGGATCTGTGATATAGTTGTAAATTGATTGAATGTACCTTTTCCTTAATATGCGAACACTAAGAATATCTTTTGGTAAGAATCGTTCTACACTGCGTTACACCATTATCAGTGACTGAGTGGAATCTGGGGGTGTAGTCTTCCTCCTTTTCTCTTCAGCATGACTTCATCCCCAAAGAAGGAGCCCTAGTGGTAGCATGGCTATGCGTCGAGCTGCTCACTGTTAGGTTAGCAGTTCGAAATCACCAGTTGTTCTGCGGGAGAAAGAAGGGGCTTTCTACTCTTGTAGGAATTCGTCTCAGGAGCTCACAAGGGCAGTCCTACCCTGTCCTGTGGGCTGCTGTACGTTAGCATCCATCGATGGCAGGGAGTTTGGTTCTGCTTTCAGTTTTCATTCTCAACAAATCTACTGGCAAGTCCACACATATGAATTGTGGCGGTGCTGTAGCGATCGCACCTGAAAACGCCACGAAGTCAGCAACTGTAGAAACGGCAAGAAGAGGGCAGTGTGCGCTTGTAACGCCACCCCTCCCCCACCCCAGGAGGAGCCTTGTGATGGGGGGCGGGGGCGGGGGGCCATCGCCATTGGGTAAGAATGACAGCTCTGACTGGAGCCCATTAGAAGCTTCAGCAAGCAAATCAGCAATCAGCATAGACTGATACATGTCGGCTGGACTTAGGGGGCATCCTTTTGTTGCTAGAACTAACTACAGGGGGCACCTTATAACGAGTAAATCTCTACCGGAACAATGCACAAACATTAGATGGCAGTACGGTGGTGTCACCCCTCTGACAGTGTCACATGGTTCCACCCACACCCCTGTAGTGGCCCTCTCAGAAACTCACTGCCATGGAGTCAATGCTGACTCACACAGCCCCTACAGGACAGGGCAGACCTGCCCCTGTGGGTTTCTGAGACTCACTTTTTATGGGAGTAGAAAGTTCAGCTGCTCTCCACAAGGCTGTGGGTAGAAGCCAGGAGCTGCTCTGCAGGAGAAAGATGTGGCTCCTGCAACAAAGGCAGCCTTAGAAACCCTCCCGGAAGTCCCACTCTGTCCTACTGGGTCTCTAGAGACCACACTGTATGGGTGTAAAGGTGAGTATCTGAAGGTGTCAGAAAGTACTGCTTGTAGGGTTTCCATTCATACCTGCATGGGTTTATTCCAAATTAAATGTGTGTGTGCACGTGTGTGCGTGCGCGTGTGCGTGTGCAATTGTATGCCTCGGCAGTCAGTGAAAGCCCTGTTAGCAGAGTGGTTATGTGTTGGACTACTAACCGCAAGGTCAGCAGTTCGAAATCACCAGCTGCTCTGAGGGAGAAAGATAGGCTTTTCTACTCCCTTAAAGAGTTACAGTCTCAGAAACCCACAGGGGAAGTTCTGCCTGGTCCTATAGGGTTGCTGTGAGTCGGCATTTATTTGATGGTGACGATTTCTACAATCAGTGATGCCTACTTACAAGTTGCCTGGGTAATACGCTTGTATTTGTCTCATTGGGGTGCTTAAACAAAGCCGCCTGAGAAGTGGCTTCTGAGGGGACCTGTTGACCAGTTCAATTCAAGGCAGGGTGGTCAGCTCAGAAGCTCATGTGGTCTGCATGGGGGTGGGGGCTCTAAAAGAGGGACCTCTTGATAGTGTTGCCTAAAGGACACAGGACAATCATAGGGCTTAGGAGGGAGAGGCCTCAGGAACAATGGCGACCGTGTTGATAAGAAGAAATGCAGGCAAGTTGCACTAAGGGATTTCTGTCCATCATGACTGAGGACTGCTTGTTGTTGGAGGGGAGCGAGGGTTGTCCTGGAAGGATTTCATGGGGAAACCGACCCCACCCGCTGTGCATCCCTGATTTTGCCCCTTTTGACTTGATTGTGCTCCCTGATTCAAAGGAGCCGTGGTGGCGTAGTAGCTATGAATTAGTAGCCATTTGCCAGGTCAGCGGTTCAAAGCCACCAGCTGCTTCATGGGAGAATGAGAAGGCTTTCTATTCCTGTAAAGAGGTACAGTCTCAGCAACTCATAGGGGCAATTCTACCCTGTCCTATAGCGTCACTCTGAGTCGGCATGAACTCGATGGCAGTGAGTTGGGTCGAGTTTTTAAATTCAAAGAATGTGGGAAAGGAACACAACTCATTCCCTTGATCGTGCCCAAGCTACCATTCTGCTGCGGCATTGTAAATCAAAGAGCAGGAATTCCCCCGTAGAGATGGAAACACTACCTTCAGGAGGGTGTGTGGAGTAACAAGTTTCATCTTTTGCTATTTTTGTTTAATAAAGTGTTCCATGATTTTTTAGCAATACTCTTTCACTTGCCCTGGTATATAGATTTCTGCATACCTTCTTGTGGGACTTCTCTGACTGCTTCCCGCCTCCCAGCTGAGCCCTCCCTAGGTAGCTAAGACACCACTCACTGGAGCTGACCAAGTGATCTGAATATTAGACTCTAACTCTGACTACTGGTTTCCCCTCCATTCCTACTTGTTAACCATTTGATCTTTTTGTGACCCATGGGACATATAGGTCCCACCCATATTTTTCACTTCTAGGGTTTTATGGGAAGGACCTATCCCACTTTTAGTATGTGTTGCCATCTGCTGGGTCCTGTGTGGCTGACTGAATTGGAAGAAACAGGTTTCATCCTTTTGACTCCACCCCAGCAGCAGAGACCACCTAGACATATATTCCCCACGAACTGTATCAAAGTCCACTTTGTTCAAAAGGCCTTCATAGCTAAAAACACACGGTTTTAAAAAATTCAAAGCAGAAAGTAATTTGGTCTTGAAAGTCCTGAAAGCAGGCATGCTGGGGTTGGTGTGGCTGACTGTGCTACGGTTTCAGGTGTGGGTTCTCCCTCCTTGCCCAGGTCGGGGCAGAGTTTCTGGGTGGACCATCTTCACCCACATGCCGTTGTAATCTTCATGCACCAACAGCAGGGACAGTGATCACTTGTGTGTAGTGAGAGATGTCACGGCATCATACAGTGGGACTGGTTAGGTGGTCACCAGGCTCACAACCAGGGTCTCTTTTTGTGTCTGCCTGCCATTAAGCACGAGGTACTCCATGATTGCGGGCTGGTGGGGAGCGAGGGATGTCTATTGGTGAAACTCCCCTTCCTTGCAGGAGACGTGAGTTCAATCCCCAACCAGTGTGCCTCATATTTGAACCCCACCCATCTGTCAGTGGAGGCCTGCATGTTGCTGTGGGGGAGAACAGGCTTCAGTCTAACTTCCAGACTAAGAAAGACTAGGAAGAAAGGTCTGGTGAGCTGCTTCTGCAAACCAGCCGGGACAACCCTGCTGGTGCAGGACTGGGCAGTCTTCTGCTCTGTTGAGCAGTCACTCTGAGTTGGGGGACAACTTCACAGCTGTGGACCAAGGTCTGCTTTGGGGTCCCTGAGCAGAATCTCAACAAGAAAACCAGTTGCCCTGAAAGGGTGCTGACAACAAGGTGGCCCAGGGAGCGGGATCGCTTCAGATTGGGAGATGTGACCAAAAGCAGTGGAGGGCGGGGGCACGGTCTGCTTCCCTGAGCTGAGCCCACACCCGCACAGCTCTTGTGTGGCCCCATGGCGCAAAGCCCCTCCTCCTCTTGGCTTTCCCCGGTGACAAGGTGGGTTGGTTCTTCTGAGGAAGAGTTAACATTCCCCCAGGAGTCGTTTACGGCACCTGCAGGATGATGTCGGTGATGCTTGTCGCGAACGCTGGTTCTGCTCCGAAGACCGCGGCTGTGGCTGGTGCAAAGTCCACTTGGGCGTCCGTGGGCATAGTCTCCTTGGCTGTGTGATTGCTGTACTCGGGGCATCAACTATAGAAAGTGGCTTTGTGTGCCCCCACCACCACCTTGCCCCTTCTTCTAGCCATAGTCCAGGCTGGAGCTAGTTTGCAGCACCGAACCCCAAATGAGCCCCAGAGCCTATCCAGGAAGGTCCCGGCCACAATGCCAAACACAGGAGACCGGCTGCATTTTCAGAAGCAAGGCACCTGTGTCAATAACACACACATTCTGATAGCATGCACAACACACAGAGGAAATGAATGCATTGGGGGAGGAAGTGAATGCATTCAAGGTGTGCATCATTGACATGGAGACATCCTAGTTAATCTTTCTCGCCTTCCATGAGGGAGAGCTTTAGCCACCTGTCTGGCAGGCTTGGGTGCTGCTGTGAGCCTGAATAGGTGTCAGCGAGCGTCCTGACTACGAGGGACCAGGAAGAAAGGCCTGGAGATGATATCATCTGACACATCAGCTCATAGAGACCCTGTGGGTCACAGTGGGCTGCCCGACCTCCTTCCTGGGGAAGTAGCAGGTCTGGACACTTGGCCATCGGTGGCCTTGAGTCAGACTGTGCTGACTCCAAAGAGACTCGTGACCATTTGCCGGGTGACCGTGCACTGGAGAAGGCACCCTGGTGGCACTGTGGGATGAGCATTCAGCTGTTCATTGGAAGGTCGGCAGGTCAAACCCACCAGCTACTCTGTTGGAGAGGGGTGAGGCCGTCTGCTTCCATAAAAATGTTCAGCCAACACTCTGACGCACCCTGGTGGGAGCCAGCACTCAAACACACCCTGGTGGGAGCCAGCACTCAGACGCACCCTGCCAAGTCTAGAGTGTGCCCAGGCCCCTGGATCTCTGCATCACTCAGGCCAGACCCACCCCTGCCAACCAACGCCCAATGTGTCTGAGCGAGTTCAGACGCAGGTGCCAGGAACCCCAGGGTCCTGAGCAATCCGTGGTCCTGGGAACCTGCTGGTTGCCCCTCTGAGTCTCTCTCTGCTGCTATCCACACTGCTCTCTGTGTCCATAGCAACAGGCGAGTGGGTTAC
Organism: Echinops telfairi; assembly: GCF_000313985.2. Lineage (NCBI taxonomy): Eukaryota > Metazoa > Chordata > Mammalia > Afrosoricida > Tenrecidae > Echinops > Echinops telfairi. The sequence goes on from NW_022103896.1 coordinate 3,236,831, forward strand.
CCAATGGGTCAGCGCTGACAGGAAGTCAGAAGGTTGGAGGCAAGGGAGATGGGAGCAGTTGCTGTCCTCAGTTTACCTCGCAGCAGCTCTGAGTGCTGGCTGCGGGTCTCTGCCTGGTGCCTTGTCCACATAGCCTCTGGTATCCAGGGGCTGAGGTGTGGTGTCTGCTGCCATGAACCTGGGCCCTGCTCAGTCCTTCAGAGAAGGCATGAAGGTACTGGCTTTCCTCTGTGAGGGAACCACAGATTTCCTCAGATGCTGCCAAGCGTTTGAAAACAGTTTATGTGTCCAAACTACCCTGAAACTACCACTGTGCGCGTGCCACCCTCTCCTGCCCGGGACCTTGCCTGATAGGAGCACCGACACACCAGCCCTGGTGGACAATCTTCTCGTCCGAGAACTGGCTACCAGGTGTGGCCCAGACCGTGGTCCCAGGAAAGCTGTGCAGTTCCCGTCACTTCAGACAGGATAGTCCTTGTGCGAGGTGTAAGAGCCGGCTCGGGCCTGTGCTTTTGACTGCCAGGTTTCCCTCCCCAGGAGTTCACCCAGGGTCTGGGGCTCTTGGTGAGGGAGGGAGCTTACTTCTGGAGATGAACTGCTGAAGGATCCCTGTTAGTTTTTAAGGGTCCACCAACTTTGGAGCCTGAGTGGTAGAGTGCTTGGCCTCTAACCGGAAGCTTGGGAGGTTGACCCCCGCCAGCTAGTCCACACGAGAAAGGCGGTCTGCTTCAGGGTAGTCACAGCCCTGGAAGCCCTCCGGGGAAGTTCTCTCTCCCATCGAGGTGAAATCAGCCCTGCGGCTATGGCTTTGGTTGGATTTTCTGTTCTGTGAGTGAGCTCCGTCCCAAGTAGGGTGGGCTGTAAATGTGATCCGTTCTGAGTTTTAAACAGAGCAGGCTAGATGCAGGGTCACAGCCACAGGCGGGGAAGACAGGACACATGACCACCATCTACTGGCACGAGGAAAGCGGTTCACCGAGGGCACGGATACCACCGAGCCCAGAACCAGGAGATAGTGGGCCCTGCTCTCTAAAGACGCCCATTCGTGGTGTTCCTGCCGTGGTCTGTTTGTGAATCAACAGTATAAGTGGAATCATGGGCGGCTGTCCGTGCACACGGCTCCTCTTGTCTAACGGACATATATGACTCACGCCTGTAGTCGTGGGGCTCCTTCTCCTGCCTGCATAGGGTTCCATACGATGAACACACCAGTCCCCGTTGACGGGCATCCGTTTTCTGGTTTCAAGTGATCACAGTGCTGCCCACACACTCTGGACCATGTCTCATAAGCGATCAGCGAAAGCTGCTGGATTTCCCCTTGGAAGGATCGATGAAGGTTGGATACACCAGTCCTGGAAGGAGTTTCTAAGGAGTCTTGGAAGTGCAGTGAGCTGTGAATTGAGCTGCTCACCTTGAGGTCAGCTGTTCGAACCCAGCAGCTGCTCCCAGGGAGATGGGCCAAGCCCATGGGAGATGGGCTGTCTGCTCCCAGGAAGATTTTTTACGTATCAGGAACCCAGAGGGGCAGTTCTACTCGGTACTATTGGGCCCCTATGGATTATGGATTGGAATCAACTTGGTGGCAGTGGGTTTGGTTTTTGGGTTTTGATTGGAGTATCTGGGTGGTGATAACGGTCATGTAGTTTGGCTGGTAAAGGGAAGGTTGGAAGTTCAGGACCCCTGAGGAGGGCCTTGGAAGAAGAGAGGCCTGGTGAGGGACTTCTGGAAAATGAGCCACTGGGGCATTGTTCTACCCTGGCACATGTGGAGACCCCTGCGTGGTTGAGTGGTGTCTCAGAGCCTGCCCACCGTGTGTAGGCGCTAGTGCTTATGGCTACCCTCTTATTCCCCCATGCTCCTGTGTCTCTGCTCCCCTGGATCCTGACTGCAGCTGGACAGGCCCAGCTGTTGGCCTTGGAAGTGAGTCCGGGTGAACAGAACCTTCGGGAAAGGATCAGGAGCTGCACGGCTCAGTCTGGTGAGATGTCAACTCTCTGTGATTCTGTTGTCCAGCACGAGTTCAGCACATGGTCCATGTATACCACACACTGTGTTCCCAGGCTCTCAGCTCTCATGAGATGCCAGCCAGAGCTGAACAGGGAAACAGGGAAGACGGAGGGAAGTGGATGCGCTCCGTGGTGTTGGGAATCAGCATTGGAGTCACTGTGGCTGTCCAAGAATGAGCAAGTCAAGAGCAGAAGTCCAACCAGAATGCTCCTTAAGAGTGAGGACGGCCAATCTCACCGCACTGACTTTGGGATGTGCCGTCATCAAGGCCCCACTCACTGCCAGCAGGTGGACTCTGGCCCACGGGGACCTTAGAGCAGCGGTTCTCAACCTGTGGGTTGCGACCCCTTTGGGAGGTCAAATGACCCTTTTACAGGGGTCGCCCAATTTATAACAGTAGCAAAATTACAGTGTTGAAACAGCAGCTAAAATAATGTTATGGTTGGGGAATCACCACCACATGAGGAACTGTATGAAAGGGTCGCGGCATGAGGAAGGTTGAGAAATGCTGCCTTAGAGGACGGAGTAGATGGTCCCTGTGGGTTTCTCAGACTACACAGCTGTATGGGGATAAACAGGCTCATCTCTCTCCCTCAGAGCAGCTGTGGGTTTCACACTCCTGACCTTGGAGTTAATCATCCAACGTGCCACCCACTAGACCAGCAGGACTCCAGGAGAGATCTGGCTCTTAAAAAAGGTATCACATTTGGAAAAACAGAGTCAAGGAAAAAGAGGCAGACCGTCCAGGAGATGGGGCGACACAGCGACTTCAACAGTGGGCTCACACACACAGCACAGCGCTTGTGAGAGTGGCACGGGAGTGGGCAGTGTTTTGTTCTGATGAACACATTGCCGCTACAAGGTGGGATGGACTGGGCAGCACCCGACAAAGCCGTCATCGTCAGGAAGGACCCTTGCCTTGGTAAGGACATCATGGCTGGTCAAGTGGAGGATCCTGCGGAGGAAGGCGGTCCGACGCGAGAAGGACCACCGCAGTAGCCGTGACAGTGGATTGAAGACATGGATGGTGAGGCAGAAGGTGCAGGACCGGGCACCACTTGGTTCTGTTGTGCACGAAGTCACCCGGACTGACAGAAACACAGAACAGGCGCCCACAGGCCTGTTGGGACCCCAAGAGGCGCAGGAGCAGGATGCTG
>NW_022103896.1:3240285-3241379 GCF_000313985.2 Echinops telfairi
TGTGTGTGTGTGTGTGTGTGTGTGTGATCTTATAAAGAATACTAGGGGACTCGAAGGCTTGGGTGTGGGCTTTTCCCCTGAAGGGTTCTCTGAGCAGGTGCAGGGGCCTGATGGGGCCAGTGGTTGGCTCTCCGGGATGGCTGCCTCTCCTCAGCCCCATATGACCTGCTTCTTGGTGGGCACCATTACCCCTGGGGGCACCTAGAACACACAGACACTGGCCTTAGGCAAGCAGAGGTCGGGGGAGCTCCTGGGCCCACAATCTCGATTCCTTAGCACCTGTAGAGGAAGCGCAGGGTCTGACTCAGGCTTCTGAAGTGGGGGGAGGGAGCACCAAAGACCCGGTGTGACATCTCCTTCAAGGACGCCTGGTCGCTCTCTGCCTTGCCCCCAGGATCTAGGCTCTTCCACATCCCCCTTGCTCGGCCCCATTCTGTGCTCTGGGAGTCTGACCCTGTGGCACACATCACCCATGACATCCTGGAATTGGCTGATGGTAGATTCTGGTGGCCAGAGAGCAACATTGGGACCTGCAGGAACCCTCAACTCTCCCTGCCATGCCATCATGGGCACAGCAGGTGGATCTCCCAGCATCCTGGCACACACCCTCACCTCCAGGTCTCTCTAGGACTCTCGGTGCCTCCCTCCCCTCCCCTCCCTGATGCCTTTAACTCTCTCTCCACCTCTATAAACTCTTGGGTTCCATTGTTTTTTCCTGCTGGGTCTGGATACCCATATTGGGGGGTGTCTGCAGGGGGTGGAGTTAGGTCAGCACTGAGCCACCCAGCTGGTACGGAAGGACCATCCTGGATGTGGAAACAGAAAGATAGGTAACAAAAGGTCTTGTTGCCCCTGCTCCCCCATGCCCCATGGGACTTCGCTGGCTTCAGCACTGAAAGCCTGGTGTGTTAGTCTGGGTGGACTGGAGAAACAAATTCATGGACACTCATATGTGTATAATAAAGAGCTTTATATCCAAGAGCAGTTGAATATTGAGAAAACACCCTGGCCCAGTCCAGATCAAGTCCATAAGTCCGATGTTAGCCCATATGTCCAATACGATAGCCCATAAATTCTTCTTCAGATTCAGGTAG
>NW_022103896.1:3255505-3257366 GCF_000313985.2 Echinops telfairi
TTGCTGTGCCTGGGAATTCTGAGTGCCTTTCAATTGAGGGCACTCACCTTCCTGCACTAGAGTGGCACCCCCTACGCATGGGGGACCCATTCCAAGGCCCCCAGTGGCTGTCTGAAACCATGGATAGAACCAAACTTTCTATATACGATGCTTTGTCCTATACATACATACATACATACATACATACATACATACATACATACATCAAGCAGACACTCAGGGTGCCTGGTGAGCAGCTTTAACCCACGGGGTGCTGGAAGGTCATGGCTTACCTGTCCATACAACTCTGTTCTGGCATTGACAAATTGCCAGCATCACCACTCTTGCTCTTCAGAGCTGTGGTAGCTACACAATTTCATGTCGACTTGATACAACAATGAAGGGGTGGAATCTAGCCCGTCTCCTTGTGGGTGTGGCCTTCTCATGAGGAATATGGGAACTCTCTCTCTCTTGATTCTGTCATCAGAAGAGGAGGGCCACTCTCTCTCTGTGTGACACGTTACTGTTGACAAGCCGCATGGAACCACACTGATGGCAGCCGGAGCCCTGGAGTTGCATCCGCTACCATTGGATCCACAGGATTTTCTACCCACGGCCTGTGCTCTTCCTGCATTCGGCATCATTGCATGTGCCACGTGAGTTTGAAGAGGAATTTGTGGGCTACTATCAGACTTATGGGCTAATATTGAACTTAAGGTTTGATCTGGGCTTGGATGGGATGTTTTATTGATGTGAAATTACTTCTTGATATCACATTCTCTCTTACACATCTACAAGTGTCTATGAATTTGTTTCTCCAGTCAACCTGGTCTAACACATATGGTACCTTGGGAGTGGGGTACTAGGGAAACAAATCATAAACATGGAGAGTAGATGCTTGTTTGGCCTCTGCCTCATGGTAGTTTTGCTTTTTTGCCTAGCCAGGAGTCAGATATGGCTGTGCAGCTTACGGGGGCATTTTCTGGAAAAAGCATGGGAAGTTAAAGTTTTGATTGTTGTCTTTGGCTATTCCTGTTTGAAATGGTGAAAAGGAATGTGACTCATGTATATTTTGTGCTCAGGGGGCGAAATCACCCCTTGACTTTCACAGAGACCGTGCTGCTTAGTGAAAATGGCTGACAGAAGGCCAGTCCTGGCTTGATGTAGTCAGAGGCCTACAGCCATATTTCGTATCAAAGGAATAGTTTAGATAAGGATTAGGATAAGATAGATACAGATTGAACTTGATTGCTTTAAGAATAGAATTTAGGACCTGGCTGTACTAGTTTTATACTGCTTTCTTCTGACTATTGTTATTGATATAATGATTGATGGAAATGATCATTGGCAAGTATAAACAGAATTTGTAAGCTCACTCTCTCAGCCATCAATTTGACTCTGTAAATGGGTGTAGGACACACTTCCAAAGAAGGCTCTGGAAAGATAAGCCCCACTCAGTGCTTTGGACTACTCGGGACATTTGCATTCAAAGAGACTTGCCTAGGGGGCTGTTGACAGACGACAGAAGATGAATTTTGAACTAGTGGCTTGAGCCTGAAGCTGGAAACTCTCCTCTCCAGAAGGAATGTGAAAGGGAGCCTGCAGGCAGCCCGAAATGCTTGCTAGGTGGCCACCTGAATCCATGTGTTGAGTGGAAGTGGGAGAAAATCAGCAGTGGAGAGATGGGGTTGAGTCTGGCCACTGACAGGAGCTGTATGAATAAGGCTTACTTGAATAAAGCGCAGTGACACCCAACCTGACAACAGAGATGGCTACTAGGTGACAGATGTTCAGATTGGCTGGACAAAGGGATGATTCACAGCCTGGGTGGGGTTGCCTGAGATTTCTCAGAATGGACACAATTTAAATACTTTCTTTCTGC
>NW_022103896.1:3257693-3261141 GCF_000313985.2 Echinops telfairi
GATATAGTAACTGGAGTTCTAGCTTCTCTGATATAGATGAGGGCAGGTGTATTAGGCTAGGTTCTGAAGAAAAACCATTGAAGTATCTATCTATCTATCTATCTATCTATCTATCTATCTATCTATTTCTACATCTACATCTAGAGACCTAGACTTGTCTCACTCACTACCATTGAGTTGATGCCAACTCATAGCAACTCTTTAGGACAAGGTAGAACTGTCCCCGTGGGTTTCTAAAACTAGTTCTTTACAGGAGTAGAAAGCCCTGTCTTATTCCTGAGAATGACACTTCTGCTATACCTATTTCTATAAAGACATTTATATCAAGGAAGTAGCTCACACAGTTGTAGAAGTGGATAAGTCCAGTCCAATTAAAGTCTATAGGTCAGATGTTACCTGGAGGCTTTTCCTGGCTCACATAACTGCCAAGTCTAATGAACCAATGTGGTGAACTGAGGACTTGGTAGAAACTATTTGACCTTGTTTCTACACTCGCAACCATGGGATGGAAAACTAGCCCTATTTTGAGAAAGATCCCCATTGTTTGAAATAGAAATATTTTCAAATACATGCTCTCCAGGCTGAATAATGTGCACCCCACAATAGCCTTCCATTAAGGAGCAGTCTTAAAGGAGCTACCATATCAGATGAATCATTCCTGTGTCTAGTTACTTCTGTATGCCTGGAGGTTATCTGTAGATAAGAGCCATCAGGTAGCAAGCTCTTCTGAGAGATGTTTCCCTAGGAAGTCTGAGGGGCATTTGGCGTCAAGGACGAGGAAAAGGTCAAGACCGGAGTCATTTCATTGCTTCGTTATTGGGCTACCCACTTATGACACTGCTCGTTGATTATGTAATATGTTTGATATATGATGTGTATGCTTTTTGTAAGATCTGCAAACCCCATTAAATATGCCCATTGGAAAATACATTCACTTCCTCCATCCCAACATAGGGGTGAGGCTGTCTGTCTTATTTTCCACAATTGCAAAGTTGCTCCCGAGGACCCATTCAAGTGTTGGGGACCCCCTCACGCTGAGAAACCAGAAAGCAAGAAGATCACAGCTGGTGGAGGCAGAGGTGGATGAGTTCAATGTTGGCAGATTAGAAGGCTCCCAGGGTTGGCAGGCAATATGGTGGGTCAAGTTCAAAGAACTGGAGATTAATGAGTCAGATGTAGGATCTGGGTCAGCAGGAAGTGAAGAAGTTCCCTTATATGTATAAAGTAGGCCGTACCTCTGATGAAACATTATCATGTGACCTGAGTAAGGGGTGTTCCTCTCCCTAAACTTTCCACAACTGTTTGACTATACGATTAGATCCCATCATGGCGCTGATTGTGTTCTGTGAAGTCACTTCATGTGGGAGGCCCCACCTGCAAAACTACTAATGATCCTGGCCCAGCCAAGTTGACACAAAACCTAACTCTCAAAGGAGGTGAATTCTGACTTCCCTCTTTTAAAAACAAACAAACAAACAAACCAAAACAATAGCCGGTACAACAGCAAATATATATACTTTCTTTTTTGGATGGCTTTAAAATGAAGAGATTCTAATTAAGAGCTTTCTTTTTTAATCCCACTTTCACTCAAGGTATTAGATAGGAGAGTACTTTTACAAAAGACCACTCTGCTCTTGGATTTTCGTTTGTGGCACTACACGCGATCATTGGGCTAAAAGAAGGGCTCAGCATTTGCAAAGGTTTGAAAGTAATTATTTGGAAAGATGCCTCTCAACAATCAATTGCAATACTTAATTGGAGACACTGAAATTTCCATTCTGTGAGATGCTTAATTTAGAATCTTCTATTTATAAGATGTTTGTATCTTAGGCAAGTTGAGTATTTGATAAATCTTAGACGAGTTCTTTAACTATTTACTCAGAAACCCAGTGATTTATAGCTCCCAAGAGTCTTAGAGCAAAACAAACCCTGGATAATTAAATGAATATGGATTAAAGTCCAATTAGAAATAATTTTTGATGATTAAGTTTATGATTTATTTTCTCCTTTAGGGAAAGAAATTGTTCTATCTCACAATTGCGCTCAAGTAACTGTGTCGAAGTTTGTTTTTGATAGGGCTGTCCAGTCAGTTCTGAAACACAGCGCCCTTATATTCAGCAGGATGAAACACTGCTGGGCCTGGGCCAGCCTCACAATTGTCAAGATGTTTGAGTCCATTGTTGCACCCACCATGTCCATCCATCTTGTTAAAGGGGCTTAGAAATAACCACAAAAGCTCAGGATAAAAGGGACAAAAAACAAACAAGTGGAAAACGTGTGTAAACCTTCAGACTCTGCCCGAGGCTATTGCCTGTCTTGGGAAGTGTGGCAGTGACATTATCTCCTGTCAAATTGCGAAGGGGTGGGGTCTAACCTGTCAATAGCCAATGAGGCCTCTGTGTGGGCGTGGCCTTCTCCTGAGGATTCTGGAAACTCCCGTCTTCCTCCTTGGAGGCGGGACAGACACTCTCTCCCTTGGAGACATTCCTGCTGACAAGACACACGGAGCTGCACTGATGGAGCCACAGCCCTGGAGCTGGAGGAGCCACATGGAGACCCACACCAGTGCTGAGATGCTTCCACTGCCACTGGATCCACAGGACTTCCCACCCACTGGCCTGTGGTCTTCCTGCATTCAGCATCATTACCTGTATTGTGTGAGTCTGAAGAGGAATTTATAGACTGGTTTCAGACATATGGGCTAATATCAGACTTCTGGACTTGATCTGGACTGGGCTGGGATGTTTTCTTAATATACAATTGCTCTTTTAGATAAAGCCCTTTCTTATCCACATATGCGTGTCTATGAATTGTTTCTCTAGTCAACCTGGACTAACATAAAAGGAAAGGATATTTGATTGGTTCTGCTTTTAATTTTGAGAAGCTCCATAATAAACCCATCATGAAGATGTTAAATACCACTTTCTTAAAGAACCAGCTAGAAGGCGACTGAAAGAGAAATTTAAGATCTCACATTGAGAATCTCTTTGGATAGCTGGACTGTTTTGCTGGTCAGGCACTGTTGAGTTGGTCTGTCCCCTAGGGACCTTGCACATAATAATAGAACGAAGCGCTGCCCAATCCTGCGCCGTGCTCACGATGGTTCTTATGCCTGAGCCCATTGTTGCAGCCACGTGTCCATCTATCTCTCTGAGGGCCTTCCTCTCTGTCACTGTCCCTCCGCTTTACCAAACATGGTGTCCTTCTCCAGGGACTGGTCTCTCCTGACTGACTACGTGTCCAAAGTAGGTGAGACCAAGCCTTGCTATCTTTGCTTGCTAAGGAGCTCTGGCCACTCTTCTGTCAAGACAGATCTGTTGGTGCTGTTAGCAGTCCATGTACTTTCAATGCTCATCTCCAGCTCCACAATTTGAACGCATCAATTCTCCTTTGGCTTCTTTGTTCCGTGTCTGATGTTCGTATACATCTAAAGCAAATGAAAACACCA
>NW_022103896.1:3261863-3263980 GCF_000313985.2 Echinops telfairi
CAATCTATGGAAGACTCCCAGCCTGTGATGGACAAACCTCATCTCTGACCTGACCTTACACTACAGTAGCTGCTGGCCATTCACTACTGACCGCACCCCATCCAGACCATCTACCTCACTTTCCCCTGTGCCCACCAGGAGAGGGAAGCAAGGAAGTACAAGGGTCTGCACAGGAGGGTCAGCTGACATGGGGTCTGTGGAGCAGCACCGGATGTCCCATCTCGGGGTGTCTTCTGGCCATGGTTGGCCAGTGCTGCCACTCCCTGAGGTTGGGAACTGGGTCAGGCCTTGAGGTCCTGCTTCCCTACCTCCCCGGCCTCCTGCTTTTGTTTTGTTTGTTTGCTTTCTAAATAAAACTTAAATCATCAGAAGTGTTTGATGCGTTCATTCTTTAAACCTCCCCTGGCCCTGAAGGGGGAAGGTAGGATATTCCACAATGACAAAAGGCAGAACCCGGAGGCGATGCAGGCACAGCCTGTCGGGTATCACAGAGACTGGACTCCACAGGTCAGCAGAAACTTGTCAGCCAGGCTCACTGCCCAGAACCGAGGGTGGGAGTGGGTGTGGGAGTCATCCCACACCACCGTGGGTCATTCTGGCTTTCAGACAGACGTAGGAGCATCCGTGGCTGACCCAGCCAGCCATGCTCAACCATATCCGCAGTCCTCCTCACTGCCATTTCCCCTCGCTGACATGTCACAGGCCCCTGCACGCCCTCCGTCAGGAGCCGTTGACTTTGGCTGCAGAGTAAGCTGGGAGCCCGGGATATTGGCTGGTTTCTGACCACTCCCCCACTCCCCCCCACAGTCATCTGAGATTGTCTTTGATTTCAGAATCTGGGTGAGGAGGCATGCAAAAGGAAGACAAAGGTTGTGGACACTGAGCAAAGGGGGCAGGAGCCCCTTTCTACAGAAAAGGACGGATCTCTGAGAAGCAAGCTGTTCAGACTTGGGTCAACACATGGCAGTGTTTGGGAACGTCCTACTATTTGTCAGGCCTTGGGTCTCTCAGATTATCGGCCTTGTTAGGAGCCATGTGGTGGGTTAGGAGCCACATCCGAGGCCCAGGGCTCTGGGCGAAGGCTGCTGGGGTAGGCCGTTGGGATCACCTTCTCTGCATATGGCACCTGCTTGCACACTTTAACCCATGTCACGAGCTCTAGAGGACCAAGACTTCCAACAGAGAGGTCTGTTGGGTATCAGGACGTCAAAGCAAATACACTCTTCTCCTCAGTTGTTCACATCGTTAGGCTCCAAAAAACCACACGTTATCCAAAACGCAGGAGGAGCTCATCCTTACATAACTGACGGCCCCCTGAAATCATGACCCAGCCAAGCTGATACACAACCTGAACCCTGACAGCCAACGCTACTCTGGCTTCACACCTTGATATTCATTCCTACCCGATGTACAGTGTTCACGTGTAAATTAGATGAGCAGTAACATTGTTGCTAATATGGTAAATGCAAAATGTCAGATGGAGGGACCCTCACTGAGTGAGGGGTAGGCGAGGAAGGACCAGCCCCTTTAGGCTGCTTGGTAGCACGAGGCTCAGGTGGGTCAGGGCGATGTGGTTGTTGTTAGCTGGTGTCCAATCGGTTCCAACTCACAGCGACCCTGTGTAGACCAGCACAAAAACGCTACTCAGTCCTGCGCCATCCTCCCCGCCGCTGAGGACGAGCCCATCTCCATCAGTGTCTTCCTCATTATATTGACCTTCAACTGTACCAATGTCCTTTTCCAGGGACGAGGTTCTCCATAGGGCATGTCCAAGGTACAGAAGATCAAATCTTGCCATCCTTGCTTCTAAGAGCATTCTGGCTGTACTTCTTCCAAGACAGATTTGTCTGTTCTTCTGGCCGCCCACAGGACTTTCCACGTTCGTCACTAACACCGTCATTCAAGTCCATCAATTCCTCTTTGGTCTTCCTTATTTGTGTGAAAGCCCAACTTTCCCACGCCTAACAGGTGATGGAAACGATGTTGGCTTGGGTCAGGGCCCACAGAGTCCTCAAAATGACCCCCATGCTCTTCAACACTTTAGACAGCTCTGTGCCACAGACTTGCCAAATGCAGTTGGTCACCTGCTGCCATCGTTTGGGACCAGAGTTCACCCC
>NW_022103896.1:3264993-3267811 GCF_000313985.2 Echinops telfairi
TCAGTTAGGGATCAATAAGACTGCTTATACTCAACAGAGAAAGGTACAGGGCTTGTGTCTCTCTAATAGAATTGCCAGGTTAAAGGGAAATTAATGAAGAGAATTCAATAACGAGCACAGAGAAGCGCTTCCCGCCTGGCTCTCCCACTGCGCACAGCACTTCAGGCTCCTGTATTTACAACCCTCTGCTGCACTCCCACCTGGGAGCCCCGCCCCACCTCCGGCACTGGTTTCCATGGCAATGTGAGATCCCTACTTGGTTATCCCCTCAGATGATGGCCTCTCTTCTTTCCTCTTATGCCTTAGGGTTTCAGAGGACCATCTGGCACCACCTTGCTTGGCTGAGCTGGGGGCTTTCAGAACCCCAGGTCTTTCCTGAAGGACAGAAGAAAGGAAGATCTTTGGCTGGCAGGAGCTCCTTGGGCTCTCCTGGGTCTTCTTGGACAAAGGCTTCCTTGCTTGTAGCTCCTTTAGATCCCATAGGGTGCCCAAGAGCACACGTAGGAGAGATGCTTAGGAGGGAGGTCTCTGGAGGCAGCACTCAGCAAGCCTTGGGAGGCAGGTTTCCCAGGTAGAATAAAGAGTCCAGTGACCCTGACCATTGCAGGTCTTCCTGATGGAACTTTCCAGAATCTTGTGAGTCTGGCCTGCCAGGATGTGTGGGCTCTTCTCTAAGGACCAGGGGCCACGTGGCTCAGGTGAAGTTCAGGGCTGGCCCCATAGTGGGGAATCTGGTGCAAAATGAAGATGCAAGGGCCTTCTCAACACACAGGGAGGAAGGACAAGATAGTGACAACAGAGTATCAAACTGGGCAAGGGACCCTGTCGGATGGCAAGCTTGTACCATCGCCCCGGTCACTTGCCCCAGGAACCAGCCCTGCTGAAGAGACAGACCCCTGTCTGAGGAAGGGACACCCGAGTTTGTGCTGGACCTAAATCATGTTGCCAGGGGTGAGAGGGGTGGTGGGGGTGCCGCAAGTGATTTTCTACACTCCCCAAGGAAGTATCCAGAGCTTTTCTAAAATAACAGCTGAGTTTCAAACCTTACCCTACACAGTGTCTTTCACTTGGTAAACCCAAACCCAACACACCGCCGGCCAGTCGATTCCGACTCATGATGCTCTCTTCCCCAGGGTTTTCTGAGGCTGTGAATCTTTCCAGCAGCAAAGAGCCTCACGTTCCTCCTAAAGGCTGGCTGGTGGATTGGAACCAGTCACCTTGCTTTTAGCAGCGCCAACTGCACATCTCAATGAGGGTAGAAAGCCTCGTCTTTCTCTGGTGGAGCAGCTGGTGGGTTCGAACTACTGACTAAGAAGTGAGCAGCCCAGTGCATAACCGACTGTGCTTTCCAGTCGGATATGCAGAATCATTCCTCTTGCTGTCGCAACGAGGAGCAGCCAGATCAAGTACAGAAACGAAAACACAGACTTTCCAGGTGCTGGAAGCATGGGGGCCCAGATGACTGGATACACGAGCATTGCAGGGAGCCAAATCCTGCTGGGGACACTCATCATTCTGGGCATGGGCTGGTCCCCTCTGCCAGCGCTCAGAGAGAGCACCGTGCTCATATTGATTGCACAGGGCCAGTGTTGACAAATTGGAGACTTGAAGGGCTTCCAGCACACGAACAGCTTCCCCAGTGGGCATCTGCTGGGTTCTTAGCGGCACCAAAGGCTGGGACGTGGGCGGGAACTTCTAAGCAGCAGAGAGCACCCTTCGGGCCTCTTGCCATGCTCTGGAAACAAACCTGTCACTCAAGCTCTCATTCGTCTCCCCTGATGATAGCTGTCAGGTGCTGACGCTGAGGGGGGAGGCCGGGAAGCTAGGCAGGGACCTTCTGAGGGTCAGGGCTGAGGACACAGACCTTGCAGGAACTCCACCAAGAAGAAAGGCATAAGGACAGGTCAGAGGTCTACCACATCCTCCTAGACCTGCCACCTGGCTTTGACCTGGCTCAGTCTCTGAGTAAGGCAATGCCGACTACAAAAACACAAAACCCTGTTCATTGCAATTTAAGGGGCAGTTTATAAAGCACATTCATTTTCATTCAGCAATTTCTACACCTTTCTTCCCCCTGCTCCCTGGGTTTCCTGTTCCCGCTCACCCTGTTCTCCTGTCCCTTCCTGTCCTCTTGGCCTGATTTGGCTCCTTGTGCTGAGCTGGACTGCCGCTCCTTGATGCTCCTGTTCTCCTTACAGGCCTGTCTTACGTGCAGCTGCAAGTTGAACCCCGAGGGGAGTATAACTCCAGGTCTGAAGGGGGGAGGGGTCCAAGGGCCATAGTCTCACGAGGACAGTACATTTGGTCTTTGTTTATGATTTTGAATTTTGTTCTACCCTTTTTTCTTCCTTCTCTCTCTGTCTATGACCTATTGTCACCCCCATTAGAGCAGTGGGGGGGGGGTTTGGCTGGGTACCACCTAGTTGTCCTGGTTTCAGGGTGGTGAACACAGTGGTTTGAGTGGTCTCTTGGGCTTTTGGATGGTTTCCTTGGATCCTGTTTTTTTTTCCATTCTTCTTTGCTCCAGACGAGGAGAGGCCAACAGGTGCATGTTAGGTGACCAGGCAAGCTTTTTAGACCCCAGTGCCTACTCATCAAAGTAGAATGTAGAACATCTTTGGGTCTCTCTGGGGCCAATTGACTTAGATGTTCCCTGAGACTGTGGTCTGCAGTCCCCAAACCCAATGACTCATGCCTCAGGGAGTTTGGTTACAGATGAGAAGGTTTTAGAACGTTGTCCCCTGTTTGTTCTACAATATCCTTGGATATATTTTCAGCAGCTACAAACACCTATGTAGAAATATCCTCTACCAAACAT
>NW_022103896.1:3267999-3273731 GCF_000313985.2 Echinops telfairi
ATCTATCTATCTATCATCTATCTATCTATCTATCATCTATCTATCTATCTATCTATCTATCTATCTATCTATCTATCTATCTATCTAGTAGGGAAATGCTTTAACACATCAGTGAGAAGGCCCGTCGGGTGCAGCATGGGAAAGCATAGCCAAGGAGGGCATCAATGTAACCAGGGGTGTGATGCAGATAGTTCTCAGAGAGATGCCAAGCAAGCCATGCAGGACATAGGAGAGTATGGCCAGACGGAGGGGATAGGGTCAGTCCAATGAGAGAGAAAGCAAGGACCCATGGACCACTGGGCCATGAGCTGTGCTGTCTGGGGTGGGCTCAGATTTACAGTGTGTGCCTGGGAAGGAGAAATGGCCCACGTGTCCAACGAGACCATCCACGGTTTCCACCTGGGGAGAATGGCGGAAGCCCCCAGGGGCTCATCACAGAGGTCAGATGGTGGTTTTTATTATTCACCAGAGGGGCCTGAAAATAAAGCAAAGGGCATGCTCTGGGCCTTTGTGCTCAGAATGTTGGGGCAAGAAAAATTATGAATGGCTTCTTCAGGCTAGGAACCCATCCCTCAATGCCTCTGCCAGTGGAGGAAGGCGACACCCTCTCTGGTGGGGGTTCTCCCTGGAGCTGCTTAGCTTCTTTTGGTCACGAAGTCTGTCCTTCAAGGTACATGCTAGTCATGCAGAGCCTATTGCTAGAAATCAGGAGAAGGCAGGCAAGTTCACCCACTTACCATCAGGACCATGGACAACGTCAGCACACCATTCCGATCCCATCAGCTCCTTGTGGTCCCTTGGCCAGGAGCAGCTCCTGACCCTTAATGAGAGCAGTGTAGTAATCCTACAAGGATGGAGCACAGCAGGTGAACCATCCAGCCACCCTCCTCATGCGCACAGCTCCACCAATTCTAAAATAGCAAATCAAATCTAAGGGCACAAAAACGCTATAAAAATAGTTCAGCAAGATCCAACTGGTTTTTATTTTTCTCTCCAGGAAGGCAAGGGCTGCTTTACATTAAAAAAAAAAAGAGAGAAAAGAACTCAATGAAACACACCACATTCATAGAAAGAAAGACGAGTGTCATGTGACTGCTGGGGTTTATGTGGAGACTGCTTGCTGAAATAGCACCTTTCCAGAGCTATAAAAAGCCTCTTAGAAAACAGGGAATCAACGAGAGCTTCTTAATCTGATGGAGACAATCAATAAACAAGTAACTGTAAACATCACACTCTCTGGTTAAAGCTACAAAACTTCCCTTCTGTGTGTGGCGACGAGAAAAGGATGGCCTCATGAGATACTGGGAGCGCTGGGAGGGTCCTGCCAGGAAGAGGCACCAAAGGCCTCTCAAAAGAGCAGGCACGTGCACAGGGGACCTTGTTGCATGTGCACAAAGCCCCAAAGATGCTGCAAGCTTTAAGAATGGCTTTTCCTCATCACCACACAGGCTGGTGTGCTTCTTCCATGTGGGCTTATTTGCTTCTCTGCTGAATGGTTGCTTGTATAACTTCAAGCCTTTAAGACCCCAGGAGCTATATCTTTTGATAGCTCTCTTCACCACATTTGCTTATGCACCTATTTTGTCTTCGGCGATGGTGTCAGGAAGGTGAGTATCAAAGAGTGCCAGGTTATTAGAACAAAGTGTTCTTGTGACGAGGTCCCAAAGTCTGTCTGCTATCTTAATACTTGACATATAAATATATGTACATTGGCCTCTATCCCTTTCATTATAAATAGTATATATACATATACTAATTTGTATATGCTATAGGCATATATATATGCCTATAGCTATATATCTATAAATCAATTTTGCCTCCTATTTTTCCCCTATATTTCCTTTCACCTTCATCCTATGAAACACACATCATTGCTCTAGTTCCTGAATTCTTCCTCCCCACCCCACTACCATGACCCAGTTCTAACTTACAAATCTGGCTAGACTGGAGAACATTGATACAGATAAGAGCTCTTGACACATGGAATTCAGGACAGATAACCCCCTCAGGAACACTAGTGAGAATAGTGATATCATGGGGGCAGGGGGCTGGCTGGGAGGGGGAAGGGGGAGAAAGGGGGAACCCATCACAAGGTTGGATATATAACCTCTCCCCACCAAAGGGGGTGAATAACAGGAATGTGGGTTAAGGGAGACAATGGGCAGTGTAAGATACAAAATAATAATAACAATATAAAAGTGATCAAGGATTCAGGAGGGTCAGAGGGTGGGGGGAGAGGAGTTTATACCAAGGGCTCAAGTAGAAAATGTTTTGGAAATGATGATGGCAACCTATGTGCAAATATGCTTGATACAAGTGATGTATGGAATGTTATAAGAGCTGCAAGAGCCACTAATAAAATGATTTTTTAATGGTTTTTCCAAGTGACTGGATATAAGATCAGTATAAGGAAGTTTATCTGTACACAGCAATGAAGAAGTAGAAAGGGGAAGGTAAAGTTCTTATCACATGGGTGTTCTTATAGCTGTGATTCACTTAAATTCACTTAGGATGCACACTCTCCTAAATGCACCGCGCCCCCTCCCAACCTTAAACAATTTACCTGGGGGAGGACTGTCAGTGCCAGAAATGCTAAGGGGGAGCCTGCACTGTTGGAAACCTTGCTACACATTGTTGCAGAGTGGTGGGTAGATAGAAGAGAGGAAAGCAACATTGAGAAGTATGCTCAAGTGTGAGTATTTCACTAGTGATTCTCAGAATTTCTACAGGAATGGCAAACCAACCAAAACCTGACGTAAAAACTCACCTCTGTCCTGGCCTCATGGGAACTTCAGGTGACTGTGGCAGTAACCTCTTGCAGATGAATATGTTGCTGCCACATATACTGTACAGTATGGGGCATATTGTCTTAGTGGCATTTATAGAAAAAAGGGCATTCATGTAGGAAATCTTAGAATAACTAGTAAAATAATGAACATTTGAGCTTGGACAGGGATTAGGAATAATCGAGATTCATCCAAAAAAAATGAAGACTTGGAACGTAGATTAGGCAGGGTGAATAGACAAACACATAGTAGGAAGTTAGAATTAATGACCAGCAATTGACAACTAAGGAGCCCTGGTGGCCTAGTGGTCACATGTTGACTTGCTAACTGCAAGGGCAACAGTTCAAAACCACCAGCAGCTCCAAGGAAAGAAGATGGGGCTTTCTACTCCTGCAGATTACAGTCTTGGAAACTCACGGGGGGGGCGGGGGCAGTTCTACGCTGTCCTGTGGGGTTGCTATGAATTGGCATCGACTTGCTGGCAGTGAGTTTGGTTTGGTTTGGAATTGACAACCACGTGAAGGTAACTCAATATTCCAGTTAAAAGTAGAATAGAAACTGAATTCAAAGTAGACTGAAAACCCGTCCAGAGCGTCCTCCATTTACCCGCACCTTGCTGTCCCTGCTGCCTTTTCCAGGAACTTATCTCCCTGGTACTTGCCAACATTTGGTGCCTCCGAGGGTCTGTATGGCAAAGGGGACTCCGGCCAGGTCTCCGGAAAAAGGGGAGTTAACAAGGAGCCCGAATGGAAAATCTGGATCCCTTTCGGAGGCAAGTTGGACTGGCAGGTTCCCCAAGAGAAGGCTGTCTTGGTTTGGGGTCTTCCAAATGCAAGTCCTGGGACAAGGACTTGGATTCAGTGGTTTACAAGACATTCATTCCAGGAAGCAGCTTTGCAAGATCAAGTAACCTATTTTGAGTATCGCTTAAGCTCAAGTGGCAGAGGATCAAGTTACCAGAGTGAGAGAAATTACTGGAAAAGAAGCCCTCAGGGCGCAGAAACATGTAACAGAGGTTGGCAGAGTACACTTAGTATTTATGTCTGGATTGCTGACTGTGCTTGGCACCATCCTATGGGCCTTCCAGAGGTTAACACATGTCAGTCACAGGAAACCCATGAGGTCGCTGTTGTTGTGAGGGGTAGCACAACTTTCCAGATAAAACTGAGCTCAGGTATACACCTGGGCAATCGGATCCCTGGAATTCTTTTGACACCCCTCTCCAGAGTACTTCTGAACATTAGAAACATGACAGGTATGTATAAAGGAACACAATTGAGATGAAATATAGTTCACAACCCATGAATATGCAAGTAGAAGAAATGGTTGAATGGAGATAAGTCTGCTTTTGTGAACGGAGAGACAAAGAAAGTGGGTTTGAATTTGGATGCAAGCAGTAGAGACGAAAGAATGTAAACCAACAGCATGGAAGTGTCTGAATGATTAACCTAGGTTTGGTGAGGACGAAATTTGCTCAGGCAACAGCACAGGGAGAGAGGAGTCAAGTTGATTGCTTCCAGCAGAGGCCTACTGGGGAAAGAGGGAGAAAGGCGAAAAACCAGAGATGGGGGAGAGAAAGCATCAGGGATACACTGAGTTGGAAGGGACTAGGGAGTGTTCAAAGGTACAGAAGACCATATGCATCCAGAGCCCAGTTCAAGTTTGGGATGGAGATGAAAGAAGAGTAGCAGGTAGATACTTTTGTCCCTGTGGTGTCTGATGCTGTCCTGCAGGGAGAGAGGGTGCACTGAAGCCCAGAACCCCAGGGAGCATGGTGATGGAGGGGAGTCCAAGTAGCAAGAAAGAGAGCGAGCCATGAGACAAGTGAGTCAGCGGTCCGAGAAGAAATCCAGGGGGATGTATCTAGGGAAGAGTGGTTGGAGCCTGGAGTTGAAGGCAGAGGAGGACTGATACTAGAATCAGACACAAGAAAGCACAAGGTGACCCAAGGCAGTAGAAGAGGCATTATGGTCAAAGACAGTATGGATCTGGGTGAAGAAACCTCTTGTGATGTGGTGTGAATGTGGGCATCTGGAACGTTCTGAAGGTTCCTTTTGAATACCTGGTGTGATGCCCTGGTCTCAAACTTTTAGCACTCACAATATGGAGAAGACTCTTATAGAGTCAAGGACTCATAGAGAGTCAACTCCACCCAGAATCTGTCAGCATAAAGGACAAAGAGGAGAATTAAAAAATAAAGTAAAAGAGACCAAGCGAAGGTTCATATTCCAAAAATATCCAGAGACAGCAGCCAGATCAGAATAGCCCTTTGGGAAGAGTCTGACCTTTTCTGAATTGCTTTAATAGTCACAGAATCCAATGCGTCTTTTGAGGATTAACAAGAAAGCTGATATGTAAGACAACTGTCAAGAGACCTGGTATGTGGGAAACAGAACTGGGAAGAGGGGACATGCGGACAAACTGTCAACACCGTACCTTCAAGAGTTTGGGAGGCCAGGGCTCCCGTGGCGGCAACTTTCACGTCTGTGGGTTGGGGATGCATCCCACTCACCTTCTCCTAAGTAAAAGTTATTCCCCACGATGTCCTCCATAACAACGCCAATTGTAAGGTGCTATTTGCATGCATATGGCTGCTACTATATCCGCTTGAAGGTCAACTGTTTGAAGGCTATCTGCCTGAAGGTTGACTGCCATCAAAAGCAATCAGGTCTTATTGTCTGTCCCACCCTAAGTATGGCCCACTACCTTCTGATAAGGATCATGGACTGTTCCCCTGGAAAAGAACGCAGAGACACCTAAGGTCAAGCCAGCTCAGAGATTACCACCAAGGTTAGGCTGCCACCTTGACTCTAGAGCCCACTCATCTTGTTACGTTATGTCTTCCTGCCACTTGTATGCCTCTAGTACCGCCCCTTCCTATTGCGTGTATACCCGGAGCTCCCTTTACCTGTATGCCTCTAGTACAACCCCTTTCTGTTACTATGC
>NW_022103896.1:3274609-3283205 GCF_000313985.2 Echinops telfairi
GTAAATTGGCCCGCAGAACAGCACATTCGGTCTTTACTCTTCGACACTTTAGAGAGGTCTTGTGCACCAGATTAGCCCAATGCAGTACCACACTTGATTTCTAGACTGCTGCTTCTTTGAGTGCTGATTATCTAAAACGAAATCCTTGACAACTTTAATGTTTCCCTGTTCATCACGAAGTCAATTGGTCCAGCGGTGAGCAGGTTCGTCTTCCTCATATTGAGCTGTAGTGCACACTGACGGCCGCAGTCTTCGATTTTCATTGCTAAATGCTTCAAGTCCTCTTGCCTTTCCATGAGCAAGGTTGTGTCATGTGCGTGTGGAAGGCTGTTAATGAGCCGCATTCTTCTTCGCACGGCCCAACCCCTCAGACTATTTACTCAACCTACAGACTGAGTAAGTATGGTGAAGAGACGCAACCCTAAAACACAGCTTTCCTGATTTCCAGTTAGGATGTATCCTCTTGTGTTACTGGTAGGACAGCCTCTAGTCTATGCACGGTTTCCACATGAGCACAGTTAAGTGTTCTGAAATTCATTTTCTTTGTTATGTTATCCACAGTTTGTTGTGATCTGCACAGTCAAATGTCCTTGCATAGTCAATAAAACACAAGCAAACATCGTTCTTGTATACTCTGCTTCAGCCAAAATCTATTTGTTACCAATGTTATCTCGTTTTACCTTCTGTTTGGAAGCTTACTTGAATTTCTGGCAGTTCCCTATCAATGTACTGCATGCTGATATTGCAACCCTTCCTCAACTCTCTTCAGAAGCATTTTACTTGCAGTTGATATTAATGATGTGCTTAGATAACATCTCTATTTTGTTGGGTAATCATTCTTTGGAATGAGTGCAAATATACATCTTTTCCAGCTGGTTGGCCAGGTAGCTGACTTTGAGATTTCATGGCGTAGACTAGTGAGTGCTTCCAGTGCTGCATCAAGGTGCTGAGATTTTCAGGCAATTCTTCGTGGCCTGTTTTTCACGGATACCTTTATTGCATATTGGATTTCTACTTTAATTCCACCAGATCTCGATTATATGCTATCTCTTGGATAAATGATTAGTGGCCAACAAATTCTTTTTAGTATGGTAACTGTATATTTCCCATCTTCCTTTGGTACTTCCTGCATCATTCAGTATTTTGTAATATATATATGTATATACATATATATTTCATAGGATCCTTTAATATTGCAATGGAGGCTTAATTTTTCTTTTCAGTTCTTTCAGTTTGAGATATGCTGTGTGTTATGACACCCCGCCCCTCAAGCCTTTAAGATTTTTCCTAACTCTTGGTCTTCACATACTTCATTAGAAGACTTTATTTTGTCTTCTTATGTTACTTAAAAAAATATATATGTATATACTTTTTTTCGGTTCTTTTACTTCATCATGTCTTCTGTTCGCCTTAGCTACTGGATGTTCACAAGCAAGTGTCAGAGTCTCATCTGACATCACATTAGATACTGTCTTTCTAATGACCTTGTACTTCCTTCATGCACTATGTTCTGGATGGCATTCCACAACTTAGCTTGGGTTCTTACTGTTCAATGCTTCTAATCTGTTCCTGAAATCCAGGTGGGATATACTCAAGGTTGCATTTTGGCTCCCTTGGATTTGTTTTCAATTTCTTCAGCTTTAGCCTGACTTTCATATGAACAATTGATGATTTGTCCCACAGTCAGATCATGGCCTTGTTTTGCATGCTGATATTGAGCTTCTCCATTGACCCTTCCCACGAATGTAATCAATTTCATCCCTGTGTATTCCATCTGGTGAAGTCCGTGTGCATGGTTGCCATTTATGTTGATGAAAAAAAGCCATTTGCAGTGAAAAAGTCTTGCAAAATTCTAATATGTGACTTCAGCGTTGTTTTTATCACTGAATCCATGCTTTCCAATTGTTGATCCTTCTTTGTTTCCAATTTTTTGCATTCCATTCACAAAGTAAATACCAAAGCATCTTGATTGGATGTTTGATCAAGCTGGCAGAATTCTTCATGATCTTCATCACTGGCATTAGTTTGCGGATTTGAATCATGGTTGCATCAACGGGCTTTCTTTGTAGGTGGGCATTATCCTATCACAGACAGCCTTGTGCTTCAAGCTGGACCTTGGCCTGCTCTTTTCCATGATTGATGATGATGCTTGTCCGGTTTGAGTTACCATGTCTGGAATAGTAAACTCTATGGTTTTCTGATTCAAATTTGCCAATAACAGTTCATTTCATCTCATCGATGCTGTTCGTGATTTTTAGGCAGTCCATTTAATGTCTGACAACTGCCCATTTTCCTAGGTTCATACATTAATAGATGTTTGCAGTTGTTCTTTTGATTCATGCCCCACCAGCAAAGGATGGTTCTGAGAACCTTTTCCACTCACATCCTTAGAGCCACTCGACTTTGTGGAGGTAGCTCGTCCCCTACTTGTAATGTGAGTGCTTTCCAACCCGAAGAGTTCATCGCCAGGACTGTATCAGACAATGGTCCGCTGCTAATTCTTCAGAAGTAGACCGCCTCTTCAGTCTCCTCAGCCTGTTCTTAATCTAGACGTGCTGATGAAACATCACCAGGGCTGACCTGGCTGGCATTTCCGACAGCAATGGCGCACTTCCAGTATCATAGCCGCAGGCAATCCTCAACACTGAACAACGGACACATGAACGGGCAAATTCTTCTCAGTTTCCCAAGTTTCTGCAGCACCCCTCGATTGGCCCCGACCAGATGAGTGCCGTAGCTGGACTCCTTATCAGCTTCCTAGATCACTGTCACCATGGCTTAACGTAGAACTCCATCGCACCGCCCCTGGCGTGGTCCAATGACTCTGTGGCCAGTGCTTGCAGGTTGCTTTGTTCTCGTCATGTGGAATAGCTGGTGGCGTTCCATCTGTGGGGACTGTCCAGCTTGCTTCCCGCAGAGCTGCTCACACTGCTGATTCGTCTCTCTAGGTTCTAGAACACATTCTCAGAATGTCATGCTCAGTATCCCCATGAGGAGCCGACTGTTTACTCCTCTGGTGCCGGGCTGACTTGAAGTCCCGCCTCTCAAGTTTTCCTGAAGATGGGGGTGCATAACCAGGAGCATTGCCAACCATGAGGGCGATGCAGATTGCAGGACGGACCTGTGGTATCTGGAGAGTTTGGCATCCAAATGGTGGTCCAGGTTCCGCTAGCGGTTCCTTCATGAGAACACTTGGCACGGTGACGGCTCTGTGTGCTCTGTTTGCATCAATAGAGCAATTGTGTATTTGGAATCAATAGGAGCATTCACAGTCTATCATAACACTTGCTCCAGGAATTGTCATCTGAAATCCACTTAAAGAAAACACTAATTTTAAATAAATGGCATATTATTTAATCTTTTATATTATGGGTACATTCTTCTACAACACCCACATCAGCACAAAACAATCCATCAAGTGCTGACAGCAGGTGGGATGTGATTGCAGAAAGAACCCATGGATATATCCTTCACGTCTCTTTCTGACTCTCTTCTTCTTTAACATCGATCAGAGAAAAGTTTAGCTTCCCTGCAAAGACAGCCCGGAGGCCATGGCTGATCTCCTCTGGCTTCACTAAGGGGAAGGAGAATCCAATCCCACATCAGCCCAAGGCGTATGTCTGTGAGTGAGGCGGAGGTCAGGAATAGCTCCACCTTCAACCGTCTTTATTCTGCAACCAACTGTCGGCCCCTCTCTGAGCACTCTGCTTTTATGCTGGGTTGGACCCCTTGCAGTGGCCTTACGGAACTTAGACAATACTCACAATCATAGGGCTTATGAGGAAAGCCAACAGGTTACAATTCGGGCTCAGAAATGGTAAGGATATAGTTCTTTTGCATGCCCCCCCCACCCCCCAGCTGTGCCAGCAGGCCACAACTCTCTGGTCTTTGGCCTCTTAGTCCCGTGGCCCCTTGACCTCTGCCTTGCTTAAATAGGTTTTCTAAAACTTCAGTAGAGCTGATAGATGCTCAAAGGCTGTCTTGCACTGCATCCAGCAAGGCAATGTCCTGCCGGGAGGTGCCCAGCCATGCTCGTTTCCCGAGCAAGCAGCCCTCCACTGTTTTATACGCTTGGTGCTGCTGCCCCACCACTGCCACCTCTCTGAGCAGGGATCTCAGGATCCAAAAGACATGCTCCCCCTGGAACGCTTGTCTCTTGATGACGTTAAGATACCCTATTCCTGCTTCTGAGATGGCCCATTTTACCCCCAGTGGAAGGACACACCTCATCGGTGGCCGTGTTGGAGTCTCATGTGCCTCATTTGTGTGTTCCCATGCAGTCTTTGGGTGGGAAGTACAAAGACTTACCATAGAAGACCTTTCTACATTGAATTACAATGTTATTCAACTCACTGCCATCGAGTCCATTTCAACTCATATGGACAGAAGAGTCAACCGAAGTAGTCTTCCTCTGTGACCAGCACCGAGTTCAGAATCAAGGGGGCCAAAAGCATTTTTGTGTTCCCACCATATCCCCCGATCCATGCACCGTTATGGGAGGAAGGGGAGGGGATTGCCAAAGCAGACAAGGTCAGAGTGTTCCAAACTCCAGGGCCCTAATTTCTGGGCAACCCAAGCATCTTATTCAAAGGATGAAGCTGTTCCAAACCAACCTGTCCACCCACTGCTACTTCAGCCAGTGGTCAGGTGTGAGGCCTCTCAGACACGCAGTCATGGAGCTGGCTCTGCACTGTGTGGTGGGAGAATCAGGTGAGAGCACAGGTATGGAGTGAGAGGAGAGTCAGGTACGCAGGCATCTCTCCGGTGAGCCGAGTTAGGCTTTATGGACAGCAGTATGTTTGCCGCACTGTGTCCAGAGCCCTGCCCTCCTCCCAGAGCCATCGGTTCATCAGATGACCTGCCACGCTGAGAAAGTGTGGATGAGGTGGTCATCTCCACGTTCTCGAAGTAGCTGAAGACTGTGGCCAAGACCCATTGGTGGAGAAATGTACCCGTATGGGAAGCCAACAGAACCAGCGAGCAGCATCTCTCTGCTTTCGTACTTAGTACCCAAAGCCTCGCCTTACCTCCTCCTCCACACACACTGCAGCCGCGGTTATCAGTGCCAGTCCAGCCGCCTGGACCGATGGTCTCTTTACTCATGCTCAGGTCCACTATTGCTCTGTCCCAAAACGAGGTTTCTGGCTCAGGCCTTGATTGGAGTAGGAGGAGTCGTTGCCAGCTCACGAAATCATCTGGCCGTTTGATTGCAAGACAAAAACACTTCCATAGCTGGAGGCACCAGCAGGCCTCCTTCCCTCTCTGCAGAACCAGCAGCCGCCCAAGGCTAGCAGAGATCACACCGAAAGGGAGCGCTCTGGGTCAGCACCCACTGTGGGCCGCGCACAAAGACTCCAGACCTTCCCATGGGCACTCAGTGCTGTTTGTGACTGAAAATGCATTCCTTTGGCCTGCGGTACAAAGACCTTTAATGAGCTCCTCAAAGGCCAGTGGTCAGTCCGCCTCTGGACATCAATTGGCAATGGAAGAATCATGATCGCTTGCCCCTTTGAGGAGCAAATCCAGGTACCATCTTGATGACATCCTGTCCTTGGTGGTGGCAGCCGTGGGGAAGGGTTACCTAACGTCTGCCAAGGGCACAGAACCTTTGATTTATTTTGGGAGACTTCCGACTGAGGAGGAAGTCGGCTCTGTGGGCCTTTTGTGCTCATGTCAAATGAAAGGGGAGGGGGGCACCACGAGCTCGAAATCCTCCTTCACCTCCAGACAGATGCAGTGTGTGGACAGGGAAGAGGGGTGCATGGAGCAGCTTTGGGTTCATGTTTTTTTAATGCCAAAACAAGTTCTGGGCTTAAGCTCTCTTTGGACCTAAGCTCTCCACAGTGAATAACAACAGGGTGTGTGTGTGTGTGTAATCATCACCATGGATTCCCCTGCTCCAGGTCTGCTTGAGAATCCTCCCGAGCTCCTGAAGGAACATTGCAGGGCACGGATGGGATCCCTCCTCCGGCCGGATGAGCTCAAGCTCTGACACGGGCCCCTGGAGGAGGTGGGCCCCCAGCAGGAGGACTATGTGAACCCAGGAACTAAGAAACAGGACCCACAGTGTGCACTTTGTGCTTCCTGACTCCACAGCTCTCGGCTCTGCAGGGCTGGAGGATCTGTCCCTAGAAGGCAGCATACTCTTACCTGGGGCCTAGAAAAGGGCTCCGCCATTGCTGACTGGTGGTCCCTGTCACGAATGGACTCATGTCTCCCCAAAATATGTGTCAACGCGCCCGGGCTACAGTTGTCAGTGGTTTGAGTTTTGTGTCATAATGTAAAATTCACAGTTATGTAATGAAGTCATCATCTGATCTATCGATCAGCTGTAAGGATATTAAGTTTGAATACAGCATTCTTAATCAGATCTCAGACCTGGTCTGATGTAAAGTGGGTTTCCTTGGGATGTGGGCACCATCACCTTGGATCTTACAAGAGATGAAAGCAGAGAGAAACCTGCAGAGGAGGAGGGGCGTCAGCACGACTCAGGAATAAGAGCCAGGAGTGGAGTTGGACCCTGTGCTGAGAACCTCCTACACCCAGGGGAAGATTGACTCCAAGACACATGGAGCTCTCCAAAGAATTCTGGGCCCACAGATGCTGAATGGAGACCAGGACCTTCCCTCAGAGCGGGCATTCTCCTAGAGCCGGCATTCTGAACTTGAGCTTCTTGCCTTCTAATAGAGCCCTGGGGGCACAGTGGGTTAGGCATTTGGCTGCGAAACAACAACAGCCACAACAAAATCATTGGTTCAAACCCATCAGCTGCTCTTAAGGGAAAGATGAAGCAGTTTGTTTCTGGAAAGATTTCCAGCCTCGGAAAACCTATGGGGCAGTTGCACTCTGTCCTATAGAGCTCGTATGAGCCAGAATCAAGCCAAGGGCAGTGGCGTGGCTTTTTGGTGAGCCTCCTAAGCTCAGAGAGCACATTTCTGATCAAGCCACCGACTTGTCTCCAAGTACGTCAGTGTTCGAATCCCCAGAACCTGTGTGTTGTTATTAACTGTGCAGATGTTATTAAGTTAACAGTTGTGACTCAGGAGATTTCTGGATTATCTAGTCAATTCGTTAGGTGTCATTGTGTTGCTTCTGCCTCATAATGACCCTCTGTGTAACAGCAGGAAACACACCCGGCTCCGTGTGCCAGCCTCTCAATGGTTGTTCTGTTTGGGTCCTTTGTTACAGCCACTGTGTCAATCCTTGCTGAGGGCCTACCTTTTCCTCACTTTCCTCTACCTTACTAAGCATGATGGCCTTTCCCAAGGACTGTGGGTCCACTATGACCACAAGGGTCTTTATAAGAAGGAGACAGGCGGGTCAGAGGCAGAGAGAGGCGATGGTGGAAGCAGATGCAATGGTTCTAGTTTCAAAGATGGAGGAAGGAGCTATGAGCTAAGGAATGCAGGTGGCTTCTAGAAGTTAAGCTCGGCAAAGACATTGAGTCTCTCCTTCTTAGAGCCTCCAGAACAACCCCAGCCCTATGAACTGGTTTCAGCCTAGTAGAACTGAAGCCAGACACCTGACTTCCAGAACTGTAAGAGAATAAGTTCGTATTGTTTGAATTCACCGAGTTTGTGGCCATAGGTCACATGCTGGCACTGCGGCCATAGAGCATTAACTTGGCCCCATTGAACTGCAAGTGATGTCTGCTGCCTGGGCTCTTTTCATCCGGGGACCATCAGGCAAGAAGAACCACTGCTTCGCAGGGGCATTGCCTCTGATCATCAGGATGAGACTGTTGTGACAACCTGTGGCACTCAGGTGGGAGCTCTTGGGCACATCTTGGTCCTCCTTTGTCCATTCATGCTTTTGCCAAGTGCAGCACCTTCTTGTGAAGAGATGGTTTTAAGGGACTCAGACCACCTGGCCTGGTACAGCAGAGGTGATATTGGAGGGAAGGAGTATAAGATAGAGTGATGGAGTGGAGGAGGAAGAAGAGGAGTACTCACTGTGACCAAAGACCAACGTCAGCAATGAGGCTGCACAATGAATTTTGTAAACTTTCCTCTTTCAAGTCTTTCTTGGGAAGGGAGGCCCAAGAGAGGTGGCAGGACCAGCTCTAATTTACAGATGGAGAAGTAGAGCACATGGCCTGGCTGATGGCTGGGGGTAACCCTTAACGTGTGCTTCTCGGTCTTCCTTTAAGAGAAGGAGCTTCCAGAGCTTCAAAAAAATGACCCAACAGCCTTCAGGGGTGAGAGGATCCAGCTCGGGGTCTGAGGTTAGGGCATATTCTTTCTCATAACTGAACAGGGTGGTTTGAGAGGCTGGCCATTTCTGTCCAGTGCAGGCTTGATTGAAACTTGGGCAAATATGCATTGTGGGATGAGTCTTCCTTTGTCCAATCTTTCTCCCTCCTTCAGTCATGTGTCTTCCACGTGCATTTTACTTTCCGCTCCCTAATAGCCCTCGCATGCTTCCCAATGTCCATCTTAAGATTGACTTCCAACTGTTCGCCTTTTTTTGGGTGATGTCTAAATCTCTGACAGGCTTCAGAGTGATGGCTGGTCCCTAGTGCAGACTTCTGAGACTTTGAGAAGTGTGAAGTTGGAGTGCTTGTCGGTGAGAACCTTAACATCATTAAAAAAAAAAA
>NW_022103896.1:3284318-3297270 GCF_000313985.2 Echinops telfairi
CTATTATCATGTTCAGCCTTTATTTGGGTTTCAGTAATTCCTCTCTGTTACATTGCACTTAACCAAGCCCTATCAGGCCTCCTACACCCTCCTTGCCATTGATTTTAGATCACTTGTGGTTCTCTTGTCCATGGTTTTATTAACAGCCACTTCCTTTCCCCAACCGTCCCCTCTCCCATGTCCTCCCGGAGCCATTAGTCCCGTTTTTTTTTCCTCCAGATTGTTTATCCTGCCCATCTTATCTAGATAGACATGCGGAGACAATAATATGCACAAAAAAACAAGATAGAGTAAAACAAAACAACACAAGAAAGCATCAACAAAAACAAGCCAACAACAGCAAAAAAAGAGAAGCCTATGAATAGTTCAGGGTCTGTTTGTTGACCTGTAGGAGTGTTTTCTGGTTGAGTCTGATGGGGTGCCATGCCCTGGCCCAAAGTCCCTGGGGACTTTGTTGCTTTTCTCCTCTTGCTTAGGATTCTGTGACCATCCTCGGTCTGGGTGGTAAGCAGTCTGTGGCGGTTGCCCCGCAGCTCTTGATCTTGGTGCAAATGCCAGGACACGGGTGAGGGTCTGGTCGCCAGGAAGCCATTTAGGAGCATGGAGATGATGGGGAGGAGCAGGTGGCTTCTCTGTCTTCCTGGACTACTTCAAAGGCGTTCTTCTCCTTGGGACCCTTCTGGGCCTCGTTAACACATCTGCTAAGCAACTTACAGTCTATTGGAGGGTTCTTTGCATTGTAGCCAGAAATGTATCACGTCATGTGCCTCTCCCAACCTCTCCTAAACCACACCACACCACACCCTCACTGCCGTGGAGTTGGTGCCTAGTGACTCTATCGGACAAGGTAGAACTGCCTCTGTGCGTTTCCCTCTTTATAGGAGCAGAAAGCCCTGATTTGCTCCCAATAAGCAGCTGGGAGCTTTGAACTTCTGACCTTTAGGACCACAGCCCAACACGTCTCCACTAAGCCACCAGTGCCACCCCCACCTCCCCTTCCCAGCATCCCTTACTTCATATCACCACCAATTTTCATTGGCACCTCTCTGAGTGGAAGCACCTTTGGACTCAAGGTTTGCTTTGCAAAGGACTTAGGAGAAAACACAGAGGACATCAAAGTTTCCTTAACCTGACACCGTCCTGAGGAGTGACTCTCGTTCCCACACCTGCAGCCACCCCCCTCGATCTGGGTTTTGGAGAGCTCACAGTGATGCTCTATGGTGCCATGTAATCACTCCACTGCTTTCAAGAGAGATGCTCTCTCATCAGTGGGGGAGGCATGCCTGCAGAACAGGGAACCCCGGGACCTGTCTGAGAACAGGGAAATGTTCCGGTAGGTTCCATTCTTATTTCCTCTAGGTACCTGTCTCCTGCTAGAGTCCCAGCATCCAAGCTCAGCAGCCCTCCTCTCTCTGAAGGCCATGGGTTCCAGGAATCCTCTTTTGTTTGGAATGCCATCCGCTCATGTCAGGAAGAACCCCTGCCCTTTGTTGGTGACAGGGAAAGCCACGAAGATCTGTTCCCAGAGGGGATCTTCTGGTTCAAGACCCAGCATAAGGGTCACATCGATAGCCAGAGGCACACAGCCTACAGCCATGTCATGGCGGTCAATTGGCCTCAGAACTGCAACTGGCAATGCACTTCCCTCCTGTGTTATTCGTTCTTAAATGTCCCCAATGCTCACCTAATACAGCTGTTGTTCTTGGCCGGCTTATTCGGTGGTGGAGACTAAGTGCATCCCTCAGGAGTCTGAGCCTCTGGTCACCACACTGTTCTCAGACTTCAGCACAACAAGCCCCCACGGGCATCACCCAAGAGGCACATACACCTGACCACCAGGCTCTATCGCTCCTGTCAACGTGGTAACCCTTCTTTCCCTGTGGTCCCTGGACACTAGGAGCCCACTGCGGTGCTTGCTGTGTCCCCTGGGAAGATTGACCTCCTCTTACCCAGACTCCCCTGCTCCAGGACTAGGACCTCCATCCATACCGAGAGCAGTTGGAGAGAATAGGTAGGAAATCTCCTAGAAGTCACTGGGGGTGATGGTGAGTGGGGCCACACCTCCCACCCCTTGGCTCACAGACCCTGTGTTCTTTCTGCTGGGGCAGAGCCCCAAGGGGAGGTGCAATCATCCGTTCACTCTGTACCCATGGCAGGCCACTTCTCGGCTCAGTCAGGACAGTTCTGGGGGGTTCTGTAGGCAGATGTATGCCTCGCTTGAGAATCCCAGGGGACTTCCATCCGATGTCCCCATGGAGTTATTTCTCTGTAAACCCCACAATATGCCCTTTCCCCACCAACCCACACCTCGGGTCTGCCTGACTATAGGGTCTAAGTGTCAGGACTGTTTGCTTTCTGCCTGCATGGGTGGCAGAGCCCACTCCTGCTGTCCGTTCCACACACACTGCTAGCATTCCATGTCACTCAGTGGATTGGATGGACAGCAGACCTAGGTTTGGGGTGTAGCTTCTAGCCCCCAAAGGGTCCAACCAGGCACTGTAATTCTTTACAGCTGTGGAGGCAAGATACCACAATTTGTCTTTTGCTTTGCCGGGATGTCCCAGCATGCCCTTGACCTCAGGGGAGTCTAAAATCTTTACTGAAGCAGCAGGTTCCCCAAATCTTTGTAGAATTTATTTCCCACCCTCTGAGGTGCATGTGTCTTACCGAGGCCCCCCTCCTGCTCATCCTGCACGGTCAGCAGGATGCCATTGATGTGATGGATTAGTGTGATGTTCGGCAGGATGCTCAGAGGAGTCCGGGCGCTTGGAACTATCATCTGACAACCCGGAGGAGTTGACATGGACCTGGATAAAACTAGGAATTCTTTTTGCCGGATGCTCCACGCGATTGCCAAGGGCTTCGGACCCTCTTCCCTCTCTGGAATGTGAAATTATGCATTTGTCCAATCAGTGGGTGTTCTAATAATGATGCCCTGCCTGTGGCAGCAGCTTGGGTCGGAACCTTTACTTCATTGAACTTAAAGTCACCTACAATCATTTCTCCATAATTCATTGGATGTCTGCACAGACAAGACAGGTAGTCAAGATGGAGATGTGACAGGGCCAACTCCCCCCGAGGACTTTAATCTCTCTGAGAGTGGCACAGGTCATAGCCATTTCCAGGGAATGCCCCTGCCTTCTGGATTGATGTTGTGGGTGGAGAGTTCTGTCTAAGCAGTTTATACTTGATCTTGCCCATTTCAGCAGCTCTTAACCCATGCACCAAAGGTCCAAAATGAGGGCCATGCCAACTCAAGTATCAAATAATCTGATCCCATGTGGACATTCAGAATCAATACGTGAGGACTGGGTGTCTGGTGATGATCTTCTCCACCCTCCTGTTCATCACCCTCACTTTCTTGGGATCACATCCACAGCATCAGAAGAGACGCTCAGCTGAGACGGACACTGCTTCTTTTGGTGTATTCACCGACTCTACTGCCTTTGGGGATTCAGTGGGTCGCAGGCAGGTGGGCTTCAGGAAGACCTTCAGAGTCCTCTGGGGAGATGCTGGCTTCTGAGCTCAACCACACTCAGGCGCAAAGGAGTCCCTTGAAGGAAGAACTGATGTCCCTTGGGCCTATTCCAAAGAGCACTGGGGGCACAGCGATGTAACTGTAGGACTGCTAATGGCTGGGTTGGCAGTTTAAACCCACCAGCCCCATCTCAGGAGAAAGATGAGGCTATCTGTTTTGCAAAGACTTAGAGTCTTCAAACCCAAAGACACAGCTCTACTCCACGGCATTGGGTCTCTGAGGTCTACAGGGTCACTAGGAGCCCCAAACAGACCCCCTGGCAACGAGTGGGTGGGCTCACTTGAAGAAAGCAATCTCATGGCATACACCTACTTTGAGAAGCGGGGGAGTTCTATGGGCATGGAGCTTTTTTGTTAATGTGTAGTGAAAAGGACGGATTTTAATAACTATTATCAAGGTGGGATGGAGGAGGGTCCAGGGGTCTCAGACTGGCCATTCTCACGGTTTTCCATCCTTCCTGCCCTTGGACGGACTCACGCTCTACTCACCTCTCTACACTTGCTTTGAGCTCATTCCAGTTCCCTTCCCAGGTAGCACGCTGTCCACTCACCCCAACGGCATCACTTCAGAGCAATTAGTTGCCCTGTCTCTTTCTTCTGAGAAATTTAGAATGCCCTTTAATTCCTTTTTTCACATTACATGTGGAATATGACAATTGTACTAGCATTGGTCCAAACTCTCCTTTTCTTTGGCCCCAAATTATTCATGATCACCACATTCAATACAGTATCTACAGAAAAAACTGGTAACCCAGGCAAATGTAAAACCATGTTTCTTTTCTTTCTTCCATATTCTGGCCTTAATGAACCTAGAACAGAATACTGTGTTTCTTCTGTTTTACAATATTACCCTCACCTGGAATTGGGTTTGGATTTGCACAATATATTGCATAAAATTATTCAAAAAATTGTGCTAAGCAAACCATTTTATAAATTAAAAAAGTTTTTTTTTAATGCTAAGACAAAATTGCACCTGAATTCAGCCTTACCCAGTCAATTTATTCTACAGTCTGATTTCTAACCAGAATCCTCTAAAGACATTTCTTAAGTCACTCAAACCTAAATTGTCAGATGAGTAAAGCAGGCTTACCAGTGGGAGACCCTGCAAGGTTTGTCATGAGAATTAAATGACACACGTCTGTAAAGCACTTAGCACTTAAATGGCTCCTCTTTTCATTTTTCTACTACCTATAATGTCTATGGTGAAGGATGATGATAATTTACCTCTGTACAAACAGCAGGTCCCTGGTGTTAGGTTGGGCTGACTAGAGAAACAGATCCAGAGATACTCATATATGTATAAGAAAGAGCTTTATATCAAAGAGCAATCATGCATCATTAAAACATCCCAGCCTAGTCTAACTCAAACCCATAAGTCCGATACTAGTCCATAAATCTGACACTAGTCCTTAAGTCCTTCTTCAGACTCACGCAGCACCATGCAGTGATGGAGCATGCAGGAAGATCCACAGGCTGGTGGGTGCAGAATTGTGTGGATCCAATGGTGGCAGTGTATCACAGGGCTCACGCTGGTGTCTGTGTGGCTCATCAACAGGAAAATGAAGGCAGAGAGAGGGGATCATTCTCAGGACACTCCTTATGAGAAAACCACACCTACAAGGAGGTACCATCCAACTGTGACCTCACTGATAAACTATACTCCACCCCTACACTTCTGGAAAGCAAGTTGACATGAAATTATGTAACTACCACATCTCTAATTCCAACATTGGGCTTAATACAAACAGTTTCAGAAGAACTTGTTGACAATGTGCTTCTTTCTGTACGTGAAGGGATTCCAAGGATATAGTGGTTTATGCATTGGGCTACTAACTCAAAGATCAGTGGTTTGAGCCTACCAACTGCTTTGAGGGGGAAAGATGAGGCAGTCTGATTCCATAAAGATTTACAATCCAGAAAACACTATGGAACAGTTTTCCTCTGTTCTGTAGGGTGATGTGCAATTGGATTCACCTTGATGGCAATAGGTGGGTTCCTTAAGTAACTAGCTGCTAATATATAAGTTTTAAATAGTGACTTCTGG
This sequence comes from Echinops telfairi, assembly GCF_000313985.2. Classification (NCBI taxonomy): domain Eukaryota; kingdom Metazoa; phylum Chordata; class Mammalia; order Afrosoricida; family Tenrecidae; genus Echinops; species Echinops telfairi. Next base: position 3,289,900 of record NW_022103896.1, read on the forward strand.
GCACAATTTGGTCTACACTACCCTCAATCTTATGTGAACACTAAAACTTACAAGAAAGTTGAGAGTGTTGTAATGCTCACTATCTATATTTTGCAATGAATGTTTTCCAATATTTGTTTTATCATACTCATACCTACATCTCAAAATGTATCTCTGAATGACTTATAGACATCAGCTTTCATCCTCTAAATACCTTAGTTACTTTAGTTAATAATAAGCATTCTAGAGTCATATATTTAAGGCAATTTATTTCTTTTCCTTTTAAGGTAAGAGTCCTACAATGAAAAGTACAAATTTTAAGTGTACCATTCAATGGCTTTGGGTAAATGCACAGAGACACGCATCTACCCCCCTCAGTGACCCAAATTATCAAGTCAGACATGCCAGTGCCCTAGAGACTGCTCCAATGCTCCTTTCCAACCAATGCACTTTTCCATTTCCTTTGAGGCAACCACTGTTGGTTTTTCCTTCCTACTGTATATGTTCTTGCATATGTTAGAATATCATTTAAATGGAAGTAAATATCTCAGACCCTTTTTGCATAAAAGCTTCTTTTGCAGATTTTGATGTTGTTGCTGTCGTTAGGTACCGTCGAGTTGTGTCTGACCCACAGTGAGCTTATGTACACCCAGATCCAGAGATTTCATACAGAGGTTAGATTTTATGGGAAAGAAAATAGAAGCATCCAGTGACACTGGGTCCAAACACCTACACAGTCTTTGAACCAAGGAGCTCCTTTCTCCTTTCAATAAGACTTGAGCTCCTCAGTCCACTCGAGGAGGTGTGGATGTTCTTCCCAAGCTCAGCCTCTGCCTGGCATTGCAGATGTTGGAGCATTTCATCTCTGCTTTGAGGAACAGAAGATGGAAACTCACGTTATATATTTCATAGTTTTCTTATCTTAGGGGCTTGGCCTCCATAAACCAATTCATAGGTGTGCACCAAGATGAAAGGGGTAGGTATTCGTGCCCAGTGCTCAGCAAGGTCTAGGGTCTGAGTCTCAGATCTGAGGCTACTTCTACTAATATGTTGAGATCCAAATAGTGATTAGGTTCTCAAGGTCAAGACAAACTAAGCTACAGAAGCGTGCCCACTGCCATGGAGGCAATTCTGACCCACAGTGACCATATAGGACAGAATAGATGTGCTCACGGGGGTCTCAAGACTGTACAAGGGGTACTCCAAAAAAACGGGGCAAAAGTTCTGCTCTGTGGAGCTTTCCTAGTATGCATTTTCCCCACCACACGAGCATCGACCAACTTGCTCTGAGTTAGTGCACCCAGTGGCATCACCCGGGAAAGTTCTCTCTGGTCACAGTGAATTTTTTCATAAAAGCAGTTTCATTCCAAGCTCATTTTTTTGATGACTGATTTAAGAGAACATGTGCAGCTGTGAAACTTTGCTTCCTGTTCAGAAAAAAAATGCTGCAGAAACTGTTGTGATGTTGAACACAGCTTACAAGGACAGCGCTACAGGGAAAACTCAAATGTATGCGTTTCAAAGCTCAAGTGTATGAGTTTCTTGTTTCAAAAAGGTGAAATGTCAATTGACTTCCTGAAAGGAAGAAAATGCAGAAAAAATTCGTGCACTTGTGCTTGAAGACCAATGACAGACCATTGAAGAGATGGGGAAGGTATCTGGACTATCTTGGAGCCCCATTCAACAATTTTAACAGAAGATTTGGGAATGAGAAGGGTCGCTGCAAAATTTGTGCCTCAGGTTCCGACTGACCAGGAAAAATATAATTGAGTAGAAACATGCTGTGCTTTGAAAGAACAGCTCTGAAGCGACCCATACTTTTTGTCCCCAAGGTCATTACTGGTGCCAAGACATGGTGCTATTCTTACGGCCCTGAAACCAAACATCAATCAAGCCAGTGGAAGATGCCATCTTCACCTCACCCAAAAAAAACCCTCGTTAAGTGAAATCAAAGATCAAGGTGATGCTCACTTGCTTTTTTGATGTGAGGGGAATGGTGCATTTGGAGTTTGTTCCACCAGGTCAGACTGTTAATCAAGCTTTCTATTTAGAGGTTCTGAAAAGATAGCATAGCAGTGTGTGACAACAAAGGCTGATTTATGGCAGATGGGGAATTGGTTTTCCCACCACAACAATGTTTCTGTTCATGCAGCCATCTCATTGTGCCAGTTTTTGGCAAAAAACAGCATACCCCTCTTGCCCCACACACCTGACATCACTCTGTGCAACTCCTTTTTGTTTCCTCAAATGAAGAGGGACATGAAAAGACAGTGATTTGACAACATAGAAGAGGTGAAGAAGAAAAAAAACGAGGGAGGTGCAGCCAGCTATGCAAACAGATGAGCTTGAAAAATGTTTCCAAGAACGGAAGAGCAGATTGGGCAAATACACTAAGTATATGGAGAGTACTTTGAAGGCGATAAGTCTGTTTTGTTAAAAAAAATTAAAACATAGATTTGAAAAAAATCTGGGTTCTTTTTGGACCCCCTTGTAAATCTTTCTTGGGGCAGACAGCCTCATCTTTCTCCCATGGAATGACGAATGGGTTCATCCTGCTGACTTTGTGATTAACAGCTCACCTCGTTACTACGCCATCGGGGCTCCTTCACGTAGGGAAATGCCTCCTTCAAGGCCATGGACAAGGTCTTCACTGTGATGAGCGGGACTTTCCTTAGAAAGGCCCTCTGTTCCTGCCCTCAAAGTGTCTATCATGGGTCTGATGGGCACCTGTAGAAAGTAGTCACAGTTCTGACAAGAAGGTGCTAAAACAAGCATTGAAGGGACCGTTGGGCATCTTCTGAGTAGGTTGGTACCAGAAAACAAGACTTATCCTTGTCAAGGTACACAAATGGGTATGTACCTGAGCTGGTAGGTCTTCCTCCTGTGTATGTTTACACATTACCAACCCAATGAAGGGGTGAGAATTCCACCACCGAGCACCTCCCTCAGCTTTCCCATTGCCCCTGAGTGTCAAAGGGTGAAACATGGCCAGAGTCCATGTGGGTGTGAGCCACCCGGGAGGACCTTTGTTAGTCCCAAGCCCTCGGATCAAGCTTTGGGAGGCTCGGTGGCTTTGTGATGTGCCACCTACTAACTCGGAATTGCATCTTCCAGAATTCCCTATCTTGTGAAGATTTGGGGGACAGAGGGGAACCACAGACATGCTGATCTTCTGGCTCACCTTTATGGGCTGTGATTGCTCTACCGTCTCCCCTAGGTCCTGCCCCAATGCTCATCCATGGATGAGTGGATCCACACTAGGGGCAGACTTCTACAATGAGAGCTGGCTTGAGACGGAATTTACTACCGATACATGCCACAATGTGGTGAACTTTGAAAAGCATGCTGCGGAGTGAAAGACGTCAGCCCCACAAGTCAACAGTATGTGGTCCCACGGATAGGATGGGTGCAGAAATGGCAAGCTGCTGGAACAGGGAGTAGCTCAGGGGTTTCCGGGGCTGTGGGGAGAGAGAGAACGGGCAGTGAAGCTTCCTGGGAGTGGGCCTTCTCTGGAATTTGACGTGGTGATGGCTCACACAATATTGTGAATGTGATAAAACAAACAAACAAAAAACCTTCTGTATGAATTTCAGGCAGAGGGCTTTATCTTAGAAAATTTCTCAAAAATCCAAAATTAAGGTTAAATAAAGTTCGAGTCTGTTTCTGGGTTACTCTCACCACATGTCAAGTGCTCAGGAGGCACGTGTGAGCAGGGGCTAAGGTTGCTGGTGCTGTCGAGACCAGCAGTGGGCATCCCGGAACTGGTCCTCAGTCTGGCAATGGGGAGTCCCTTAGTCACCCCGTTGGCCTGCAACTGAGCTTACCCGTGTGGCTTTCAGCCAGAGGTCAGACAGGCCTTCGATGGACATTATCACCAGGGAGGCCTGCACTCCTTGCCGTTCTTGGGCAGGAGGCCTTTCGGAACTGGTGCTATAGCTAGAAGGAGCCCCGGTGGATAAGTGTTGGGCTGTCCCCCCCAAAATGATGGCGGCATATGCACAAATGTGCTTGACACACTGGATGAAAGTATGGATTGTGATAAGTGACATAAGAGCCCCAGTGAAAGTAAGAAAAAAGAAAAAGAAAAGTCAGGGGTTCTTATTCACCACCCGCTCCGTGGGAGAAAGAAGCAGCAGTCTGCATCCGTAAAGAGGACAGTCTTAACAGGACAGTGGGTGAAGGGAGACATCAGACAGTATAAGACACGATAAAATAATAATAATTTATGAATTATCAAGGGTTCATGAGGGAGGCAGGGTGGGGAGGGAGGAGAAAAAAGGAGGACCTGATACCAAGGGCTCAAGTAGAAAGAAAATGTTTTGAGAATGATGAGGGCAACAAATGTACAAATGTGCTTGACACAATGGATGGATGTATGGATTGTGATAAGAGCTGTGTGAGCCCCCAATAAAATGATTTAACACGAAAAGATTACAGTCTCAGAAGGCCTCTGTTGTAATGATTCTCTGTTCTACAGGCTCACTCAGAATCCACTACGAGGTAGTGGGTTGGGTTTGGTTTTCTCAGTTATAGGTAGGGGGTCACAGTCAAGGCGGGTCTCAGCACTCCAACTAAATCCATACCAGAAGAGCGGATGAGAGGCTTTGATCAAGAGACCACTCTACAGCTGGTGGGGACGACATACTTGCCACACGGGTGTAGACTAGGATGGACTAGCGCAGGGACACGACCTTCTAGAGTCCCTGCAATAGATGGGAGCATCTGGGCCTTTCTCTGAAGCATCTCCTCGCCCAATTTTCCTCCCACGATTTTGGGTTTATCTGTGGTCCCAGGATTGCCATGGTGGTACAAATGGTTATTATACTCCACATTTTGGTCAGTGGTACAAGTTTGTTCAGAGAAGCCGTACAGGAAAGGCCTGGGCCCCCCCTTCTGAAAGCTGATGGAGCACAGTTCTACTCCAACCTCCCTGGGGTGCCAAGAGTTGGTGTCCACTCCAAGGCCCCTGGTCAAGTGGTACCTGCTGACACCTTGCAGCAATGATGGTCCCCCCCACTGGGAGGGCTGGTACAGCAAAGGCAAAGACAGGATCCTGTCTGTCAGCATGTTCTCTGCGGAGAACCCAACCACAATTCTCAGTACCTGAGGTTGTGCTGGGCTTGCTCCTTCTAGTTCCAGTGTTTACACCTGGAACACAGGCTGTTCCTCTCAAGGCCGCCTCCACCGGGGAGTGGGGACCCAGTCAAGGTAAGCTCGAAGCCCTAAAGACCTCTGTTGTGATCCCGCTCTCCTCTCTCTCACATTCTCCTGAGTGCTGGAGGCGTTTCATGAGTTTCCAGACCTCAGAATCCACCGTGTTAGTGCCTGCGGGGTTTTCCATCACTTCGAAGGGTGGCCAGACTGTCGGGTTTCTAATCCACCATTTCCTTTGCTGTCCTCTGCCCCAAAGAGTTTTGGGTTTATAGCATGACTGATGGGAAGCACCTGAGATTTTAATAGACCACCCCATAAACAGGCTATGTTTGCGAAGTTCAATTTTAATCCAAAATTCTCCAGAAGCCAGCCTCATCTCCAGATTCCATTATTAGTCATGTCCTGTGTGTCATGATGGAGATGGCAGACAGGGGGGCGTGTCTCGGCATGAACTACAGCGTGAACCCTGTCGAGTGCCACGCTAGCCCCTGTGCAGACGAAGGGGCCCTTGGCCTGTTGTGGTTTTCTGGTGGGTACTAGGAGAGGTCACTGGAGGACAAAAATAGCAGCCCAACAAAGACCAGGCTGACTGGTCAGCTCGAGCCTGGGGGGGGTCCCTTAGTCACCCCGTTGGCCTGCAACTGAGCTTACCCGTGTGGCTTTCAGCCAGAGGTCAGACAGGCCTTCGATGGACATTATCACGAGGGAGGCCTGCACTCCTTGCCGTTCTTGTAGTGGTTGGGAGGTGCTGCCTAATCAGTTCCAGCCCATAGCGACCCGTGTGCAAAAGAATGAAGGAAACGTGCCCAGTCCGGCGCCATGCTCACAATTGTTCCCACGCTTCAGCCGTAGTTGCAGCCGCTGTGATGATCCATCTCATTGAGAGCTCTCCTCTCTCTCCACATTCCTCTCTTGCTGCGTTCCTTGGACTTAACCCTATGGGATCAAGAAAGCAGCATTTGCTCATGGAGACAGGCCAGAGGGCACCAAGGGCTGGCTGGAAGTGGGAAGTGCGGGGAGGGAGGGGGATGAGTCCTGTCCCTTCCTTCCTGGGGCTTGTGGTCAGAGACAGGCAACAATAGGCCTGTGCATGGTTGGATGGAAACCCAAATTATTCCGTAAACTTCCACCCAAATCAGTCATAAGTTAAACAACAGGGCAGAGGAGAGAAAGACAATGCTGAGTTATGCACACACACAAACAAAGCCCCTTCCAGCTAATGGAGCCACGAAAGGAGCCCGTTTGATTGAGCTTCACTAGACTAGCTGTCAGCCAATACAGGATGAAGCAGACTCAGGGAGGAGCGAGGAAGCGGGGGAACAGCCCTTCCCCCAGGATCTGATGAGCAGCTGGTCCAGTCTGCAGTAGGCAGGCAGAGCCAAGTTTGACAAGAGCACCCCCAAAATAAGCTAAATCTAAAACACGTTCCCACTGCCGGTTTTCTGACCACTGCAGGCTGGTTTTCAGCGGCTCCCTCTAATTAAGCACCAGAGAGCTGCACGGAGGGACTTCCTCGGCCATCGGGGGACTTCAGGGTAGATCAATATTTATAGCAGGCCAGTCAGAGCCCGGCGATGCTCCAATTGTTGATCTGCTCCCCGGGATGCATGCTCACGGGCCACTGCCTGCCTCCACGTGTCCGTGTTGCTCACAGGGGCTGCCTCCACATGTCCGTGTTGCTCACAGGGGCTCGGCGGCCAGCTGTGTGCAGAGCTGGCCACATCTGCTGGCTGCTCGCAGCAGCAACTGCGCCCAGCTCAAGCAAGACCCAGAGCATCTCCCTTCCAGTGGGGGGCTCACCTCCAGCAGTCACTCATAGCCACCTGAGTCACCATAGTCATGCACTCCCCCACCCAAGTCCCCCACTTCTGATTCACATGCTTCCCAACGACTATCTGGGGCCCTCCACCCCACACATCTATCTTCAGGGTGAAGGGTCTCGGGAGACCCTACTCTATCACCCTTTGAGGTCAGGGAATCAGTTGTTGAGCCAACAGTCTCCTTCCTTTCCTGTCTTTCTGAATAAAACAACCTAAGCTTCGCTCTGCTCCTGAGCTAACCCAACATCTTGTTCTGAAGTGAGAAGGATCTTGAAGCAAAGGCGTGTCTTTTGTGGGGAGAAGAAGTCACCTGCCTCCCCCAGTCAGTCACAACCCAGACAGGCTTTGGCCAGATGCAGTTTCCTGAGACCTTGGGGTTGGAGAGAAAGAGACTAAGAGAGACAGAGGCAGAGAGAGG
>NW_022103896.1:3297823-3306615 GCF_000313985.2 Echinops telfairi
GGCTTCCTGAGGCTGTAGCCCTTTACTGGAGTAGAAAGCCTCATCTTTCTCCCATGAAGCACCGGTGTGATTTAGAACTACCGACCTTGTGGTTAGCAGCCCAATGCGTACTCACTACACCCCCAAGGCTCCCCTGCCAATATACCTCGATTCTAACCCTGCAAGGCCCATTTGGGACTTCTGAGTCCCCAAGCCTGTAAAGATGCTACATTTATGCTGTTTGAAACCATTATGTTTGTGGTCACTGGAGTTGCAGTCATAGAAAACGGATACAAGTGTGACCGGACAGGACCCCTTAGACTAGAGTTTGGAGGCACCTGGGAAACCTGAAAGAGGCTCCTCCTTCCCAGTATGGGGGGGGGGCTTGCCAGTCATGCTTGTCTAACCCAGATGCTCCCTTAGACACCACCCCCGCCAAGTTTTCTGGTGTTTTGTGCCTTCTGGAGGGAGAGTGGTTGTTGGTATGAAGAGTCAGAGTGGCCACTGGCTCTGTGGCTGCTGACTCTCCCGAGCCCTTAACATTAATGATTTCTGTTGCAGGTACTGTCAGGCTTCAAACTGGCTTATCTCCATCCAACTGCCCCCTGAGAACTGGCATCCCCCCCTCAGATATACTGATTCAATATACAGGTGAACACGATCCCCCAGGTGATTCTTATAGGCAAGGAGCTGCACCCAGGGAGCTGTGAGAGCCACCTGGGACCTTGTTGAAATGTAGGCTCTGAGTCAGGGTATCTGAAGTGGAAAGCAAATTCTCCACTGGGGGTGGAACCTGAACAAGGAGGTTTGGAGTTGAACTGCTTCACCTCGGAAGACCCATCCTTGGAAAAGGACCCGGCATACTCATCATCAGCAATTTCCGAGAAGGATTGTCTACAAAGCAATGCCAGAGGCATTTTGCCTTCACTAACTCACCATTTCCTGTCATTCCACCACCCACAGAGGACTCTTCTAAAGGACAGTCCTGTGTTCTCATCTCTATTTGACTAAAGTTGTCGAGTGGTCCTGATCTGGGGTCCAGGGTGGGATTTGGACCACAGAGCTGGACAAATGGTTAGAGAACTGAGATTTGAGCATCAAGAGTTAGTTGAGAATCCTGCATCCTCACAGTCCGTGTGTATGTGTGCAAGCGCGCGCGCTTACCTAAGGCTCAGCTTTCTTGACTGTTAACAAGGAGCATTAAATATTAAAATGCTGCCCTCCCCCACTGTGGAAGTTGTGATGGGTGAGACTCTCACCTTATTTGGAAGCTGAGTCTTTGCAAATGTCATCAAGCTAACACGAGGCAGTACTACCGATGTCCTTCCACCAAACCAACCAACAAACCGAGAAAAGCAAACAAACGAGTGACTAGGCAGCCTCATCCTTCTCCTGGAAGTGGCGGATGGATTTACACTGCCTGATCTTCAGCACCAAGTCCCTTAGAAGGAGAGTAATCAGAGACCAAGGCACAGACAGTCATGTGAAGAAGGAGGCAGAGGTTGGGATGCTGCTGCCACAGAACAAGGGACCGGAGCTACCAGAAGGAGTAGTGTCACTTCAAGGATCTTTCCCCAGAACCTTTTCAAAGAACATGACCCTGTCAGCACCTTGAGTTTGGGCTTCTGGTCTCCAGAACAGTGAGATGATATATTTCAGTTGTTCCAAGTCATCCTTTTCATAGTAATTTTTATGGAAATTTTAAGTATACAAATTTATCTACTCCATCCATCTATCCCTCTATCCATCCACCTATCCATTCACCCACCCACCCACCTGACCCCCTGGCTGAACCCTGACTGACAGGGGGAGATAAGTACTCTGTTGCCAAGGCAATTATTCTAATTTCAATTTTCAAAAAAACCTTTGGGGAGATTCTTTTATTTTAGGCAAAGTTATGCCTTGAGTTTGCTGATTTAACAACTTGGAGTTGTAGAAAGAAGTAACAGACATGTGAGAAAAAATCCCCAGCCCACCAGTTTTACCAATTATGTGTGTGCTCCTGGGTGCGGCCCTCACCGGCTCCGCCTTCTCTTCCTCGTGCAGCACCGGACTGACTGTTCTCCAGGAGGCCCTCCAGCCCCAGCCTTCCCTTGGGCTCCCTCTCACCTGCCGGGAGCAACGGGAGGACAGTGGTGGGGAGAGAGCTTCGGCTCTGGAGCATCACTGGCTTAGTTCAAGGTTACTCTTTTGTTCAATGACCTCTCCTATTAATCATGCTATTTTGGACGTTTGGCTCTCTTCCCAGGTGTAAAAATGTATTCTTAAAAGGGGGCATACAAAGGGGACCAGCTTGAGGGTGGCAACTGCATGCCAATGGGTGGTTGATGAATGGTGCATTTGATGCGATCGATGGCAAAGTTGCGACTCTTGTCCTTTCACACGGTGGCTTTTCCTCACTCGTGCGGCGTCTCTAGAACATGAATAATGACGCCTTCGCAGCGTAAGGGTCTCTACTGGCACTGGAGGTTGCAGAAGACCTCACGGAGGATTTAAAGGACAGCACAGGGATTTTTGATGTCAGCTGGTCACCCAGGAAGGTGACGTGCTCCTTTGTGTCCTCATCCACCCAGTTCAGGCCACCAGGATTTACAGGACCCTTTTCCCATCAGGATTTTGTCCCAAGCTGTTCCTTCTAGCAGGATAGCTTTGGGTTTCTTTCCACCTGCCAACTTGGACCTTGGTCCAGCACCTTACAGTCCCCCAGCCTGCCACAGCCCACTGGGGGCCAGGGCTGGGCCTGGGCTCGGTGATTTCTATGCGCTGTTTCACTTGGGCCGGGAGAGGCTGTGCGGATGCGATTTCATAAGCACATGAGACCAGGGATCAGCACCACCTCTCACTGAGAAACAGAGAACGGAGTAATGAGAAAACTGCCTTGCCTCGGCTCATTATTTGAAAAATGAGGGATTGGGAAGACCTATGTGTTTGCCTGGAAGATAAATAAGCTCAGCTGCATGGTCTGTAAAGCGTACCCTTTACGAACGTGTGGATTTTTCTACGGGAAGACATGGCATCCTCCTGGGGATGCAGCGTGACTTGAGCATGCCAGTTATTTATAGCCCAGCCAGGAACAGAGACCAAGTGAGACCAAGTGCCTGGATTCCTGCGTGTGCCACGTACCTCCTTAGACCCCGACACCCTCTGCCAGACTCCAGCTGAAATGACCGTCCTGCTCCATCTTTTTGCCATTTGGGTCAGCCTGCCCTCCTCTCCCCTGACTCTCCATCCCCTGTCTGGTGTTGGCTCACATTCTTCTGGTTTGGGCCAAGAGAGCGTTGTCCTTTGCCAAGAACCCCAGAAATAACGGCGTGGGGAGGGAGTGGAGAGGCATGCCTGCTGGGACGGAAGAGAGCTGTACCTGCATTTAGATTCATCCCCTGTTGACCACATGGCTACCGGGTGTCACGCTTGGCCGGAGCGTGAAACACAGTGTCTCACAACTGCTCTGTGGCACGGTGTAGGGGATGGGTGGTGGCTTTCCAAGAGACAGGTCTACCACATGATCCCGGGCACCTGCGAAGGTTACCATATGCGGCACAAGGGACTTGGCAGCTATGATTTCGACGCTTGAGATGAGGATATCAGTCTGGATTATCTAGTGGCCCTAAATCCACAATTGATCAGCTGTTCATATCTTTTTTTGAGTCTTCTTTTCAGAGGAAACCTTTCAAAAGAAATGAAGGCTTTTGATCAAGTTCCGTATTCTGGTAAAACAAATCCACAAAGATGAATTTGATAGCTGGTTCAGAATATGTCAGAGAAAAACATGTACCAATGCATTTAAAAAAAACGTCTAATGAGCAGAGTGGCATTCTGGAAATAATTTAGACTTGGCTCAGGCGTAGCGAACTTGCTAGAGAGAAATGTAAGCTCTGTCACTTTTATTGATTGATTTATTTTAATCAGTACAATGGGGACCACCTATCACCATTTCTTCTCAACACTGCTCTGAGGCCCCAACCGGGCAGCACAGACACACATGCTTCATTCGGCGTGAAAGCAGGAGCTATGGGGCAGGGTCTCTGGTTCGTCATTGTTCCACAGAGAGAAGCCACGCTGGTCCTTGGAACAGAGACGCGAATACACCGCATGGTTAGCGAGGTAGAAAGCAGGGGTGGCAGTTACATAACCCCCTGTCAACTTGCGAAGGGGTGGAGTCCAGCCTGTCAAGCAGGTCGCAGCTTGATGACCACATTTGGGAGGTGCAAATGGAGATAAATCGCTCACTGGAGGCCAGATACTCTCTATCCCTGTGAGACACTCCTGTTGACAAGACACATGGAGCCATGCTGATCGAACCAGGGCCCTGGAGCTGGAGGAGCAACATGGAGACCCGCGCCAGTGCTGAGCTGCTTCCACCACCACTGGATCCACAAGACTTTCCACCCACTGGCTTGTGATCTTCCTGCATTCGGTGTCCTTGCATGGTTGTGTGAGTCAAAATTGGAATTAATCGGCTAATGCCACCATATGAGGTAATATCGGGCTTATGGACTTGATCTGGACTGGACTGGGATGTTTTCTTAATGTTCAATTGCTCTTTGATATAAAGTTCTCTCTTACACACACATGAGTGTCTCTGGATTTGTTTCTCTAGTCTACCTGCACTCACACAGCAGGTAACCAGGTAACTAGAGGATGAAGAGGGAATTCCAAGGTTGTGGTTGCAACTGCAGGGTCAAAAATGAAAGGGAAGTGGCTGGGAACTGACATGCTGGGCTCAGTCCAAACATATTGCTACTCGGGTTCCAGTGCCAACATGTCTGTGTTTATTCCCCAGCAAACCTGCCTCTCTGAGCAGTGGATGGCCGCTACTGAGGCTCAGCAGCAGCCCGCTGGTCTTAGTCTCATGAGGATGCCTTAAAAAAAAACAACCCAAAACACAAAGGTCTCATCAAAATAGTGGCTTCTAGGGGGATCTGCTGGACCAGCTAAATCCAAGACAGAGAGCACAGCTTCATAGGTGACGGTGACAGTTTAGTGGAATCCATGCGAGATAAACTAGATAGATTTTCTGGAAGGGCATGGGACTATCATGAGGGCTTATTATAGGAAAAAAAAAGTCTTAAGAAAATTGAAAACTGCGTTGGTGAAAAAAAAAGTCATGAGGAGTATTTTTTCCCCAATCAGGACAATGAATGTACGCATTCTTTGAAGGTACCCAAGACTGTCCTACAAGAGTTTCATTGGGAAACCTGATCCCACCCATGCCAGAGCTCCAATTCTTTCCCTCCAGACTTCCTTTTGTCCCCCCAAACTCAGTGAACATTTCAGAGGAACACGGTGTCAGTCCCAGGAGGTTGCCCAAACTTCTCTTTTGTTGCAGTGTATAGAAGAGTATAGAGTTCTTTGGGGAGGGGTTGGAGAGATGAAAAGACCCCCTGTAGTAAATGGACCTAGGTGGAACATATGTCAAGAAACAATCGCTTCACCCCTTGACAGTTTTGCTGAATAAACATTTTTATGGCTTTGTATTATCCTATCAGTGACAGGATTCAGCGAACCTCTCCAGAAGAGATTTGAAGCACTGAACACCAATGGCAAAGGACCAGACTAGCTGTGAGATGACTTCAAGAGCACCATCCATGGGGAAAATGAAAGGTCATTGGAAAGACAGGAGAGAGACTGATGTGGATGTCAGAGAGAGCTTGGGAACGTGCCCTTGAACATGGAGAAGCCAAAGGGAACAGAAGACATGAGGAAGTCAAAGAGATTTTTTTTTTAATGAAAATTTCAAAAGGCATCTTAAGAAGACAGCGCAAAGTACTGTAATGAAATGTGCGAAGGCCAAAAGGAAAGAACTAAAACAAAAATTGAGTTTATTCTGACTTTTTGTGACCCTATAAGGAAGAACTGCTCCCTGGGGGTTTCTGCGACTCTTAACTCTTAACCAGAGTAGAAAGCCTTGTCTTTCTCCCTAGGAGCGGCTGGTGATTTTGAACTGCTGACCTTGTGGTTAACAGCCTAATTAGTAACCCACTATATTACCAAGGTTCCTAAAGACAAGAATGCATTCAATGTATCTCAATGAACTCAAGGGGTGGGGTGGGGAACAAGCCTTAAACTGCAATATTGAAGGATTATATGGACAGACTATTGAATGATGTAGGAAGCATGAAAAGGTGATTGATGCCGCAGAGCCACTGCACCCAACACGCAAGGTTGCCTATTAGCCATTTTAAGAGGTCTGATAGGATCAAGAACCATGATACTGAAGGGAGCAGGCAATGAAGGCTTTAGTAAAAACCAAGGTTCCAGCAATTGACTGAATACCGACTGAAATGTTTCAACAAACTGATGCAGCTCTACAAGTGTACACTCATCTATGTAAAGAAATCTGGAAGACAGCTCCCTTGTCAACTCATCGGAAGAGGCTGTAAGATGATCCAATGGGAAGGGAGTGCAACAGAGCAGCAAGGGGAGCAAAGCAATAAAGCCCTGAAGAACCCCGAAAACAGACTTTGGACTCGGGGGCAGGCTTGGCACCTCACCCGACCTGATCGGAAAACATGCATAAGGGTCAGCAGACAGACAGACCTGGAACTATTTATAGGCTGTGCACGCTATTTTCACGTCTATCTGTATAAGATAGGCAGAATTGTTTATAATCCCAAAGGAAAAACAATGGGACCAATGGTTCTGGGGAGGACATGGGAGAGGGGAGGTGGGGGAAAGGAAGGGGGGAGCCAATAAACCCAAGGACAAGGGAACAACAAGAGATCTAAAGTCGATGGCAAGGTGGGCATAGAATGCCTGGTGGGGTTTGAACAAGTACAATGTAGCCGAGAGGAATTGCTGAGAACCAAATGAAGGTCAAACATGATAGTGGGACAGGAGGAAAGTAAAAGGAAATAGAGGAAAGAACTAGGAGGCAAAAGACATTTATAGACATCTAAATATAGGCTTGTAAATATATTAATAGATAATGATAGGGATATAAGTCTAGGTGCATATATTTATATGTTATGTACCAAGGTAGCAGACGAGCATTGGATGTCTACTCAAGTCCTCCCTCAATGCAAGAACACTTTGTTCTAATAACCTGACATTCTGGGTTGCTCACCTTCCCGACACGATCACTGAAGACAAAATGTGTGCATAAGCAAATGTGGTGAAGAAAGCTGATGGTGCCCAGCTATCAAAAGATATAGCATCTGGAGTTTTAAAGGTCTGATGTTAAACAAGCAGCCATCTATCAGGGAAGCAACAAAGTCCACATGGAAGAAGCACACAAGCCTGTGTGATCATGAAGTGTTGATGCAATCAGGTATCAGGCATCAGAAGACCCCAAACAGACAATCATATCTATGCCAATGAGGTGGGTGGGAGTGGAGACCCAACGCCCATTTACAGAAAATTGGACATTCCCTCACAGAAGGGCCACAAGGAAGGGGTGAGTAAGCCAGGGTTCAGTATAGCACTAAGGAAACATACAACATTCCTCTAGCTCTTTTTTAAAAAAATCATTTTTATTGAGAGCTTGTCCAACTCTTATCACAATCCATACATCCATCCGCTGTGTCAAGCACCGTTGTACATTTGGTTCCTTTATCATTCTTAAAGCATTTGCTTTCTACTTGAGCCCTTGGTATCAGCTCCTCATTTTATCCTCACCCTCACCACTCCCCCCTCACCCATGAACCCTTGATAATTTATAAATTATTATTATTTTGTTATATCTTACACCATCCGACATCGCCCTTCACCCACTTCTCCTCTAGTTCTTTAATGCTTCCTTCCCTCCACTATCATGATCCCAGTTCTACCTTACAAATCCTGCTAGACCAGAGCATGTACAGATAAGAGCTCTAGACACACAGAATCTAGGACAGATAAACCCCTCAGGAACAGTAATGGGAGTAGCAATACCACGAAGGTAGGGGAAAGGTGGGAGGAGAAGGGAGAAAAAGAGGGAACTGATCACAGTAATTGACATATAACCCCCTCCACCACCACCAGGGGGACAAACAGCAGAAATGTGGGTGAAGGGAGACCGCAGATGATGTAATATATGAAAATAATAATAATATATAATTAATCAAGGCTTCATGAGGTTGGGAGAGTGGGGGAGGAAAGGAAAAAAGAGGAGTTGATACCAAGGGCTCAAGGAGAAAGGAAATGTTTTGAAAGTGAGGATGGCCACAGAGGTATAAATGTGCTAGATACAATTGATATATGGATTGTTATAAGCGCTGTAAAAGCCCCCAATAAAACGATTTATTTAAAAAAAAAAGATAATCCAACAGAATGCAGAAATTATCTAACAATCTCATTAATATCACAAGCAATTAAAATTTTGTGCAGGATGATTAAAAAATCAGTGTAGCAATGCATTGACAGGGAGCCACAGGAAATTCAAGCCAGATTCAGAAGAGGAGGTGGCACAAGGGACATCACTGATGACATCAAATGGATTTTGACAGAAAGCAGAGAATACCAGAAAGACGTTTACTTGTGTTTTTTGACTGTGCAAAGGAATTTGACTGTGTGGATCTTAACAAATGGCTAGTCTTGCAAAGAATAGGAATTGCAGAATGCTTCATGTGAACCCATACATGGACCCATACATGGCGTTATTCAAACAAGTCAAGAGGCTCCTGCATGGTTTCAGATCAGGACAGGTGTGCATGAAAATTGTATCCTTTCACCATCCGTATCCGATCTATAGGCTGAGGAAGGATCCAAGAAGCTAGACGCTGTGAAGAGGAATGTGGCACCAGGATTGGGGAAAGGCTTATTGTGTGAGTCTGGGTACTTTAAAGAAACAAATCCACAGAAGCTCATGTATAAGAGAGAGTTTTATATAAAGG
>NW_022103896.1:3306715-3325216 GCF_000313985.2 Echinops telfairi
AATCCACAGAAACTCATGTATAAGAGAGAGTTTTATGTAAAGGTTAAGTGTGCATCAAGAAAATATCCCAAACGAATGCTGCCCAAGCCCACAAGTCCAACATTAACCCATATGTCCAACACCAATCCACGAAGTCCTCTTCCATCTCACAAAACAGACATGATGATGCCTGACTTCAGGAGGAAAGCCAAGTCAGTGAATGTGTAAACATCTCAGCGCTGGCAGGAATCTCCACATGGGTGCTCTAGCACCCAGGGCTGCATCGGGGTAGGTCCATGTGGCTTCTCCTCAGGGATGACGTGCAGGAAGTCAGCCTTGCCAGCTAAAGCAGGGAACTGGCTAAGGCAGCTGCACCCTGGTCCAACCATCAAAAAGCAAAAGACCTGAGAACTAGAAAGGTGAGGTTCACTGAACCGTTTATCCCTCCTCCCTTCAATTAACCCCACATGTGTTTAGCGGCCAGGTTGGCACGATAAACTAACTCACTTATTCAGAGGGCAGAGCTTTGCTTGCGGAAAGAGAGGAGGACTTGAAACATTTGCTGACGGAAATCAAAGACTACATCCTTCAACATGGACTCCAACTCCATGTAAGAAACACAAAAGCCCTCAGAGCTGGACCAGGACACACCTGTGATGGAAGAAGACGCCGAGGACTGCGTTTTACATGGAACCACTCTCAGCAGCCGCGGAAGCAGCGGTGAAGAGACACCTGCTGTGACACGTGGGGCAGATACGCCGTCGACGACCGCTGCGACCGTTCTGAGACACAGTAATCGTGCAGCTGGAGCAAGAACGGGCTGGGCTTCCTGGTGTTGCACACGCGGTCGCTGTGAGGCAAACAAACTGGATGGTGCCCCCCACTGGCAGCAGCTGGTACCGGGCAATCTTGTACTTCTGGGCACGTGGTGAGTCATCGCTTCTGATAACAAATGCGGCTCCATTCCCCTTCACTGTCTCCTCCCCGGTGCAGCAATGACACGACTGTCTGATTCCAAGTGGCCAATGCCAGACCAAGTCAGACTGCTGAGGTCTAGGATCATCGATCTTGATGAGTTGCGTTTTTGCCGACTTCCAATTTTCCTCGATTTGTACACTGTACACTCTGTGTTCCGATGATTAACAGACGTTCGAGGCGTTTATTCTCTTTTGAGTCATGTCACATCGGCAAATGAAGGTCTAGAAATCTCTCTTCCATCCAGGTCCTTCCGGCCCTCTTTCAGGAGGCCAGTCTGCCCCCGTGGTATTTGGAGAGCCTTTCAATCCAGAGGGGTTGATGGTCCCCTGGCGCTATAGCAGACAATATTCCAGTGCTATGTACAAGCTCTTCAGTGGCTAATTTCCCCGGGTGGTCCACCTCTTCCTTCTTCACAGTCTTCATCTGGAAGAGCCACTGGCATCTGCCCACCCTGAGTGATTGGATCCTGCTGATGTTCTACACCCAGCGGCATCGCACAACACAACAGTCACCACAGTGTGACAAACTGGCAGATGAGCAGTGGAAGAATGTGGCTCACACATCCAGCATGTGGAAACACAGGCATGGGACTGGGGAGCAGCCATGCCACCACCGGCACCTCGTCCAACAAGATCCCGTGAAGCAATGACCCATGTGTCTCTTCCATGTTGCAGAAAACGAGAATGAGACCCAGGACGCTCTCACCAGCGCGGTCCAGATTGTTTCAGAAGCAGGATGATCATCCAGTTCTGAAGGACTCTGAAGGTTAGCTTCTCACTCGTCTCCGCTCATATTCGACTACAACATTCGATAAATATTTATCGGCCGAAATGCCAGGCACTATTATATGGAGTAGGGATATGGTAGTGAATAAATCATAATCCTCCTCCTCCTCCTGGAATTTATTGAACTTCCCACACACTTTCAAAGAGACCCAGCATTCAAGGCATTGTTATTCTGATTTTAATGAAATCTAATGATCTAGTGAATGTGCATGCAGCCAATGTAAGTTACAAGATCCTCAGATGAGAGAACCCTAAAGTAGCCGAGTCTGAATTCTGAGTTTTCAACAGATTTCTCTGCCAGCCCCTGCATGCTTTCCCCACAGTCTCTCCTGTTTGTTGGGCACGTGGTTTCCTTACACTTACTCCATCTCCTGGTGTTCGGCTGGGTTGTCTGCAGATAAAAAACCAGTGGCACCCATCAAGGTAGAAGAAACCATTTGATATCAAGACATCATTTGATATCAAGAAGGTGTCTCAGTAGTGTCCATGGGCTCCATACTGGAGTGGCCGGAGCCCTCTGCTGGCTCATGTAGTCATGGGCCGATGACTCAGAAAGGGGAAATGGAAAGCAGGAGGGTCACAGGCCGGTGGGTGCAGGCGAATGGATCCCGGGTCAGTGGGAACACGGCAGCTCGTTGGGTCAGTGGCACACACGGGGCGGCCCCTGGAGACAGACACAGGATCCAAGTGAGCAAGGCGGGGAAAGGGGCAATGAGAGAGGCATTCTCACAGTCTCTCTGATAAAGTTTACGCCCCCAAGGCGGCATTCTCAGGCAGTGACAGGACTGATAGGTTGGACGCCACCCCTACCCTTTCACACAGGTTCAAGTTGACGTGAAATCTGACCGCCACACTCCCCCTTTTGTGTCACTGATAACTGTGCAAATGCTCTTTGCTGTGGTGCGTTGTCATGGTTCTTTTCCTGTGGGCTTCTCATTCGACCACAAGAAATTGTGGGCTATAAACCGATGGACTTAAATTTGCAGAAACCTGGTTGATTCTTGGAATGTTCTGGGTGCACCAGATTTTTCCTTGGTTGGAGCACTGTTTTTACTCTTTTAGGGATTTTTTCTTCGATATCTTTGTTTGTCTGATAGAAAATCTTTTTGTCTTTTTAGAGAAACTCCAAATAACTCTTTTCTTTTTAAAACACTCTTTAACTCTAAATTAGGTGGGGGCTTACATTTCAGATGACCAACTTTGCAGTCAATAGTCCAAACCACTAATAAAACAATCCACTATTCCACCCGTCCTGTGACCCCTGCCCCCTGGGCCAGCACCCTCTGTTTCACCAAGTCAGCAGCATTCAACAGTTGGTCCAGCATATGTCCTCTCCCCTGCTTCCCTCCCTGCCCTGTCAGCCTCCAAAGTCTGTTCCCTTGGGCATGAGCGTCTTTACCTGGTTGCTTTTCCCCCCTCAGTGGATAGTTGTCCTTTGGTGATTGCCTCATTTCACTGTTTGATAGAATATATTGGTGAAATAACTTTCTTGGTTTTATTTATATGACTGCAAAGTTGTTTGTACACTCTTTGTCAAATGATCTCTCTCTAGTGAACAGCTAACCCCAAAGTCATGCTTCTACATTTTGACCACGGTTTTGAGCCACTAGACACAGTTCATTTCATTCTTTCAACCCCCATAAGGCCATGGCAGGGACGCTTACCTGAAAACCAAATCTGCTGCTGTCTGGTTGCTTCCAACGCACGGTGACTCCCTGCATCAGTGAGTAGCACTGCCGTCTGGATGGTTTGCTTGGTTCTTACCTTTCAGAAGCGGGTCACAAAACCCTTCTTCCAAGGAGCCTCCTTGAGGTTCAAACCACCAACCTGCTTGTCAGTAGACAGGTGGTTAGTCATTGAATTAGTAGTCAGGGTCAGGGTTATAAGTATATTTATGTGGCAGGTCAGGGAAACAGACATCTACGTTTCCACGGACAAATTTAATAATAAGTATGCCCGCTGAGTTAAACACCCCTATGTTCTGGCTCTGGGTCCATGCGCTTCCCACTTCTTTTCATTGCACATAAATTAGAACTTCGTGACAAATAGGATTTGGGGTTGGCAATTATTTTCCTTTTGTTCTTTGAAGATGTTCCATTTCCATCTGCATCTATTTCCTGGCTGAGAGATCTGCTCTCCGGCAGATTACTTTGCTGGCTTTTTAATTGGGTGATTTGTCTTTTTGTATGGAGTTTTAAGGGTCTCGCATATATTCTGGATACGTCAGATGCAGGGCGGCAAATACTTTCTCACAGTCTGCCGACGCTCTTTGCACTTTCTCCATGGTTTCAGCTGGAGGACAGAAGTTTTAATTGGATTGAAGTCGAGTTTACCTATTTTATTCTTCTCCTTTTCTTTTGGTGTTCAATCTAAGAAACCTTATTCAATGTCCGGCGTTCACATGCACATGGGCATCGAATAAGGATGGCATTTGAATTGTGGAGCTGCAGAAGAACACGGAAAGTACCCAGACTGCACAAAGAACAAAACCATCTGTCTTGGAAGAAGTATGGCCAGCGTGCTCCTTAGAGGCGGGGACGGCAGGACTTGGTCTCACGGGCTTTGGACATGTGGTCAGGAGACATTGGTCCCTGGAGAAGGACATCATGTTTAGTAACGTGGAGGGAGTAGAGGGAGGCCATCAACGAGATGGATTGACTCAGTGGTGGCAACGATGGGCTCAGACATAGAAACAGTTGTGAGACGGCGCAGGGCCGGGCAGTGTGTCCTTCTGTTGTGCCTGCGGTCACTACGGGCCAGCGTCAACTGGACAGCATCGAACCACAGCAACGTCTAAGAAAACGTCGCCTAACCCAAGGTCATGACAATTTACCCCTGTGAGTTTTCTAGCGTAACTTCGTACAGTTAGATCTGTGGTCTGTGTTGAGTTAGTGGGGACGGTCTAACTTCAGGCACATGAATATCCAGGTGCTGTAGCAACATCTGCTAAAAACACTGCTTTATTATCATCGCACTTCCTGGGATCCTTGTTGGAAATGAACGGACGGTGGTGGTGTGCTTAGGTGCTGGTGAGCTGGCTCCTGCCCATAGCGAGCCAGTGTGAAAGGGAGCCTGTGTCCTCCACACCCTGGCTGTGTCTGAGCTCATGGTGGCAGCCCCGGGCTGACCATCTCCAGAGAGCTTTCTCTTTTCCGCTGCTCCTGAACTTCACCAAGTTGTGGTGTTAGCTGACTCCAGGACGGCGCTGACTCGTGGGCTGTGCCCAGTCCTGTGCTATCCTCACAATTACTCGTATGTTGGAGCCACTGTGCCAGTCATCTCGTGGAGGGTGCTCCTCCTTTTGGCTCACTCCCTGCTTGACCAAGCTTGGCGTCCTAGTCCAGAACCTGGTCTTTCTTGATAACACGCCCAAAGTGCTTGAGACGATGTCTCGCCATTCTCGGTTGCAAGGAGTGCCTGGCTGTACTTCTTCCAAGACAGACTTGTCTGTCCGTTCAGCAGTCCCGTGGCACATTTCACAGCCTCCACAAACACCCGAGTTCAAAGGCATCAACGTTTCTCTGGTCTTCCTCAGTCACTGTCTGGCTTTCACACGCACATGAGGAGATTGAACGTATATCATGCTTGGGTCAAGTGCACCTTCGTCCTCAGAGTGGCCGATGTCACTTTGCTCTTGAACACTTTGAAGGGACCGCATGCAGTGGACTGACCCAGTGCACCACAATGCTTGGTTTCTGGACCCCTGCTTCCGTGTGTGCTGGTTGTGGGCCAAAATAAAATGAAATCCACGATACCTGCAATCCTTTTTCCTTTTCCCAGGATGCTGTCCAGTGGCCCCGTTGTGAGGATTTGTGTTTTCTTCACATTACTGAAGTGGTGAAGTGGGGCACCCATTGGGCTGCGAACCAGAAGGCCAGCAGTTCAGAGTCACGAGCGACTCCAAGAAAGAGAAATGTAAGACTTTCTGCTCTTGGAAAGGTTCATGGGCTCAGAAACCTAAAGGGGCAGTTCTACCCTGTCCTGTGTAGATAGTACGATTATGAATCAGCTTAGAGGTGGTGTTTTGTTTGTTTTACATTGGATTTCAAACCGTGTCTGAACTCTTAATTCTACTGCCCCGATCCGTGTGCCTGGCCACAGTATTGTAGCTTGATGACGTATGGCTGCTAGGGCTACCTTTGTAGAAAGTTTAAGAACTGGAAAGTGTGGGTCCCCCAGTTCAGTCTTTTCCAACATCGCCTTAGTTTCCTTGAATTTACAGGGAAACGGATTTCAGAAGCATCCCATCAATTCTGGCCCAACATCCAGCTGAGATTTTGGAAAGGAGTTGCATCTAACGTGTCGTTGGCTTGTAGATTGTTGGCACCTTAGTGATGGGTGGCAAGGAGAGTTGGAAGAATTGGGGATGGTTCTGGTTTTGAGCTGAAGGTACTTGGCAATGCCATATGCACAATAAGAGCAACAAACCAACTGAACCCTTTGCTTTGGTCTGGAGTCAATTCTGACTCACAGTGCCCGACCAGACAGAGCAGAACTGCCCCACAGGCCTCCTGGGTGGAAATCCTGTGTTTCCCCTCAGAGCTGGCTGGTGGGTTTGTAGTGCCCACCTTTGGGTGCCCATTGAACAGTGAATCACAGCACTCTTACAAACCACAATAAAACTAACCAAACTCCCAGACACTGATTTGATTCAGATTCATACTGACCATACAGGACAGTCTCCTGTGGGGTTCTAAGACTGTAACTCTTTACAGGAGTAGAAAGCCCCATCTTTCTCCTACAGAGTGGCTCATGGTTTAGAACTTCTGGCCTTGTAGCTAGCAGCGCAGCACATAACCAGTACATCTCCAGGGCTCCTTACAAACCACAGCTAGGAAGGAATCGAGGAGAAGGGGCGATTTAGGGCAAGGAGAGCATGGTCCTTGGCTCACGATGTCCTTGAAGTCAGACGACCTTGTTGCACATCACTGACAAGCCACCTCAGGCTGTGGGACTTCCGAGGGCATCACTGGAAGTTCTGGGAGCCTTCCTGACTTTGGATGGAATAAGAGGCTATTCATGGTAACATTTTCGTGTTGTCTTGAAAGCAAAACACAACAGATTGGTGCTGGTGGGAGTTCTCGGTTAGGAAGAAAGCACTCCACGAGCGATTACGTGAAGCCCTCGGAGTCAGTGAGAGCTGGCATGGCACTGCGGCGGGTTGAGTGGACTGGCCACCCCCTTGGTTGAAATTCCTTTACAAAAAAACGAAAACAGCAGAGTGCATCTCCTGGGCCACTCTGCTTACCAAGTAAATGGGGACAACGTCTGCCGTGACCGTGTAAGAAGTGAATGAGGCCATGAGGGGCAGCTCCTTAGTGCAGAGACAGGTGGGACCAAGCGCCGGACTAAGCAGAGCCATCATGGTGATGACTAAGTCCCCGAGCCAAGCCAGCGGTGGGTTCAGGCAGCTGAAAAGGTGGACGTTTGAGTCCACGCAGGGGAGCCTTCAAAGAAAGACCTGGTGTTCTGCTTCCCGAACAAATCAGCCAGCCAGAAGTCTATGGAGCCCCCCGCTTCTCCACACTGGGGTCTCCATGAGTCAGAACCCACTCCCTAGGAGCATCTGTTATGATGATGATTGGAAATACCGTGGGAGGCTGCAGAGGTCCAAGTTTTCAATGCAGATTTCCCAAACCTACATTCCTTGCCTTCGACTCCAGTGTAAGCCCTTCGACTCTGTTGCCCATGACCCCACGTGACCTTGGTGGCTTCCTTGTGAGTGTCAGGAGATGAGTGCCGAAATAGCCCACAGAACCCCATCGGGCCCTTGGCTAATTTTGTAAACCTGCCCTTGGAGGTGAGTATATGTTGTTGACTCTCAGGAAATGGGAGCGATCGTGCAAATATAGGAGTTCTATTTTCTGGGGCTCCAAAAAAAGACCCTAAAATTAATTAGGGATTATTTTTTACCAAGAGCAGGTGCAGGGAGGCTGTTGCGTCCCATCACGTCCTTGGATCTGCTTTGTTGGGGCAGCGCTGCCTGTCTGCTGCTCTGATGCCTGGGACCCTTCCAACATCGTGCTACACTTGGGAACCCCACGGTGAAAATGTCCCCTGGCACTCCCCCCTCGCCCTCCTACCACTGCCCCTGCCAATGAGAATCCACCTGGGAACAAAGCAAGGTCCCCAGTGCAGGGCTGGGAATGGGAATCACCCTGATGGGCTCTCCAGCCCCAGGACGGTCCTGTAAGCACATTGTTAAACTGTCCCTTTGGGTTGACATGGTCACCATGGCAGGCTGTCCATTACTCGGGTGGGCTGCTCTGGCAGAGGCCTGCCATGCTGGGGAGACCCGCTTGGTGAGCTTGGCGTTCGTGAACTCTTTTCCTAAGGATCTCTTCTGCTCTTGCCGCCTTCCTGCTGCAGGCTGGGGCTGAGCTGCTCCCCCCTGGACCAACGGGGCAGCCTCTTTCGCGTCCACTGCCTCCGCTCCTCTCCCCACCAGCAGCACCTTTCAATTCAGTTCTAACTGGACCACTGCTCGAGGGATGGATGAGGGGGCTTCAAAAAGCCCCTGGATTCTCTTTTAGCTGCAGTTTTCCATGAACTTTTGGAAGCTTTCCTCACGCGTTCCAGCGGGAATGGAATCTCAACTTCCCAGAGAGCCTTGGCGGAAGCCACAAGCCCCTTTCCCAAGCCCACCTCCCTCTCCCTCAGCAGTCCCTCTTCCACGTGATGACACCACCCGGTGTAGCTGCTGAAAGTCACCTGAAATGCCCACCCTCTCTAGCCAATGACAATAGAACCCTCGCGGCCTTGAAGATTTGCTCAGATGCAGCCTCATTCAAGAGGACTCTGCATGGCCGTCCCCACCAAGCGGCCTTGGCTACATCACCACCTGTCTGTTGTCTGTCTCACTGCGGTGGCTTGTTGTCATGCTGGAAGCCATGCCACTGGCATTTCAAATGGTGAGACGCTCACACGAAGGCAGACTAGGCAGACGGGCCTGGGGATCCACCTCTGAACTTCCGTCTGTGAAACCCCCAGATGAACCAGGCTGGAAGATGGGCCCATGAGTTCGAAGACCCTCGAGATCTCCAGTGGCGGCAGCCATGGACTTTAACAGGCCAGCGGTTGGGGAGATGGCGCAGGATGGGCCAAGTTTCACTCTGTTGTACGGAAGTCCCCTTGCGTCAGAGCCGTTGCCACAGCAACGAGCAATAATTCCGTGGTTCCTTGTCCTTCAAGACTCAAGGAAGAAAGCAGCTATGCGCTGGCATCCCCGGTTCTCTATGACACAGAATCTCCATGCGTCGGCGACAGAAGCAACACACCAGAAAAGAGGAGCTCCAGTGTGGGACCCCCTTTCTTTCCACCTCATTTCTAGGACTAACTCCAGTAAATCAAGTCGGCCCTGGACCAGAAAGAGATGCTGTGCCTTGCAAAAGCTGACCCAGATCTGTGGCTCCCTGGACGCGTGGCCTTCCCCGTACTTGAAGCTGTTGAGGCACTCAGTCTGCACATGACTATCTCCCATTTCCTCACAGTCCCAGCACGTGTTACTTCCCTCCCCTGGAGTCCTTTCTAAATCCAAGCCTGGTCTCTTCCCGAGCTCTGGGGCTGCTAACAGTGAAGCCTTAGCTTCAATTCTGCATCATAGTGACCCTCGCAGACAAAGTAGAACTGCCCCCTCACAGTTTTCCAGGCTGCTGCTTCTCATGGAAACCGGCAGCCACAGCATTCTCCAGGGGAGCGCTTGGTGGGCTCAAAGGGTCAGACCAGCAGCCAGGCATTTCGCTCTTGTGTGATCAGGCATCCTTCCATAAGGGTGAGACTAAGGTATTAATAAAACAACACATACATTTCCTGCCCTGACTGCTATAAAATATTCAGGGAGGAGGAGGGTTGACCCAGCCTGAATTGCAAATGGACCGCTTCCATGTGATCAGAGCACAGGACGCCAACCTCTGGACTCCCAGCGGGCACTTGCCAGGTGAGTTAGCCAAGTGCAGATGCAAGTGCAGCTCTGAAAGGTGGTCCGCGTGCTCCAGAGGGGCGCTCGGGCCCCCCAGGTCTGGTGTTGGTGCCTGGCGACATGGTCGGTGTTTGAAGGAAGGCAGTGCCCATTTCAATCATGGCAGTGCCTCTCACAGCCATCTCCCAATCCACAGTCCCAATGCCATGGCCACTTTTCCATCTGCATGGTCAAATATTAATGTCAACTCCTCAGGGCCTCTGGAGGGAGAGGTTTTGGATTGGACTCAACATTCTATGACTTAATGGATGGAAGGCCTTGAACAAGCCACTGAGCCAACCCTTGCCTCTGTTTCCTCATCTCTTAAATGGAGTTGGTATGAGGATTAAACTAGAAAACACAGGTCAATTGCTTACTGCAAGGCCAGGTCCAGTGATAGTTTTATTTTTTAATCATTTTATTAGGGGCTCATACAACTCTTATCACAAGCCATACATACATTTGTACATTCGTTGCCCTCATCATTCTCAAAACATTTGCTCTCCAGTGATAGTTTTGATAGACGTTATCTTGTACTGATAATGTTGGTTAGGATTCAACTGGGATGACGTGTCTGGAGACAGATGTGTCCAGTGAATCAGTTCTTGAGGTTGCATCTGTTGGCTTCACTTACAAAGGCCTGGCAGGGATCAGACAGGCAATGTTCCTACCTCGCCAGCTACTGCCATGTCAACGTCTCGGCAACTGCCAGAAGCTAGGATGCGTTAGTGAAGGCCTCTTCTCCGGAACCTTGAGAGGGGCCACGCTCTGGGCTTGCACTCCTCATGTCTAGAATGTGAAAGAAGATCATCTGTGTTTTCAACCACCTCTCCCCCACCCTCCTTCTTCCTGTTGCTGAGTCCATTTGGTCTCAGAGTGACCCTCCAGGAAAGGCAGCCCTGGTGGCTTAGTGGTTACGAGTTGGGCTGTGATCTGCAAGGCCTGAAGTTCAAAACCACCAGCCGCCCTTCAGGAGGACGAGAAGGGTCTCTACTCCTATAAAAAGTTAGAGTTTTGCAAACTCACAGGGACACGTCTACCCTCTCCCATGAGACCACCATGAGTTGGCCTCGGCTTGCTGGCCGTCAGACTGGTTTTGGTTGAACCCTATGGGACAGGGTAGGACTGCTCCGGAGGGTTCCTGAGACTGCACATCTTTAGGGGAGCAGATGGACTCATCTTTCTCTGGTGAAGCACCTGGTGGGTCTGAGTCACTGACCTTGCAGGTAGCAGCCCAGTGATTACGTCACTATGCTGTCAGGTCTCCTGTTAAGACGCCCACTTTGCCACAATTTGCCATGGGAGTCCTGAGAAATGTGGACACATGGGCACGAGGCCCACAGAACCAGGACTTTAGGCGCTAACATGTACCACTGTCAAATAGCAAGAGCCAACCCAAATAAACAAACGCACAGGAATCTACGAAGGCCACCATGTCCCAAGGCTTCAAAGGCACCAGAAAAGCAGGTGGGGCACCATCTGAGGATACACGGAATTGCTATTTGAACAACATGAGTATAGCACTTAGCAGGTGGCAGGCGGGCCACTGTCCTCAGTGCTCTACAAACAGGGCTCCCGTTCACCGTCAGAACCACACCAGGTGGTAACATTATCGTTGTCATCCCCACGGTGAATGAGTCAGCTGAGGGCAGGAGGAGGTGTGCGAGGGAACAAGGTCACGTGGCTGGATAGAGGTGGAACTGGGATTTGAATCCAGGCGCTGGGCTCCAGAGTCCACAATCCTCTTTCCCTCCTGACACTCATTCCACACACCTCTGGGCATTACGCAGGACAGTTGATGCTGGAGAAGGTTCTAGTCAACAAGCCAGACACATGGTCATCAGTGAGAAGGCACTAGTCAATAACACAACATGTGGTTAACACTGGAGAAGGTACTAGTTAGCAAGACAACATGTGGTCACCAGTAAAAAAGTCACTAGTCAATAACACAACATATGGTTGACACTGGGGAAGGTAGTTGTTAGCAAGGCAATACATAGTCAACAGTAGAGAGGGTACTAGTCAACAAGCCAATGCATGGTTGTCAGTAGAGAAGGCACCACTCAATAGTCCACCACGTGGCTGACACTCGACAAGGCCCTAGCCAACGCGGCACCTGCGGCCCTTGGCCCTGCCGTTCTCAGCTAGAAGCAGCCACAGGACAGGATTCTCGGAGGTGAGGTCCTGGATATGGGTGGGTGGTGGCGGTGGGCAGGGAGGGCATGGATGTGAGTCAGAAAGAAGCCTGTTGGTCAGAGGAGAGGTGGGGGTGGCTTCAGGGAATGTAGCGGCCGGGGGCAAGGTCCTGCAGGTACAGCAGACACAACCGGGCAGTGGGAAACATGGTCACTGGAAAGTCACCTTGTACAGAGTCAAGAGGATGGGATGGGGCGAGAGCAGAAACCCTGCCGGGGTGGGGGGATCAGGCAGGTGATGGAGTCCTCAGGGCACCCCTTCTCTAGCACAGTTCCTCCACTTCCACCTCCTGATGCAACCTGGGAGTCTGTTCCTCAGAGCCCTGCATTCAGGGGCCTCTTGGCCCCCACCCCTGTGTAACCTGCCATCCATTTCCAGTGGGGAGAAAAATGGCCTTTTTGCAAATATTCTTATTTGTTTCAGTTTATTCGGGACCAGGAACACCGTCCTTGTGGATTGCACTGGACTGGGGCAGGGTGTCTGTGACTCAGAGGTGTCCTTCTAGCTCAGATAACGCTGAAGAATCGGGCCAGGCAACTGGTTGGAGGAGTGCCTCTGTGGGTGTGTAGGTGCGTGTTTGATGGGACGTGTGTGTGACGACTTGCAAAGCCCTAAGCAATCAAATCTCCGCCTGAGTGTGTTTCCTTCGACAGTCTGCTTCCAGGGAGCAGAGTGAGTGATGCAGGAGGCTACTAACCACAGGGTCAGCAGTTCGAAACCACCATCCAGGGAGAGGGGTAAGGCTTTCTACTCCTGCAGAGAACCCATAGGGGCAGTTCCACTCTGCACCAGCGGGTCGCTGTGAGTCGGAATACTACCAATGGCAGTGGATTTGGTTAGCTGTTCTGGTGTGGGTTATAAGGGGTGGACTTGACGGCAGTGTGGGTCTCTATTTTTTTAGTCACCGAGAGAAAGATGAGGCTTTCCAGTCCCGCAAAGCGTGACAGTCTCAGAGACCCACTGGGGCAGCTCTCCCCTGTCCGACAGGGTCTCTGTCAGCCAGATCAAGGCAGCGGCAGTGCGTTTTGTTGGCAGAGAGTCACGATGAGTAGGGCTTGGCTTGGTGACAGTGGGTTTGGTTTGTGAGACTCCACTGGGGGGGTGGGGGTGGGGGACTCTGGGAAGTGTACACGTGGCTTTCTCCAGACTCCACGGCACGTCTCTTTTCCCTTTACTGATTGTGTTGGATCCTTTCACTGTGTTGTGGCTTAGCCTCGGGCACAGCACAGAGCAAGTTGAGCCCTGGGACTGGTGGTGGTCTTAGGGACCCCGACACACCTATCAAGCCCCGCACAGATAGGGACATGTCGTTGGTGCTCCCAGTGGGTCCTCAGCTCAGGCTGCACTTGAATCCCCCCGTCCATTTCCCCCTGAACTGCGGAGGCCGGTAGTTCACTGTTTACTGTATGGAGGAAAGAGGATGTGACTCAGCATGGGGTACATTGAGAAGTTTGTTTAACCTCCTTCATTTTCTTTTTTGGTAGAAAAGAAACAATACAAAGAGGAGAACATGCTCAGTCTAGTCATCAGCTCCTAAACACGGCACGCCAGCACCCTGCATTTGCTGAGGCATCCCTGCGCCCGGAGTGCTGCCGCCCCTTGGCATCCATTCTCCCACTGCGGCTGGTCGGTGTTCCCAGCGCCGACTCCTTCCCACGCATGAGATCTCATTAAAAGACTCGCTGCCATCGAGTCAAATCAGGCTCGCAGTGACTCCATGGACAACATGGAACTGTCCCTGTGGGGTTCCGTGGCTGTCAGTCTTTCTGGGAGCACAGTCTCACCTGTCCCCCACAGAGTGGCTGCTGGGTTGGGCGTGCTGAACATGGGTAGCAAGCAGTCCAGTGTGGAAGCCAACACACCATTGAGCGTCCTTCGGGATGAATCAGGGGCCGTGAAAAAGGGCCCCAAGGCTTTGTTGAGGTGCCTTGAGAAAGGCTGCTGACGACACACCGTCCTCTTGCAGCGTCTCAAGTCCCTGCGAGGTGAAGTCACCAAGGGACTGGGAAGATGGCAGTCCTCCTAGGAAGGTCACAAAGATGATCCCTTAGCAAAACTACTCAAATGGAGGGTGGGGGGAGGGGAAAAAAGCGGAGCCGCTATCAAGGGCTCAGTAGAAAGTAAATGTCTTGCATTAAGAGTTGCATGAGCCCCTAATAAAATGATTTTTTAAAAAAGAAAGTAAATGTCTAGAAATAATGATGTCAATGCATGTACAAGTATGCTTGATACAATGGATGTATGGATTGTTATAAGAGCTGTAAGAGCCCCCAGTAAAGTGATCTTTTAATAAACACATTTCAAATGCCTGAGAGCTGAGATGAGCAGATGAAAGGGGACGTCGCTTTGCACCGGTGCTTCGTAAGTCATCACACTCTCTCCCGCTAGTTCGGCAAATGAAACATGGGCCTGTTTCTATCCATCAGGGATCAATTTGCATGAATTAGAGGTTTACATTATTCAAGATTTGTGTTTAATGACAAGAATTGCATTAGAAAGAAAAAATAGCAAAAGAGGAAACGGAAGAAGGAGCCTGTGCCTTCCAGCGCTTTCCGTCAGCTTCCGGTTTGGCTCTGGTTGTCGGGGTCCCACGTCCAACAGCCGAACTCAAGATCAGCGGTCTGAAACCACCCGCCGCTCCAGAGTTACCATCTCAGAAACCCGCAGGGAGGTTCCTGTCGAGTCAGGATGGACTCGAGTTTGTTGGTGTGTTTTTGAGATCAGAGTTTGGGAAATGTTTTAGGGTTAAAATTGTCTGAGAAATGATTTTTTTTTTAAAGAAAAAGTTCTTTCTGGAAAGTAAAAGGAAACAGAGGAAAGAGCTAGGAGGCAAAGGGCATTTATAGAAGTCTAAATAAAGGCATGTACATATGTAAATATATTTATATGTGAGGGTGAGGAAATAGATCTCTGTGCATATATGTATAGGTTTAGTATTAAGGTAGCAGATGGACATTGGACCTCCACTCAAGTACTCCCTCAATGCAAGAATACTTTGTTCTATTAAACTGGAATTTCATGATGTTCACCTTCCTGACACAGTCACTGAAGACAAAAGGGGTGCATAAGTAAATGTGGTGAAGAAAGCTGATGGTGCCCAGCTATCAAAAGATATAACATCTAGGGTCTTAAAGGCTTAAAGATAAACAAGCAGGCATCTAGCTCAGAAGCAACAAAGCCCACATGGAAGAAGCACACCAGCATGTGCGATCACAGGGTGTCAAAGGGATCAGGTATCAGGCATCATCAGAACAAAAAATCATATCATTGTGAATAAGGGGGAGTGTGGAGTGGAGACCCAAAGCCCATCTGTAGGCAATTGGACATCCCCTTATGGAAGGGTGTCAGGGAGGAGACGAGCCAGTCAGGGTGCAGTGTAACAACGATGAAACATACAGTTTTCCTCTAGTTCCTAAATGCTTCCCCCACCACCATTATCATGATCCCAATTCTACCTTACAAATCTGGCTAGACCAGAGGATGTACACTGGTACAGATAGGAACTGGAAACACAGGGAAGCTAGGGCGGATGATCCCTTCAGGACCAATGGTGAGAGTGGCCATACCAGGAGGGTGGGGTGGAAAGGGGGAACCAATTACAAGGATCTACATATAACCTCCTCCCGGGGTGGGGTGGACAACAGAAAAATGGGTGAAGGGAGATGTCAGACAGTGTAAGATATGACAGAAAATAATTTATAAATTATCACGGGTTCATGAGCGAAGGGGGAGTGGGAAGAGAGGGAGAAAAGAGGGGCTAATGCCAGGGGCTTACATGGAGAGCAAATGTTCTGAGAATGATGAGGGTAGCGAATGTAAAAAGTGTGTTTTATACAATGGATGGATGGATGGATGGATTGTGATAAGAGTTGTATGAGCCCCCAATAAAATGATTAAAAAAAGAAAAGAAAAGGCTCTTTCTTCATTGATAGCTCTCTCCCTTTGGCATTCAAGTTCTACCCTTCTCTGAAGGAGCCCGGGGCCCTCGTGGTTGAGCGCTTGGCTGCCATCTGAAACAGTCAGCAGTCCAAGCCCTGGAGAGAAGACAGGGAGATGCGCCGATCAAGACAAGCGTCTCGGAAACCCTTGGGGCAGGTCTACTCCCCCCTACGGAGCCCTTCTGCGAGGTAACAGCCCCCACAAGCGAGTGGTTCGAGGGGTGGCTGTGTCACTGAGGGATAACATTAAAGAGATATCAGGCAAGAGAAGGCATACAAGGGCTTACCTCCATGATTTCAGGAACCAGGTCTGTGCAGAGAGAGTGCATGAATTTCCAATAGAGGCTTATATACTCTCTAGGGGTGTGAAAGCCCCCCGAATTACAGGCAACCACATACTAGTGAAGCAGCTTGTACCCTAACCCTAAAGGTCCCTGAGTACATAGGAGGAGTAACCTAACAGCAGTGTCCAGGACAGATAAGGGGGAGAGATGGTCTCCAGAGCCTGGAGAACAGAAGCACATGTCTGCCTCTTTGGTGAAAGCTGCTCGCTGGATAGCAATCAGCCATGTGCTTGCAAGAGGCAACCTTAAGGTAGCACTATTATGGGAGGAGCTATTAGGGAACAATATTAATTATGACAATGTGATTGGGACACATGTCCAACTCACAAAGGTGAAGGCCTCCCTCCAGCCCGGCAGGCTTCTTATTCTATGAGAATAAAGGATTCATCTGTATGCACTCTCTTCCGATCCTCTGCTTCCCGCGTCCTTCAAAGCAAACCTCAGTGCCCAAGATTGAGGCTGACTCACAGTGACCCTGTAGGGCAGGGTAGAACTTCCCCTGCGAGTTCCGGAGACTGTCGTTCTTTATGGGAGTATGTCTCCCTTGGAAGGGCTGGTGGTTTAGAACTGTGGACCTTGAGGTTAGCAGCCCAACACGTAACCACTACACCTCCAGAGCTCCTATCACATTATTAAGAGTTGGAATCAGCACGGTGGCATGGAGGCGGTTTCTGGTTGAAGGTGCCAGGAAGTATCCAGAACCAGTCAATGATGCTCCACCCAGCCATTAGCTATCTTGTAGATCAGAAGTTGGAGGCCTAGAATGTAAGAGTCCCTCACGCACTCATCGGAGCCATGGAGGGGCAGTAGTTAAGTAGTTTGTGTCTGTACAGATGGACAGCCTTGGGGAACTCGACGGGCCGTTTAATTCTGCTCTATTGGGACAGTCTGTATTGGAACCAACCCAAAGGCAAAGGGATACCCATTTGTCTGAAGGCCAGTTAAGAGCCTCCTCCTCAGCAGGAAGTGAATGCAGATTTGAGTCACCTACACCTTGCCAGTGCCTTGGGCTGTGTCTGACCCCGGAGAGGCAGAGCCGGCACTGTGGCAGGCTCTGCTCTAGATCTCCCCATGCCCGCCACCTGCCTTATCCTGTCAGCAAGCAGCAGAGACACAGTCATTCCCATCTCTCAAGTTTTGGTTCCTGGGTGGGTCCCAACTCTGCTGTCAAGCTTTCGGATCTTGATTATAGGAGATTCATAACAACTTTCCTAAGAACATGCACCAATTGATCGCGGTTGAGACTGGAGGAGGAGAGCCCCGAGACAGTCGTCAAACCTGGGACACACTGGAGCTCCCGAGGTCACCCTAAATCAAGACTATCACCCGTGAGTACTGTGCTTGAAAAAAACCACCCATACGATACCAAATGGCTGGTCATCACTTTACAGCAGGGATGAGGGCTTGAAGGGGGCAGGGAAACAAGATTAATAGAAAGAGAACCACCTGAATGGAAATAAAGAGAACACTCGCACGTTGAGAGGCAGGCCATCGACTGTTCTGCAGAATAATTCGTCGTCGAGCCTGTTGAATGGGAAGCCATGCTGCTGGGTAAACTCCCGTTGAAAGTACAATAAAATACCATCAAAATTCATAATCAAAATTCTGGTCCCTTAGGAAGTATGCAAAATGAGCCGGTGAACCTTTTGCACTGCAGGCGAAAATCATTCCCATCCTATCCCATTGAAGCCTATTGAGAACAAAGAATCTGTACAGAAATCATTTTAACAAAATCTTTCTGTGTAGCTTGAATGGGGAGTTCTGCCTATACTAAATTGCCTAAATTCAGTCTCATTCCGTCTAGAACCTGGCTACACAGGTTTTGACTCCACCAGCACCATTAACCCTTCCGTCCCCGCACTGTCCTGCACACTGTTACTTACTGTGAGAAGATTTAGGGAGGCAATCACTCGAATCGCTCAATTTTTACACATCCACCCATTTCTCTTGCTCCACTCTTGCTTTGTAGCACTCTCTTGGAAAATTCCCAAACCTGGTGAAATGAATCTCCCTACAAGCTGTGCACAAACCCAGGTAGCAGCTGAATCCAGCAGGGGAACCCAGAACACCGTGCCGACTGGTCTCACGTTACACTGGTGTGATGCTGACCCTCGAATGGCTCTTTCCACACTCCAGCCGCCTTATGCTTCCAACTGGTCCATTCATTCTCCCTTTCTTCCCAAACAACACGCAGGGTCCTCCTCTTCCCCAGCCTCCAACAATCCCCGCCTCCCCTTTCCTCCCCGTCCACGGCGTCCAGATCAGAAAGTAGAAGTGATAAGAAAAGAAGGGCTGCGCACTGCTCCCCCACCCCCCACCCCCCA
>NW_022103896.1:3325316-3331228 GCF_000313985.2 Echinops telfairi
CCCCGTCCTCCCTAGGACTTAGAGAAAGGATCGAAGCACCCCCACACTAGGGCCAGCGCCTCCTCTCCGGCCCCAGGCTGAATTCACGTGTGACCCCATCACACACCAGGAGACGGTGATTTTCCACTCTCTTCCTCCATCGCCCCCCCCCACCCCCCAGGTAATTTCCATATGCATGAACACACGCTATCCCAGGGCTGCTCCACTTTCGGCTTCTGTTCGCAGCCGAACTCCCTGAAATTGTCGTCGACTCTTGCTGTGTCCTCTCCTCCTTTCTCTCCACCACACTCGGAGCCACCGCTTTCTAAGGAAATTGCACTTAATCGTATCAACAATTTCCCCACGCTGGGAGGCCCGTGCTCCTGTCTCAGCCCACGTCTCCGTTAAACAGAGTGGCATCTGACACAGTTGATGACTCCCTTCTCCTTCCAGCTTTTTTTCTCTTAACTTTTCCTCCTGAGCATCGCAGACGCTAGTCAGGGGACTAGCAGACAGAGCCGGCAGATGCATCAGGGACTTATCAAGGGGCTTTCTAATGAAGGGGCTGTTTGGGGAAGAGTGGCAGGGTCCAGGAGGTTGGAGCATGCAGGGAATAACACTATGGCCAGCTGATGGCGCTCGTAGACCCGAAAGAGCGAGTGGTGAGGAGTTCCCACCAGGGTGTAGTCATGAGCTGAAGCCGGAGAAGGGAGGAGACCAGGCAGGAGGTGTGGACCCCGCGGGATGATCCACTGCCAGACCCCGTGGAAGGAGGGCGGCCTGGGAGGGACAAGTGCCCCACCCCTCTCTTCCTGCAGCCTCTCGTGGTGTCTCCCATTGACTGAGCCCAGATGGACACCACAGGGCAAGAAGTCCATGTGATGGGGCCAGTGGAGGACAGCCTTCGAGAGTAGGAAACAGATGGAAAGACAGACAAACAAGTGAGCCTAGTGTGTAGTAGCTAGCAGAGAAAATAGGTAAGACACTACAATTCCCTGTACCTCCCATTGAGTTCCTGATTTCTCCTTCTTCGTCTCTCTGCTGGCTCTGCCTCACCTGGACCTCCCCAGGATTCACCCCTCAGACTTCTTCCTCCCTACCTGCATGTTCTTGGTTATTTTTTCCCTGGTTTGTGTCTTCCAGCACCACCTATATGCTAATGAGTCCCACATTTTATCCCCAGATGAACCTCTTTTCTGAAACTCACCCTGTATATTCAGTTACTTGCTTGACCTTTCCCCTTGGGTGCCTCCTAGATAGATAGATAGATAGATAGATAGATAGATAGATAGATAGATAGATACCCTGTTTCCCCCAAAATAGACAGTGCCTTATATTAATGTTTGCTCCCAAAGATGCGCTAGGTCTTATTTTCAGGGGATGTCTTATTTTTCCATGAAGAAGAATATGGTACACATTTATTGCTGAACAACAAAAAAGGAAATTTATTACCTGTATACGGTCCGGTGGTAGTTGTCATCACAAACCAACATAACCAGACAAACTGAATCCTACAGTATCAAGAATTTCTTGTTACTACCATTATTTCCATGTACAACAATCTATGGTACATTTACTCATTTATTCAATGACAGTCATGCCATCATCCTCTGGTACATCATTATAAAAATCCAAACTGTTATTTTCAGGGGGGGTCTTATTTTCGGGGGGATGCTTTATATTTCAGCAAGAGGCAACACTGTAAGTAGGTCTTATTTGGGGGGATGTCTTACTTTTGGGGAAACAAGATAGGTAGATAGATAGATGATAGCTAGATAGACAGGCAGATAGATGGAGATGGAGAGAGAGATGATAGCTAGTGAGATACCTGGGGACTCCTAGTGGCCCAGTCTGTCCCCTGAGAGTGGAGGAAAGTGACCAGTGGTCATCTTTAATAGCAGGATAGAGAACTTGAGCATCCACCACGGAAGCACTGATATCCCTCAAACCCACTCTTCTTCATTTGTTGGGCCAAACAAGGGAGCTCAGGGGGGTTGGTACTCACTTCAAGACCCAGTGCTACCAATTTCAATATTGAAATGGGGCCACAGGACCTGCTGAAGATGGCGCCATGATTTCAGCCTGTGATCTAGCTCTGAAGCTGCAGTACTGAGGGAGACTGGAAGATGAATGATTTATTTACATTGGAAATAATTGCACCATTCATTAAAATGAACTTAAAGTCATGATCTGCTGTGCAGTCGCCTTTATCACAAACCATGGCATTGGCTGACTCTCTTGGACTTAGGGACTCCGAGCTCTGCTGACTCTCCCGTGCTCTGTCCTCCTGTGAACCCACACTGGCTCCTTTGGGAACCAGCTTGCAGGAGAGTGGATGGAAGAACGGGACCCTGGGTAGGGCAAGCAGCTTACATGCTGTGGGGAGATGAGGCTTTGGAGGCTGTGGGCTTCCGTGCTCAGTCTTGGAATCTGGACGCCTCAAGAAAAGCCCCATGGGATTTGCAAGACAATGGGAATCTATGTGGAGGGAGCCTTGTCTCCATCTTACACACACACACACACACACACACACACACACATGGTCCACTGACTCTCAGCTGGACCTTCCCCTGGGGAGCTGACAACACACTCACCAGTGTGCCCCAGTCTAAGTCAGCTCACCCTCGCTGAACTGCCTACCTGAGCTCAGCCCCAAATGCCCACCGCAGAATCATAAACTCAGTAGATGTTTGTCACTTAAAGTCAGGAGATTCGGGGGTGGTATGCACAGGCATTCACCAGGTTACAAATGTCTGAAAGATATATGAAAGACATACAAGCAACTGTGACCAGGGGAGCAGTGGTGGTATCGTGGTTACTCGTTGGGCTGCTAATTGCAAGGACAGTAGTTTGAAACCACCCGCTGATCTGCAGGAGAGAAGTGGCTTTTGCTCCCATAAAGAGTTATAGTTTCAGAACCCACAGGATAGTCCCACTATGAAAATCACCACGAAACGGCATCAACTCAATGGCAGTGAGTGGAGTCGAGTAGTTACAAGACCCCTAAAGTTGACTCTTAAAAATGCCAGGTACGCACAATGGTTCAGAGGAAATCCGAGGCAGGTAGAACACCACAACATTTTATTTGTTCCACTGGCATGGAGTGGGTTCCAACCACAATGACCAGCACTTCTGAGACTGTCAATCTTTACAGAAGCAGACAGCCTCATTTGTCTCCCGTTAACCTTGAGCTGCTGATCTTGAGGGTGGCAGCCTAACACCCCACTGCTGCCAGGGTTTACCTTAAAGATGTTTAGTGCATCTGGAAGTGTTCATCTAGTGTGTGCGCATGTTTAATGCACAGAAAGGCATGCTATTTACTAAGAGAAGCATTTGATTCTCTGGCCTAACTGCTCCATCAAAGAAAGATGATGCTTTCTGCTCATGAAGATTGATCGCCGCATAACCCCACAGGAGCAGCTCGCCTCTCCCCTGTTGGGTCACTATGAGTCAGAATCAGCTCGATGGCAGTGAGGTGTTGTTTTTTTGGGTTTTTTTTCCCAAACTCCACTTAAAGATTGACTTAGGAAAGGAACCCATTTGTGAGCTGGGGACTCCCTGTGCGTGGCAAAGGGTAGCTAGTAATCATCACATTTAGAAAAAGGACACCATTGAGCATGTGACCCAAATTTATTGTCTCAGGTAGACCTTCCGGAAGAAGGGAAGAGAGATCTTGAAATCAACCGGGCTTGTGTTGAACCCTGGTGGCACAGTGGTTGCTCATGGGTTGCTAACTGCCAGGTCAACAGTTTGAAACCACCAGCCATTTCGCTGGAGACAGACTGGGCTTTCTACTCCCGTAAAGAGTTGCGGTCTTGTAAATCCACAGGGGGTAGTTCTACTCTGTCCGATAGGGCTGTGATGAGTTGATGTTGACCCAATGGCAGTGAGTCAGGAGGGTTGGGGTCTGTTCCTACATTTGCTCTCAAGGTCAGTTACCTCTTTGTAACTAAGTTATTCTTCTAAGAAGGCTGGATTTTTGATACGAAAGACTATGAGGTATACAAATTCAAAGGGACTTGGGAAATTTGGCAAAAAGTGGGATGAAAAGATTAGTGGAACCGTTCAAGCAAAAGAATGCCCAATAATCCCCTGTTAAGAGAAGAGTCAAGAAAGGCATGGGTTCTGGCTCACAACTCTTCTATTGTATCCTCCTGGTGGCTGTGAGGAAGCTCCAGGGTTTTGGGCTAGGCTGCTAACCAGAAGGTCACTCTGCAGGAGAAAGTGTGGTCATCTGCTCGGGTCAAGGTTTACAGCTTTTGAAATCCTGTGGGCAGTTCTCTCCTTCCAATGGGGTTGTTAGGCGTCAGAATTTACCAGAAGGCAGTGGGTTTGGGGTGTGTGTGTGTGTGTGGTGAGTGTGCTTACTGAGATTTCTACTGCCTTTATTTATTTGCTTTTGGTTGCCACGATCTCATTTTCTTTGAAATAGATCACAATAATTTAGGTCTGTCTAGGCATCTCATAATGGTTGTTGCTTTTGTGAGCTCAGGCCATTTTTTCACGTACTTGGTAGCGCATGTCTAGGCCTGCTGTACAAAGCCGCTGGGAAGCACTCCCGGAAGTCTTCCTGCAGGATTTGTTCCTAGGTTACACATGAAGCAGCAGTGTCTTCCTCTTTCCTGAACCTGTTCCGCGTTTTTGTTGAAATCTAGGGTAAAGCCCACTTTCTCTTATCTCTTTTCCTTTGTCAAGTGCAATCTTTTTTATTTTGATAGTCTTTACTTGCCCTGTGGAGGATTGCTTTTAAATATGGATGTGTATATATATTAGTACTTCTATAGCTGCACAAAAAATATCTAAGGTTTAGTTTATCTGCACTTAACTTCATGTAGTACTAGATGAGGATCTAATGTGGGTTTTCCTAAAACATAACCGATCCTCTCTTTGTTTGCATTTCTCTTTTTTAGTTTTTATAAATCATTTTATCAGGGGCTCTTACAGCTCTCATAACCATCTATGCATCAGTTGTATCAATCATATCTGTACGTATGTTGCCATCATCATTTTCAAAACATTTTCTTTCTACTTGAACACTTGGGATCAGCTCCTCTTTTTGCTCTCCTGCCCCCACCCTCCCACCCGCATAAACCCTTGATAAATTATTATTATTTTCACATCTTATACAGTCCGCTGTCTCTCTTCATCCATGTTTCTGTTGTTCGTCCCCCTCTGGGCGAGGCGTGTGTGTGTGTGTGTGTGTGTGTGTGTGTGTGTTATACGTTGATCATTATGATCAGCTCCTCCATTCTCCCCCTTCTCTCCCCCACCCTCCTCCTATCCTCATACTATCACTACTCCCTTTGCTGTTCCTGAGGGGTTATCTGGCCTAGATTCTGTGTGTTGAGAACTCTTGTTTGTACCAATGAACCTGCTCTGGTCTAGCTGTATTTGTAAGATAGAACTGGGGTCATGATGGGAGGAGGGGAAGCATTAAAAAACTAGAGGAATGTTGTGTGTTTCGTCGGTGCTATCCTGCACCTTGTGTGACCAATTCTCATAGAGCAATTTGATGAGTCTGTTTTTAGCACTGCTCATTAGAAATGTTATCCTTTAGCTACCAGGCACCGGTGTGACTGAAGCTGGCTACAGATGATCGGCTTTGTTCCAGATCCCTGTATGGATCTCAAGTAGTAGCAAACCGGTGAAATTATTTTGAGGTTTATGACGTGATTACACTTATCCTCTGGAAGGATAAGTCTTACCTGCTGATCTTCTTTTGGGTCTGTTTCCTGTATATTTTATCTGTATTTCTTTTCAGATAAACTTTAGAACACCTTGGTAACGTTTCACAACATCCACAGAAGACTTAGGCTGGGACTGTATAAACATAATTTGAAAAGCACCAACCATTTAATAATAACTGCAAGGCCCCTGGTTCAAACCTGCCAGCCAATGTAAGGGAGAAAGATGAGGCTGTCTGTTTCTGTAAA
>NW_022103896.1:3332522-3334605 GCF_000313985.2 Echinops telfairi
GTGGCAGAGGCATCTGGTTCCTCTGACTTCATGAGGGTGGAAAGGGTCAAGATCAAAAGCTGCAGGTTGAGTTCTCCGAGGCAGAGGTCAGACATACCTCCACTCGCTAACCTTTTCACCCACCCTGATCACACTCGTACCTCCCCCAGCCCTCTCTGCTTCTCTGATGGGTTCCATGATTCATCGACATGGTCTCACAGGGACAAGACTCAACAGTCACGGTTAGAGGTTTTTGCCAGTTACAGTTACAGGGTGAAGCTCAGGATCAGAAAAGACTCTGGATACAGGACTTTAGTTAGGGCAGCCTCTTCTCAAGCCTTCCTCTGATCCTTGGGCCCTTGGGCCCCTTGGGTTGGTCCAGCCTCTGTCCTGCTTGAGCATATGTTGCGAAGCTCTTTAGCTCTGCCTGTAAGACTCCTGCCTGAAGGCACTCACCAGTCTCCTGCTGCTTCCCTGTTTCTGCTGTCTCTGTTGCCACCATTTCTCTGCTTCTCACTATCTCTTGCTGTCTTTGGTGGTAAAAGATCCTGCCCCCTGGGTTGAGGAGGTCCCCAGTGCAGAGAACTTGGGTTCAAAAGTCAAGTTCCACTCCATCCCTTCTCCCTGTGGCGGCCAGGTCAATCCCATGTTCTGCGACGACTTTCCTTTATGCCTAACGTGATGGCAGAATTGACCAATCCCCTCAGTAGAGTTCCATACACCTAATTTCCATACACGCACCGTATTTGCTTTATTAGCAGATTCCCCAATCCCTGTGGGGAGGGTCATAAACATCTTATTTGCTTAGGCACACTCATTTGTATATTCCCACCGACACAAACACTGGTCCCTGGAGAAGATCATCAGGCTTGGTAAAGTGGAGGGGCAGCGAAAAAGAGGAATGCCCTCAAGACGGATGGACACAGTGGCTGCTACGGACTCAAACACAGGAACAATGTGCGTGGCACAGAGCCAGACCGTGTTCGTGGTGCTGTCCACAGGGTGGCTGTGGATTGAAACTAACCCCATGGCACGTAACAACAAACAACGACAGCACCTCTTTGGGGTTGTTCAGAAAGCCAAGCAAGAACATGTGTTGGATCACATTGTACCTCTAAAAACTATGTAACGGAAGAAGATGGCATCTAGTTAGAGTCAC
This sequence comes from Echinops telfairi, assembly GCF_000313985.2. Lineage (NCBI taxonomy): Eukaryota > Metazoa > Chordata > Mammalia > Afrosoricida > Tenrecidae > Echinops > Echinops telfairi. The sequence continues at coordinate 3,333,661 of NW_022103896.1, forward strand.
CTGCCCAGAACTCCTCCTGCCAGCCCAGAACATTGGGAGGTAAGGTGAAGGAGACTCGTGAGAGGTTGGAGACGGAGGCACAGAATAGAGATAGAATTTAGCCAGGAATGTGAAGTGAAGAAAGATTTTTATTGAGGCAGGGAAAGAACTCCTGGGAGGGAAGGGAGAGCAGAGAAAGGGACCGGGGCACGAGCCCCAGGGCAGTTCCGAGACCCAATGAGTTAGGTCAGGGAACTCGCAGTTTGTCAGTGAGGCGATGGGAGTTATATAGGGTCCAAGCTAAGGACGTATATGTTAACAGAAGGGAGAATCTTTATTGCTTCTTTATTGTTTGCAGCTTCAGGGCCTTGAGTCAGGAAGCGATTTGTGGAAGGTTATCTTGTTGTTTGCAGACCTGCTCTTTGAAGGTTGAAGACCTGCTGGGGAAGGGACTATGCAGATTGGCTTGGGAAGGTGAATAGCTTCCTGGGGTTCTAGGGCAGGAGTTGCATGCCTAATCAATAGGTCATCCATCTTCCCGAGAGGCTGGGAATGGGGGCTGTGAAGTTTCATCTTCCTGAGGAGCCAGAGAGGAGGTGGGGGCTGCCTGGTCCAGACCCACCAACTGGGAGACAGAGTCCTGAAATTAGAATCAGGGTACTAGGGTCTGTCCTGAACCCCGCTTTAAAAAAAATTTGCACTCACAAAGCAAACCAAGAAGGCGCTTTAGGTTCAGCATGCTGGGCTCGTGGGCTCCGGCTGAGCAGCTACCAGTGCCCTAGTTTGGCAGTGAGTAGTGATTTCCCCAGGCTGACACCCTAAAGGAGACATATGTCTAATACCAATCTATAAAGTCCTCTTCAGACTCACGAAACACATGCAATGACGCCAAATGCAGGATGATCACAGGCCACTGGGTAGAAAGTCTTTGGATCTAGTGATGTTGTAACCATCTCAGCTCTGGCA
>NW_022103896.1:3334883-3341008 GCF_000313985.2 Echinops telfairi
CACCCCTACACTCTTAATCCTCAAATTGACGAAAGATTATATATCTACCACATCTTTCTTCTCTCTTCCCCACCACAGTCAATCTTAGTGAGCACAGTTGTGTTTTCCCCCTTCTTTCTCTTTTTTCTTCTCTCTCTCTCTTTCTTCTTCTTTTCCTTTCTTCTTTTCTGTTTCTCTCCTCTCCCTCTCTGTCCTTCCACATGCTGCTTCTGGTTTCTATCCCCCTACCCTCTGCCTAGGGCAACTCCAGCCACCCAGTGGGGAGAGCTCCGGCCTGCCCCCTGTGACAGTGCTGCACACATCACAATGCAGTGTGACACCTGGCATGGCACGGGGCTCAACTATCTCTTCACCTATTTATTTTCTTCTCTTTTTCCTTTCTTTTCTTCTTCTTTCACATTTTCTTCTTTTCTCCCCTTATTTATCTTCTTTCTTTGCCACCAGTTTCAGCAGATTCAGCTTTCCTTTTTTGTTGTTTTCACTTTTTTTGTATTTGCATTTTTCTGCGTGTGTGTATTAGTTTGTTTTTTTTTACTTTTGCTCTTGTCTTTGTTTTCTCCTGTATCTCTTTTTCTTCTCTAGTCCAGGCCACTCCCCTCCACCTAGGAAACTCTGACGGCCCAGTTGGGGAGCTCCCTCCTGCACTTGTTGGCTTTACACACAGGTGGGGAAATCACACCCATCCTCCACCATACCCCAAGCGGCTGGGGGAATCTCCCCTTCAAATGGCTGGGGGAACACCAGCTGACACTCCAAGGCTCTATAAGTGATTGGGGGAATTCCTGCCCACCATCTGTGGTGCTCCATGTAGCTGCAGGTATATCTGCCCAACCTCCACGGCAATCTCTCCAGCTAGGGTAATTCTGCATGCCATCTACGGTGTTCTACACCAAGGAAGGTACATCCACAAACCCTCTGCGGAACTCCAGTTGCAGAGGTACACACCACATATCACCTGAGGCGTGCCAAGAACTGTGAGACAAACCATTATTACTTACTGAGAGATCAGCCAGTGAAACGCCACCCCCATGGGCCCACAGCCACCCAACCAGCATCCTGTGAGAGGACCATCCAACTCACATTCCATGCTATTTGACTCTAGAAGATGGCCCTGGGTTCCTCTAAAACAACACGTAAGCAGGAACCAGTCCTACCAACCCCAACTAAAAAGCAGGAGAAACAGCAGAAAATTCCAGGAGACGTCATGAACCTAATGACATGCATAAAAGAAGCCAACATTGACCTGCCACAGAAAGAAATTTTCAGAATGTTCCTTGGAGTCATGCAGCATATGAGGGAAGCAATACAGACAAAGGATGGAATGATAGAGACGATAAAGGCAACACACCAATGGGAAATACAAGACTAAGGGATGAAATAACAAAATCTAGTAGAAAATTAACATACTTTGCCAAAAGACTTGAGGAGGTAGAGAATCACACCAGTGACTTGGAGGATAACCAAGCAGACCTCAACAAATGGGAAAATCAGTCAAATAATACAACCGGAGAAGCTGAAGAAAACCTCAGAACCATGTCTGATACTATGAATAGGAACAATGTTAGAATAATTGGACTACTGGAACAAGACACAACAAGGAAGTCAACAGCAAAATGAGCAAGGGGAAAACTTCCTCAGCTTAATAAATGAAATTCAGGCAACCATTCAGGAAGCTGAAAGAACAACAGCCAGACTGAATTCCAAGAAGAAGTCACCACTACACATAATAGTTAAATTATCCAACTGTGAGGAAAAGGAGAAAGTCATAAGAGCAGCTAGGGAAAAAATAGTCTTTTATAAAGGTACCCAAATAAGAATATGTTCAGAGCTATCAGCAGACGCAGTGAAGAAAAGAAGGGAATGGAATAACACCTTCCAAAAATTGAAGGGAAATGACGCAAACCCAAGAATACTATACCCGGCCCAATTATTTTTAAGACAGATGGAGAAGTAAGAGTTTTCCCATACAAGGAAAAACACAAAGAATACATAAAAAGAAACCCAGCCCTCCAGGAGATACTTCCTGACCATGATGAGCAGAAGATGAACACTGAATGAATGCAAATAAGAGACCATCACATAGAACAACTCCATCCAGAGGGCGACAAAGAAAAAACAGCCCCCAAGATAGCATTAGCTTGATGGTGGAAAAAAGGCAAGAATGAAACACACACACACACACACACACACACACACACACACACACACACACACCACAAACTAAGGTAGGCAGATAGGAAAACACCCAACACAAAAGGTACAATATGACATCACAGAGTCCCCAGATGGATGTAATGACACTGAATATCATTGGATTGAACTGAGGCATTAAAAGGCAGAGTCTAACAGACTGGCTTAGAAAACATGACCTATCGATCAGTTGCCTACAGGAGAAACACCTCCAGCTTGCAGACAAAAACAGGTTAAGAAGTAAAGGCTGGAGTAAAAAATATACCTAGCAAATGGCAATGCAAAAAAATAGCAGGTGTAGCAATCTTAATCTCTGAAAAAATTGATCTCTAGATACAAGCCATAACAAAAGACAAGGAGGGTCACTCTATAATGCTCAAGGGAACAGTAGACCAGTGACCAGTGAGTAAAATAAATATACATATACCCAAAGAGAGACCAGCAAATTTGTAAATCAAACACTTCAAAAAATGAAAAAAGAAATCACAATCTCAACAATTATAGTGTGTGACCTTAATACACCACTTGCCGAAAAAGAGAGATCACAGGGAAAGAAACTCAACAAGGAGGCTACAGATCTAAACAGTCCTATTGGACAACTTGACCTGGTAGATATTTTCAGACCTTTCCACCCAAATGCAAAAAAATTCACATTCTATTCAAACCCACGTGGCACATACTCGAAGATAGACTACATACTGGGACACAAGTTGAACCTGAGTAAATTCAAGCATATAGAGATTATACAGATGTCTCTCTCTGACCACTGTGTCATAATGCTGGATTTAAATAAAAGGATGATGAGGAAAACAAAGGCCACAATTGGTGAATGAATAACTCTCTATTGCAAAAGGAGTGGGTATTGGCCCAGATCAGAGAGGAAATCAGGAAGTTTCTAGAAACCAATGAGAATGGAAATATGATGTGCCAAAATCTTTGGGATACAGCAAAGGAATTTTCAGAGGAAGGCTGATAGCAATACATACACACTTGAAAAAGGAAGGGAGACTTGTGGTTGATATGCTGGTACAAAACACACCAATTAGAGCAGAGTCAACAGAACAATCCTACTAATAGCAAAAGGAAAGAAATAATAAAAATCAGAGCTGAGCTATAGGAAAGGGAAAACAAGAAAATTATGGAAAAAATGCAGCTAAAAGTTGGTTCTTGGAAGGATTAACAGAATTGATAGACTGCTGGCAAACCTAACCAAAGAAAGGAAAGAACATTTCAATAGCAAGGATGAGGGATGAAACAGGGGACATTAAAACTGACCCTAATGAAACCAAAAGGATAATTACACAGTACTATGATGGCCTGTACTCCAATGAATTGAAAAACTTGGAAGACATGGAAAAATACTTGGAAAAACAATCCCTCCCTAAACTATCCCAGATGGACGTCAAGAACCTCAACAGACCCATAGCAATAGAAGAAATAGACAAGGTTATTAAAGTATTACCAACCAAAAAATCCCCAGGGCCAGATGGCTTCACAGGAGAATTTTACCAAGCATTCTGGGAAGAACTGACACCAACCCTACATAAACTCTTCCAGAACATAGAGAAAGACGGAAAATTTCCAAACCCTTTCTATGAAGCTAATATAACTCTGATACCTAAATTGGGCAAGGATTCCACAAGAATTGAGAACAACAGACCTATATCCCTAATGAACATCAATTCAAAAGTCCTTAACAAAATACTGGCCGATAGAATACAAAAGCATATATAAAACAAATAATTCACCATGACCAAGAGGGATTCATACCAGGTATGTAGGGATGGTTCAACATATGAAAGACCATTAGTATTATTCATCACATTGACAGGAAAAATTAAAAGAACCACATGATAATATCAGTAGATGTGGAAAAAGCATTCAACAACATCCAATGCCAATTCTTGTTTGAGACACTCAAGAAAATAAGAATAGAAGGAAAATCCCTCAATGTTATTCAAGCTGTAATTGAAAAACCAACAGCAAACATGGTAATCAATGGAGAAAAGACGGAAATAATTCAACTGAAATGGGGACCATACATTGAAGCCCCTTGTCCCCATTCCTATTTAACACCATACTGGAGGTTCTAGCTAACAACATAAGATAAAGAAAAGACATCAAAGATATTAATCTGGGGAAGGAAGAGGCAAAATTATGATTATTCACACACAATAAGATTCTATACATTGAAAATCCTCTAAACTCCACAAGGGGTGTGTTGGAAGCAATAGAGGAATATGGCAGAGTGGTAGGATACAAGATCAACAAACAGAAATCTATCAGTCTGCTATATACATCAGACAAGATAACAGAAGAGACAATTAAAAATACAGTGTACTTTACAATAGTCAAACACAAATAGAAATATCTAGGGATACACCTTACTGAAAAAATGTGGGAAACAGGATTTCTCCCAAGTTGTCTCCCCCAAATATATGCCAAACTTAGCTGCTTGCGAATAACTGTACACTTGGAGGTCATCAGAAGTAGGTCAGGGTTATTCTCCCTAAGGGTTATCAGCCATCTAGACCAAACAGACACCACTGTTTATCCCACAGCAAATAGGGCCCACTCCCTTCTGATAAGGATAGTAGTTGTCTGTTTCCTTGTAGGAGACCCCAGAGAGGTCAAACCCACCCTAGGATGATCAAGGTTAGACTGCCATCATGAATCTAGGGTCTGTCCATCTTGTCACATGTATACCTCTAGACCTTCCCATTCTTATGTGCACACCCCTAGTTCATCCCCTTACTGTCACGCTTATGCCTATCATACATCCCCTTCCTACAATGTGTATACCTATTGTACTTCCCCTTCCAGTGACGTGTGGTTACCTGTAATGATGGCCCCCTAAGGAGATATAACCCTTGGTTAGCAATAAAGGGGCTCTATCCTGCTCTTGCGACCAGGCTCCCCCCACGAAACCCACCAAGCGGGGCTGAGGTGAGCATGCTACCATGAATTGTGTCTGACTCCATTATTTGACTATCTCTTCTATCTATCATGCTCTCTATGACTTTACTATAATCTTTACTTATTATGACTGTACAATTGCGCCTACCGGACCTGTGATGATTTGTTGGGGACCCTCCTTTCCCCACAAAAAAGAAAAGATTTGTATGAGGAAAACTGCAGAACTCTATTACAAGAAACCAAGAGTGTCCTTAAAAAAATGGAAGAATATCTCATGCTCGTGGATTGGAAGACTCAATATAGTAAAAATGTCAGTTCTTCCCAAGGCACTATATAAGATTAATGCTATCCTGATATGAATACCATCATCCTTCTTCAAAGAATTGGAAAAACTTATTGCCAACTTTATATGGAGAGGGAAGGAGCCCAGAATTAGCAACGAACTCCTCAAGAAGAAGGACAAAGTGGGAGACCTTGATCTACCTGACTTTAGCAGGAATTTTACAGCCACAGTGGTCAAAACAGTGTGGTACTGGTATAACAACAGATATTCAGACCAATGGAAAAAGCTGAAGACCCAGAATTAAAACCATCATCCTACAGGCAACTGATTTTTGATAAGGGCCAAAAATATCAAATGGGAAGCAGATGCCCTCTTCAATGAGTGATGCTGGGAAAAATGGATATCTACCTGCAGAAAAACGAAACAAGACCCTTATCTCACTCCATGCACAAGAATAAACTCAAGGTAGATCACAGACCTTGATGTAAAACCGCAAACGATTAGTACCAAATATAAGGGAATTAGGACAAAACTGAGAACCTTGGCACAGGGAATACATAGGCTATCAGAAATAGGGAAGGATACAAATATAGAGGAGTCACAAATTGACATGTGGGATATAATGAAGATAAGTCACCTGTGTGCATCAAAAGAATTCACCAGGAGAGTAATAAGAGAGTCCACAGACTGGGAAAACATCTTTAGCATTGACACATCAGACAAAGGCCTTATTACT
>NW_022103896.1:3341611-3342795 GCF_000313985.2 Echinops telfairi
GCATGGGAAGAACTGGAGGAAATCATGCTAAGTGAAGTAGGTCAAGCACAAAAGGACAAGTACAGCATGAATCCACTGAGGTAAGCTTAAAAAAAAACAACGGGGCATAGGGGAAAAGCTCCTATATACATCCATCCCTGGGGTGAAGGTCAGCAACTATGGCAGGGGCCAAACCTAATCCAGGGACACATACGGCAGCCAACTAAATAAGAGGGGGGAAAAAGTCATGGAGAGGGGAGGGGCGAGCAAGGTACTAAACAAGGTATTGTTTATATCACCACAGGAGAGAAAGAGACCAGGCTTCAACCTGATGTGCCAAGATGTGAATACAACATATCAGCATGTACCAGGGATCCAATAGGGAGGTCTGGGGTGCTGGTCCCAATTCAAACTATGCTGATACCTGCACCCTGAAGAATGCACTTCAGAGGATAGCACTGGGGCTACAGCTTGGTGAGAGGAGTGCATTGGATTGAGTACATGGGAGAAATGCACAGGGATGGAGAGGGAGGAGAGGACATCCTGGCCCACCAAGCCCCAAGGACGATGTTCCTGCTCAGAGCAGACAACGCACATAGAGGACCGTAGGGCTGGCCCCACCACGGGACACAGCATCCCACACTGAACCATGATGCTGCAGGAGACAGCACTGGAGACACAGTGTGGGAATAGTGCAGGGTCTGACCCCATCACGCTAGGGCGAGGCACTGAGGGCATGAAGCAGAGCAGCAGGGGGAGCAGAGTGATGAAACCTCCGGGGAATACCAAAAATAGATTTGGGAGACAGAGTGTGGCACCCCATCAGACTCGACTGGAAAACACTCGTAAAGGCCAACAAACAGACCTTGAACTATTTATAGGCTTTTCCATTTTGTTTTTATTTGTTTGTTATTATTATTTTGTGGGTTTTTTCCTGTTGTTATTGTTTTGTTGGTTTTGGCTTCCTTTGTTGTTGTTGTTTTGGCTTTGCCTGTTTTGTTTTGCATTTATTAATGTATTTTCATGTCTATCTAAATAAGATAGGCAGGATAAATAATTCGGAGATGAAAATAATGGGACCAGCGGTTCTTGGGAGATACAGGCTAAGGGCAGGTGGGAGAAAGGAAGGGAAGGGGTCCAACCCAGGGACAAGGGAACAGCAAGTGAACTAAAATCAATGGAAGGAAGGTTGTAGGATGCCCAGT
>NW_022103896.1:3344431-3347697 GCF_000313985.2 Echinops telfairi
CAGGAATTCTACCACCATGTCCCGGAGTCTGCGGTCTGACGCGTCTTTCCAGTGTATCTGTGGGTTCTGGACCACCATTCCGGTCCGAGACAGGTGTTTGTCCAGGTCCATCTCCGTTCACCCTCTCTGCTGACCAGAGGGCGGTTTTCACCCCACTGCGCCATGCATCGGCAGTCCCCGGCCACGCTCCTGGTCATCCCCAGTGTGTCTCTGGCTCGGGTAAAGGCAAACTGTTGGCGAGCAATTTCCTGCGCTGATGACTTAGTAAAGATGCCAGGGTCGATGCCCGGCCAACCGGCCTGCCTGTTCTTGTATGATGGGTTTACTAGTGGGACCAGGCAGCTTTTGGTGGATTGAATGTCCCGAGGAGAGAGCCTGGAGTTGGAGATTGCTTTCCATTCCCTTGGAAAATGTGAAGAAAAAGTGTGAGTTTATGGAAGGTGGTACTTCAGAAAAGAAGTCCACAGGGCCCTTAGCTCGTCTAAAAGCCCCGCGATGCTTTCACAACGTGGAGGCTGCTCTCTCTTGGAAACAGATGTCTCGGCATGGACAAGCGATCCTCCTCTGGAACAGGACTGCTTTCCAGAGCTGTCCTGAGGTGCTTCCTCCCTCAGGGTGGAAACCTTTGGGTGGAAAATTTACGATGTCATTTATTTTCTATATGAGGAGACTTTGAAAAGTTCTTGAAGAAAAATCCCATCATCCTTGAATTCCCTTCCTCCCCCCTGTGAACTCTTTGAAGCTGCCTCTTGTAAGGAAGGTTTCTTGTCCACATTCATTTGTTAAAAGCTGAAAGTGCCTCATTTGGCATTGCGGGTACAGGTTGGACTGCTAATGGCTGAGGTTTGAAATTACCAGCTGCTCCACGGGGGGAAGATGGGGTTTTCTACTCCCCTATAGAGTCACGGTCTTTCCTCTATTTCTTTTTCTTTCCTCCTGCCCCACTATCATATTTACCCACCGTTCACCACTCAGTAATTCCTCTCAGATACATTTTAATTGATCAAACACGGCCAGGAACTCTATCCCCTCCTCACAGTCACTTTTAGATCCCTTACTATTCCCCTATCCCTGTCCTTATTGGCTTATTGCTGCCCTCTGCTCCCCTTTCCGACACAATCGCTGAAGACAAATGGGTGCATAAGCAAGTGTGGTGAAGAAAGCTGATGGTGCCTGGCTATTAAAAGGTAAAGCATCTGGGATCTTAAAGGATTGAAGTTAAACAAATGGTCATCTAGTAGGGAAGCAACAAAGACCACATGGAAGAAGCACACCAGCCTGTGTGATCAAGAGGTGTCGATGAGAATAGGTATCAGAAGTTCAAAAACAAGCAACCAAATCGATGTGAAGGAGCGTAGACAAAGTGGAGACCCAAAAGCCACCTGTAAGATAATTGGACAGTCCCTCACAGAAGGGCCACATGGAAGGGATGATATATCCAGAGTTCAGAATGGCACTCTTGAAACACATAACTTTCCTCTAGTTCTTTAATATTTCCTCCCCCTATTGTTATGGTCTTCATTTTACCTCATTAATCCTTCTAGACCTGTGTAAGTTCATGTGTATAAGTAAGATCATTTGGTGCGTGAAATATGAGACGATAAACCCTTCAGGAATTGTAATGGATTAATGATTCCCTGAAGGTACATAAAAAGAGTGGGGAGGGGGGAGAAGGAAGAACTGGCAATGATGACTATATAACCCCACTCAAGGGTAACAAATAACAGAATGGCAGATGAACAGATACATTGGATGGTGCAAAATATAAGAATAAAAAGGAATAACGAAACAATAATAATATAATAACAAGTGTTCTTGGGGGTTAGGATGAGGGAGAGCAGGGATAAAGGGGAGCTGATACCAAAGAGTACAAGAAGAAAGAAAATGTTTTGAAAATGATTGTGCCAACAATTGTACGATCATGCTTGATCTAATTGAACTATGGATTGTTATATTGGAGAGCTACCGAAAAAAGACATGAGGATGGCAGGGTAGGGGAGGGAGGGAAAAAAGAGGAGCTGATCCCAAGGGCTCAAGTAGGAAGAAAATGTTTTGATATGATGATGGCAACATATGTGCAAATGTGCTTTGTACAATTGATCTATGGATTCTTGTAAGAGCTATAAGAGCCCCCAATAAAATGATCTATAAAAAAAGTAAAACCAAAACAATTAGCAATAAAAATCAGTGACTTTAAAAAAAAGTACAGTCTTGGGAAATTCACAGTGCTACTCTGTCCTACAGGAATGCTGTGAGTCATCACCGGCTTGATGAGAGAGAGTTTGAGTGAATGAGTGAGTGAGTGAGGGAGTGGGTGGGCGGGTAAGCGAGTGAATAAGTGAGTGAGTACTCTCTGGTAAGAAACCCTGATGGTGGTGGTGGGTAAGTATTGGATTGCTAACCACAAGGTCTGTGGTTCAAATCCATCAGCCATTACATAGGAGAAAGAGGAGGCTATCTGTCCCCATAGCAATTTACCACCTCAGAAACCCTAGCAAGGGTGGGAGACCTTTGATCCTCCAGCCACGTAAGGCCCATGGAATCATCAGCACCAGCTAACATCACAGGTTTCACTGAAGAGAACCACTTCACATCACCGTGAGATGAGTTAATTAAATGTTTGGCCACTATGTCTCTGAAATGATGTTATAATGATCTAAATGGCCCTTTGCAGAAAAAATCTTTCCCAACATCACCTATAGGACTGAGTGGAAGGCAGTGGGTTTGGTCTTAGGCGCTCTCTACTAAGAGAGATATTGAAGCATTGATTGGATGCACATCCATTGGTGGTGTTGTTAGGTGCCGTTGGGCTAACTCCAACTCATAGGGACCCCACGTCCAATAGTATGACACATGGGCTGATCCTTCACCGGCCTCATCAAAGTTGCTATGTTTGAGGCTATTGTACAGACACTGAGCATCTTCCTTCCTGTCACCCGACCTTCTACCTTCTGTGCAATGTCCTTCTTCAGAGACTCGTCCCTCCGGATAACAGGTCTAAAGTATGAGACAAAGACTTGCCATCTGTGTTAGTCTGGGTATATTAGAGAACCAAATCCACAGAAAATCATGTATAAGAGGGAATTTTATGTAAAGGTTAAGTGAGCATCAAGAAAATATCCCAACCCAGTGCTGTCCAAGCCCACAAGCCCAACATTAACCCATATGTCCAACACCAATCCAAGTCCTCCTCCATCTCAGAAAACAGATGCAATGACGCCGACTGCAGGAGGAAAGCTGAGTCAGTGAATGTGTAAGCATCTCAG
>NW_022103896.1:3348800-3353362 GCF_000313985.2 Echinops telfairi
GACTTTCTGGCAGCTCCCTGTCAATGCATTGATACCACTGTTGTTGAAAGATCATCAACAAAATTATAGTCTCAGGTGGTATCAATGATACTGTCCTATCATTTCTGCATTCTCTTGGGTACAAATATGCACTGCTGCAACTGTTTTAAACGTATTTTCAGCAACCTTTTACTTGAATGTGACAGTGATGACATTGTTTGATAATTTCTGCATTCTGCTGCCTCACCTTTCTTTGGCATGGGCACACTATGAATCTCTTCCAGTTAGTTGGTCAGCTAGACACCTGTCATATTTCATTGCATGCACACACGAGCATTTCCAGTACTGAATCTATTTGCTGAAACAGCTAAGTCTGTCTACTTCTGGAGCCTCGTTTTTGCCGGTGCCTTCAGTGCAGCTTGGATTGCTTCCATTACTACTGTTGACACTTGATCCATGCTACCTCCAAAACGGCTGCATGCTGACTAGTTCCCTTTAGTTAAGTGACTCTGTGTATTCCTTCCATCTCATTCTGCTGCTATTTTGCCCACAAAATGTTCAGTCTTTCAGCTTGAGAAACGCTGAGTACGGTATTCCCTTTAGGATTTCGGACTCCAGATCTTTGCACATTTCATCATAATACGTTACTGCTTTTTTAATAAACCATTTTATTGGGGGCTCTTAAAGCTCTTACATCAATACATCTTACATTGATACATCAATTGTATCAAGCACTTTTGGACATAGGTTGCCATCATAATTTTCAAAACATTTTCTTTTTATTTCAGCTCTTCTTCATAATTTCCCCCCATTTGCTTTAGCTACAGAGCAAGTTGTGGACTCTTTTCTGTTACCCAGTTTGTTATTTTATTTCTTTGCTGTGTTGTGGCATAAAGTCCGTGGTGTCACCCCACCACCCACGTGGCCTTCAGTCATGAGGTTTCAACCTGCCAGGCCTGTTCTTGAGAGGGTCTTCACATTCCGGTGGGATATATTCAAGTTGTACGTCGGGGTCTCCTGGCCTTGTTTTAATTTCCTCCAACTTCAGCTTTAACTGAGATAGGAGCCATTATGGTACCATCGTTGGCCTAGACCTTTTTCTGACAGATGATGTTGAGCTTCTCCTTTAGCTCTTTCCACAGATGTAGGTGACGTAATGTCTATGTTTTCCGTCTGGGATGGTCCGCATATATAGTGGCTGTGTATATGCTGAAAAAGGCATCTGAAATAAACACACCGTTATTCTTGCAAAAGTTCATCATGTGGTCTCCAGCGCAACTCTCCATTCCTCTCTGTGGTTCCAACATTCTCACCCCAATCAGCGGTAGCCTTTCAGGCCTCTTGCCTGCATGTTTGATCAGGTTCAGACTGCAGAGATTGGTCAAAATCCCTAATTTCTTCATCTTTGGAATTAGCAGTTGGTGCATAGATTTGAAGACTGGTTGTATTAGCTGGTCTTCCTTGTAGGTATAAGGGAATTATCCCATCACTGATAGGATACTTGAGGAGAGACCGTGGAGGCTCTTTTTGAAGGAACAACATTCCTCTTCGACGTGTCCCTCCTGGCGCGGTGGGTCATCCGATGATCGGATTGAAATGACCAGGACAGGCCCATCTCAGCTTGCACATGCTCTTTAGGGCAATCATTCGCTGCGACTCGCCTCATTTTACTTCCTATGTCGCTGAGCACGGTCTCCTACAGTTAGAAGCAGGGCGATGAGTAACGTGATCAGGGCACTGGGAACTGGACATCCCTGGGTTAAAGTCCCCTTTTATCATTTACCTTTGGGCAAAGCACTTAATCTCTCTAAGCCCTGGGCTCCTGTTCTATCAAATGGAGGTTGCTCTGATGTCACTTCTCTTATCCTCAGGATTTTGTCACCGCACGCTGCCCTGGTCTCTGTCTCATCACTCATCTGGACACAGAGCTAAGTGCACCTTCCAGTGAGACAAAACCAATGCCTCGATGGACGAGCCTGGAAGGGCAAAGCCGCGCTGTGTGGTCGGAGGTTTCACCAGGGCTGGTGGGGCTGGAGCCCAGGCTGTAGACTTTGCCTGGTCCACAGCGCAACAGGTCTGCCCCAAACAGCTCACCCCTGTTAGCCACCTTTTCTTTTGCTCCTGACTATCCAGTGGCAGCCAGTTAGCCCCGCTGCGTACCTATGTATCCATCCCGTCCCTGCTTAGCCGCCTTCATTGCTAGAGCTCACCCCCGCTGCAGGCAGCACCCTTCCTCTTGGAAGAGCTGAATGTGCAGAAATAAATCTTCCATCTGGGAAAAGCAAATGTCACCTTGGGTGTCCCGCCCCACCCGCCTGCACTCCCCGTGGAGGCGCACCGAGGGACTTCGCTGGATCACCTACGCCTCAGCTGTGATTCTTCCGTTGTGTGTGTTTTTCTTGTTTTGATCTTCACCTGCTTCCTCAGGAACAGGCACGCTTTTGAAATCCACCCCCAAGGCTATTATACATGCCTCCCTCCACCATGCCACAGGGAGCTCTGCGGAGCTCTGCTCCCTCCCCTTACCTGCCAAACTCCGTCCAGTCCCTGCCAACAAAGGGCGCTTCCTCGGGCCTCCCACTCCAACCCAGACCCCCTGAAGACCCATCCCTTGGCCCAGGAGGCTTCTCTATAGGGATTCTCCCACCTGCACAGGTTCTGCGAAGCTCGCTCTTACCAGGAGGGAGGGACACAGCTGAATCCCATCCTCCCCATCATTCTCTCTCTCTCTCTCTCTCTCTCTCTGTGCAGGAGTGTTATCCATGCTCAAGAAGGTTTTGTTTTTCTCTTCTGAATGGATGCATGAAGAGATTAGTACGATCAAAGAAATGCAAGCATTCAAATGGATATTATACTGGGTGAGTCGGCCCTGAGATGAATTTACTTTTCTTTTCCCCAAAGATCTTCTGGATTCAGAACGTTTCTTAAGTTCTGATTTTCTTTCTTCCCATTTCCACTCAGTCCTACTTATAAAAGTGAGCACTCGCTCTACGCCTGCAGGGCGGTGGGTTTTTCTTTTCATATGACCTTGGCTTTCTGGTCTGGTCCTATAAAGCCCACAAAAGGATTGGGGGCAGGGAACCATGCAAACCAGGTGCTGGCAGCTCATCAGGGTGGCCAGTTGTGTTATCTCACTAGGCTTAAAAAAGAATCAGCCCCATAGGCGGAGGTGGAGGGGCCTCACACCATCACGAGAAGCCAGGGGCAAAGCTTGTCATTGGGAGCCAGGGTGCCGATGTTGAGAACCTCCTGGACCCAGGAAGCAGTGGTCCCGATGGAGGTGGCAGCAGCAGCATGGTATGGCAGCAGATGGCTGCAGTGACCATGGAGCAAGGAAACAGCATTGGGTAGGTTGCTTCCTGGCAGAGCTGTGGTGCTTGTCCGAATAGAGGCCAGATCTAAGCAGAGCCCAGCTGCAGAAGCCTTCCTGTGGGCACGAGAGACAAGAAGCCGTCTTGATTAAACAAACGTATTCTGACTTGTTCCTGCTACTTCCAAGTTGGTCCTCATCCTGAGTTGGAACCTGTCAACTCCCCTGAGAAGCCCTGTGATTACGAACAGGATCTGTGAGCTCTGGGTGGCCGCCGCAATGAACGGCGAAACCCAGCAGAGGAGTAGAGTGCTGTGGGATCCGTGGCTGCTGTCAGGGCCCCGCAGACCACGATCCAAACACACTACCATCGAGTCGAGGCCAACTCATAGCGGCCCCCTAGGAGAGGGTAGAACTGTCCCCATGTGTCTCTGAGATCAGCTCTTTATGGGAGTAGAAAGGCCCCATCTTCTCCCTCGGGGGCCCATCATGTCCCAGTATTCAGGTACAGTAACTCAGGAACCCTCACAAGGACAGCCTATGAGGAGGCGCCCTTGCTGTTAGCCATTTTAGCCTGATGACATCGGGGGAAAGCTGGACTAAGAACTTGCCCAAACTCATGCATCTAGTTGGGTCCAAGCTCAGGCCCTCTGGCTCTAGAACCCACTCACTCCTTCAGCCCGTCCCACTGCTCCGCTCACCTTCGGGTGTCCTGAGTGGGCCCAGAGCGTCATGGTCAGGGCCACCTGTGGTCCAGTGGCATGACAGAAGCCAAGAGGAAACACCGCTGCCCTGGAGGAACAATTGGACTCCCAAGTGCACAGCAGCCCTGCGTCAAAGGCATATTTTCCCAAGGTCACTGGGTCCAATGCCTCCCAGCAGCGGCTGGGCCACTTGTTCTGTGTGCTCTCCAATGTTTCCCAGCTGACCTCAGAATAATGTGTCCATCTCCCACCCTCAGCTCCTCTCTCTGGTCGTGGGTCTGGGTTTACGGATCACTAACGGGCAGTCCCAGTGAGACGTATAGTCGCTAACGTCATCAAGACACCAGCACAGCGTCTGGAGTGGAGCATGTGTTTACCAATTGTGGTCCCAGGAAACTTCCGCAGGCACATTTCCTTCCCAGAAAGTTCCAGGGAGACAGACTCAAGCTGACCTCCTCAGTGACCCCCTGCTGGAAGTCCGGCCACCTCTACCCTGTGGCCATCAAGCCGGTCCTGACAGACCGTGCCCCATGGGTCAGAGTAGAGCTGGGGTCTGGGGGTCTTCAGGC
>NW_022103896.1:3353724-3357384 GCF_000313985.2 Echinops telfairi
GTGAGTGTGTGGTGCAGGCCTTGCAGTGCAGCGGGGTGATTTAGATGTCTGTTGGTGTTTACTGAGCCTCACTCCTGCAGCGTTCGAGAGGATGGACAGAAGGGTGCTCTAGGCATTGGAAGGTGCTGGTTTCATGGTTAAGCAGAGGAGCTAAGGCAGGAACAGTATGTTCCCATGTCCCCAGAACACAAGTCAGTGTAGAAAGGAACAGGGAGTGGCGGGGTCTCAAGCAGGCCCTGTTGGTCCCCGTGGAGACATAGTGGGGTGAGGGTCTGGGGGTGGACCCCGAGGGGCGAGTGAACTCCTGAAAATGGATACAAATCTATTTTCACAATTGCACTGTTTTCTGGGAAAAAAACCTTCTGACGTGTCCCATTTTCAAAGGCCCGAGGGTGGCGTGGGCTTACACCAGGGCCGGGGCAGCATTGCCAGAGGAGGTGGGTGACATCATATCCTGGGAGGCCGGCTCCTGATGAGTCTAAGTGGGTAGCTTTTCTTTCTCTCTAGATGAGGCTTGATGGTGACAGGCCAATTCGGTGCCCCGTAATCGGATTATTTCGGCAGAAGGATGCTTCACTGCTAATTGGCGTAGGGAGAGCGTCCAGGAGCCAAGGTGTCCGGCTAGATGAGGGAGGTGGAAAATTATAGAAGACCTGAATCCTGAGAGGTGCCTTTGGAGATGTTTAAATGGGTTTGAGAGGGAGCCTGTCACATCTGGTTGTTGTGATAATTAGATTAGAAAGCAGAGAGACGGGGAGAGAGAAGGCATCGAGTGTAATCTGCCGAGGCTCTGCCAGAGGCCTGGAGGGGCATCTGAAAATAGATCCTCTGCAGAGGTGACCTCCAGAGGGTCACCTCGGACACAGCTCCGAGCCTGGCGCACAGCGTCTAGGTCCTTGGAGGGGAGCTCGGTCCACCTGGTGTGCCACTTTGACACTACAGCTCCCAGGTAGTAGACTGGGCGGGGCCTCAGGGAGGTCTCTAATGTAAACATGCTCCTCCTCGGGGGTCAGATGCACATTTGGTCACTGGTCTGGCTCACGGACCTGGGCAACAGAGAACGAGAACCCAGCAAGGGAGCCCACCCAGCCACATGCAGCACCCATGGGCTTGGGGCAGTTTGCACGGCTCTCACCTCATGGGCTCTTCCTGGGCAGTGGGGGCTCTGTGGGGGTGGGGACTCTCTTCTTCCATGAGGGGGAGGGGTGTGAGGTTCCATTGCTGGCCGATGTACTTCCCTCGCAGCCACCGCCGTCTCCCAGTGGGTGCTGTGTACTATCATGAGCTGAATAGGTTTGGGTGCAGCTTCCAGACGAAGACAGACTAGGAAGCAGCTTTATCTACCACAGACACTTGATGCTTTATTAGCGCTGAGGGATTCTAAGGCCCGAGTGGCAAAGCAGCCTGAATGACCCCTCTGATTTGATCTCGTGCCCTTTTCTAGTGAGATTCTCATGCCCATGGACAGTCTTTATGTTACTTGGCATACAGGTCTGACTCGCTTGATCAAAGGAGAGAAGTGCTAAGTTTTAAGGCCAAGTAGATCCAATAGGTACTGTGTCTCTTACTTAGTCGCGGGAGGAAGAAAAGCAACAAATTCACCCAAAAAGAAATGTATGGACGTGACCACTAGTGCCCCTCTAACTGTCTCTCAGATGAGGACTCCGAATTTTCAGGGGATCTGAGGCTCTGTGGGTCATGGTGAGTTGAACCGGGCAGGGCTTCTGGTTTTACCCAAGGTCACTTTTATGATTGTGGTCCACTGGAAGTTGACCTTGGATGGGAAGGTCTCCCTCATGCCTAGCCTCACTCCTGTCTCAACGAAGCCTCTCTCCCCATTTGGCCTCTTACCCTCAAGGAAGTTCACCCAGAATTCCTCACCCATCTGCCTCAGGATCCCAAGAGACAGCAGGAGCTGAAAGGCATTTGTCCAGGTCCACACTCAGAGTTGCCATGATTGTGCCTTGGCTGAGTGCCATGGGTCACAGTAGGCCAAAAGGCAGCTGGCATTCCTCAGGGCAGAGGGGCAGGAGGGACATAGAAAAATGGACTCCCCTCTCTTGAGACGAGCATCACACAGCAAAGGGGCACGGATTGGGGCAGGGAGAGATTGGTGGCCATTGTTGGTAATCTCCCACGGATTTGCCAATGCACTTAACTCAAATCAGCCTTAGGGTCACAGAAAAGGTCTCTAATCTGGGTCATGTTCAGCACCCACTTTAAGGAAACATGTCAGGCTGCAAGCAAGAGGCACACATTCATAGATGTCACCTTGAATCGTCCCTAAGTTATTTATAAAGTACATCATTTGCAAACAGCCGCTCTTTAATGGTTATTAACCTCAAATTACTTCTGACACATCTCTCAGATCGTGGAAATAGGCCAGACTTGATACTGTGTTCCAGAACTGTGGGTTAGGCAACGGCGGATATCTGCAAAGGTAGTTTTCTTGCCACGCTCCTGCTTGCTTCTGGGGGAAGATTTAGATCTATCCGTTCAGAAGAGGACTTGATCATCTAAAGATGAAAATCAATTACTTAATCCATCCCAACATCATCTGGATGTTGTATATACAGCCTGCTGTTTACCCCCTTAAACAGTAGCAAGAAATGAGACTTTGAAATACATATGCTATCACAAATGAGTGTCCCCAAACTGGCGTTATCCACTAACATGTGTGAATAACTTTGAAGGGTTTCCACCCGCGTGCTACCTGCACACCCACCACGGGCTATTTCCTTGGTTCTGTGTGATCTGATCCACACTGTCTGTAGTATATGTGGGGGCATCATTAACAAATCATTTGCAATTCTCTTGGACACATCCTGCCCATGCACCATGGATGGCAAACAGCAGTTCTTGATTCATAAATCCACATGTTTTAGACGAATAGTTCTATTGAGATCCCAGGAAATTCCCACCTTGACGCTTAAACTCTTGGGCATATCACATTTGCTGTGCTTTGCCTCTAATTCATTCATTTAACAAAGCATTATTTTCTTTGTTAGGTCACCGAACCCCGTGGCATTAAGAGGACATCAACAAACCAAACTGACAAAAATGCCTGCCCCCCAGGAGCTTACGCTTCGTGGTAATTCAAGGCATTTTGTTGGGAGGAAGAGTGTTCTTAGAGTTATTTCAGTGGCGAGTAAAGTCAATAGTGAAGGATGCAAGCCTTCTATGACTTGCTTAACAAGAAGCTCAGAAGCAAGCAGACCCAGGGTTGATTCTGACATTCAAAGATGGCATCCAACTCTGAGGCTGCTTCTGTCCTTGGACCCCTGCCATCGCAGGGTGACGACGTCTCTGTTCACGATTCTAAGATGGCACTGTAGCGCCAAGCCATGCCTTCACAGCAAAGCTACCATAGAGGAAACCAGAGAGACCATGACAAAGGGTTGCTTCTCTGGCCATTCTTTGGAGGAAAACCATTCTGAGAAGCTCTTCCTCTCAGATCTCAGCAGCCTGAGGGGGGCCACCTGTCCCTAGTACACAATTGCCATGACTGTCTCAGATCAGCCATGACTCATATCCTGGACTGCCGGGAAAACTCTAGATTCCGTTAGCCAAAAAACGAAAAAGGTTGGCTGTTGGGTTGGCAACCTTAATTTTCCTTCCATCATCGTCTTGGCTTCAACGTTTCCCTTTGGAATCTGCAGA
>NW_022103896.1:3357484-3359037 GCF_000313985.2 Echinops telfairi
TGGCCAAGCACTGACTCAGAGGCCCAGGCCCGGCTTTCTATCCAGCTGAGTCTAAAGAGTTCTTCCAACTTCAGAGTTCTGGCATCTCGCCCAAGATTGTTCTGAGGATGCCTGGGCGGCAACTAGCACCCGAACCAATTCACTCTTCCCCGAGAATTAGCGTGTATCACACACGCGCGCACACATGCACATCGCTCGCACAAGGGAGCTTCAAAAAGGTCCCTGGGAAAAAGGGAAGGGAAAAGATCATGGAATTTTCTCACAAATGTTTTGAAGCCCCCTTGTCCAGACACACACGGGGTAAGTCATAAAGTCTTGCTACAAAGTCACAGGCCCTTTGAGTCAACAGAAAGGTCAGGATAGGAAGCTGCGGTTTCTCCAGGCACCATCCACCTAGGTCTCTCTGCTTCTGGAGGTGGTCTTCCGGTTTCTCCCACCCTTCGCCGAAGAGCACTGTGCCCTGCCATGCTGTGCACACCACGTCAGAACAGCAGCGTTGGCATTGGGGAGGGACTTCAATGATATTCCTTTGCACTGCCCTTTGAGTTTAGACAATAAAAGGAAGTCTTGCCTAAGGAGTCAGATCAGGGCTGTAGGATGGATGGGAAAGATTTCCCAATGAAATTTGTGTAGGACCACCCAGGCTGCCCTTGAAGCGACGCGCGTGCACTGTCGTGATGAAAACAAGATTCCTCGATGCCCCTTTCCTAGCCTCTTTTTCTACAGAGGCAGGGCTCCACTGACCTAGACTGTCTTCCTAGGAAGTCCCAGTGCTTGCCCTGTGTCCTTCAGGAGAAAACTATCTGAACAACCCCTCTGCCACCCCACGATCTCAGGAGGCAAGGGACAAATGTGTCCTGATGGGTAATAAATGTATGTATCACCTAGAGCAGTGGTCCTCAACCTTCCTAATGCTGCGACCCTTTCATACAGGTTGTCATACTGTGGTGACCCCCAACCATCAAATTATTCTCATTGCTACTTCATCACTGTCATTTTGCTACAGTTATGAATCAGGAGACCCCTGTGAAAGGGTCATTCGACCCCCAAAGGGGTCGCAACCCACAGGTCGAGAACCGCTGCTTTAGACTGTCCACCTCCCCTCTTGCTGGCTCCCCTGCTGACTACAGTCTGGTCTTGACCTTTACTCCTCGTTCAAAGGAAGCTGCCCTTGCTTCCTCTCTTAAGCCCCCTTGTGCCTGACAGCTGAACTTGCACCTCATTTTGCCAGCTACTCCCTCCTCCTGAAAACCCACTTCCCTGGGCTTCTGGGCACTCTGCTCCCCTGTTCAACCTCCATGGATGGCTGTCCTGACCACCGCCCTCTCTTCCACCAGCATGCCCGCCCTCTGGAAATGCCCCATCTTCCTCCCTTTTCCACCCAGCGGGCCACCACAGCCTGTGGGTTACTGCACACATGCCTCTGTAATGATAATGAAGATAAGAACATGAATAATTAATGTTGAATGCAAAGATGTCAGTTAGCATGCATTCTGCAACACATGCTACCTGACATGTCTCTCTGTTGGTCACAGTAGCCATACGAGATGGGT
>NW_022103896.1:3360333-3368700 GCF_000313985.2 Echinops telfairi
TTCTTATATTCTGAAACCCCGTGAAAGCCTAGTGCTGGCGAGAAGGAGGGGGTGGGGCAGCCAGTCCTGGGTCCCCATTCCAGCCCTGCTACAGTCCTGTGGCCCCTGGGAAGCACATCGCCACCCGTGAGATGTCTTCTTGTGAACACGAACGAGGGTCCCAGGATGCCGGTCACAGTGCCAGCCGAAGACAGAGATCAGACTAACTTGAAAGACTCTCTAAGTTTATTCTGAGATAGCAGACCGAAGGAAACAGTCTGGTTTGCCACCTCCAAACTGCTTCGACAATCAGGCAAGTTAAATCCCCGACAATTTTGTGATTAAAAACAAATACAGCTTTACAAGGGTCCCAGGAAACAATTGATACCCCAAACATGGTGACACAAAGCAGGTTTTGCAATGATTACAGGAAACAAGGATCTCTACCTACCTTTCTCCAGGGTTCCCGGACCAACCCTGGAGTATCGTGCTCTGTCCTCTAAGTGGGAGATGATTTGTACCTGAGTACTTATCTTAATGGCCAGCCTCCTGGAGTCAGAAGTCCCTCCTGATTAAGCTTCAAAAGTATTTTATTGCAAGGGAGGGAGCTGTTACCTTTCGGATTTCAGTGGCAACAAAGGAAATCTTAAATTATGCCGTAATTCTAGTGATTTTAATGAACAGCAGGCTAACTCTTTCACCTCCTCCATCATCCTCCAATGAACCGACGGTGCACTGTTTGCTCCAGGAGATTGTTGTGAACTCTGACTGAGATACTGTTTGCTAATCATCTATGAGGGAGGGAGAGCTTGGCTCCCCCAGGGCCACACACATAGCAAGCAGGCAGTAATTGCTGCCTCTGCCCTCTGACAGGAGGAAAGAGGCGGGCTGAATACTCTATGTGAGCTGAGACCCGAGACGGAGCACAGCAAAGCCTGCTTGTCCCACAAGATCTGGGCTCAGACTCTGCTACTTGGAATTCTTTTCTTTGGCTTAAGGCATTGTCTCTCACCCTTGTTAACATGCGTATGCCCTCTGGGTAAGTGCCATTGTCACTCAGACAATTGCTCAAGCTTTTGAAAGTCTTTACACAGCAGCCACCGCCTTGTTCATCAGAAGCCCTTCAGGGCATGTTTGAGGGGGGACTGAGATAAAAACACACTGAAAAATCTAGAGGGGGCAGGGGCGGGGATGGGATGGGAATGTGGACTCCCAAGAATGTTTCGGCCCACTGAAGGAGCTAGGGGCAGGAGACAATTTAACCAGGAGTCCAATCCTTCTTGCTTGGCCCTGGAACTCGGAAGGACCTGGCTTCCAGTGTCTTCCTGGGGACTCTTCTCCCCTTCCTCCCCACTTGTTCACCCAGCCTTCCTGACGCTGACCCGGCAAATGCCCAGGACGCCACGTGGTCCAGAATAGAGCCCGAGGAAGTCACGACTTCCACACCGAGGATACCATCATCACCTTGAAATGAGATGGGAATTGAATGGGTGTCACCAGCAGCCACCCACTGCTCAGAGACGCTGCTGCAGGCTTCTCATTTTCAAGGTAGAGATCACGGCTCCCACCTCTAAGAGTTCCCAGCCAGCGGAGTCACCCATGTTCCTGACAGATGCCCTGCCCCCAGGCACTGCCCTCGGGGAGTATTTTTGAGCTTGGTTTCTGTGGCTCTTGGGACTCTATTCTCAGGTCAACCGCGGAAAAGAACGTGTGCCTTCTCTTTGGTTTTCAAACTTCAGATCCACCCAGAAGCAGTTGTGGCTCCCCCTTCCCTCTGGATCCTGGTGCCACTGCTCCACTCCCTAGAAGCAAAGGCTCCCTCTAGCACAGGACCATCCCTCCACGGCAGGTCTAAGTCTAGCCTGGCAGGGGTAGTTCTGTGGAAATTGCGAGTGGGCAGGGGAGCAAAAGCAGAGACCTGGACCGGAGTGGAGGCAAGAATGGTTCCCCTGTTAAGCGAACTGGACAGAGACTCAAACAGTCAAGTACGTTCTGCCATGTGGAAGCCCCGTGGGACAGGGAGGAACTGTCCCTATGGGTTTCCAAGATTGTAACTGTTTACGGGAGTGGGAAGCCCCATCTTTCTTCCAAAGAGCTCCTGGTGGTTTGGAACCACAGACCTTGTGGATTACAGCCCTGCTTGTAACCCCGGCTCTGCCAGGACCCAGTGAATGGGACAATGCTCAGCCGTTCCTGAGCTCAGGCCTTCTCTCTGAGCAAAACCTTTAAGAGCCAGCATTGTCTTGTGGACGACTCCTCACCCTCAGGACTCTGCTCCCCAGAACTACTTGCGACCCAGCCTCATCTACAGGCAACAGAATTCTTGGGCTGAAGTTCCTGGACTCTTGGGCCTGAAGGAACCTTGACAATGGCCACGGCATTTGTGGGGCTGCTATGTCAGCCGTTCCAGGTATGTAGCTACTCTTTCCCGGGGGCGTCACCCAAAGACATGCTGCAGCAGCTCCTCTAGGTCTGATCAGAGTAACCTTGGTTTTGGCAAAGAGAGGAACCAAATGCTGGTGGCAGAAATAAAGACCACCCATAAGAGAAGAAAACTGGTTGCCAGGGAGTTGATGCCATGCAGGGTGGGTGCCCCACGCGCGTCCGAGCAGAAGTGCACTACATTGGGGATCCAATGACATTGGTGGGTAAGCAGGTCTTTTTTCCTGAGGTGCCTCTGGGTGGGCTCCGACCTCACGGGGTGCAGCCAAAGTATTGATGCAGCTCGTGCTGTAGCCAGGGGCTCCCTTGACAGGACTTGTTGCAGACTGGAGGGTGGGCAGGCAGAAGGAAGGCTGCCTAGTGAAGCAAGGGGAGGCTTCGGGTTGGAGACTGTTGGCCTGTGGGGGCTGGAGGTGGGTTCGCTTCAATTAGGGCATCCTCCCTCTGTGATCCTCAGTGAGGCTGTGTCTCACGTACTTCGGACATATTGTTAGGAGAGACCATCCCGGGAGAAGGATGTCATGCTTGGCACGGAAAAGGGGCAGGGACAGAGAGGAAGACCTGGACACGATGGGTTGGACACAGCGGCTGCCATGAGGGGCTCAGGCATCCTTGGGAGCATGGTGCAGGACCGGGTGGTTGGGACCGATGAGTAGGGACCAACTTGATGGTACCTAAGGATGACGACGACATAGGATTGCTCAGAAGGCAGGATGGCAACATATTTTGGACATGTTGTCAGGAGAGACTAGCCCCTGGAGAAGGACATTAGGCTTGGGAGAGTAGAAGGAGAGTCCAAAGCGGATAATCTTACAGAGACAGAGCGACATCGGGGCTGCTGCAACAGTGGGTTCAAAGACAGCAACAATTGCAAGTGTGGGGCAGGCCTGGTGGTGTTTGCTACTGTCATAAGTAGGGTCGCTGTGAGAACTGACTGGGCGGCACCCAACAACAACGACAATGACAACAACAAGGTTATTGGAGGAGCACATTTGCCTTTCTCTGGTTGCACTTGGCTCAGTTGAAAGCGGAGGCACCAGTGAAGGCAACCGGCAGCTATTGACCAAGTCCTGCCCCTTCTGGGCCACTGGCTGCCAAGGCTCTGGTCTGGTTTTGCCGGCACGGGCCCAAGTTCTGTTGTCTTATGGAGTCTGGTCGTTGCCCGGTGGCGTAGTCAGTATATCGGTCACCTTATCTGATCACCCAACAAGCAAGGTCAGCTGGCTTACCTGTGCTTACTTCCTCACCCGTAGCTCTGGCTGCCACCCCTACCACACGTCCCTAGGGAATCAAAGTCCCACTTCACAGGCACAATCCCTGACAGGGGTGGCGTCCCCAGTCAGCAAGGTGAGGCTTCTCAACTCACCCTCCTTACGGGCATGTCACCTCAGCTCAGTCCTCAATCTTGGCTGCCTGGGAGAATAACCTCAGAGCCCAAACATATGCCGCCCGGGGCTGATGCCAACTACAGAGGCTGCGATGTCATTGTTTGGGGTCTGTTCTGGGCAGGAGGCTGGTTGGACATTTCTCAGGAGCGTCTCATGCCGAGGTGGAAAGTGACTGCTTCAGAGTGGGAGCCGGCAAGCATTGCCTCCTGCAAAGACTCCAATACGAAATAGTTTCGGCATTGTGGGCCGCATGGTCTCTCCGTTACCACTGCTCCTCTGCCGTGGGAGCATAGATGCAGCCAGAGACTCTACATGAAGGAATGATGGTGGCTGCATTTCAACGAACCTTTATTTATAAAACAGGCAGAGGGCCAGATTTGGCCTGCAGGCAGTGGTTGGATGTTGTAAATGTGCCCTTGTGTCCCCCGAGCCTTCAATCCGACAACCCTCTGTGGTACTTGTTTAAAACAGGGTTTCCTGGGCTTGTTTCTGAGCTATTGGGCCCACCTCTCCAAAGGAAGCCTTCAGCATGTGTGTGGGGGGGAGCCAGCCCCTCGTACTATCATGGGCTCCGTAAGTGCAACTGTACGGTTATGATATATAAAGATTATAGTAAAGTCATTGAGAATAGAATAGTAGAGTAAAATAAAGAAGCCAGTCACATTTTATGGTAGCATGCTCACCTCCTGAACAGCCATGATCTCAACAGCCAGGTCCACACACAGCATGGGCAGAGAGGGCAGGAGAGAGAGATTTATTTCTAACCAAGGCTTACATACCTTTTGGGGAGTGCAAGCCCCCTAATTACAGGTAAAGACCTACGTCACAGGAAGGGGCTGTACTATAGGTAATACAGTAATGGAAAGGGGGATGATCTAGGGGTATGCACGCTATAGGAAGAGGAGGGTATACATGTGGCAAGATGGGCGGATCCTAGATTCATGGTGGTGGCCTAACCTTGATTGTCCTTGGTCTAGAGACTTGATTTAGTCTAAGCTCTCCTGGGAGAGCAATCCACTGTCCTTAACAGTAGGGAGAGAGCCCCACCTATGGTGGGACAGACAGTAGTCTGCTTGCTCTGGATGGCTGGTGCCTTCAGGGAGATAACGTGACAATCATTTACCATTAGTTGAAAACAGTGTCCCAGGCCTGACATATATTTGGGGAGAAGCTGGGGAACAGTCGTTTTATATCCTACACATGAGTATAGACAAGCCTGTGCGGTCGAGCTGAACTGGAGGGGAGATCTGGCAGGGAGGGTGGCCCTTCATTCTTTCACACGACGTACACCTCGGGGGTTGTCCAAACAAAGGAGAAAGCTGGCAGCCAAGGAAAGGAGGGAAGGTGGGCCAATCAGCAAGCAGGCCAGGAAACAGGGTTAAGGGTCAATGTGTGAAAGGCAAATGGGTCAAAACAGGAGGGAGAAGAGAAAACCTCAGCGCCTGTCCCTGATCTGACTCTCAGAGAGGGAGGGGAGGAGAAAGTTAGCTAGAGTCTGGCGCTACTCCTCTCGGGAGGCAGGTCTTGGTCAGTGCCAAGGCACAGACCATCCGCTAGGGGTGTCCCATATTGGCAGACCTGGCCAGGCCACACTGGTGCTGCTGTGCCCACGTATCATTGTCTGGGGCATCTATGGAGGGTGTCACAGAAAGGGGCTGTCAGCTGACTTCCCTCCCGAGGGACACGCTCTTTCTGGAGGGAAGGTCTGAGTGGCCCACCTCCATGGCGGCCACAGCGGGGATGGTCAGAGGGAAGGAGAGGGGACAGCGGAAGGGAGGGAAATATGGAAGTGGAGCAGGCTCTTTTTCTTGAGCCACTGTTCCCAAATAACCATGATCAGGATGGCTTAGAACAACCGAAACGTATTTCTTCCCAGTTCTGGAGGGAAGCCTGAACTCAGGGTGTTGACAGCCCCCAGCATCCTCGGAAGGTTGCAGAAGAGGCTCTGTTCCCTGCTTTTCTTGTAGCGTTAGGTGCTGACAGCAATCCCTGGTGATCTTTCACTTGGAGATGCCCCACTGTAATCTCTGCCTCTGTTGTCGCACCATGTTCTCCTATGCATCTCTCAGTATCGCTTCTCCTCTCCCTATAAGGATACCAGTCGTATCAGAAGAGGGTCCACCCTAATGACCGAACTTAAATTCATCATATTTCATCGCCATAGAGGCAATATTGCTCACAGTGATCCAACAGGACAGGGTAGAGCTGTCTCTGTTAGACTCCAAGACCGTAACTCTTTTCCGGAGTAGAAAGCTCTGTCTTTCTCCCATGGAGCCACTGTGGTTTTGAACTGCTGACCTTGAGGATCTAAGCCCAGTGTGTAGCCACTATGCCACCAGAGCCCCCTTAATTACATCTGAAAGCAGGTCACACTTGCAGGCATCAGGAGTTAGGACTTGACCCTGTCCTCTAGGAAGTCACAGACCAACCCCTCCTGAGTAGGAGGCAGGAAGATGCGGTTGGTGAACAGAGGGGGGAATGATCTAGGAGTACAATTACTTTGCAAATCACAGACTCAGATTTCCAAGGTTGTTACTCAATTTCAATTCTTTCTTCAAGAGTGGGCAGCTCTCATTGTCCACTGGGCTCCCCACCCCCCAGGAAGGGACAACCAACCATTTCTTAGATTTCCAACACTATCAAGATCCAGCAGGGGCACAAAACCATATACTCTTCACAGAACTCTGGTGTGTCATCTTGTGTTTAACAAGCCTATGCAATAGCATTGCATCAGCTTCCCATTTACCAAGTTCTTTTCTTAACCATATTCTGAAAAGTTCAGTCTATCTGAATGTTGAGCTACAGGTATTACCTTTCAGGTTTCTTCATCTTTAGCCCGGCAAACTCAATCAGACAGGAGGAGGGATTTGTCAAAAATTACCCCCAGGCGTAAGTGGCAGAGTTGGGACCTGAACCCAGATTGTCTTGGTATAAATTCTGAGTTTCGGCTTGTGGCGGCAACAACAGAGTGCCCCCCGCCCACACCCCAGTCACGCCTGCTACCTTCAGGTATGCCTGTTGAGTTAAACACAGCCTGCACACCGTCTGAAACAATCACTCTGAAAGCCTTCAGCAGAGAGATTTATTTCAAAGGTGGGGCAAATATCTCAAAACTAATTATGTGCTTGAGTCCTTTAAAAACCAGATTGTTCTCTTCTTTAGAGAAAGTGGCAAATGTTGTATTTCGAGTGCCACATGAAAGAACAAACAATAATAAAACCATGGTGACAAAGACACCCAGGATGTCAGGTCCGGAGAAAATAGCAAAGGAACTAAAAATAATAAGAGCTCTTTAGGTCGTGGACCTTAAAAATAATCCTTGTCTTCATCACACATCACCCCCACCCCCCAAAAAAGAAGTAAAACAGCATCTGATGTGCTTAGAATAAATTTGTGAAAATACGTGTTTTCTATGTTTTCTTACATCCTACTGTGTGTGTGTGGTGGCGGGGAGGCACCTTCCAGGCAGCGTCTCTTTCTTCCATCCAGTGAGAGGCACTTACACGCTCTCATGTTCCTCCTCTGCTTGATTCGTGGATTTATCTTGAGTCAACCAAGTCAGAATCTCACAGCCTATTGGTTAGAGACCCAGCTCTCCTATGCATGGGTCTCTTCGTACAACACCTCACAACACGGGATGACTGCCCTGAGAGGGGGAGAGAGAACTAGAGAACACACAGTCTTTCTGAAAATTAATCTCAGAACACGGTCTGTGTTCGCTTCGAGAGAAGTGGGTCAGTAGGGTCAGCCCATGTCCCGGGGAAGGGGCGACGCAGGGTCTGAATATCCCAAGGCAGAGTCTCTCGGCACTGTCTTGGAGACTGTCTACCATGCTCGGAGGAGGGAAGTGGAGGCCAGTGTCTTAATTTTTCAGGAACTGAAATGCCACCATCGGGAGGTGACTTTAAACAATGGTAACTTGTTTTCTAACAACCAGGGAAGCTACACGTTCCCACTTAGAGTCTCGGTCATGCCCATTCTCTCTATGGGCCCGTAGCTTCTGGGCTCTGCCAGCTAGCACTCCTTGGAGTTCCTTTGCTTGAAGGTGGGTCCTTACATGTCATCTGCCTCTTTATAGGGTGACCCCCAAATTCAAAGACTCTGTGGGAAATGGAGTTAAATGATACTAGATTGTTTCCCCCAAGAACTTCTCAATGCCCCCTTGTAACTCTGATGTGATTAGGTTTAGGGCACGCCTGACATTTCAAGGGTCTCACGAATGCATCGATGAAAGCCCTGTCCCCACCTGGGAGCCTCTGCTAGTTACACAATCTGGTGTCAACTTGGGACTTGAGAGGATTAAGAGTGAAGGTGTGGAGTCTAGTCTGTCAATTGGGTCATAGCCAATGAGGCCTCTGTGTGGTGTGGGCATGGCCTTCCCCTGAGGATTCTGGGAACTCCGCTATTTCTTCCTTGGAGCTGGGAAGAGATTCTCTTCCTCAACTCACTCCCTGAGAGACACTCTACTGACAAGACACATGGCACCACGCTGATAGACCCCATGCTCTGGGAACTGGAGAAGCCACCTGGAGACCCTGCTGGTGCTGAGATGCTTACA
>NW_022103896.1:3369685-3371080 GCF_000313985.2 Echinops telfairi
AGGCCTAGAACAAACACCCCCTGATTTCCTCTGTATCACGTGGCATTGGAGATGAATGGCATGTGCACCCTGACTTCTTGAGGCTGAAGGACGGTTGGAAAATGCAGAGGCGCCATAAGATGTGTCAACTTGGCGCTAACCAGAACTTCGGAGAAGACTCCTTGGAAAGCTGAGCCCACCATCCCCCTTCACATCTGCTGAAAGATTATGAAAGGAGATGATACGGGATCTGAGCACTGATGGATGAGAAGCATTTAGGCAGGAGAGGTCTAAATTGGGTTTGGTAACCAGGTAAAAGGGCGGCTGTTTAAGGGTTGGGTTTGGCCAGAAAAAGGAAGTCGCTGTTTGGTAGGGAAGGTGAGTGTCTACAGAGATCACACCAGGGTTCAGGGTGATGCCTGGAGCGGGTGTTCCCAGGATGCCCTGGGAACCCAGAGAAAGAGACCTGGAGGTTGGGAGCTTCCTGAGAGAGAGCCTGTGCTGACCGGAGCAGGATCTAGGAGCTGGTCAGGGGGAGCAGTCAGAGAAGAACAGAAGGAAAAACCAGAGTGAGGGCCCACTGGCACGAGAACACGGCTGGTAAGTCAGCGTTTGGTATTAATAAAACCTAAAATGCCTCGCTGCCATCAGGATGGTGATGACCCCGTAGGACAGAGTAAAACCGCCCCCGGGACCTTCTGCAATGGTAACTCTTTGCAGGAGTCCAAGGTCTCTTCTTTCTTCTAGGGAGCAGCTGGTGGTTTCAAACTGCTAGCCACTGGTCAGCCGCCCAACCTGTCAGCCGCTCCAGCACCAGGCCTCCTTGGTGTTCACAGAGATGAGGAATTGTTAGGAAGACCCTGCAAAGGCAGGCAGGGAAGAGCTTTGAAGGTTAGCCCATAGTAGCTTAGATTTTAGCTTAGTAGATTTAGCAGCTACTAAGATTAGGAGCTTTAGATTAGTAGTTGAGATCTTATGGGGTAGGTCAGTGAATGACTGGCCCTTGACCCAGCTTCCTA
The DNA here is from genome assembly GCF_000313985.2 of Echinops telfairi. Classification (NCBI taxonomy): domain Eukaryota; kingdom Metazoa; phylum Chordata; class Mammalia; order Afrosoricida; family Tenrecidae; genus Echinops; species Echinops telfairi. The sequence continues at coordinate 3,370,684 of NW_022103896.1, forward strand.
GTGCTGCCATAAGAGAAATACTACAAGTGAGTTGTTTGGTAACCTGAAATTTCATTGGTGTTGAATTCAAAGCAGTCAGAATGCAGGGCAACAGCTCTAGGGAAAGTCTCTGTCTCGCTCTTTTGCTTGCTGGCTCACTCTCTCGCCTCTGGAGAGAGGTCCTTGTCTCTGTTTAGCCTCTGGTCTTTAGTTCCTTGGAAACCTGCTCGTGGTGTGGCGTGGTTCTCCCCCATCTCTGTGGGCCCACTTCTGTGCAGCTCATTTCTTATCTCACAAGTGATCGGCTGTAAACACCCCCTACGCTGACATTGCCCCATGGCGTAATGAAGGAAACTGTTCCCAGATGGGATAGCATCCATAGGCACGGGGGTCTGTGTTTACATACATCTGGCAATAA
>NW_022103896.1:3373762-3376102 GCF_000313985.2 Echinops telfairi
GGTTGCCTGGGAATCGGCTGGACACACGGTGGCCTCGTAACATGGAGTGCAAGTAGCCTGGCCCTGAGCCATCCTTAATCCTGGAGGCGTCTGGGCCCGTTCTTGGCTCTATGTCTTTTGAGTGCCTTCTAACCCAGGGGGGTCATCTTCCTGCACTGCATCAGACACTTGTTCCTTGTGATCCAGGAGGTTCCCCCCACCCCCACCCTGGCTCATTTTTGGAATGGGATCATCAGGCCTTTCTTCCCAGCTCTGCTTCATTTGGAAGCTCAACTGAAATCTCTCCACCGCGGGGTGACCCTCGTGGCATTTGAAAGGTCAGAGACATCGCTCCCGGCCTTGCAGCAGCACACAAGCCTTTAGCGGCCTCCGTCGTAAGGAGCCTATTTCTCCTGGCTTCTACTCCCAAGGGTGGTCTGCCGGTGGTGACATGGGTTAGCGTTCTCACAATGGCCTCTGCGGCAAAGTGGGCGTTCCCAGTTTGTCCTGCATCTGCACCACCACCCCCAATTATATTCTTCCCGCACAGAGAGCCAGGGACCCACAGCAGAACCGGAAGCACTGTGAATGCCGCCTGCGGCCTCCCCCCGGAGCTGAGCTACATTAGCGGCCTGATGCTCATGGCTTTTCAGCAGTTTGATCGCCTACTTTATTGTCCCCTCTCAAAAAGAAAGCCCCAGACGGACGGCCCCCAGAGGAAACATTCCTGCCCAGCCCCTGCAGCAAGCAGGAAGAAGCAGCCTGGTCATCCTGGTCCGTGAACCCCGAATATAATAACATAACATCTCTCAGACTGCCTCTAGGCCAGATTTTTGTTCTCTCCCTCTCTGGGGTTTGAGCCCGCACTGCACTGCATCCCTCTGGGCTGGGGTGGGGGAGCACTCAAGGTCATGATGTTGTGGGGAACAAATGGAGCTTGGATGTTTGAACTCAGATGTTCATAGTTGAGGTGTGGGGTACCAGCCCCCCTCCCCAATCGAACGGGTCCAAGGGGGCGATTGTAAAATTGAGGAGTAAAATTAAACAGAGATCAGACAGGGTATGCAAGTGCTTACCTCTGGGACCACCATGACTTCAGGAGCCAGGTCCACACAGAGAGAGAGAGAGAGAGAGTATATTTCCAACCAAGGCTTATATACATTCAGCGGGTGTGCAAGCCCCCCTAATTATAGGTAACCAAATACATAAAAAAGTGGGCTGCTTCCTAACCCTAAAAGTCCCTGAGTACATAGGAGGAGTGACCTAACACCAGTGCCCTGGGCAGGTAAGGGGAGTAGCTGTCTCCAGAGCAATACCACGAGTCTGCCCCTATAGGTAAAGCTGCCAGCTAGATAGCAGTGGGCCATGTGCTGGTAAGAGGTAACTTTAAGGTAGCACTATGATGGGAGGAGATAGCAGGGAACAATACTAATGATGAGAACGTGATTGGGACTCATCTCCAACTCACAAGGGTGAAGGCCTGCCTCCACCCCAGCACCCCAGCCTGCCAGGCTTCTTCATCTGTGAGAAGAAAGGGTTCATCAGTGCTCGCTTCCTGCTCTCTGCTTCCCACGTTGAGGATCTTATGTTGAGGGCCAGAGTGGACAGGATGGAAGCTAGCTTAGCAGGAAGTCCCTTCCAGGAGCTGCAGGCCCTTCCCTCTGCTTTCTGAATCAGAAAACCCAAAATGCACAGGAGACCTGCCAGGTGGCTTGTCCATCTGCCAACGGAGGAGACCAGGAAGCATCTTCACAGGCAAACAGCTTGACTTGTAACTTGCAAATAATTCGGATGTGACCATGCTTTGTTGCTTGTCCCAGGCGGTGTGTGCGCACGCGCGTTGAGGCTGGCCTGAGAAGGGCCCAAGAGGAAGAATGAAGCAGGCCTGGGAGAACGCTGCTGCCATTCGTGGATGCCCACTGGGCTCTGACTCAGAGCGGCAGATGGGCACCAGAAGGACACCCTGCCTGGTCTTGCACCGTCCTCATGCAGGTTGACACGTTTGACTCTGCCTCTCGATTTTTACTGCCTCCGGTGCCCTGATGGTGGTCTTTCCTGATGGCCTCTCCAGTCCTGGCTTCTCAGGAGCCCTCTGCTTGCGTGTCTTTTTCCGGCGGCGGCGGCAGCTCACGCATGCCCAAGCTTCTTGGCTCATGCTGCAGCTTGAATGTGTCAATCCTCCTTCTGTCCTGCTGTGCGAGGGAGTAGCGCTGGGTACAGGTGTTTAGGCATGTTGATCAGGGCGGATTTGGGGCTGAGCGTACACCTGGAGGGAGGGAGTGCTTGTGCAGGGAGCGATCCAGGCAGAGCGGGTACCAGGATTATGGGGTGAAAGAGTCCCTCGAAGTGTGATCATGAGGT
>NW_022103896.1:3376875-3387427 GCF_000313985.2 Echinops telfairi
ACATGGAAGAAAGGAGCTCAGAAACTGAGGGTCTATGCCCTCGGGGCCATTGAGTGTGCTGGTCCTTGGAGCTCAAGGTGAGTAGTTCCAGCCCACCCTGGGGTTCCTTGGAGAATGCCTGTCATTGTGCTGTCATACCCCACCCACCCCCAGCTGTCCTAGTCTGTAACACTAGACTGGGTCATCAAGGGCTGGGCCAGCTTGAGGGAATGGGTGAGGGTGAGGGCCAAGGTTGATTTGGCTTTATTCTGAGTGAGGTGGAAAGACATCAGGGTTGTTTTTTTAATGTTTATTTAAAATTTTTGAATTAGAAAACAAAATAAAAACATTTTTAAGGTTGAGTGTTCTTGTCCTAAGTTAATGAAGGAGAGATGAGCAAAGTTAAAACATAACCCAACACACACACACACACACACACACACACACACACACACACACCACAAAACTAGTGAAAGAATCACAAAGAACCTGAATCTGCTTCGAGTCAGCTGATGTTTCAGAGTTGGGGCAGACATGGATCCAAAACGTGTCACGGAGCTAATTTCTCGTATGGCATTTGATAAATTAGGGGTGGGATCCGAGGGACAAGCTGATGAGTGGGGTTGGGGACACTGTGTGGTTGGTGGTCAGCAGCTGGCATTGAGCCTGGCTCTGCTGGTAGTGCAGTGACCTTGGGCGGTGTGTCTTGGCACTGATTTGACTTTGAGCCTCAAAGGCATTGGCTTCTCTGCACACTTCGTTTTCAATGATTAGGAGGGAACAGCAAACAAAAGGAAACGGGAACACTGGAGGCAAGCTCACCACCCTGACCTCCTCGCTCTGCTTGCTACGGACAGTAGTGAAGAAAAACATTCCAGGTAGAGCTGATGGAGGCTGTGTTCCCACTGCAAGAGCAGACAGCTGGTGCCCTGTTGCTGAGTGATTGTCACATCGCTAAGACCCTCCGTGACTGGTCCCCAGTGGTTTCCTTACTGATTAGACCCCCTGGTGGTTTTTAACTACAGGGAAGCGTGGGGAGGGTCACGGGGAGTGGGGTGTTCTAAGGTCCTACCCAGTGAACTCTGGGACCCGGTGGTGCGGTGCTGATGCACTTGGCTGCTAACCGAAGGGTGGTGGTCTGAACTAGCTGGTGGGGTCACCATGGGAGAAAAGTGAGCCGGATGTCAGTCTCCATAAAGTTTACAACCTTGGAGACAGATGTGGGGTTGCAACTGGTCACAGTGATACTTTGTATCAGGTTTGTTCTAAGTCAAAGGCGCACGGGATGCATCGGATACCCACTAATGTGCCCCCAGGGAGCAACCAGCATCTTGTAACTTCCTATCCAGCAAATGACTCTAACAGACAAAGGCCACGCTGCGGAAAATCACAGAGAATTCTATGTCATCGGGCAGCTGTTGCTGCTCGATCCCCACTCAGCGCATCCCTCTGCTCAACTCGGCAAACACGGCCAGCTTCTTCTCTGCCCTCCCAGCAGGTACCACAGGGGCTTTTCAGCTAGAAGGACATGACTCCCGAGAGCGAAAGAGCAATGCAGGGCAGAATGGAGGCTCTCCGTTTAGGATGTCTATACACAGAGCTGACATTTCTAGAAACAGTCATGGTAAGGATGGGAGGGGCATAAGGGTTTTGGTACCAGACGCTTCTCACCTGTCGTGATCTTATGCAGAACAGAATGAAACGCTGCCCGGTCCTGCGCCATGCTCACACTGTCCCTCTGCCTGAGCCCATTGTTGCAGCCGCTGTGTCCGTCCAGCTCCTGAGGGCCTTCCTCTCTGTCGCTGCCCCTCTGCTGGACCAAGCATGATGTCCTTCTCCAGGGACCAGTCCCTCCTGACAACATGTCCAAAGAATGCCCAAGATAAGTTTTTATTATGATCAGAAAACCCTACTTATGCTAGTCCTGGTTGACTAGAGAAACAAATGCATAGACACTCATATGTGTTTAAGAAAGAGCTTTATATAAAAAAGCAATTGAATATTGAGAAAGCATTCCAGCCAGCCCAGTCCAGATTAAGTCCATGAGTCTGATATTAGCCCAAATGTCCAATACCAGTCTATAAATTCCTCTTCACACTCACGCAATGCAATGACTCCAAGCACAGGAAGATCACAGGCCAGTGGATGAGAAGTCTTGTGGATCCAGTGGTGGTAGAAGCATCTCAGCACTGGCGTGGGCCTCCAGCTTCAAGGCTCTGGCTCCACCAGCATAGCTCCATGTGGCTTGTCAACAGGTATGTATTTCAGGGAGATGTGTGTGTTCTGCCTCCAGGGAGGAAGGCAGGAGTTCCCAGAATCCTCAGGAGAAGGCCACGCCCACACAGAGGCCTCCTTGGCTATGACCTGATTGACAGGTTAGACTCCACCCCTTCCCTCAAGGTGACAGGAGATGATGTAACTGCCATACCTACTGCCACCCAGTGGATGCTGACTCGGAGCGACCCTACAGGACAGGGTAGAACTGGCCCTGAGAGTTTTCTTAGTCTGTCACTCTTTCTGGGAGAAGAAAGCCTCATCTTTCTCTTAAGGTTTTGAACTGCTGACCTTGCAGTTAACAGCCCAACTCATAGGCACCATGCCACCAGGGCTCCTATTATCGCGGGGAAGTAGGGTATAAACTATTCTACATTTTAACCTCTATATCACATAGCATCCATGTTCAGCAGATGTCCTGGCAGAGGTTGGTCAGCTCTTTCTGTCAAGGGTCAGAGAGCAAAGACTTTAGACTTCGCAAACCAAATGACCTGTGGCCAGAATTCCTTTCCCTGGAAGCAGCTCAGCGCACTGCTAACGGGTGAGCGCAGCTGCACTTCGTTCAAACGGACCTCAAAGGCCGTCCTAGTGCACGTGGTTGCATGCATCGTCCTCTTTCTAAATATGTGAGCTTGTCAGTTTCAGGATGCCATAAGGATGCCCCTGGACCATTTGTTTATATCTTCATTGCCCAAACCCAATGCCACAGACTCTGGGTGGGTTTGGACTTGCAGCAGCTCTGCAGAGGGATCCGAAGGCTGTGAACCTTCCCGGGAACAGACGGACTCTTTGTTCTCCAGTTCGAACGGCCAGCCTTGAGGGCAGCAGCCCAATGCTCAGCCAACAGCGTCACCAGTCGGCTCAACTTGTAGAGGAAACTCCACGGCGCCTTCTCCATCGTGTCTCAGCTCTTCTTGACCTTTCGCTCCACTGCATTGTGTTGGGATGTCCGTTTCTCAAGTTCCTGGGTGGCCGGTCAGATGTTTTTTTCAGTGAGACAAACATGTTTCTAAATGATATTGATGAAGATGGTAATCATTGTGATGCATACTTTTGTCAAAGCTCGTCGAACTATGAACTTGTCTAACTTTGTCTCCCATACGGTGGACACGTTGTCAGGAGAGACCAGTCCCTTGAGAAGGACGTCATACTTGGAAAAGTGCAGGGACAGTGAAAAGAGGAAGGCCGTCAAAGAGACGGGCAGACACTGTGGCTATGCCCATGGGTTCGGGCATGGGAGCCACCGCGAGGATGGCGCAGGACGGGCAGCGTCCTTCAGTTCTGCATGGGGTCTGAGTGTTGGAACTGACTTGAGGGCACCCAACGACGGCGAGAGCAGCCATTGACTACATTCTTCAAAATGGACACATCCCATGGAAGGCACATTCTATCTCAGGGACGCTGATTCTAGGAGAAAACCAGCCAAGCACACCTGGCAAGATTTGCATTGGAATGGCAAGGAGCACATGCTTAATGTCTAGGGAGGGCTGATATCTTTTCAAGGAATTCCATGTAAGACGAGCCAAAAAGAGGGCCGTCCTGGACAGGATGGGCGGATACAGCTGTGAGGATGGTAGAGGCCTGGGCAGTGTGCCCTCTGTTGTAAGTGAGTGGAAATCAAGCAGGAGCCCTGGTGGGGGAGTGGGTCATGCCTCGGGCTGTGAACTGCAAGGTCAGTGGTTGGAAATCACCACCTGTCCCATGGGAGAAAGATGAGGCTTTCTACTCCCAAAACGAGTAACGGCCTTGGAAAGCCACGGGGGCACCCCTACCCTGTCCTGTAGGGTCAGCGGGAGTCAGGACTGGCTCAGAAACAACAGCATCACACACGCCAGCCCTTTGGTAGGTGCTGGCCGCAGCGCTTCCTGTTTTTGCCTGCGGTATATGGAGCGCCGTGCACGCGGGTTTTATGTTCTATTTCAGTCCTTATTTCTCATTCTCTTAGTGATGAACAGTTTATCTGGCTAGCTTACTGCCTTAATCATTAGCCTTCCTAAGGGTGGACTGTCCGGCTGGCCATGATTGGCACTGAGGAGCACTGTTGATGATGGGGGGCATTTCCCTTTGAAGTGTGTGCTTCTGGGGGCTTTGCTTTCCACGCGGGTAGAGCAAGCACGTTGCAGTGTTTGAACGGCAAGGTCCCTTTTAGCAACAAAAATCTATTTTTTCCTTCTCTTCAGGCTGGCTAAAACCTTCAAGGATGCCAAGGACACTTGTGGCATGACATCATCAGAAGATTTGTGTCTACAGCATGCCCCGTCCCAGTCTGGGTCACATTAGGGCAATTTCCTTTGCAATCTTCTTATTGTCTGAGAAGGCATCGTCTGCAGAGACTTTATGTGAAAACCAAACTAAGGTGCCTCTCCCCTCTCAGAAAAAGCGAAACATTGGCCGGATGCAATGGCATTTCATAGGAAGGGGCCCTTGGAGCGGTCGTGAGTGGGTTACGTATTGAGCTCCTAACCACACAGACAGCATCTGAACCCACCGGCTGCTCCACGGGAGAACGATGAATCTCTTCGCTCCAGTGAAGATTTAGTTGCAGAAACCCAAAGAGGCAGTTCTACTCTGTCTTCAAAGTTCATTGTGAGTCAGTATGGGCTTGATGGCTGTCCAGGTGGTGGTGGGGTATGAAATAGGAAAAAGGGAATTCCCCTGAATTCCCATCCCACCGTGGAAGGGACTTTCATCTGTTCTGTAGCCATTGGATCCTGATTTTTTTTGGATGTTTATATTACATATAGGAACCTAGGTGGGTAGTGGTTGAACACTTGGCCGCAGATGGAAAGGTTAGTATTTGTTTAAAGCCAGCTGGGCTGGGAGAGATGTGGTAGTTTGCACCCATAAGGATGACACCAGCCCTGGAAGCCCTATGGGGTAGCTCTGTTCTGTTCTGCAGGGTGGCTATGAGTTGCAATAGACTTAATGGTAATGGCTTTGTTTGTTTTTTCAGGACAGTGGTTAAAACCCACCAGTCAATCCACAGGCAAGAGGGGTGAGGCTGTCAGCTCCCAGAGAGATTCATAGTCAGGGGAACCCGAAGGGGCAGTTCTCCTCCACCCTGTCGGGTTGCTATGAACTGGAATGGATTCAGTGGCACTGGGTTAGCGTTACCCATGTATACATCCAACAAGCATTTGCTAATTCCTTTTCCTGAGAGGCAGACGCATCTTTGTTTTGCTTTAATTGACATGTAACCAAAAATACACCCTCCATGCCGTGTTTTAAGCATGCAATGCAGTGACACTTTGCACAGGCAACCATCACCACCCTCTCCTTCTGATCATTCCAACCACCCCAAGCAATGGCCTCCTACTTCCCAACCCTCCCACCCCCTGATGCACAAATGGACTTCAGATCCCCTGTACTGCCTAGTCTAGAGTCTTCTTAGGAGAGGGATGAGACAACGATTAGGCGTGGCTCTTTTTTGTGCTTGATGCCTTTCACTCAGCAAGGTGTTTCCAAGGTTCACCCAGGTGGTGGGCAGGCAGCAAGGTGTCCCTGCTGGGCCTGGGGGATCATGGTCCATGTCCCATACAAACACGGTTTGCACATCCATTCTTCAGCTGGTGGGCATTGAGGTGGTTTGCACCCTGTGGCTCTTGGGAATAATAGCACAATAAACACTTGGTACACAACCATTTGTCTCCATTCCTGTTCTCACTTCTTTTGAGTGCTCACCTAGCCGTGCGGTTGCTGGATCATATGGTAATTCTATGTTGAACTTTTTGGTGACTCCTCACTGATTCAGGATAAAGAACACAGCTTATCCAAGCCCAGTGCCCAAGTCTCCAACCTCATATCACGCTACCTCTCCCTCCCACTTACTCTAGTCTCACGAGTATTTTTTTGTATTTCAGGTTTCCAAGCGTACAATAATGAACTCCAACCCAGTGCTTCTGGTCCCTCCCTCTTCCACTCCTTCCAACCTTTTCCTACATGCTCATCCTGTAGCTTTTGGCTGAAGCCTCACTCCCCCCAGGCCATGGCATCTGTCTCTCTTAGCAGGCTTGTCCTGCAAACTCAAGACTCCTGTTGGCTGGCGCCTTGCTCCCCACCCCACTCACCATCAGCCTCAGCTCCAAACTTACACTCCTGATACTTGCCTGCTTGGGTGTCAGACCCTCCTAGAATTTCCACAGCTTTGGTCCAGTTCTGGGTCAAGTGCCTCTACCACGTGCCTTGGGGGGACTCATACAGGCTGCATGAATTCACAGTGAGACACAGGTAGCCCCAAATACATTGTAGAAAATGTATTAGTATGATAGAAGCAATTCTTAACCGTTTCCTCCCAAGAGATTGAGCTACCACGATCTTATGGGCATGGAAAGGCTTGGGCCAGCCCTCATGAGGCCAGCCTCTGCAGGGAACTGTCATCCCCAGCTCATGGTGGCCGTGTGCACAATGGGCGTTGGGTTAGTCCAGGTGGACTAGAGAAATCCAGAGGCATGCATATCGTATAACAAAGAGCTTTACATAAGAAGTAATTGTATATTAATAAAACATCCCAGTCCAGTCCAGATCAAGTCCATAAGTCCAATATTAGTCCATATGTCTGATACCAGTCTATAAATTCCTCCTCAGATTCACAAAACACATGCAATGATGCCAAATGAAGGAAGCTCACAGGCCAGTGGATGGAAAGAATTGTGGATCCAGTGGCAGTGGAGGTCTCTCAACACTGGCGGGGGTCTTCATGTAGCTCCTCCAGCTCCAGGACCCTAGCATAGCTCCATGTGTCTTGTCAGTAGGACTGTCTCATGTAGGGAATAAAGCATGTATCTGGCCTCCAGTGAGCTATTTATATCTGTTTGCAACTCCCCAATGAGGTCATCAAGCTGCAACTCCCCCAGTGAGGTCATCAAGCTCCACCCCTTTGCAAGTTGACAGGAGAGTATGTAACTGCCACAGGCATGTAGCCTGGTCCTGCACCATCTCCACGTCCACGGTGGGTCCAATTGTTGTGATCTGTAGAGTTTTTATTGGCTGGCTTTGCAAGGAGATCACCAGGCCTTTCTTTCTCCTTTGTCTCAGTATAGAAGCTTGGCTGAGAGTGACTCAAGATCACAGCAGCAGGCGAGCCTCCACTGATGGACAGGTGGGGCCTGTGCATGAGGGGCATTGTGGGGAATCACACCTCAGTCTGCTACCTGGAAGGTGGGAATTCTACCACCGAGTCACCCCACGATGGAACACAACCTCTGAAAGTCAGGTGCTCCTCGATGTTGGGACTGGGGATGCAGCTGCATCAGTGTCCCTGGAAGAAGCACAAGGGCACTTGATCTCAGAAGGCAGGAGAACGGAGTGGGAGCTGCTTGGGATTTGGCTCCACAGGGAGTCCTTGTCACATGCTCTGGTGACTTTTGGGGAGGCTCTACCCTACACACACCTCTGGAACGTACAAAACAAGTCTAATTGATTTCGGCGTCAGGGTGAGAGATTATATTAAATGCACTGCCAACCACTTGAGATGTTTTTGCATCTGCTTCTATTCTGCCATGGCAATGGCTGCTGAGGTCCTGGAGGCCACCTTCATTCCCTGCCAGCAGGTTGCAAGCTGGAGCTGTGACCACGAACTGAGCTGTGTGCACCGAAGGTCAGGGGTCTGGTCCTCAGCCTTGTATTCAGACACATGGTTGCTTCAATTGAAGCTACCTTAGGACCCTGGTGCTCTCTCCTTCTTTGTAAATTAGGATTTGAAAAGCAGCTTGGCACACTTGGCTCCTTGTTTAATTAGAAATCTCTTGGATCAGCAGGTTTAGACTACAAAAACAAACAAACAACCCCCCCCCCCAAGAACAACAAAAACAACAACTAAAACCTAACTGCCAGAGTCAATTCCAACTCACAGGGACCCTATAGGACAGGATAGAACACCCGCCCCCCCATGTTTCTGAGACTGCAACTCTGCATGGGAGTAGAAAATCTTGCCTTTCTCCCTGTTCAAACTACAGTAAAGAGAAATATTGAAACACACAGATTTTGAAGGCCAAAATTCTGTTGGACCCTGCCTCTGTGACCTTGACCATAAAACATAACCTTTATCAGGGTCTTCCTAATGGGTAGACTGAGGCCATGGTTTCAGGAGGGACCAGTCTCTGGGGAAGGGCATCGGGCTTGGTAAAGCAGAGGGGAGTAATGGGCTCAAAGAGAACCACAGTTGGGAAGGGGTGATAGGATCGGGCAGAGTGTTGTCCTAGACACCAGGAGGATGGTTTCTAAGGTAGCTTTCCATTGGAGCAGTCTGTGTGCCCCAAGACAAGGATGGGCATGCTCAGTTCGTAGTCACAACAGCACCCGCATCCTGCTTGCAGGGAGTGAGGGTGGCCTCAGGGACCTCAGCTGCCACTGCAGAGTAGAAGCAGATCCAAAACTATCTCAAGGGTGTGGTAGTTCATTTATGGTAGCCTCTCGCCCTGCCCTGAAGTCAATGAGACTTATTTTAACAACAATTGTGAGGGTGGTCCCAGCCTGGTAGGGTTTTGTTCAGTTGGCATAGAGTGACTATGAGCTGTAGCTGACTCAGGGGTATCTAGCAACACCCTGGGGCACAGCTTAGTCAATTAGCATAACGTAGGTAACAGGGATCATGTTCTGCACCCTGGTTTATTGAGTGGAGTCCGGAGTGCAAAAAACATGTAAGACCCACGTATTCATCTTGGTTCCCATGGAGCAAAAGAGAAGGAAGGAACTAAAAGGCTCAACGAACCAAGTAGTCCACAGGGAACATGGGTCATGTGAACCATTTCTAACCTGAGACCAGAAGAACTAGATGGTGCCCAGCCATCATCACAACCCTCTCTGACGAGACACAATAGAGGTCCCAGAGAGAAGGGAAGAACAATGTAGAACAAATTAAATGTCAGAAAAGGTCAGACAGAGAGAGAGAGAGAGAGAGAGAGAGAGAGACTAGTGGGACCCTTGAGACCATTGCCCTAAGTTTTACTCTCAACCTGGAATCCAAGATATCTCTGTAGGTCACCTTTCAGCCAAATAATAGATTGGCTTATACAATCAACTCCCTTAAACATTGAACTACAGAAGACTAGGTGGTCAACATTTATCTGAAAACCTAGCTGAGAAGGCAACACGGAGAAGGGAAGTTAGATCCAGGGAAACAAGACAAACAGAATGGAAACAAGGAGAACTCCGACACATTGTCTTCAAGGGCACAGGATCATCTGCATGAAGATAGTTAAAAGGAGACTTAACCAACTGCGTAACGTTCACCTAAAAATAAATAAAGAGTTGTTTTTGAAAAGTAAAAGGGATAGCAGCAACTTCCCCAGGGAAAAATTGCAAGAAGATGGGACTGGGATGGGAAGTCAGCTAAGGAACATCCGGTGTGCAGCATAGAGGCCTGAACCCAGGAAGCACACACCTGTCGGCCGGGTTTATTTTCCCAACATTTATAAAGCCCACCTCCATATCTGTGCCCCCTGCTCAGGGTTTCCAAATGTCATGTCCCAGAGCAGAGCCTCATGGACAATTCCGGATGGTCTCCTGTGAAGCAGAACGAGCTGTGTGCATTCCCATGGAGAGGATCATGGAGACGTGTCGCACCAGCTGGGAGAAAGGATGCTCTGAGGACTGGAAACACAAACGAAGTGGAGGAGAATTCCATGCAAACAAAGCAGATTCAGCTCCCGTGAACTGAACGTCTAAATGGGGAGTTTAAAAGTTGGACTGAATGCATAGCGAACCAATGAACAAGCCTCTGCACAAACCTACCAGGCAGATCTTTTGCTGTACCCACATTCCAGAACATGAACATCTAGTTCAAGCCTGTGATGCGACTGAGGCCAAAGAGAGAAATGAGCATCTCAGAGCATGCATGGTCGGCAAGTGAATGAGCCGCAAGAGGACCAGCCTCTCTTAACTGTAAATCGAACTGCTTTTGCATGACAATTCATCGTCTCAGTTGAGTGCTGGGCTGCTGACTGCAAGGTTGGCAGTTCAAAGCCACCAGCTGCTTCTTGGGAGACAGATGAAGCCATCCATTTCTGTAAAAGTGTAAAGTCTCAGGCACCCTGGGGAGCGGTTCTCCACTCTCCTGTGGGCTGTTGTGCATTGGAACGGACTCAATGGCAGTGGGTGGGGTGGATTGGACGGGTACTCATCGCCTCCGATCACATCCCACACTTCTCTGGGAGAATCAAATGATGATGAAAGTCTAGGCTTTCAATGAACATGGGAAAATGGCTAGGCTTTCAATGAACATGGGAAAATGGCTAGGCTTTCAATGAAAATACCCAAGTCCTAGTTCTGAGCCATCATCATGAATTATGTGACTGAAGGT
>NW_022103896.1:3388303-3389547 GCF_000313985.2 Echinops telfairi
TTGGGCAGCCCTGGGTTGGGATGTTTTCTTGATGCACACTTAACCTTTATATAAAACTCTCTCTTATACATGAGTTTCTGTGGATTTGTTTCTTTTAAGTACCCAGACTAATACATACCATCACAGAGTCATTTTGTTGTCATTGGATGAACTTCATACGAATGGACTAGTATGCCATTCTGCTGACATTGAGTGAACTTCATAAGGACGGGATGGTGTTCCACATACACCTTTGGTTTCTTTATCTCAACACGGTATCATATCATCCATGCTGCTATGTACGCCAGCAGTTGATGCCTCTGTGTTGTTGACTAGTTTTCTATTGCAGTGAAATCTCACGATATGGTTTTTTAACCCCTGGACGGCTATTCTGGTTGTTTCCAATTGTTGGCTATTAGGAATGAAGCTACATTTTTGGGGGTGGGCATAATTTTTCATTTAGGGGGAAATAAATAACTAGCGGTATAGTTGACGCGACATAGGGTAGTTTATTCTTTATCTTTACAAGAAACTGCCAGACAATTTTCTAAAATGGTTGTACCACTTTACCTTCCAATTAGTTATATATGAATGTTTCCGTTTTTCCACATGCTTGCATCATTTAGTGATATCAGTTGATACATTTTATACCAAAATTCCAGTGACACACAAACCCACCACATTGTGATTTTTTTAAAAAACATTTTATTAGGGGCTCATACACATTGTGATTTTAATGTATATGTCCATTTCTCTACTGAATACCTTTTCTGTGCTTTTGGACATTTTTACCTCTTCTCTTGTGAGATGTCTATTAAGATCTTTGGTCATTTTCAAAATGGAATTGTTCGTCTTCTTCTTCTTAGTTTGTAGGAGTTCTTTATAAAGTCTGGATCCAAATAAGTTTATTTTGAGAATATTTTCCCGCACTGTGATTGACTTTTCTTTGGAGAGCAATGTACTCGATACTGGGTAGTTTTCATTGTGATGGGATCCCATTCAGCAGCTCTTCTTCTCAACCTTATTACATCTTAGTCAGAGAGATCCTTTTATCCCAGGATTGTCCCGATATTCTCCTATACATCCCTTTAGAAGTTTTAACATACTAGTTCGAGTCTGACTCTATGATCCATGTCATGTGAAGGAATTGTTGACAGTTTTCTTGCGTTCATCCCATTTTTCCTGCCCCACTTATTGAAAAGTGATTTCTTTCCTTGTTGAAGAACCAAATTGTATACAGTGAACCCTCGTTTATCGCGGTTAAT
>NW_022103896.1:3392292-3393849 GCF_000313985.2 Echinops telfairi
ATCTTTTCCCTGCCCACTCTTTTAACAGGGACTTAATTTTATTAAGTAAGTAAACGAAGTTTCACAGCCAACAGGGACAGAGAAAAATCAATCAAATTAACCCCCCCCACCCCACCCCTGAGGATCTTGGAAACATGACAATAAAGAGGTATCACCAGTAGTAATTAGCACACTTGTAGCAGAAGAAAAGTCAATGGTGACAGGTGCTGAGCTTCACTGCGCAGTAAGGGGAACCATGTCCTGGCCCCCAGTGATATTCTCGGTAAGCCTCTGCTTCCACATTGCTGTCACTTTTAATAAACCTCAAACCTCTGTTCAGAATTCATCTCAGTTCTATCTAAATCGTGCAGACTGCGTGGGGCATCCTGCTGCATAAGTTAATGAAGGCTTAGAGTAGGAATAAACAGTGGCAGAAAGACAGAGTTCTGGGAAATGATTCAAAACTAAACTGGATTGTAAAGATTTGAGATCTTATTTCCTTTAATTTTTTTGGCTTCAACCCACACCTCTCTCTTGTCCAAGGTGGGAAACTCTGAAGGTCTTTTGGAGAACCAAATAGGGATGTACCACCGAGCTAAGCCAAGCCAGACAAGCCAACCAAAGCAAACCAGGGACATTGAGTGATTTTCACCTCATAGTGACCTTACATTGGGTTTCCGAGATGACAAATCTTTATGGCAGAAGACAGCCTCCTCATCTCCCATGGAGTAGAGGGTGGGTTCCATGTTATATGCCCATGTTGCTGGACTTTTTCTTTCTCGGGTGAACTGACAAGTTCCTCCTGGACGGCTGTCACAACAACAGAGATAGTGAAATATGCCCAAGGCCAAGCAGGAGTGTACTGAGCAGAGATGCACTTCCAGAGAGCAAAGCGGGTCTCCCCTGGAGTTGAGTCCTGGTCTGAGGACAAAGCCCTGGATTTTATAAGAGAAGGGTGGCCAGATCCCATGGCATAGTTTAAACCCAAACTGAGTCCTCTCATTGATCTTAACTTTGGTGTTCTGATTAGTCAGCGAGCTCTTCGGTCGCATGCTGAATGAGTTGTCCTTTGGACAGCTGCCTGGTCTCCGATTATCATCCGAGGTAGCGGGCAGCTCAGGGATGAGTCATCAGTTCCTCTTGGGGCTTTGGGTGCCCAGAGTCCGGTGTGACCCTAACATTTACTACAGCGGGCTGGGGTTTCCAACGAGCTGCTCTGTTGGAAAGACTCTACTTTCCCTGAGACCCACGGAAATACTAGAGACTGCTCAGAAACGGTGCTTTCCACCCAAAAGGATGGTCCCCGCCAAGCGGCAACGCGAGGGGAACATGGCTTTCCAAGTACACCTTGCCTGCGGTCTCTGAGTTGGAGACAGTGCTGTAGACAAGCACGCACTCTCCTCTACAACACAATGGAGAAGTCAAGAAGCCGGTGCTGAGTCTCACTTTCTAAGAATCTATTTGGGGATGGAGCAAATAGTGAGGCATTTCTCCTTCCCAGCCCCCTAAGGGTCTGCTGGAAAGCTCTGTCTCTCAAAGTGGGTGCATAAGCAAACGTGGTGAAGAAAGCTGATGGTG
>NW_022103896.1:3394608-3406066 GCF_000313985.2 Echinops telfairi
AAATGTACCAATGTGCTTGACACAATGGATGGATGGATTGTGATAAGAGTTGTACGAGCCCCTAATAAAATTATTTTTAAGAAAAGAAAATAAAAACTCCATCTCTGACTCTGCCCTTTCTGAGGGGAATGGCAGCAACCACCCTTCTGCCCCGTGACTGGCATTCCACACACCAGAGGAGCACCTGCCGGCTCCTCCAAGACCTCTGTGCCACACCTCGCCATGCGAACCTTGCCATGCACACCTCGCCATGCACACCTCGCCATGCAAACCTCACCATGCACACCTCGCCATGCACACCTCGCCATGCACACCTCGCCATGCGAACCTCGCCATGCACACCTCGCTATGCACTAGGTCTTTCTTGGCTGACTCTTTACTTCATACTCACGAGAAGCCTCTCTCATAAGGCATACAGGTGGCTCAGCTGTCTTCAGTGCCATTGAATTGGTTCAAACTCATAGCGGTTCCATTCCATATCAGGACCAAACATTGCCCCACCCTGTGCCGTCCTCATCTCATTGATGGATCGAGGGGCTTCCTCTTTTTCACTGACCCCCGACTTTACCAAACACGATGTCCTTCACAGAAGCACTCTGGCTATACTGCTTCCAAGACAGATTGGCTCATTCTTTTGTCAGTCCATTGTGTATTGAACATCCTTCACCTGTGTCGTAATTCATATGTGTCACTTATACTTTGGTCCCCCCTAGTCATGGTCCAGCTGTCACATGCACACGAGGCAATTGAAAATGCCATGGCGTAGGTCAGGCATACCTTACAAATGTCTGCTTTTCAACACTTTAACGAGATCTTCTATGGCAGATTTATCCAACGCAATTCGTCTCCCGGATGATTTGGTGAAAGAGGGTATTGTGGGCTGCAAATAGGTAACATCTAAAAATAAAATTCTGTTTTAAACATCTGCACTTGCTACTGATTAGGGCGTACAAGGATGCAGAAGCCCTGGCAGACATGCAACCTAAATGTGTTAAGAATAAAAGACAAGGGTTCAAAACTCCCTGTGGTTGAGGTTGGCATTTTTCACATGCCTATCGACGGCCTTTTCTTGATGGGTGAACCCAGAATTTTCATCTGGTTCTCCAAGGGGGCAAACCCTGACTCCAGCAGAGGGGCTGTCAGAGTGTGAAGCTTCACGGTCTGGGAACATCAGCATGAAAGGGGAGTAAAACGTTAGCCTGACCCTCAGGAGCCCTGGTGGCATGGTGGCTGAGCTGAGATCTATAGGTCAGTAGTTCAAATTCATCAGCTGCTCAGCGGGAGAAAGATGAGGCTTCCTACTCCCATAAAGGATCACACTCTGGGAAACTCACAGGGGCTGCGCTCTCCTACAGGGTCACTGTCAGTCAGCATCGACTCAATGGCAAGGAGTGAGTGAGTGGCAAGTCCTTATTACTAGGTACGATCCCTGGATGGTACACGTGATTAAGCACTCAACTACTAGCTCAAAGGTTGGCTGTTCACACTCACACCACAGTGCCTTGGAAGAAAGGACCAGTGGCCCATTTCAGACGGAGGGCGGTCCTACTCTGTGCAGAATTGGCTTGATGACAAGGCGCAGCTACAACACGGACAGTATGGCTGCCCACGCAGAAGCTGGGCGACAGACAGCTCTCCCTGTGTCTCCCAGTTCCCAAACTCTCTGTGCGGTGTCCTGATAACAGAGTTCTCTCCTAACCCTTGTCCTTGCTTCTTCCCACCTCCACAGCAGCTCTGTCAGGTTTCAGGGTCAAAGCTGCCTGTCCTATTTAGTGCGGCAGCACGCGCATCTCACCACTCCACAGCCTGACTTGGGAAGAGGGGCATGCTCTCCCTCCTGCCACTCACCAGCCTGGCAGCTGTTGTTTGCCCACAGCCTCCTCTCTGTCAGCTGGTCCAGGGTGGAAGTCCACTCCAGTATCTCTCTTCTTCACCATGCACCCCGACACCCACCATCACCGAGACATGCTCATGGAAGATGGAAAGAATTCTGAAGCAGCTGTTCATCTGGGTTCCCTCTTTGTCGCTGGTGCACATGGCTGAGGGGGACTTTACATCCTGGGATTGGGCTCTCTCTGCGGTGACATCCTCTGCAGTGGTCGACGGGGTTGTTTGGAATTTAGAGCACAGGGTCTTCTGGAATGTGAAGACCAGTCATTTCCTCTCTTGGGATCTTACCTTCCGGTTCAAATCCACCAGGTGCCCCAGGGGAGAAAGATGAGGCTGCCTGCTTCTCTCCTACAGCTTTATAGTCTCACACACCCAGAGGAACACTTCTGCTAGGGGGGCACTCTGAGCCGGAATTGACTTGTCGGCGGTTGGCTGTGTTGTCTTCTCATCTATAAGCTCAACAGTTGGACTTGATGTTTTCTCAGAACCCTTCTAGCTCCTAACTATTCGAACGGGGATAAAAGGGAAGCAGACCCAGAGCATGGGTTTTAATTAACAGGTTTTATTAGAGCTAACGACCTGCCTGTGGGGGCTGGAATGGAATGAGAGCAGAGGGGGCAGGGTGAAGGGAGATTGGAAGACAGAGTGGAGACTAGCTGAACGGAAGAAAGGGAGAGCAAGAGAGAGGAAGAGACTGAGGGACGGATGTGCAGCCACACGAGAAGGTGAAGAAAGAGAGAATAAACAAAGGAATCCTGCATGAATACATTTTGGGGACAGAAATCAATCATTATGTCTAAAAGGAGCCCGCGCTTCCCCCTGATTGGCTGGGGCACCAGCGGAAGGGTGAAGAGAGGGGGGAGGTTTCTGTGAGCCGTGTTGAGAAGGCAAGGTGTCAGGCTATGCTAGGTGGGGATACAGAAGGATTTAGAGACCCTGGATTGTGGCTGAGAACCGTAGCGTTGCTGCTGGACCCTTTACTGACCAGCTGCTGTGGAGTTGATTCCACACCTTGGCGGACCCAGTGAGTCAGAACAGAACTGTGTTCCTTCAGTTATTCAGTGGCTGATTTTTAAAAATTATATTGTATTAACTGGGAATTAATACATATATCATATCATTCCATCATTCAATAACATCAAGCAGTATTGTACAATTTCTACTACAGTTTCCAAACATTCTTTTCCTTCCTGGACCCCTTGACATCATCTCCTTTTACACACCCCGGCTCCCCTCTCCCCGCAGTACTCCCTAGAAACCCTCATTCTACTGTTCCTATAGGCTCCTATAGGTTCATCATTCCTGGTTTCATAGACCAAAAAACAGAAAAACACATAACACAAATTCCAGAGAGGTGACACCCCCTCCCACCCCAGCGACATAGCACGTCTGAGACAAACCCGAATAGGAAGAACAAACAAACAAAAATACAGAAACTGGTGAAATCCAGGTCAGGTTTAGTGTGCACCGGAGGGGCACCAGCTGACCAGGTTTTACCTGTTCAGGTCCGGTTTGTCCCTTGGATCTTCTATACTCCTCTCTCCAATGTACTCTGTTTAGTGACCGCTTCCCTCCCGTCCCTCTACTATGGACAGAGGGAGATCACTGGAGACTTATTCCTTTGACGTTCCCACAAGTGTATCTCGGCACCTGCTGTCATCCCTAGCTGATGTTCACGGTCGCTGTGCTTTAGGGTTCTTGTGTGGCAGCACTTTGGTGTTGAGCTCGATCACCGTGACTTCCAAGGTGCTTCCAGAATGCACACGGATCTCCAACCTTGCCGTGCTGAACTGCGTGTGCTAACAGTTTACAAGAGCCAAGGACTCCTTCTAGCTCTTAGAAGCTCTCCATTCTACTTATGTCTATCACCTTTGAGTTAAAACAAAAGAAAACCAGAGAGGAGGACCAATTTGTCCAAGCTCACACAGTAAGTTAATAGAAAAGTTAATACGAAAGCATTCATGCTAAGGACTGGCCATTTCACAAAGGAAGTGAGTCTAAACATGGACTATTCAGGTTGTGGACACCACAATTTACAGAAGAACAGAGACAAATTGGAAGGGCAACTTCCTTACCTGAAATCATCTTTACCTGTCCCTGGGAGTAGCTGATGAGCTCTGGTGGCTCAGTGGTTATGCATTGGGCTACTAACTGCAAGGTCAGCAGTTTGGAACCACCAACTGCTCCTTCAGAGGAAGATGGGGCTTCCCACTCCCGTGTAGAGTTACAGTCTGGGAAACGCACTGGGGCACTTCTACCCTGTCCTATAGGGTCCCTTTGAGTTGACATCTTTTCGATGGAAGTGAGTTTGGTTTGGCTTGGGGACAATTGGGACAGTATCAACACCCTGCCAACCTACCTGGGGCCATCCCAGCACACCTGGCAGAGCAGAGAAGCACTCAAGAGAGACCAGAGCCAAACAGGCATGGCTTAAGAAGCGAGAATCACATCCCTGGCTAACACGGCCTATTGACTGCCGAGGTCTCCCTAGTCTCCTGATGAGGTGGATTTATCCTTCCTCACCTAGGGAGGACTTGATAAAAGTGGATATATGATGAACCTGCAATACTGTCTCTTCTCCCAAATACCCATCGTATGGAAATGAACCAAGCAGAAGGACCAACCCACTGCTTTGGAGTCGTTCCCAGCCGATGAGTGCTCCCCAGGGCAGAGTAGAACTGCTCTCTTGGAGTCTCAAGGCTGTGAGTCCTCATGGAGCCAGCAAGCCTCATCTTTCTCCCACAGAGTGGCTGGTGGGTTCACATTGCTGACCTTGCGGTCAGCAGTCTAACTCCTAAGGCTTCCCCTGCCCACCTCCAGTGAAGTGCAGTAGAAGGGTTATTATGAGATTAAATGACTAGGATTATGGATAATATCTCCAATTACGTTTCCATTTTAAAGAGGAGAAAGACTGCTTGCTGAGTAGTGTAATTACATCTTGACCCTATGTCAGAACCGAAAGTGATACGGCTGTGAATTGTGACCCGGAGCAGTCGTGTGGGAGGCAGTGTGAGTGGATGTGTCCCGAGAGACGGGCTTCCTACTAATCTCCCTTCCCATCCAACCTGCGGCATCCACGCCATCCGAACTCAGGGCCACCCTCGGGAAAAAAGAAAACCCCCCCAACGGGGTTTCCTGGCCGCCAACCGCAATGAAACAAAACCCGGGCCAACAACCAGGGGGGAACCCCCCCCCTTAAGTAAGAAAAGAAGGCCCCAATCACGAAGGAACCTAAACAAACCTGGTGCCGCCCAGTCCGTGATGAGGTCATGATGCCCTGGCCCCGGCCACCCATCCCTCTGACTGGCCACGCCACACTCTCTGTCTGGGGGCTGTGTGTTTTACCAAGAAAGAGCAACCCTTGTTCCCTTTTCTGCTCCTCTGTGTCTTCGTCAGTGCTCTGTCTGCGGGGGAATCACGTCTTTCCTCCTATTTGAAGACCATCTTTCAAGACCCGACCAAATCATCACTCTGTCCCGGAGTTTTTCCTGAGCTGGAAGCGGTAGCTGGCTGGACTATCGGTCCCTGAGGTCCAGGTGCTGGTTGGTCACTGCTCCTCAGGAGCAAGGGGCTGAGATCTGCTCTGAATTAACTTGGACGGACGTGTTCCATCGAGGACTAATCTCTGGAGAAGGGCAGTGTGCTGGGCAAGGCAGAGGGTCTGTGCCACACGACGAAGGCCCTCCCTCTGATGGATTGGTGCAGTGGGCGATGTGGGGATGTACTGAAGCACTGCCAGGAGGGCGGGGATGGCACAGGCCCCGGCGACGTGCTCTTTTGTTAGGTCAAGCTGAGTTCATGTGAGGGCACCCACTCTCGCCAGTCTCTGGAATTTGCGAATGTTGCCTTATTGGACCAGAGAGATGCTCAAGGAATCCAATCCATGCTCCTTGCCCCGAGTGAGCGAGAGGCCGTTCTTGTTTGATTTTGTGAAATCAGGCACCCATGCCTGAAGAAAAATCAGGTCAAATGAGGGGTCATGCCTCCCAGCTCTCCAGAAAGCATCTTATCCCCTGGTTTGCAAGCCCCTCCCTTGGTTCCTCATTGACTGAGCACCGTGGGGTTAAAGATCTTTCTCTAGAGGGGCCTGAGAGGTTTCTCCATCACCCGCCCTCCCAAGTGGATTCCCTCCCCACCCCACACTTTCTTAATCCATCCGGTTCCCACATTCCAGATCCTAAGTGCCTGGGCTCTAATGGTTGTCCATGTGGCTGTCAACTGGCCCTGGTTCCTTAGTGACCCCTGGAACCTGGGCTCTCGGTTTGCTGAAGATGGACCAGCCTGGGGACTTGTTTCTCACAAAATTGAGCTGAAGGCACCTCGGAGCAGCCCCTGCTTTGGGCCTGCTGAGTTTCCAGGGAAGGAATTCACAGCACCAGAAGACGAGAGTTCTCTTCCAGGGGACAACACTGCTGGTGAGGAGCTTGCGCGATGTTGTCAAGAAGCTAGCTTTGTGAAGACAGTCAGTCTCCCACGACCCCTCCTGATGAGGGCAAGCTCCCCCACGCTCATTCACACTGCTGCTCACGCCGAGGGGTCAGCTCTTTCCCACAGATGCCCCACCTAGAAGTTTAGCATCATCATGACCCTCTTGGCAGTATCTGCTCCCAACACTCTTGGCATGATTGTCACCGCCCCCCCCCACCTCCCTCTTCCCCTCACTCATTTATTCACCACATAGAGTGGGTACATGCTGTGTGCTAGGCACTGCCCCAGGCGCCAAGGGGTCCTGGTCGTGTTGTGGGTAAGGCGGTGGACAGCCACCTGCCAGGTCGGCAGGGAAACAATGACACTGCCTGCCTCTAGGGAGACTGACAGTCTCAGAAACCCTATAGACGGATGCTCGCGATGGGTTGGAATCCGCTGGATCCCAGTGGGCTTGCAGGAAGCAAGTTGGTGCACTCAGCACCAAGATCAATCAAGAAAAGCGGATAACGGGACTGTAGGTGATGCATACAGGGACCCTGGTGGTGCAGTGGTTACATGTTGGGTTGTGATCTGCACGGTCACCAGTTCAGAACCAGCAGCAGCAGCTCCGAGGGAGAAAGACGGGGCTTCATTTTCCCGTAACTAGTTAACAGCCTCGGAAACCCACAGGGGTTTCCTATGAGTCGGCAGTAAGTGGTTGGTTTGGAGGTGATGCGCAGAGGAGGGCTGCACTCTTTAAATGTGTTCAAGCTAAGTCTTTTTGAGAGAGTAATTCCTGAGCAAACACTTCTTCCTAGTGATGAAGAACAGATTCTAACGACCAAGGAGGGGTTTTCCTTCAAGCAGTAGAGTCCTGAGGGGAAGCCTCTGGGGGAACCATGATGGGCACCCAGATGCCCCTGGGGAGGAGCCCTCACTTCCCCTACTGAGAAGTGTCTTTTCCCCTCATGACTCAGCCCAGGAAGAGATGACTTGACCAGGGGCCACACCCCGTCCACAGGTGCATCCCTGTTGGTTGGCCCACCACTTGCCATCTGGCAGACTCTGACGCATGGGCATGGCACTTCCACGGGTGCCACAGTAGAACTGTGCTTTGCAGGCTGTCAATGACTGGCATTTTGGAAGCAGATCTCCAGAGACTTCCTCTACAGTGCCTTTTGGTGAATCCCCATTGTTCTGGCTAGGAGCCAGATGGGTTACCTGTTGACACCACCCAGGGACTCAGACTGGCTCCCTTCTGGGTAGTAAGTTCCAGTCTCCAGAGAAACGGAGAATCACGTTAGGGGATTGGCAGACGACCTCGTGGCGTCTGCCCTGCTTCCCTTTCTCTGTCTTCCCAGTGCTCCTCCTGGGGCCTGAACCTGGAGGACAAATAGCCGCTGACAAAGCATGATCACCAACCATAGTAGTCTTTCGTCCCCACAGCAGCCTTTCCGGGAAGACAGGGCTGGCTTGGGCTTAGGGCACCGTCGGTCCTTCATGAGTTATCTGTTGAGAGAATCCACCGAGGGATCATTTACAGTGAGGAATCTGAAGCTAGGAGCCAGGTGGTGGTTTACTCCTGGAGCTGTGGTTCTGAACATGCTCTTGTGAGGTGCCATCGAGTCAGTTCCCACCCCAAGCGGCCCGTGTGCAGCAGAACGGACCCTGCCTGCTCCTCACGATTGTTCCGATGCTGGAGCCCATTGTGTCCACCCATCTCGCTGAGGGCCTCCCTCTTTTTCTGCTGTCCTCTCCAGGGGACAACCTGTGCGGACAGGGACGACCCCTTTAAAACACCCAAACACTTGAAGTGAACTACGTGCCAGGCACCTATCTGTGCGTCGTGACTGCGCATCATTTCTTCCCCTCAGTAAGCAGTGAGGCGAGTTTGGGAGTCCTCATCCCTGTTACAGGTAAGGAAACAGAGGGCACTCCATGGTCATTGATGCAGAGGGCACGAGTGGCAGAGCCCGCGTTCGCATCACTAGCCTGAATTCTGTGGTTGTGGTTGGATGCCATTATGTCGATCCCAAGTCATGGTGATCCTGGTGACAGGAGAACTGCCCAATAGTTTTCTTGGGTGTGCTGCTTATGGAGACAGGCCACCGGATCTTCTTCCTCTTAGGCTGCTGGTGGGTCTCAGCCAGCGACCTATCCACTAGCTTCCAAGACCTTCCCCACATTCCCAGACTCTGTGCTGGTCTGCCAATCCCTCACAATTCTTGACTGCACAAGGCAGCTTCATTACATGGTTTGGTAAGATTCCTCTGGGCTGGAGAAAGGGTTCATACTTATGATCACCCAGCGCTGTCCACTGGGGCTGGATTCCCAGGCAGGGACAGTATGGACAGAGGCTGTCATGCTCCATGCTTCCAGCTGGTTCATTCCCACTCAGCTCAACCCCCCTGCCGAGACTTTGCCTTCCCACCCCAGCTATACTGAGTCAGACCCCCACTGGAGCGAGACCACCAGGTGATTCTTACATAACTGACTTACTGTTGGTGAAGATAAGTGGAAGGGGAAACAAAATGACAAGATTGATGTCCACTCTCTGGCCTTTGGATGTGAAGCTTGGATCGGGTCATGTTTGCCGGGCTGGGTCGCAGTTCAACCAGGATCTGTGGATGGGTTCCAGGGGGTGCTGGGGGTTGGGGGATATCAATACTGATGTGGGTTTATACAGGGAGCCTGTTATGTGTGCTAATTTTGGTAGCAAAAAAAAAAATGAAGTGACTTGAAAATATTACCTGGATGTGAAAGTGAGAACCGATATATTTGGAATGAAATATAAAACGTGTGTGCATTTTCAAACACCATAGGGTATTTATTTAAACTAAGAATAAAATAATTCTGTTTTTACCCAAGTGGATCGGCCTCTGAGCACCTCGGAGCCAGACTCCGGGGGAGGATGTGTGCTCTCTCCTGCCATTAAAGTGCAGTGCCAAGAACCATGGGGTGACAACACACGACCTTCCAACTTCAAATCCAGACTTCTTCTGGGCGGTCTCTCCCATCTGCCTCTGAAGGCTTCCAGTGCAGCCTCTTGTCTGTCCCTGCAGCGAGTGGCAGGAACCAGGCAGTGAGAAGAGATTAAAAATAGAGGCAGAGCAAAGCAGCAGAGGTGCTGGATTTAATTTCTGCATCACTGTCAGGCTTCCACGAAGACCTGACTTAGGAAAACACAGCCTTTTTCCAGGCTCACTGTAGAAATAAGGGGTGCGGGTGGTGCCATGGGTCAGACGCTTGGCTGCCAAAGGAAGGTTGGTGGTTTGAACCCACCCGCGGCTCCACGAGGGAAAGCCGAGGCGACACTCTGCTTCCAGAGAGATCTGTCAGCTTGGAACCCTACAGGGTCCTTCAGCTCCATCCTGTAGGTTTCCGATGAGTCAGGATCCACACAACAGCGCCTGTTTGTGGAGGACGAGCATCT
The DNA here is from genome assembly GCF_000313985.2 of Echinops telfairi. NCBI lineage: Eukaryota > Metazoa > Chordata > Mammalia > Afrosoricida > Tenrecidae > Echinops > Echinops telfairi. Next base: position 3,404,339 of record NW_022103896.1, read on the forward strand.
CGCATTGACCAGAGTCCTTTCTCTTCAGACAGGGCAAGTGTGACCTCCACAGGACCTGGCCGTGTTCCGAGGATCTGCCCATCGATGGGTATTGGACCAGGCTGCAATGGAGGGGCTGTGGAGGTTCCCTGTGCACATCCTGTGCTTCATGCAGGGCCTGCTCCTCTTCGTCAGGCCACTTAAGGACCCATCACCGCCCTCAGTAAGGACCCTTGTCTTTCCTGAACACAAGAGGAGCAAGGGGCTGCAAGAAAGTCATTAGATTGTTCAAGACGGGGGAGTTGGGGTTAGAATACATTTTGATTGGCGTCCAGACCCTGCCCATGGAGCTGCAGTGTGGGGCTCTCACCCTGACGCGTGTTCTTTCCAGCCCATGGCTGGCACACCTAGCAAGCACTCAATGGACCAGCCTTGCACCCTCCAGATCCATTGGAAAGAGCACGGCGCCGCTGCCAGCATCCCTGCTTCTTGTCCATTCCCTGCTTTCGTTCACGCTTCCCCCGGTTTGTAACACCCGTGCTTCCTACTCTCCACCTGCCCAGTTCTTCCTTCCTGCAAAGTTCTGGTGGATTGCTTCCTTCCCCATGGGAGCGTCCCAGTTCCGTCGAGCCCAGGACATTTCCCTCTGGCTTACTGCAGGTTCCACCTTGTTCTCAGTGCTTGTGAGGTGGGATCACTAACCTCGATGTGCCTGGAGACAAGCAAAGGAGACATTACTTCCACACATGCACAGACACTTGGTGTTGTTGCTTGCGGATGGGCTGGTTTCAGCACCTCAGGAGTCCGGCAGGACAAAGTACAAATGCCCCAGGGTTGTGAGCTTTAGGTAGCAGACCCCCGGTGTTATCTCACTCAGAGTGACTGGTGAGTTGGACGGTCAGTGTTATGGTTAGCCCCTGAGCAATTAACTGGGCAGCGTCATACTAAGTGGGGGAAAGATTAAAGTTGTCAAGGATTTTGTCTGGCGTGGATCCACAATCAATGCTCATGGAAGCAGCAGTCAAGAGATCCGATGGCACATTGCATTGGGTAAATCTACTGCACAAGACCCCTTTAGAGTATCCAATAGCAATGCTGTTACTTTGAGGACTAGGGTGTGCCTGACCCAAGGCATGGTATTTTTAATGGCTTCATACGCTTGTGAAAATTAGATAGCAGATCAGGAAGAGCAAAGAAAAATCCAGGCATTTGAACCATGGTGTCAGTGAAGAATATTGGAAATCTCCTGGACTGTCAGAAGAACAAATAAATCTGTGTTGCACGAAGGAAAGGATGGTGAGACCTTGCCTCATGTATTTCAGAGACGTTCTCGGAAGAGATTTGTGTCCGGAGAGGGACATTACGCTTGGTAAAGTGGAGAGCCTGTGAAAAGGAGGGTGGTCCCAGGAGATGGGCAGACACAGTGGCTGCATCAATGCGCTCAAACGTTGGTGAGCAATCGGGAGGATGGCACGGGTCCTGGAAGTGTTTCTTTCCATTCTACCCAGGAGCACTATGAGTCTGAGCTGACTCAACAGCCCCTGACAGCAGCAGCACCAGGGCACCTTTAGAACCACCCAGGGGAGACCAGGCATCCTCAAGTAGCCGAGAACCAAGCACGGCACTTCCAGGAGTCGGTAACAGGACGGGCGAGGTGTCTTACCAGCTGCACAGACTTTGAATCAGTGGGTCCCACCTCCATGAGCATCAGTGTTCTTCTTCCTCTGCAAGAAAGACTGGCCGTGGTTG
>NW_022103896.1:3407002-3408955 GCF_000313985.2 Echinops telfairi
GGTAAAAGAGACCACCGTGTCCTGGTCCCAGGATGCCCGGAGGGGTCTCAAGCACGGACTGCTGCCAGCGTGTGACTTGGGCATCTGTCCTTCATAATTACTTCCTGTCTGGCTTGATCTCCGGGCAATCGTTTTCCCTCAGATTTGTGCGCATCTTTGTTTATTCTGTTTTCAAAATCTCCCCCATAGAGGACTCAGGTTTGGCCGTGGAAGAGACACAGTCCCAGGCCAGTTGGCTATTGTGGCTTTATTTAATTAGCTCACCGTCTGTGCAGGCTCGATACGGGAGGCGCAGGAGCCGGGGTCAGGAGCAGAAAAGGAACCAGCCATTGAGATGTGTAGGGCGTTCTTCCTCCTCTGCCTGGAGAATTAACTCCCAGGGTCCAGGTGGCTCCTTCTTCTCCTCCTCATCTCCTCCTGGGCGGTGTTGTGCTGGCTCAAGGGGCCCTGGTGGTTCTGTGGGTGAAGCATTGGCTGCTAACGGCAATCTGAAACCCGGAAGAAGAACGATGTGGCATTCTGCCCCAGTAAAGATGTACAGGGCTGGGTTTGGGTGCATTGCATTGTAGAAGGAAACCATGCATTTGGGCATGAGTTCTAGCTCAGTCTCTAGCAACTGACCTCTCGTCTCCTCTCCTCGCTAGCCCTTAGTTTCTCCAGGTGTGCCAGGAAGGTGTTGGCCCCATGATGTATAAAGACCCTTCTACCTCTTTCCTCCCAGAGTCTGGAGCCAGAGAGGAGCTTGATCCATGCCGAGCCGTGGGCTCAGTAAGGGGAGATTTTGAGCCACGGAACTTCTCTCATTACTAAGGAGAGAGAGAAGGAATCGGCTTTGACTCACGGGGATCTCTGTGTGCCCGAGAAGACTTGTGCTCAGTCAGGTCTTCAGTGGCTCATGCTTTGGAATTCGATCATCATTCCTTTCTTCTTCACCATCTGAATGGATGTGAGTCCCTAACCTTTCCATTAGCAGCGAGATGAATTAACCATCGGCATTACTCAGGGGCTCCGAAGCAGAAATGCGGACAGCATCATTTCTGTGCTGACTTGGGCTCTGAGTAAAGCAAGCAATCTCCCAGGAACACACATCCGAGTCCACTCTCCTTCATCCCCCTCAGCAACTTTCAGCCAGGAGCCAGGGACGCACACCTGGAGAACTGGTTGGTGTCCCCTATACTGGTCAGTGTGCTGGGGTAGAGAACATGGCGGGAGAGGACGGAGAACAGATCCAGCTGAGCCACAAGTTGTTACCCACCATGTTCTCAGGAGAATTTACAATGATCGAAAGTTCTAAATAACTCACAGTCCAAAGGAGAAATTGCCATGGAAAGTTGTCAATATTTTCTAAATTGCTAATAGTGAATGTATTATATATCAAACCATGCTATTTCATGTTGGAATGCCTGACAATAGATGAGTTAAACATTGAAAAATTTGAAAACAAAAGCAGAGAAGAAAACAACTGCATTTAAGACTAGAATGATTTAGAAAACAGCTACAGACAAGAGGGCATTGTTTGTTCATTTGAAATTACAACAATCCACACAATACCTGGTAAGATTGATCAAGACAAGAATGATAGCAGGCAGAGGTAAACATTTGGAATGGAAATGAGACATAATTGCAAATGCTAAGGCATTAACAACACAAGGGTATCTTGTGAATTCAGCAACTTGATAAATTACAAAATAACAACATAAAGAATTTCCCGGAAAAATAAGACTCAAATAGCTTCACAGTTGGGATCTGCTACACACAAGTGTGTGTGTGTGTGTGTATGTGTGTGTGTGTTGCTGCTGCTGCTGCTGCTAGGTGCTAGGAGTCGGTCCCGTCTCATAGCAGCCCTCTGCCCAAGAGAACAAAACACTGCCCGCCCGGGAAGCATCCTCACGGTGGTTACGCTCGAGCCCTGGTTGCAGCCAATGTGCCAATCCATCTTCCTCTTTGGGATGA
>NW_022103896.1:3410274-3412346 GCF_000313985.2 Echinops telfairi
CCTAGACTTTGAAAAATTTCCTGGCTGTAATAATTGGCTCAACCACAAGCCCATTTCATCCCTGGGTGACACAATGATTCGTGCTTGAGGACTCGTGCAAAGGAGCCTGGTGGCGCAGTGGGTTTCGAGTAGGCCGGCTGAGCACAGGGTCAGGGTTGAAAGCCAGCAGCCACGCGTGAGAGAAAGCTGAGGCTTGCCACTTCCATAAAGCATTCCAGCCTCAGCAACCTGCAGGGATGGCTCTGCTTTTTCTCACAGGGTCAGTGCGAGTCGAAACTCAATGGCAACGAGTTCCTTTTCTGAGGCTATGCCACACATGGGCTACTCAAAGCCACCCAGGGGCACAGCCACCTAGTGGCACAGCATGACAACTGGCTTCTGTCAGAAGGACAGCCAACAGAACCCGGCGGGGCAGTTCTGCTCTGACCACCTGGACTCACCATGAGGCGGAAACGTGTTTAGACAAGACCATTTGATGAAGGGGACAGGGTGCCAATGGGTCCCTATTAACTGGAGCCTGTCCCTCTTCTAGAAGCATGCATGTCCCAGATGCGTCCCCCAGTTGATGTTGGTCATCCCAGACGGCACTAGCATTTTGAGAGTCCCTGGAAGTCTCCTATTCCACTGCTGCCTCTTTCCCCTGCGGGCCGGCAGCTGATGGGGCAGGAGATCCGTTTGCTGTGCAGTGTGCACATCGGACTTGCTTCCCTCGTCCCTTGTGAAGGCCTGATGCAGCATAATCTACCTTGACACCCACGGGATCACCCTGAGTCAGGGTGGATGACGTGGCACCTGGCTCCAAAGCGTGCTCACTTTCCTGCAAACACCCTCTCTCCCAGGAAGAGGAATGGGGCCTTGCAGGGAAAGGCCATTGGGTGGCTGCTGGAGACAATGACTGAGAGACTCACAATTCGCATGCTAACAGGTGTCCCCCAGTGGGTTCAGTACCAGACCAACGTTCTGTGAACTGTACTCCTTACGGGAGCAGAATGTCGGGCCTTTCTCCTGCAGATAGAAAGATTGCAGCTTGGTGTATAACCCCTGGGTCGCCGGGGCCCCTCTAATAGGTGTACATATCAACAAACAAAACAGACCCAATGTCGTTGAGCTGATACTGACTCATGGTGGGCAGAACAGACTCCCCACAGAGTCCGCTAGCCTTGAACCTGCCTGGCAGCGCATGTCCCCAGTTCGGCTGCTGGGTTCAAACTGCTGACCTTTCTGTTGAGAGCTGAGCACTTAACCCTTGGCCCGCCAGGGCTCCTTCTAACCAAACCCAACGACACCTCCAGCAATGCCAAAGCTGATAAGGACTTCCAGGTGCCTGGGCAGGAGGCAGACTTTCACCACGACCTGGCCGGGCAAGCATCATCATCCCATTTCCTGTGGAAAAGGGCAAAGCAAAGTGCACCTAGGAGGAGGCGAGGGGGAGGGAAGTGGGAATGAGCATCAATGGGTAAAAGAATCACTTTGTGGCTTCACTGGGGTGACAGCTTTGATGAATTTGGTGGCACCTGGTCTGGCCCCTTTTCCCCGTGTGCACTGGAGCTTAAGCAAGGAGCCCAGGCTCCCTGTGGAGCGGACACTGGCTCCCTATCGGGGCCGGCTGTCACCCAAGGCCCTCCTCAGAGCTGCCTCTCTGCTCTACGCGGCCAGCGAGCAGGTGGCCTGGCCTGTTGCTGGCTGCGGGTCAGCAGTGGATGCTTCTGCTCCTTGAAGGGCAGAGAAGGTTCCAGGCAGTGCTGGCAACAATCCGAGGATGCCTGGGGCACCTGGCTGGAAGGACTTGCACATCTTGGGATTAGAGACCTCCTGGGCCATGAACGTTAAAGGGCTGCGTTTGGAATTTTCCAGGCATAGATGAGCAGAGTCCCTTGGAAACTCAGACACCATCGTGTTCAGCTTCTCCCCGTTTTAGAGACGCCCAAACTCAGAACTCGCCGGGTGGGGGAGCCTGCCGGGTAATCTGCTTCTTACCCCGTGCTTTCTTTTTTCTCAGCAAGATGCGTGCGTACCTACTACTTGTCGAGGTCCCTTGCTAGGCACGCAGCACAGAGTGGGGAACAGAGTCG
>NW_022103896.1:3413369-3414688 GCF_000313985.2 Echinops telfairi
CAGGTATGGGGGACCATTTTTTTCTCCCAAGGGCCATTTGGTTAACAGACTGGTCGGACATTTAATGAACTTGCCCCTAATGTGATGGCTGGCACGGCTTCTCTTGGGTGAGGCATGTGATGGTTAGCTGGTATTGATGATTTCATGAGCCTTACACAGCCTGTGCGCCAAACGTTCCCCACCAAGCCCTTGTAGTCTAGACTCTTTTACCTTATGGTGGTTAACAGGTATGCAGTAACATTGGATAACTGAATGAACAAAGGAATAACACCTTTCTATAGGTTCTACTTGAATTGTATTTTCTTTCAGGAGGAACAAGACATTCTATCAATTTAGGAGCAATTGAAGCATCCTGAGTAGATGGAAAGGGCTAAGTGCTCCACTGCCAGCCCAAAGGATGGCTGTCCACACTCATGCAGCAGCTTCAAGGGAGACAGGCCTGGGAAAGGCGCATTCCACAAGTACCACATGGGGTGGCCATGAGAAGCAACCTCCTTGATGGTAACAAACAACAAAGCAGGTACCAGAATGGGCTCACTCTCTGAGAAATGTGCGACATGGTATTCATGTCCTTGCCGAGTTTGGACCCTCTGTTACACAATCTGGCACACAACTGTCCATTCTGTTGATGGCTACTGCTTTCCGAAGTCACTGGTCATCCAAACAGCCCTCTCAGATACCAAAGGGAAGCGTGGACTGTGGCGAGTCAGCTCATGAAAGCTGGCTTGTTTTCACAACGACATTGGCGGCAACATCTTCTAGAGAGATGCTCAGAATCACCCAAGGTTCCAGCTAGGGTATCGGTGAACAAATTTTCAAGATAAATGGGACCACCTGTGCGTGGTCAAACTGAATGAAGAAGAGCTATTTACCAGAGGGGCATCAAAGGGTGGTACATACAAAGGGTCAAGACCAAGGGCTCAGCTTGAGTGGAGCCTGAAGATGATTCCCAATAAACAGGTGGTGCTACTGTCTCAGGAATCTCTCTCAGGCCAGAAACAAACAGGCCTGGAGCAAATTCCTGAAGGTGAGTGACTGAGAGTGGGGACCATTCAGTCTGACTCCGTATTATTCAATTTTAGATAGATGGCGTTATACTGGTATCCATAGCCCTCCCACACTTTTCAAAGTGTTGTTTGCACCAGAATCAACATGAATTCCCCAAGGGTGAATGCAGTTTCAGATTGTCAACCCATCTTGTCAAGGCTCCTTTTGGTTTGTTTGCTTTTAATCATTTTATTAGGGGCTCATACAACTCTTATCACAATCCATACATACATCAATTGTGTAAAGTACATTTGTACATTCATTGCCCTCAT
>NW_022103896.1:3416463-3419846 GCF_000313985.2 Echinops telfairi
CATCTGCTCCCGTGTGCTCTGATCAGATATGTCCTTCTCCCGGAGCTGCAGATTTAGTGCTGTCCTTTGAAATAAATTCTTCTGGGGGGAGGGGCAGGTGTCCACGGAGTCGTTGGGATTGGGACCGGCCCCTCAGCCTGTCAAGGTTCTTCCTATTTGTCATCACCTGACTGCCAAATGTGATGTCCTTTCCCAGGGACATCTCCTGACATATGTCCCACTGATTTGGCCTACAGCACTAAGCTTCCTTGCTGTTCTTTAAGAAAAATAGAATCCGTGTCGGATCTATAGAATAATCACTGACCTTCACTTGTCTGCTCACTTAGTCAGCGTTTATTAAGGACTTAGGAAAAGCCAGGCACTCCATCCGCAGGGCAGGTTTTAAAATTCTGAGTGAGCTAAAAGGGACCAGGTTTACCGGTTGGTTAGAAACTCATGGAACTGTGAAGACACTGACCCACGGTCACCTTTTGGGTCTGAAACTGAGCTCCCCTCTTGGCTCAATATCCATGGACATTACAGACGCACCGACCAGAGACTGAGAACACCAGTGAGGCACGGAACTCCGCAGTCTAACCACCCATTTGGAATCTAGAAGGCAACGTTTCCTCATGGACAGGACTCAGAAGGGCCAGGAAAGAAGGAGAGATGGAAAGAGGACCCTCAGGGAGGAAGTGGCTTTAAATAAGGTTTCCCTGAGGGAATTCCATGAAGGAGATGAGAGGAAATGTGGGCCAACAGTGTAAATCATACGAGGTGGTCAAAGAAGTCAGACTTTGTGATCAAGTCCCATGCTTCTCCAATCATGGCCCATAGTTCCCAGGGAGTTCTTCCTGGGACCCAGGGAAATATGTGGCTCATGACTCTTGTTGGAGTTGGTTGTATAAGGCACTTTTTGCTGGGGTTGCCCAGTGGGTAGACACTGTAAACTTTTTGTGGCCATTCACCATTATACAAGGGGGTACCCCCCCAATGGATTTCCCCCCAAAAGCTATGTATTAAATTAAAAATAAATAAATAAAATAACCTTATCACCTTCAAAGAACTCTCCAGGGCACTTAATGCATTTGTCAAATCTGTGATTCCATTCTTGGAAGCATTTTTCAGACTCATCTGTTTGGATGGCTGATACCTCCTCCTTCGATTTTTTTTCTTCACCTCTTCTACTTTGTCAAATCTCTGTCCTTTCATGTCCCTCTTCGTTCGCAGAAACAAAAAGAAGTCATATGGCGGAAAGTCCGGTGAGTCAGGTGCGTGGGGCAAGAGAGGCAGGCTGGTTTTTGCCAAAACTGGTACACGGAGATGGCTGCGTGAGCACGTGCATTGTCGTGGTAGCAAAACCAGCCCCGAGTCTCCCACAAGTCAGGCCTTTTTTGTTGCCTGCACTCTGTTATGCAATCTTTTCAGAACCCCTAAATCGGAAGCTTGATGAAGATTCTGACCTGGTGGAGCGAACTCCAAATGTACTCTCCCCCTCATCAAAACACAAATGCAGCATCTCACAGAATTCACAGAGCACCAGGGGAACAGTACACTCAGCAGTGAAGGCTGGCAAGTACCACGCCCATGCGTCAGGTGTCAGGCTGGAGACTTCCCCTGGCTCACATGGTTGCAGGGGATAAAGAGCTCAAATTGGCAGATCCGCTGACAAGGAACCGGCTCACAGAGCAGTGGAAGCTGAGGAATCGGCTGAGATGAGAGGCTCTTGCTCCAGAACCAATGGTCAGATGATGATAAGCCAGATGCAGGAGATGCAGGCAAAGGAGATCACTCTGCCAAGACGTTCCTGTAGATTGATGCAGACCACAGACTCAAGGAAACGCCATTCCTTGAGCAAGACAGGGCAAGGATATGGACAGGGGTGATTAGACTGTGGGTGATGACTTGAGTCATATCCTTGAGTAAGATGGTGATTCATGATATATCCCACTTTAATACTGCCTCATTAACATAGCAGACAACTCCCCCCAAATGGACCATAACCATAGGCACACCACAAAACAGAGGATCATTACATCAAACCACAAAATGGAGAGTGACTATGTCATCGAATGATTGTCCAGTTATGTAAATAAATAACTGCCAAACCACTGAGAATCATGGCCTAGCCAACGTGACACATAACCTAAATCATCTCATTCCATCCACCTTATTTACATTAGTAGCAAGTGATTCACTTCCCTTCCTGGTTCATAGTCCCACCCGGTGAGGGTGTGGAAATCACACAGTCTCTGGCTGCAAGGACCAGACTACACAACACCGTGGACAGCAGCATTCTGTTGTCAAGGAACACCATGGAGGGCTAATGTTCTTGGGATATACTCTTGGAACTATGTAGGAATGATGGATAAGTCATTATTGGCACGCACTAAGAATAGCATCTGTTCATGTTTTGTGTCACGAGTACTCCTGGTGTTTTATAACTATTGACCACGGAAATAGTCCAGGGGGCCTGCCTGTAGACAGCCCTGAAGCCGTCTTTCAAAATCCACAGTTTTCCAAACAGAAGTTCATGCTAGCTTCAGCCAGGCTCATCTGCAAATTTCATGAGCTTTAGAATGTACAAATTGGAAGAAGACAAATCCCTTCTCTCCTTGCTAATTAGGATGACGGATTGTGGAGACAGGATCGGCGGTGTCACAGTAGAGATAATGCCATTGATTTTAATGAACCATACAGGGATTTGAGTGATGCAAGCAAAGTGGAAGCCACCCCCCCACCCCCGCCTGCCCCTCCACACACACGTTCGAACAGAGCCCAGACATCCCAGTAGTGCTCGGGACTGGAGGGAAAGAGAGCAGGGATGCAGTGCATTTCCTAAGCTCGCTTTTTCGGTGAAAGAGTAGAAAGGAAACAAAATGGCACAGAAGGTGTAGAAATGCAGACACAGAAGAAGGGGCCAATTTGCAGCCCTCAATATTGCTGGCCTTTCTCCAAGCCCTCATGGACATGAGACAGGCAGCTTCAACCCACACAGAAGCCACTTGCCACACACGACACCCAACCGCACACACTGTGATAGAGTTGATTTCGACTCATAACGATCCTGTAAGACAGTTTAGAAGCATCCACAGGGTTTCAAAGGTGGCAGTGTTTACCTGCAGGGGCCGCTGGGTTTAAAGTGGCAACCTTTCGCTTAGCTTTCAAACGAACGCTTTAACCGCTGTAGCACCGGAGCTGCTGTTAATCATTACCCACTAATGGATAATTTTCCATTACTCGCACACATTCTTTTTATTATTTTCTAATAACGGGTTGATGTCGTTGATGCATAAAGAAACAAAAGGGTGCTTGTTTACCTGCAAGCCTTTAAGACCCCAGACACTGTATCTTTTGATAGCCGGGCACCATCAGCTTTCTTCACCACATTTGTTTATGTGCAC
>NW_022103896.1:3421223-3431997 GCF_000313985.2 Echinops telfairi
AAAATGAGCTGACACCAAGGGCTCAAGTGGAAAGTGGGTGTTGTGAGAATGATGAAGTCAACATATGTACTAATGTGCTGGACACAAATGACATATATACAGATTGTGATGAGTTGTATGAGCCCCTACTAAAATGATCATTTAATTAAAAAAAAAAGCCAAAACAATTGCTCTCAGGTTGACCCAACTCACGAGTGACATGTGTCAAAGTAGAATTTTGCTCCCCAGAGCGATTTTTGTTTGTTTGTTTTGTTACATTTCTGGCTTATGCTTTGTTGCGAATTGGGTGAAGGTTTACAGAGCCGATTCCTTTGCAGTTCAACACTTCATATAAATGTGTTTCATGTCATTGACCGCAGTCTCCACTAGGTAACATCAGTTATCTCACTTCCTCGCTCTGCTTCCCGATTCTATTCCTCCTCTTTCCTACAAGAATGCTGGTGGCATTATCGATTACTCACTGGGATGCTAATGGGAAAGTCACCAGTTCGAACCCACCAAGCTGCCCAGCGGGGGAAAGGTCAGGTTTTCTGCTCCTGTGAAGATGTATCGTCTGGGAAACCCACAAGGCCATTTCTATAGATTCTATAGTGCCCTATAGAATCACTATAAGCCAGAATCAACTTGATGGCCTTGAGGTTTTTGCTTCATTCTTAAGCCTTCTGAGCATTGTCCTTGGGTAAATATCGCCCATTTGGTCTTTGTTGCTTACTCTAAGACAGCAGTTCTCAACCTTCCTAATGCTGCGAACCTTTAATACAGTTCCTTATGCTGTGGTGACCCCCAACTATAAAATGATTTTCGTTGCTAGTTCATAACTACAATTTTGCTACTGTTATGAATCAGGCAACCCCGGTAAAAGGGTCATTTGACCCCCAAAGGGGTCTCAACCCACAGGTTGAGAGCCGTTGCTCTAGGTGTGCATACTTCCCTAGTGTTTTCCTTGTATCGTTCGGCTGAACATGCATCCATGAGGGTGAGTTCTTTTCCAGACCTGAAGAGTGACGAGGAGTCATAGCCCCTGGGATTCCCCAAGACTCCACTGACAAGTAAGGCTTTTTATGGTCTTCTAATGATTTTGATTTTTCTTTCCATTTCTCTCCCACTCTGTTCAGGGACCTTTTACAGAACAATTGGTAGTGGTAGCTGGGTACCATATAGTTTCTCTGACCTCAGGGTCACACACACACACACACACACACACACACCCGCATTCTTTGTAGGATGAATATTATTGTTGCTGTTTTTTTAGAGACACCATTATCATTTTATTGGAAAACATCACAAATCCTCCCCAAGGGGCATTAGGTAATTCTAGTGATAGTATCATTAATTTAGTCAATGTTGTAAAATTAAAAACTGTATTGAGAAAAGGAAATCATGCATGTATAAGACGCTTTTAAGACCACAATACGTGAATTGTTGACTTGTACAGAATAAAAATTCTAGTGCCTGGGCACCATTTACATGGGAAACAATGAGGGAAACACTTTCAAGAATGCTCATTCACAAAGGCAGAGCCATGCCTGTTAGACTAGGCATGGTGTATGCAATAAAGAAGCAAACAGAGCTTGAAAATAGTAAAGAGATGGCAGTCCTGGGCTACCATTCATTGGGCACCCTCAAAGCAAGAGATCTGAAGCCAAGTCCAATGACCTTCAATTCCATAACCTTGGGATATCAGTCATCTGCTTCTTCTCACACTAGGGCATTTCAGCCTTTAGTCCAAGGGCGTGTTTCTGTTACTTATATCTGCTCCAAGTGAGTTTAAAGTAATGTTCAGTTTGCTTAAAGGGGTTTCCAAATTGGATCCTTCTGGTGTGGCCTATGAAGGACGCTGTGCACCTCAAAAGGACAGAGTCTGAGGTCTCGGTTCTCTACGCACACGGCCTGGGTCACCAAGGACTGCACAGAACCTAGGTCCAAAGTGTCCAATTAGGAACATGATACTTGGTGTATTCACCCCTTGGGGTCTACGAGGGGATACCTCCCCACCCCTAAAAAAAAAACAAAAAACACCTGGACAAAAGCTTCTCTGGGAAGGTTCTCTCTGATCACAGTGAATGTTTTTGTATGAGGAGTTTCACTTGAACCCCGTTTTTTGTGTGTTTTTCCTTTTATGATGGCTGATTTAAGATAATGACATGCAGCTGTGGAATTTTGTTTCCTGCTCAGGAAGAAAGTCGCAGAAACTGTTTTGATGTTGAACACAACTTACAAGGACTGTGCAATGGGACAAAATCAAGTGTACAAGTGGTTTTCTCCTTTCAAAAAAAGTGAAATATCTATTGATGACAAATCTTGTTCTGGACTCTGTCAATGGATGAAAATGTCAATTCGTAGTGCACTTGGACTTCATTCCATCCGGTCAGGCTGTTAATCAAGCTTTCTATTTAGAGGTTCTGAAAAGATAGCATAACAGTGTGCGACAAACAAGGCCTGATTTGTGGCAGACGGGGGATAGGTTTTGCCCCCACGACAATGCACCTGCTCACACAGTCATCTCAGTGTGCCAGTTTTGGGCAAAAAACAGCATGCCTCTCTTGCCCCACAGACCTTACTTACCTTACCTCACTTTGTACGACTTCTTTTTGTTTCTGCAAATAAAGAGGGACATGAAAGGACAGCTATTGACAAAGTAGAAGAGGTGAATAAAAAAACAAAGGAGGTGCTGTCAGCCATCCAAACAGATGAGTTTGAAAAATGTTTCCAAGAATGGAATCACAGATTTGACAAATGTGTTAAGTGTCCTGGACAGTACTTCGAGGTGATAAGGTTGTTTTGTGAAAAACTTTAAATACATAGCTTTGAAAATTTTTTTCCTGTTTTTTTGGGGGAGGTACCCCCTCATATATAAGTAATGTTAAGTGTTTTTCTTAATGGCAGGTTGTTCCACTCGGTTTACCCACCAACAAAAGTGTAATTGGGTTTTTTGAGAAAGACAAGCCCCCAGTCCCTGCCCCATATCTCAACTTGCATATCCTGTAGGTTCATTAATGACACCTGCAGGGGTGTCTTGCATATCCTGTAGGTTCATTAATGACACCTGTAGGGGTGTCTTGCATATCCTGTAGGTTCATTAATGACACCTGCAGGGTGTCTTGCATATCCTGTAGGTTCATTAATGACACCTGCAGGGTGTCTGGGGAATTGAGGTGACTATGGAACAGTGGCGTATGGCTGGAAATGATTGGTCTCCACCCATCATGGGAAACTGATACAAGCTGAGGTGAGGCCTCTTCTTCAAAGTGTTTTTTAAAATGTACAAAGAAGGGGGAGATATATGGCACACTTGTCTGCCAATCTGTCATAGAGTGGTGGCTTGTGTGTTGCTATGATGCTGGAAACGATGCCCCTGGTATTTCAGACGCCAACAGTTTCAGCCGCAGTCAACAGTTTTCAACAGAGCTTCCAGACCAAGAACAGCCGATGGAGAAGAAATCGGCTGCCCACTTTGGAGGAAGTAGTCCCTGAAAACCTTATGCATAGCTTGAAAAATTGTCAGAAACTGAAGGACTAATGAATGGAAGCAGGCTGTTGTCAGAGACAGGGCCAGAGAATGGGTCCCTTGGGTCTGAAGACTCTCAACGTGTGCCTGAGGGGGAGCTGCTTTCTCCAAGTGGAGTTGACGGTGGGGACATGCACCGAGGAAAGCCGTGAGGATGGCACCTCTGGCTTCTTCCTTTGCTGATGGAGCACAACTGAAGGTGAGAAGAAAGATCTCCAAGAATCTACTCGCAGATGAAACTTGGAATGTGCGAAGTATGAATCTAGGAAAAATGGAAGCCATAAAAAAATGAACTGAAATGCATAAAGACCAACATCCTAGATATGCTGAGTAGGGCCCCAAATCAGGGGTGAGTACCCTGGCCCTTCCATCGGCAGCATTGTGAAGAATTTGGAAGAGATGTGGACAAACACCATGGTTGACGACGACAATCAGCCTTACGAGAAGGAGGTGGCCAAGGTGAAGGGGAAATACAGGAGGGTATTGCTGCACCCCAGGCTAAAGGGGGGCCTGCTGCCACCAAAAAGGGAGTAGTCGAGGCTGAGAAAAGCAAGACAAAGGAGGAGGAGAGGTTGAAGGAGAAGAAGAAGAAGAAGATGATGATGAATGAGCTGTTTCTAACGGTTTTCCCCCTCGACTAAGCATTTAATCCCCCTGCACACAATTCACTCCTTTTAAAGAAAAAAAATTGAAATGTAAAAAAAAAAAGGAATTTGAAGAATTCTACCAATGTCTCTAGTTAGAAATTGATCAAACATGCTATCAAGATGCTTTGCTAATTTGGACCATTCAAATGAAAAGTTGGAAACAATGAGAAAGAAACAGTAATTGGAAAATATGGTCTTGGTGACAAAAAAACGAAGTTGGAAATCACATGATAGGATTTTTCAAGACCAATGACTTGTTAATAACAAATACCCTTTCACCAACACAAACAGCAACTGGAGACATGGATTTCTCCAGAGGGAACACACAGGGATCAAACTGACTACATCTGTGGGATGAGAGGATGGAGAAGCTCAATCAGCAGCTGAAACCAGGCCAGGAGCTGACTGTGGAACAGGCCATCAATTGCTCATATGTATGTTCAAGTTGTGGAATGCCAATCATTTCTTTTTGGTACACTACTCAATATTCCACCATTTCAAGGGGGACATGTGAGCAATAGCCAATGGTGCCGAAGGAGGACGTTCAAGCTGCACTGAAGGCATTAGCTAAAAACAAGGCTCCAGGAATTGATGGAATACCCTGGAATGTTTCAAAAAGCTGAAGAAGCACTGGGAGCACTCGCTCGTCTATACCAGCAAATTTGGAAGAGAGCTGCTTGGCCAATTGGCTGAAAGAGATCCACATAAAGAATGGTCACCCAATCGAATGCTCAAAATATTAAACAATATCCTTGATATCACATGCAAGTAAAATCTTGCTTCGGATCATCCAACAATAGTTGCAGCAGTCCATTGACAGGAAACTGCCTGAGGTTCGGCCTGGATTCAGGAGAAGTCATGAAGCTAAAGGAATATTATTTCTGATGTCAGATGGATCTTGGCTGAAAGCAGAGAACACCAGACAGATGCTCACCTGTGTTTCATGGACAATGCAAAGGCATTCTACTGTGTGGATCGCAGCAAACTTCAGATAGCCTTGAGAAGAATGGAATGCTGGAACACTTCATTTGCTTATAAGGAACTTGTACATGGATCAAGAGACAGGAATGCAAATAGGCCAAGGGAATACTGAATGATTTAAAATCAGGAAAGGTGAGGGTCAGGGTTGTATAATCTTGTCATTCTTATGCAGTCTGTATTCAGAGAAAATAATCAGAGAAGTGGGAGATAGGAACTGGAAATCCAGGGAATCCAGGGCGGATGATCCCTACAGGACCGGTGGAGTGAGTGGCAATACTGGGAGGGTACAGGGAGAGTGGCTTGGAAAGAGGGAACTGATTACAAGGAACTATATGTGACCTCCTCCCTGGGGGACGGACAACTGAAAAGTGGGTGAAGGGAGACGTCGGACAGGGCAAGATATGACAAAATAACAATTTATAAATTATCAAGGGCTCATGGGGGATGGAGGATCGGGGAGGGAGGGGAAAAATGAGGACCTGATGCCGGGGGGCTTAAGTGGAGAGGAGATGATTTGAGAATGATGAGGGCAATGAATGTACAAATGCGCTTTACACAATTGATGTATGTATGGAATGTGATAAGAGTTGTATGAGCCCCTAATAAAATGATTTTTTTAAAAAGCCAAGATCGAATGTGGCATCAAGATTGGAGGAAGGCTTATGAACAGCCTGTGATATGCAGATGACATAACCTTGTGTGCTGAGAGGGAGGAGGCCTTGAAACATTTGCTGATGAAGATCAAAGATTGCAGCCTTCAGTATGGCTTACAATTCAATGTCAAGAAGACTAAAATCCTCACAAATATACCAATAGGTAGGTAGTATTATGATAAATGGAGCAAAGAATGAAGTTGTCAACGCTTCTTCTGCATCGATTGAGAGAATCACACGACTCATCCTTTATTTCATTTATGTGGTGAATTACACAGATTGTTTTTCTAATACTAAATCATCCTTGAACAGTTGGTATGCACCCTACTTGATTATAATTTTTTTATGCTTTCTTGAATTCTGTTGGCTAGAATTTTGTTTAAAGTTTTGCTGGCAACTTGCTGTAGAACTTTGGGAGGTCATTTCACCATTTACCTTCCCGTCCCAGAATTAAATCAAGTCTGCTGACTGTGCGAGTATTGGGGCTGTGGCTGGTCTTAATTCAACCAACAGTCTATGGTTTTGAGTAGGTTCAGAGCAGGTTCGTGGGATCACATTCAAATAGGGCAAACATCCATCCTTTTCGGAATTGTTCTCCCTCATTAACAAGAACCCACCACCCCCTGAATTTTCTATCTAAGCTTTCCCCTTACAGTGGTCATTTGATTCCATGTATGTACAGAGAGTTCTCAAAAAAGCACAGTGCTCAAGGCCGATTTTCTTTACTAGTTCAGCTAAATTATTTTTATAATTTTTTGTTTTAAGAAGACTTTAGAAGATATGTTTGACTTAAGATTTAAGATGTGAAGATTATGTCAGCAATTGTCTCTGGGGTTCATCTGGCCTCCAGGACTCCAGGAAGACTGGGTTCCATGAGAATTTGAAATCCTGTGTTTGTCTCTCCACAGGAATCTTATGCCGAGTGTTGGTGCAATTTACTTAGCTGGGACCACTGGTGGTGGAACAGCCTTAAAGGAATTACACAATCAGTTGTTCAGACTTGTTAAGGGGGGCCTGAGAAGGCTGCTCTCATCCCGTTCCTGTATCTCGACCAGGGGCCCTGCAGAAACTCATTTTTCCAGAATTCTTGGCCTTATTTGAAGCCCACCACTGCTGTCCCGTCTGTCAGGACAAACTGCACAAGCATGGATTGTTTTACCTTGACCGCTGCCCCCACTGCTCATGGCCATGTTGAAGGGAATCATTCCAACTCCCCATGTTCAGTTGAAAAAGTGGTGACCAAAGGAGGTGTGTGGAGAGATGAGGACTTAGCTGTCCGTTGAAGAGTGGAGTGGAGTAGACCAGGAGGCCAACCTGTTCTCCTAGGGAAGGCAGGTCTGCGTTCTACCCACAGACATTGTGTCAATGGGTGTCCAACTCCCCACGGACAGGAGGCATCTGTGGACCCTTGCACTCACTTCGTTTGCTTAAACACTGTCAAGTCCAAACTCCTGAATCAGGGCCCCTCAGGTCTAACTCCTCCCACAGTCTCATCCTCATTTGCCGCCGACCTGCTCTTCTTTGCCCCACGCCCTCCTCCCTCCTCTCTGTTCAGGTTGTGTCCTCTGCGACTCCGTGGTCTCCCCACTCCTGCCTGGCCAAGCCTCCCAACACACCCCCCACATTCAAACAAAGACACCATTTCTCCAGGACACTTTCAATGGCCTCTGGCCTTTAGGCCAGTCCTCAGGGCTCAACATCACCCAGTCAAGTTCTCCTCCTCCTGTGATCTGGCTGGTTCAAGGTTGTATCCACCCACGGTCACTCCCAGGACCTGCTCTTTGAGTTTGCTGAGGACCTGAACATCGCTGGCCAAGGGCTCGTCCTGGGCGTCCAGTTGATGGTGGCCTGTTGCTGGGAGCCCATGGTGACCCTCCAGCGCCAAGTAGAGCTTCTCCGGAGAGCCTCCCAGCTTGCAGCCTTCACGGGAGAGAGAAGCGACAGAGGACGGTCCCAGGAGCCGCTGATGGGTTGGCATTGCTGGCCTTGAGGCTAGCAGCCGAGCACTTCGCCGTCACCGCAGCTCCTTGGTGATGTCGCAGGAGGGCCTTTTCAAAACGACTTCAGATGCACGAGAACTTTCGGTCGGGAGCTTAGTGGATGAAGCAGGAAAGCAGGACCACGAGGGAGCAAAACATGCCAGTGGCTTTGGTGTCTTGTTTGAGTTCTGAGACGAATAACCCGACAGCTCTAAGCTCGAGAAGGAGAAGACCCCACGCAAAACTCACCTGGAGCCTTGGGGGGTCGGGGGAGGGTGGGGCGCGGGTTGGGTTCGATTTCAGTTCCGAATAGGAAGATTCGTTTTGGGGAAGGGAGACGCTCCCGCTGTGGAAGACGCGGATCCATTGTGAGGGGTTGGCCAAGGGAGGAGCAGGCGGATTATGGATCCGGACAGAGGGCACACAGACAGGAAGACCTGGAGGCAGAAGACTTGGAAGAGTGTTTGGGTGACGCTGGGAATCGGAAAGTGGAGTGGGCAGTGGGGCGGGGAGGTGGCAGGGTCCGCTGGTGTTCAGTCAGGCCAGGGCCGCACACAGCAAGGGGAGAGCTGTGCAGCCAGGAGACCGCCAGCACCCATGAGAATGAGGTTAGTGCAGAGTGGTGGGGTGTGGGTGGGGAGAGACTGGCGGAAACGCCCAAGGCTTATGTCCTCTGCCAAATGAGGAAATGCCAAGCCTGCGCCCAGGGCTTCTGTGAGGCTCCAGAAGGGTGGGGGGTGGGGGGGATGGGGTGGGATGGCTGGTAGTGGGGTAGGGCGGAGGGGTTGTGGCGTGGGGTGCTCCGTGTGGAATTGCATTTTGTAGCCAGTTCAATGTCGTGGGCCCTGCAGTTGTCCCTGAACCAACACCAGGACCAGAGCCCTGGTTCTCCTGAGTGGCAGGTGGTGGAGTGGTCCGTTGCTGACACCACCCGATTCCACAGGTGAGACCATCTTTGAGGGAAGCTCAGTTTGGCTCCACCCCTCTCTCCCAGACTTCTGTCTTCGCCTCTCTGGGCCGTGTTTCCATCTCCCAGGATTCCCCACATCTCTCCTCCCTCCCAGCCGAGCTCAGTGCAGGGCCTTGGAATCTGGCCTCCAGGGCCTGGCTGGGCACCAGCTATGAGCTCACTGACCAGCTGAGGGGACCTGTGGCCTAGCATGCTGGCACTGTGCATGCTGAAGACAGTTCCACCAAGCGTCCACCAAACGTCCTCCATGACTTCCCTCTCGAATGCCCTCTGCCCTCTCTTCCCTCAGACTCCTACCCACCCTTCAGAAATCCGTGGGCAAACTTTCCTTCTCTGGACCCCCAGGGGCATCGGCGGGTCCCACACCCAGCCTCTCTCATTCACTCAGCTCCCTGTGGCTGGCTGCTGGCTGCTGCTTCCAGGCCCCTGGGCCCAGCACAGCGCTCACACATAGTCGGAGCTGGGAACGTTCATTAACCCAGGAACACGAGTGGAGGGACAGAGGCCTCCCATAAACACACACCAGGCTCTTCCTCATACACAGGCACCCCTCTCCCTCCCACTCTCCGTCTAAGCCAAGCTTGCAGGTGGGTAAATCCACCACGTGTTTCAGGAGCTTTTATCCTGCAGAGAAGATAATAAATACATGAAATTACCATTCCTTTCCAGCTCGGCCTCCACAGCAGTGCGAGTAGCCTCGGTCGCACCAGGCACAAGGCAATTAGCAGCTCAGAGCCTGGGAAAGAGGTAGGTGGGCCGCTCTTTGCCATTGTGAGCAAAGAAATCACTAATAAATCCCCAATTAGGAGAAGGAGAGTGGCTTGAACCCCTTCCCCACACACACACCCCTCCACCTCGCTCCCCGCTGCTTCCACTTTTGCTTGGTGCTCCCTGTGAACAGGGCGGCGAGCCTGGCATGCCGGAAGAGAGAAAATGGTTTTCCAAGACACCCAAACTTGCTGTCATTAATGTCACACCAGGCGAGCCGTGAATGATCCCATTAAACAACTGCAGGACCGATCCTGTTTGTCAGACCGCACGATTCACTTGATGTCTGCACTTGAGCATCTGGCGTGTGGATGGTTTTACACAGCACACACACAGAGATGTCACCTGCCGGTGTATCCTGCTGCGGTGGCTTCCAAGTGACGGTGTGGCTGGCAGATCTGCATGTCAACTACCAGCAGGACCACCCTTTAGTGGACAGACTCCAGCTGAATTTCCAGATGAAACAGACCAGGAAGAAAGTCCTGTTCATCTCTTTCCAGATACTAACCACGGAAAGCCCTCCCAAACCCGAGATCTCCTCCCCAACTGACTTCTTTCCCTGGGATTCCCACCCACTGCCGTGGAGTCAAGTCCATCTTGCAGCGACTCTCCAGGACAGAGCACTTGGAATCTGCATGGAGAAGACAGCCTCATTTTTCTCCTAAGGAGTGGCTGGTGGGTTTAAACTGCCAACCTTGAGGTAAGTTAGCACCCCAGAATTTAACCTGCTGAGCTAGTGGGGCTCCTTGAGGACATCATCAGGAGGGAACCATCTCTGAATGAGGACATCATGTGTGGGGAAATGGAGGCCAGGGCATGTCAGACATGTTTCAGTGGGACGAATTGACACATGGCTGCACAATGGACACCCAATCCTGAAGGCAGGGGAGAAAGGGGCCGTTCATCAGGCAGCCACGAGCCCCTGCTAGAAGGAGGGCAACTGAGAGGAAGCACCCAATGTGGGCTTCTTGGATGCATGGCATCTCACAGTGTCCATGCTCAGAGGAGGCGGTTTCAAAAAGTGCCCATAGATCCATTCTGTGATCTCTTAACCCTGTTTCCCCACAGACATTTTGAGGCCCCCTTGTACATCATGGAGTCCTGTATAACACACTCAAGTGCATTCAATAAATGCACATATACCACCACATCCACAGGAGACCTGCTATCGTAGAGGGCTAACTGTTGGGCTGTTCACTGCGAGGTTGGCAGTTCAAACCCGGCAGCAGCTCCACAGGAAAAAGATGAGGCTGACTGCTCCCACAAAG
>NW_022103896.1:3433064-3447303 GCF_000313985.2 Echinops telfairi
ATACTGTGTCAGTGAGAAAAAATGCCAGGCAAGTTGCACCACTACCACCACCCTAACCAATCTCACATACCTGTTATTCTAGGGTAGGACGCACAGCAATGCTACACTTCTAGACTATGCATAAAGGTCAGAAGTCCGGGTGGTCAATTTGTCAGATACATGGATGACCTGTGACCCTAGAAGGATGAGTAGGATTCCCCCAGGGCTCCTTCAGGTTGACTATTGACATGGGTGTGAACATTATCCCTGTGGTTCATTGGCTGGAAATCTCCTATGCTAATGTTTGTCCATTCAATCGCTCATAAACCCCAGATCCATCTGACAGGGGGTCTTGGGGAAGCGCTGTTTAAGGACCAATTATACTTGGTCCACCCTGGGAAGTAGAGCCCAGAAAGCTGGCATGCCTCCTCGGGGTTCTGTGCCAGGCTTGCTGGTGGTCTCAGAGGCATGGATTGGTGATAGTGCTCTGAGAACTTCTAGAAAGACCGGAAGTTCTGCTTTGAGTTCTGCACACCTTGGACCCTTCTTGTGCACCTGGCCCTGTAGGGTCCTGTGCACCTGGGGCAGAGGATGGGGCAGGGTGGTGAGCCCTCCTCCTCCCACCTTAGCTCCCCAACTCCTCTCCCCCTTCATCTGCCTGCCTTTCTTCCTGGGAGAAAGGCTGGACAGGGCAAGACTCCGACCCCATGTGGAGCTCAGAGACATTGCCGGTTCTGTTCCTGGCTTCCCTGATGGAGCCCCTGTGGAGATAAGGGGGTCACACAAATGTTTAGGTCTCCAGCTCTGACGGTGCTCCATTTACAAAGTGGCTCTGGCATGGTGAACATATTGGAAGTCGTGTGAGGATGACCAGCAAGGGAGCTGACTCAAATCAAACCCACTGCCATGGCATCTTGATGGTGATTCACGCGATCCTACAGGGCAGGCTAGAACTGCCCCTGCCGGTTTCCCGGACTACAACTCTTTCTTTAATCTTTCAACAGTTTGCTTGGCACTTTATCCACACATCATGCGATCCAATAGTTCAAATATATCAAGAAGAGTTGTACAATCATGACCACTATCCATTTTAGACGATTTTCTTCTTCCTTGTACTCCTTGATATTCATCTAATTATTTTATCCAATCGTGGCAAAAACATACATCACTTAAAATGCCCCCATTCAACAGCTTCTACACGCATAATTCGGTGCTGTTGATTATACTCTGGGGGTTGTACAGCCAGTGCTGATATCCCTCTGCAAATTGTCCCACCACCATGAGATCAACTCAATGATGCCCCCTAAGCACAAACTCTTCCTCCTCCACTCATGGTAACCAGAGCTCGTTTGTTTCCTCCTTCTCCTTTCCCTTCTCCTCCTCCGCCCCTTCCTTCTTTAGTAGTTTTCACCGTACACTTCCGTAGTTAAATTGCTTTATGGGAGTACACAGCCTCGTCTTTCTCCTTTGGAGCAGCTGGTGGTTTCAAACTGCCGACCTGTGGTTAGCAGCCCAGCGCATCACCACCCTAACAAAAAGATCTCAGGGGCCGACAGTGGGTAAGTGCTATTGGGGAACACCCATGATGGCCTGGGTGGACAGAGCCCAGTTGCCACAAACCCTCCATCTGTAAAGACACCATTAGAAACGCGGCAAGCACTCTGCTGCTGAGTGCCAGGGAAGAGGGGTGCCTGTCATTAGGAAAAGCACCGACAACAAGCATGATTCATGGCCCGTGTCCGGACAGAGTCCAATCCCAGGACTGCCCGGGGTGGTGGCTCTGGAGCTCTTTGGAGAGACAGCGATTTGAATAAAGCCTCATCTAAATGCGGGCAGCAGTATTCCAGCTAATTACTCACTTGAACGTGCTGCCTGCGGGCCCTGGAGCTCCAGAGGGATGGCCAGCATGGGGTGTGCAGGCTTCCAGGCTGAGCTGGCTGGCCTGTGGCTCTGGGTCTCTGTGCAGCGAGGCCAGAGCTGCTGTGTGAGATCCAACCTGAAAACTTTTTTTGGAAAAGTGTCAGAGTCAGAAATGACTGGCATGCCTTCCAACTGTGCCCACCAGGCTGGACACAAGCAATGCCCGGAGGGTGGGGGGCTCAGATGTGGTGGACAGAAGGGTCAGAGCTCTGGAACAAAGTGACAATAAACAGGAGGAGGATGCAGGAGCAGCTGCCCCTCCCCAGTGCGGAGTCCACACCAGGCCAGGCACCGGGCCAGACTCATAGAGCCCCCTCTGCAAAACTGAGGCTCTGAGCCTTGTTAACCCCGCTTTCAGATGATAAATTAACTAGTTGATTGACTAGTGACTCATTAGCTGTGCTGTACTCTTGGATTATCTAATTGATACTCACACCTCAATTCCACAGGTGGGGCTGCGGGTAGGGGTTCTGACGCATAGCGACCGTGTGCAGCAGAAGAAACTGCCTGGACCTGTGTCTTTTTCACTGGCCAAGCCCGATGTCCTTCTCTAGGGACCAGTGTCTTCTGGTAACAAGTCCAAAATCTGTGAGATGCCAAGTCTAGTTGTCCTTGCTTCTAAAGGAGTATTCTGGGGGGGGAAAGGTGGGGAGCATTCTGGTTGTACTCCTACCAAGATGGATTTATTTGTTCTTTGGGTAGTCCACGGTACTTTCAATATTTGTCATCAACACTGTCATTCAGGCACATCAATTCTTCTCTGATGTTCCTTATTCAACATCCCAAGGCCTCCTGCAGGCTTGCCCAACGCAACACAACATTTGATTTCTTGACTGCTGCTTCCATCAGTGTTGGTTTGGGACCCAAGACCAATGAAAACTTTGACAATGTCAGTCTTTTCTCTACTGCTCAGGGCTGTTGTCTACTGGTCTAGCTTTGAGGGAGGTGTATGATTAATGACTCCGGTGTGATAGCTACGAAAATTGAGGCTGACAGAGAAGACACTATACACCAGGGTCTGCCTATAAACCTTCCTGCAATTATTAAGAAAAGCAACAATAAAACAGCCAACAGACAAAACATGATTGTTGGGTGTTGTCTAGCTGGCTCTGCCTCGTGGTGACCTGACACACAAGGGAACCAACATGGCCTGGTCCTGCCCAGCTCCATGGCCCCTGGGGGGTCAGTTCATG
Organism: Echinops telfairi; assembly: GCF_000313985.2. Lineage (NCBI taxonomy): Eukaryota > Metazoa > Chordata > Mammalia > Afrosoricida > Tenrecidae > Echinops > Echinops telfairi. Next base: position 3,436,157 of record NW_022103896.1, read on the forward strand.
GTCTGGCTTGTGAAGCCATCATTTCATGGAGGGGTTCCCTGTGTCCTTGGCCCTTTACCAAACACAGCGTCCTTTTCTTTCAGCATCTGGTCTTTCCCGATGATGTGTCAAACGCCCTACTCTTCTTAGATCTTCCGATTCAATAGCCAACTTTCACGTGCATAGGAGGTGACTGGGCCAGGTGCACTTTACTCCTTAAAGCAATGTCCCCGCTTTACAATATTCTAGAGAGGTCTTCTTTGTTTGGGGAGGACAGAAAAGTTCACAACACAAAGCCCGAATGAAAAAACCAATATATGATTTCTCCCATTCAAACACAAGAATCAAAATGATTTCACACATCCTAGTCACTGCTCGTCCAAGTGGGATGTTGGACATGGTCTTTGGGAAGTATACTAACTCGACGGACTTTGAGGTCTCCTGAGATGCGGGTCCCCTGTCCCCAGGCCCAGCGACTCATTTCCTCAAGGGGTTTGGCTAAGATGTTGTCCTAACCATGTCCTCGTGTGCTCTACCATGTCCATGGTATGTTTAAAGCCCTGCCCCGTCCTGTGCCATCCTCACCATTGCTACATCTGGGCCAATTGCTGCAACCCCTGTGTTGAGCCGTCTCACTCAACGTCTTCCTCTTTCTTGCTGGACCCTCTGCTGTCTCCAACATGATGCCCTTGTCTCCAGGGAAGTCCTGCATTTTCTTGGTGAGTGGGTAAGGTGGTGGTGGGTTTTTCAGGGATTGGTCTTTCCCGATAACATGACCAAAAGACTTGAGATGAGGTCTCACCATCCTCACTTCTGATGAGCAGAATTCTTCCGAGACAGAGTTATTTGCTCTTCTGGTGGGCCACGGCACTTTCAGTATGCTTCACCAACCCCGTCGTTCAAGTGCATTGAGCTTTCTTTGGTCTTCCTTATCCACTTTTCACATGCACATGAGGTGATTGAAAATGCAGTGGCTTGGGTCAGGTGCACCTTAGTCCTCAAAGTGACCGCTTTCCTTTTTTACCCTTTAATAAGGTCTTATGCAGCAGAGGTGGCTAACATGAAGAATTGGTTTGATTTTGTGGATTTGTCTGTTCTAATTGAAGCACCCAGATGATGTGTATAACTAAGCCCTCAGCTACCAACCCAAAGGCCAGGGTCTTCTTTGAAGAAGGGCTTGACTATCTACTTCCAAAAGATCACCACCACTAGCCATTGAGCTATGGAGCACAGCCCTGCCCTGACACACACAGGGTGGCCATGCATCAGAATCCACTGGGCAGCAGCTGGTTCCCTGGGCTTGGGGTCAGCGGGGCATACGGCATGCCTACATCCTCATGGGTGTATCATCTTTTGTGGCTCTCTTAAAGGATCATGAGGAGGGCTCTGATTGCAATGGAAGACGAAACCCTGATTGACAGGTGCCATCCGCCACCCTTCCATCTGCCACCACACTCAGCTCCTTCAGCTGGGTTCCACAATCCATTGTCGTGGCCACACGGAGCTCACAGAGGATGTTCCCCAGGATGGAGTTGATTAGGGAAGCTCATCGGTGCAGAGGAGAAATGGTCAGGATACAGTTGCTCATTTGGGAGAGTTGCCGCTCTGCGTGGGTACAGGCAGAGCTCTTTTTGGGCCCCAGTGTCTTGGCCTGGGCTCTACCCTACTCAAGTCATGCTGTAAAACTCTCTTGGGGCTGCTAAGAAATGCCACTCCACCGGAAGCCTCAACACAGAGGCACTCAACTCCAGCTCTGGACACCGGCAACCCCAGCTCTCTCAATTAAGTGCCCAGAGGCACCTACTGCCAAAGTCAGCCTTCTGCCCCAAAGCCCTCAGCTTCACTTGCCCTGTGGCTGGAGAGTCCACCACGCTTGGCTCATGCTCTGGTTCCTGGTTCTGCTGTTGTTGCTCTTGTAGCATCACAGCAGATGCCTGAATCCAGGAGGTCCTGTGTGCAGGGATCCCAGGGTCCAGAGGATGTGTTCCACTCCTGGCTATACTCTTGCTGGTGGTGAGACACCCCCCTCCCCCTTTACCGCTTCTGAGAAGGCTTGTTTCACACCCAGCAGGGCGACAATCATGATTAACCCTGTGAACAACCACTCACAGCTGAATCAGACCTTCTGATCAGTGTCTTCCCCACTTTCTTGCCCAGTCCCATCTGGAAAATTAAGGTTGTTTAGTGAGAGAAACAAAGGTTATATCTAAAAAGATAAACAACAAAACAAACTCACTGTCATTGAGTCAATGCTGACTCAGAGAGATCCTCTAGGATAGAACAGAATTGCCCTTGTGGGTTTCGAAGACTGTAACTCTTTATGCGAGTGGAAAATCTCATCTTTCTTCTGAGCAGTGACTGGCAGTTTTGAACTGTTGACCTTGCAGTTAGCAGCCTAATGTATAACCACCAGGACTCTGAGGTTAGGTCTGGATGAGCCCTATTAAGTAATGCACTGGTCTGGAGCCACCATCCCAGCTGAGGGAGCCACAGGGCCCATGTGGGGGTGTGAAGTTCTTGACTTATAGGCCTTTCCCCTCCTGATGATGGGGGACCTCACCAGCTGCCGTTTCAACAGGCAAAGGGCAGCTGGCACGCTCCACCTCATTCTAAGTCAGGCATCTAATTAGCTGTGAGATATAACTTCTGACCAACCAGTAGACAAAAATTAATAGGATTTAGGAAACCCATGGCTGCCCAGGGCTTAGAGCAAAAAGACATCACATATTGCTGATGGATTATAAATCACTACAGACACGGAGGAGAATCATCTGTTCTATTAAAATAAAAATGTACGTGGCTTTTGACCCAGTAATCCACTTTGGGGGACAGAGACTACGGAAACAGAAGTACCAGCATGTAAGAATATATGGACAATGATCTCTTTGCAGTGGTCTTGGTAGCATGGGCGTAGGGGAGGCGGGGGGAGTCCAATGATCACAATGGAACTTACTTATCTCACTAACTAGAAAATAGTTGAAAACATGTAAAGACGAAAGAACTCAGTCACAATACATGGACGACAGACCAACGTGTGTATGAGCACAGAGAAAAGCACAAACAACACACAATCCATGGGAGCCCTGGCAGCCTGAAGGCCATGCTCTTGACCTTGTTGGGCCGAGTTTGCCTTTCCAGTGGGGGAGGTAGTTCGTGAGCACAATCCCAGACATAGTTAGAAATGATGGCACAGCCCAGGACTCTCCAGGCTAGGGTATGATGGGGAAATATGCTGTGGCCATTGTGTGCTGTGGAGCTGACTTCCCACTCGTGGCCACTCCTTGCGAGAGAGCAGAACTGCCAAGTGTCTTTCTTCCATGGTGCTCCTGGGTGAGCTAGAACCTCCAACCGTCGGTTCACTGCACCGCCAGGGCTTCTTAGCCTGTGATACAACCCCCTTACATGTGTCCCAAGCCCATTATCTAATCTCCGAGGGCCTCCAAACCTGGAGGGGAGCAGGAGGAGTGGCACAGAGGATGAGGGCACTTCGGGACCACCGAAGTCACCCCTTCTGTCTCTGGGAGTTCTCAGCCCAAGGGGTTCGAAGTGGTCAAGTCCAGAGCCCTGAGTGCTGTGGCCCCTCCTGCGTGAGGAGGACAGGGATAATCACGAGCAGGAAGTCTCCTCTGCCCGGGAGAGGGGTGAAGGAAGGGAGGGAGCGGTCCAAGCTGGGGATCTCACATGAACAGGAATTGTCAAGTTGGGGTGCTGGTGATGGAATTCCTGAAAGGGGAAGTAGCCTATTGCGGTAGCATAGCGTATTGACTTCAAATAGGAATCAGATCTGCCCCCACCCCCACCCCACTCCCAGGAATTCCTGCTACTCAAGAAGCCCTCATGGGTAAACCATTAAGCACTTGGCCACTGACAGACAGGCTGGTGGTTCCAACCCACCCAGCAGCTCTGTGGAAGGAAGGTTGACCTCCCGGTAAAGATCAGAGCTTCAGAAACCCTCTGGGGAAGTCCTGGCTCTCCTATGGGATTGACATGTGTTGACAATCAACTCAACAACGCGCAGCAGCACCCTCCCGGGTCACACCATGTTTTAGACATTCCTGGGGTGAGCAATTGCTTGGAACGGCATCTGGGATCACTCTCACTACCAAACCCATGGAAATGTAAACTCGGTCCAACCAGCATGAGCATGGACTTCAGGGGGTCCATCTCTGCGCCTAGATACTCATCTCTATAATGGACAGATTGTGATAGATTATTTCCCCCTCGGTTTCACATTTACAGTGTCTGTGACTGTTTGAGACAGTCTGCTGGGCAAGCAGGCTCTGCCTGGGTGCTTTGGGTCAAGAAGCATCTTCGGTTGGAAGGGAGGTATTCATGGGCTCAATAGTGGCATTTCCTTTGTGGCTACCTTCTGCCTCTGAGGGCAAAGTGGCACCTGCTGAGGGGACAGGACTGGGAAATCAGGGAGGCCTGAGATGGGTCCGGTCTGGGCCCAGCCTGACCTCCCACTACACCTGCACTTTCAGTCTTAGTGGCCAACATTTCCCCGCGTGACGCACACGCCTGGCAAGACGAGGCACTGCAGACCCGAGGGCTGGTGAGCCAGAGTCAGGCCTGAGGCTCTGCTCCTGTAAGTCCCTGGCCCCAAAGGCCCTACAGAGAAGGCCTGCTTTGAACACGTGGGACCACCAAGAGTTGAGGTCTACCGGACGGAATCCAATCATAGTGGGTTCTGTCTCTGGAGCCAGGGAGGGTGGGCAGAAAATGGAGGCAAGAGGCACAGGGAAGCATGTGTGGGAAGTCAGGGGGCCGGGGTTGTAGAGCGTGTCCCGCAGGCATGGGAGGAGTGGGTGAGAGGGTGGGCACAAGCCAAAGCTCAAACCTGCATTTGTCAGTGGGCTTGGTGAGTGACCTACTTCCTGGACCCTTTGTGTTCTCCTCTAGAACAGGGATTACGTTCCGCAGGTCATGCGGCAAGCATGTGAATGCTCCTGGATTGGGGCTGCTCGCAGGTTGGGTCCTGGGCACAGCCTCCTGTGCTTGGATCCAGGCTGGGCTCTCAGCAGCTCTGTCCTGGTCTCGGGCCGAGGGGGGCTGGTGAGGACTAACAGAGCAGGCCTGCCTGGGAGCTGCTGGGCTGGCCCCAGTCGCAAAGGCTGAGCAGTTCCTTGACACCAAAGCCCCACACAGCCAAGCCGCAGACATGGCTGTGACTTTGCCCATGTTCATGGCGTCCAACCCCCGTCACGGCCACTTGTACTTGCCTAGAACATCGCTGGGTCCCTGGGTGGTGCCTGCAGGTGGCATTAGCTTGCTAATCTAAAAGGTGCTGGCTTTTTTAGGTAACAGAATAGGGACAAGGTTGTCCCCCTCCATGCCAGAAGGCCCCCTACAAGAGGCGGGGAAGAAATTGGTGAGCATTAAACACCTTTCAATTGGGCATGCTCCAATTCAGCCATCCCCACCCCCACCCTGACCCTGAGCCAGGTGGGCTTGATTCAGCCAATGGGATCAACCAATACCTTTGCCCATGCCTCCCAACCAGAGGCTTTAAAGACCTTAGCTGCAGGACTGCCTCTTCTCCTTGGCCTTTGGCCCTCTCCCCTGGGACCTTGCTCCTGTGGCCGCTTGGCGTGCTGCAGTCTCTCTGGCCTTAGGTCACTCTCTGGCGCGCAGTCCCACGAGGTGACCCGTGTTCAGTGGTGGGCCCCAGCACTGCTGAAATGCTGTTTGGCGGTCTTCCCTGAAATAGCGTGTACTCTTTTGAGACAGTAAAACCTGAAACTTCTTCCATCCTTTATAAAAACCCACTTGGATCACAAACCAGACTTCAGTGTGAATTCTTTCTCATGTGAAGCCGAAAACTAAGTTATTTCCCACCCGATAAATCTAACACTTTAAGCCCACCACCCTGCCCCTCGGTGGTCCTGCAGGAGAAAGACTTGGGGGTCTGCTTCCATAAAGAGCACGCTCAAGGAAACCCTAAGGAGCACGGGGAGTCACAGATGTGGCGTCTGCCTTATGTCTCCCACCCTCCCGCCGCGTCCCCCCACCCCCTCAGCCACTGCACTATGCTTCTTCTCTGTGAATACCTGTCTAGAGCCTGCCCCACTCCTGACAAAGGAGGGTGAGTGAGAAGCAGCCGGCAGGGGGCGTGAGTGCATGGAGTTTGGCACCATGATGGCGGATGCTTTCAGAACAGAGAGGACAGGCAGGGAGTGTGGCTCAGAGAAGTGGGTTTAGTCTGTGCTTGACCCAGATGCAAGGGGAGGACCCTCCAGCGCACAACCCTTTCTGGATGGCCGGCCATGGTGCTGCCCCTTCCAGCTCCAGGCCCCTTCCCCTCTGACTCGTTGGCCTGCCTACGAAACCTGGCTGAGTCTCCCAGGGATTACCTGACAGCTGGCACGCCACAGGGTCTCCATAAACCAGCAGATGCATGACAAACAAACCGACGTGCTGTGATCAATGCTCGAGCGAGACGAAGCGGAACAGCTGTGGTGCAGAGCCCGGCGTTCGGTCAGTCCCTGCTTTGGTTGAACCGGTGCTCACTCTGCAGGGTTATGGGTGGCCCGTCCCTGACACCTGCACGTGTATGGACCATCTCTTCAAAGGAAGAGAAGAAAGAGAGAGGGAGGGAAGGAGAGAGAGAGAGAGAGAGAGAAAGACTCCCAAGGAGGAACCTGGAAGGCCTGTTCGCTAAACGACTGCCCTCGTAGGCCAACTCCCACTGGACAGGTTTCCGTGCAAAGACAAGGTCCCCTCCCTGTGGTTGCTGTGAGATGCCATTGAGTCGGGTCCAGGTCATAGCAACCCGCTGTGCCATGCTCACAATTGTCCTTGCGTCTGAGCCCATCGTTGCAGCCACTGTGCTGACCTATCTTGTCAAGGGTCTTTCTTGCGCTCGCTGCCCCTCTACTTCACCACAACGACGTCCTTTTCCAGGGACTGGCCTCTCCTGACAGCATGTTCAAAGTAGGTGAGACGGAGTCTCTCCATCCTGGCCTCCAAGGAGCATCCTGCCTGTCCTTCTTCCAAGACAGAGCTGTTGGTTCTTCAGGCCATCCACAGGACTGCCAATATTCTGTGCTAGCACCGTCACTGAAATGCACCTGTGCGTCTCCTGTGCTGATCCCTGGCGGCTGCATCAGAATCCATTCTATGGCATTACCATCATTTGCTTGAATAGGCCCCTAATGTTGGTGTTCGGATGATTGTCACACGTTCTCAATTATAAACTGTATCGGAATGAATATTCTTATGCATGTCCCTTTGACCGTGAAGATTAAGTGTATGCGAAGTCTTGCCCTGTCTACATTGCACATTCTCATAGCAACATGGTAGGGCCGAGTAGAACTGCTCCTGTGGGTTCCCGTGACTCTTTATGGGAGGAGCAGAAAGCCTCGTCTTTCTCCCCAGAAGAGGCTGCTGCTTTCAAACTGCTCAGCTTGTGGCTGGCAGCCCACCCCGTAACCACTTCGCCTCCGGGACTTGAGGGCAGTGAGTGAGTGGCATTGCACATTATGTCTTTCTTGACAAATTCCCAGGCATGGGCACAGCCACCTATGCCAGCTGCCAGCCTGTGGACCAGGAAACTTTTGAGAGTTCCACATGTTGACACAGGAGCACTGAGCCAAGGGGTTCCTGTGATGATCAAAAACAAGTCCCAGAATTTTTGCCAATAATGTGCTTCAAAAATAATAAGCACATAGTGGGGATAGATAAGAGTGCAAAGGAAATGAACACCACAAACACACATGCACACACACACACACACACACACACAAAGTAGAATAGGCACTGTACTTGTGTAGGCACACTATAATGAGTGTAAACCCTTCTCTTCCCAGAAAGCCCATTCTAAGTACACACTGGACGAGGAACACATGAGGCGAACTATAATTATCTCTAAGAACCAAGACGGATAGGGAGTTAGGCAGGAAATATCTAAGGTCAAGCTAAGTAGAACTTCTAATGAAAGCCGGGAACTCTACAGCTCTTCAGAACCACTTCTGAACCCTCACACACCCACGGCATCCAGTTGACTCTGACTCATCGTGATTCCCCGCAGAGGTTGCTGAGGCTGCTAGTCTTTTTATATGGGAACAGGTAGCCTCATCTTGCTCCTGTGCACCAGCTGGTGGGTTTGAACGATTGGCCTTGAGGCTGGCAGTCCAACGCTTAACCCAGAGTGCCACCAGGGCTCCTTGCGAACGTGGTTTCTGGAAGGCTTGGCTAGTTGCACGCACTTCGCTCTGAGGAGACGTGGTGCTGTGTCGGTTCTGGGCCCCTCTGCGTCTCTCATTGCTGCTTCCCTGCTGCCTGCCTCGCCCAGGCACCAGCCCTGTGAGACTCAGCAGGCAGTTGCTGGAGCTCTTTAGCATCTAGAAGCCGGATAGATCGAACAGGCATGAGTTTTTCCTCCAGTGTTCTCATGAGATGGCAAGGGCGGGGCGGCTGCCATGGCCCACCTGGTGAATAAGCCACTGCGTTTCCATTGGTGGCACTTCCTTCCACAGACTTCCTTCCATCCGTTCGCATCTGCGGGTTCATAGAAGGTAAAGGACCCCAATCCCGTGACTTAACCGAGGTCCATCGGTGTCCTCAGACTGAGGCCAGTGGGGTGTGGGAAGGAGCCAGAGAGCCTGTCTTCCAGAGGGAGGAGCGGAAAGGTGCACTGCTGTTGGAGAATTGCCATGTGGGGCCAAGGGTGAAAGGGAAGGGGCGGTCCTGGGCAGAGGGTGGCAGCCCAGACACCCTGGTGGTGTGTGTGCACGCATCAGGGCAGAAAGGTGGTAGCCGAGAAGTGTCCTGATTTATAAAGTCAACTGCCTTGAAATGACACGCCCCTGCTGTGAGGTCACGGAAGCTCTGCCCCGGTGCCTTCAGGTGCCAACGGGATTTTCCACGGTGGCCAGGCCTCACTGCAAGCGCCAGGCACATGCAGACTGGGATGAAAGACCTGGGAGCCTTCCTTTTCTGGAAAGTGGCAATGAAAACCTTCTGGAATATGGGATCTACGGGCACTTCCCAGGGAGCAAACCAATCTGTCTCGGGACAAGTGTAGCCAGAATGCTCCCCAGAATAGAGGGCGGGGAGGAGACATGCTTTCAGGAGAGACCGGTCCCTGGAGAAGGACATCAGGCTTGGTCGAGTAGAAGGGCGGCGAAAAAGAGGAAGACCCTCTACGAGATGGATGGACGTGGGGGCTGTAACCAAGGGCTCAAACATAAGAACAACAGTGAGGCTGGAGGAGGACCGGGCGGTGTTTCCTTCCATTGTATACAGGGCCACTGAGTTGGAGCCAACTCAATGCGATCTAAAAACGACTCCAGTAAAGAGTTACCGGGGCAGTTCTACCCTGTCATGTAGGGTCGCCGTGTGTCAGCAGCTATTCTTCAGCGGCAGTGAGTTTGGCTGGGATCAGAGCCAACTGGATGGCACCTCACAACAGCAATGGACCCTTTGCTACTAGGTGCTGCCACCCCCAGCCCCCAGATGGTGGTAACACTCTCCTGGTGACTTCTTGTAACGGAAGCCGCAGGAGAGTGGCCCATGCTGAGGCCTTTCTCAAGGGTCGCCTGGGCATCGTGGCCGAGCTGCAGCCAGGGTCCACTATGTGTCACACTTTAAGTGAATGGGTTTTGTAGAAATGGTTTTAAAGGCGTATGGGGTGGTGGTGGTGGTGGTGGGGGTAGTAAGCTATGTGCTGGACTCAGTCAGGGTCAGCAGTTCCACACCACCAGCTGCTCCATAAGAGAAAGACAAGGTCTACTACTCCTGTGAAGATGTCCAGTCCTGGAACCCACAGGGCCAGTTCTACCGGGCCCTTGAGGGTCACTGTGCAGTCAGAATTGACTGGACAGCAGTGAGCTCTGGTGTTTTTGTCTTCTTGGTGATGGCCGTAGGTCCCCATGTACTTGTTACACAAGTTTCCCCAAGCCGGCATCACTTGTAACCCCTCCCAGTGAGTCACCCCAGTGGCAGCTGTGAGCCGCCATTGCCATACCTCGGGGAGGGGAGAGGTCAGGAGACAGTGTGTCACCGACTGTTGCCCAGCAGCCCATCCAGCAGACCTCTTTTCCCTGTGCATCCCCAGCACCCAGGTCGACCTGACCCCCGACCTCAAATGCCCCCAACTCCTTCCACCACAAAGTAAAGAGCTGGCAGGTGGTAGTCCCTTCCTGCATCTCTGACTCCTGCTGCAATGGAGAGCCACACAAAACAGGGTGCACAGCAAATTGCCCAATAACAGGGCAGGCAGGAGCACGCAGACATGTACATGCACACACACAACATGCACAACACAGAGACACACACAACACATAGACACACACCATATAGACACAGAGACACACAGGCATACAGACACACAGAGACACCCAACACAAAGACACACATGCACACACACAACACACACAACACATAGACACATGCATACAGACACACAGAGACACACACAGGTACAGACACAACACACAACACATAGACACACCAAACACATAAACACACACACAGACACACACAGACACACACAGACATACAACACACAACACATAGACACATACATACAGACACACAGAGACACACACGCATACAGACACACAACGCACACAACACATAGACCCACACAACCCATAGAACACACACAACACATATACACATGCATACAGACACAGAGAGCCACACAGTGACACACTCACACACACAAATCACAGACACACACAGACACACTCACACAGACATACGCAGAGACATACACATGCAGACACACACACACCTATGCAGACATACATGCTCACACAGACACACGCAGACACAGACACACAGAGACACACTCACACAGGGGCTTTTGGGAGCGGGGTGGAAAAAGGGGAGGAAAACCTTGGTAGCTGTGCACGTGTGTTTTCAGCACCAGGCCATGGTAGCAGGAGGAAGCGGGCATGGAGGGAGCTGGACTTTGTCCACAGTGGACCCTCAGCCAGGACTGAAAGGTGGGGAGCTGGTGGAGGAAGGGGGCCGAGCAAGACAGCAGATGTCAGAGTCTGGGAGAGGGCCTGCCTTTGGGACGTGGCCCAGGACCTCTGCACACGTGTCCTCAGAGGGGAGACGTGCCCTGAATGAGTGCTATGACCCCTGTGGAGAGTTGACATATCCACTCCAGAGAGATTAATTCAGAATTGACATGGCAACAAATCTGAGGCAGATTC
>NW_022103896.1:3447723-3463709 GCF_000313985.2 Echinops telfairi
CCAACCAACCAACCAACCAACCAACCAACCAACCAACCAACCAACCAACCAACCAACCAACCAACCACCCAGCCTACCATCATCGTGTCAATTCCCACTCACAGAAGCCCAGTAGGATCAAGTAGAGCTTCCTCTGTGGGTTTCCAAGCCTGCGAATCTTTACAGGAGCAGAAAGCCTCAGCTTTCTCCCCTGGAAAGTCAAACTGCTGACCTTGAGGTTGGAAGCCCAGTATGTATCCCAATAGCCCATTGGGGCTCCTTCAGGCATTCTCATTTGCTGTTTCACTTTTGGTTGTAGGTTGGGTGGAAGTTTGCAGAGCAAACCAATTTCCCATTCGGTGATTTAGGCATGTTGTATTTCCTGACACACCCGGGTTCCGACTCTCCCAGTGTAATGGCCTTCTTCTTCCCTCTTCTTCCCTGGGCACTCCGTCCACTCGTCCTGCTCGCCTGGCCCTTCCTGCCCTTTTGGCCTCATGTGGCTGATTGTGTTGAGCAGGACCGTTGCCCCTGGGGGTTGCTGCTGCTGTAACACCCTGCTGTATGGCCTGCCTACAGTTTGGCTGCAAGTTGGACCCCGGGGGTCCAGGTCTGAAGGTGACTAAGGGCCAGAGTCTCAAGGCCACTATCAGCCATTGGAAACCCTGTGGAGTCCAATCCCTTTCAGGCACACATGGGGTCGCCATGGGTCAGAAATGACTCCAGGGCAACTGGCTTAATGTCACTTCTCACTTGCTGCCATTGAGTGGCTTCCAATTCACAGTGACCCTATGGGACAGGGTAGAACTGCCCCTGTGGGTTTCCCAGACTGTAGCTCTTTACGGGAGTAGCAAACTCCCTGTCTTTCTTTCTCCCAGGGGAGCAGCTCGTGGTGTTGAAGAAGTGCTGACCTGGAGATTAGCAGCCCAGCACATAACCATTACGCCACCAGGACCTCCGGACAATGTGAAACTGCAGGTGCCTTGTGTCATGTCTACTGGGGACACTGGTTCAGAGAGTTCAAATGCTCACCTCCAGTGGAGCTAGGACCAAGCCTGGGCCTTCCACAGCAAAAGCAATGCTGCCCTGAGATGTCAAAGAGCATCCGTGAGGGAGGGGTGGTGCGCGTGACAAAGAGAAGAAAGAGAAGCGCTCAGGGATGTCCTGGCCACAGAGTGATGCTTCAGGGGTGTTTTGTAGGAGAGGTAGCATTCCCAAGTAGGTGCTGGGCTGGGCAGACTCTTCCTGCCTCCTGCACGGAGCCATTCTTCCAGGCCCTGCAGTGGCCTGTGGGCATCCAGCGTCGGTACCGCTGGAGGGTATAGCTGCCCTCCTTGTTGGTTCCCTGGGATAGATTCATTCCCAGGGGTGCTGAATGACCGAGGGGTGCTGGGTCACTGTTTCTGGGTGAAGGCATAGACATGTGAGGGGACACTGGAAACAGAAGGTTCCCGCCTCACCATGCTGCGTGTATGCCCATCACACGCTCTTCGGACATGAAGGACCACGAAGATGTCTCCCCGTTTCGCTCCCGGGGTGCACGGGGTGGTGTTTTTCAGAAGGGTGGCAGCTTCTTCTCATGATTCACAGACCCCACCTTTCCTTCCGTAGCTGTAGATTTGAGCTTACATGTCAGCGGTTCTCAACCTGTGAGTCACAACCCCTTTGGGGGTTGAATGACCCTTTTACAGGGGTCACCTAAGACCATCGGAAAACACATATTTCCAATGGTGTTAGGAACCGAGACATCACTCCTCTCTCTGTCTCCAGGCGGGTCCACCCACATGCAGATATGCCCACCTACGCATACCCAGAGTGTTGACTGTGACCTGCGCTACACCACGCTTCAAGACAAAAGTCCATTTATTTCTCATTAGAAGTAAATACTTCACAATATATAATTACATATTGTTTTGTGATTAATCACTATGCTTTATGTTCAATTTGTAACAATGAAATACATCCTGCATACCAGATATTTACATTACGATTCATAACAGTAGCAAAATTACAGTTGTGAAGTAGCAACAAAAATAATTTTATGGTTGGGGGTCACCACAACATGAGGAACTGTGTTAAAGAGTTCTGGCATGAGGAAGGTTGAAAACCACTGCTATACATTGAGTTACCGCGTTTTTACTGGGTATCCACGCTGTGGGTTAGAGCCCTGGACCAATATGGTTGGTTAAGCTTGAATCCACCAGCCCCCCTGCACGAGTTAGCTGAGGTAGTCTGTTCTGGAAAGAGCTTTAGCCCTAGAGAGCCCTGGCAGTAGCTCTACTCCACCCTGTGGGGTCATTGGGACTCAGGATTGACTATGTACGCACGAGTCACCAGAGCTCTTGTTTGGATGTAGATTCTAATTCAGTCTCTCTGGGGGGGATGGAAGGAGCCCTGGGGCCCAGTGGTTTGAGTGAAGAGCTTCTGACTCAGAACCTTGAACAAGACTAGGCTTCCTGGTCACAGAAAGACCGGTAGACCCACCAAGTCACCTGTGGCTGAATCCACCCCATTTTGGAGGGACCCAGCATGTCAGGTGAGAAGAACAGCACCGACCCAGCAACAAAGTTCAGAGGATAGGAAGAAGGAGGGACAGACAGAGGCAGCAAGGAGGGATCAGGGGACAGCCCACTGAGGGGATGGCTGTGAATGAGAGGATACAAAACGTGTCTACCTTGTAGAAGGGGAAACTGGTGACCGGTACTGTGGACCCTCACCCAACTCAAACATTTAAAAATATGTATTTTATGAAAATGGCCAGCAGTTTGAATGCACCAGTTGCCATCTGGGCAAAAGATGTAGGCAGACATGGTCCCATCAAGATGTCGGCCTTGGACACCCCATGGAGCAGTTCTGCTCTGTCCTCAGGACTCGGGACAGTTGAGATGGGCTCAGAGATCATGAGTGGACTCCCAAGCAGCTCCCGTCCTGGCTGTCGGGCATTGGCTCCTCGAGGAGGCTGACCGAACCTCTGGTCCACTCCACACCTCCCTGGCACTTCTGTCTGTGGTTGTCCTCCAGTTCATCCTGACCCACGTGACTCCCTGATGCTCACCTGGCTGTCCACTCCATGAGAGCTGACCACCAGGGCATCCCTCCACAAAGCCACTGGCACGTTCCACCCGCCAACCCTTTTGTTCATCGCGGAGCTCTTGAGCAGGGTGCCCTCAGGACCCCACTTCTTATCCATCAGTATTTACTGTATCTTGTCTTGGACGGAGTGTCTGATTAATTGCTCCATCCTTAGCCCTGGGTACTAGGAATGCTGGTGGTGAATGAGCCATTCTTGGAGCTGCTGACCACAAAGTCAGTGGGTCTAGTCCACCTTCTGCTCCTCGGGGGAAAGGTGAGGCTGACCACTCCCATGAAGATGTCCGCTCTCAGAACCCCCAGGGGTGGCTCTGCTGGAGTCGCCATGAGTGGGAACTGACTCAATGCAGTGAACTTGCTTGGCGTTGATGTCTGCAGCTCCAGGCACACAGTGGGTCTTCCATGAGTGTTCATGCATCAATAGGCCAGGAATGGCATGTTCATCCTGGAAGCTGACCCCACCCATGAAGAACATGTCCACTCCCACGAAGAACAGGGTGGAGGACGAGCAATACAAATGGCAGTCCACAAGGACAAGGAGCCCTTGCAGTGTGGTGGCGAGAGGCTCATGGATGTCTGTTTCAAACCTGAAAACTATGGCTTGTGTGGGCAAGAGTTTAGGTCTATCTGCTTACCAAGATCGATTCATTCTCCCAGCTGTTTAAGATGGAAAGGACACTTGGCTCTGCTGACTCTAACCCCGTCCTGAGTGCGTGTTTCCTTTCTCTGTTCTAATCCACCTTAAAATCGGCATGCCACCATGCTGAGCAGCTGTCCATCCTTTCAGAAGCTGTTCTCCAGTGGCCAGTGGACAGACCCAGAGCGTTTTTCTTGGTGACCGGGCTCAGACAAAACTCTTGAGAGCTTTTCTTTCTGACACGAAAGGTTGTCTTTTCATCTGGGAGGCAATGACATTTCCAATGTTTCAGGGTAATTGCTGCTGAGGGCCAGGCAGAGCTGTCTTGGGGACCGTAATCCTACAGCAAACTTGTTTGAAGGCTGCAAAGGTTTATGAGTTCAAGAGGTCTCACCCAAGAGCCCTTGATGGCTTGTCACAAAGTGTCCTCTGGAGGATGGGAATGGGCCACGCAGTGAGGCTAGGAGGTCAGAATGGGATGCTGCAGACGGAGAGAGCCATCCCTAGAGAGAATGAGGAACAAGCTGACATCTGGCCCCCGGGCTGCTTCCACGGGCAGCTCACAGCACCCCCTCGGTGAGAATCGGGGTTCAGAAGAGGCCGTCGCGGTGGTACTTTTGTGGGTGTGGGCAGTCATGTCAATTCCAACTCATAGGACTGCCCAGAGGGTTTCTGAGGCCGTTGAGTCTTTACGGACACGACTGACCCCTCTCTCTTTGTCCTGGGTGGCAGCTGATGGGTTTGGAGCAGCAGCCTTGCTTTGGCAGCGCAGCCTGGTAGACATAGAGTGGTGAGCAGGGGGGCTTTGAACCCTCCCCTCCCCCTCTGCTTGCAGTGGGCCCAAGCTCTGTGCCCTGGGCAGCATAACACTTCTCCCCTCGCTCCCCTTTTCCATGCACATCCTCTGTTCCCACCAATGGCCGAGCCCCTTTCACTGCAGGGTCCTTCCCGGCTGGCTGGTCCTTCTCCTGTCACCCATGGGCTCCCGCCTCAGGAGCACCTCCCCGGAGAGGGCTGTACGGATACCTTGTCTGTTTCTGCTGTGGTCTCTGGGGAAGAGTCCATGAAAGTGGGAGCTTGGAGTCTGCCCAGCATCCTGCAGAAGAAAGGTCAGACCCACTTTGTGAAGAGCACAGCACGTGGAACTCAGTGCCCCTCTGACACACACGGGGCACCGTGGCACAGAGGCCACCCCACGGGCATGGACATCTGCTGGGAAGCCTCTGCTCTGAGCCCTTGGAGACTGAAACCCATTAGGAACTGTGGCAGTGACATCACCTCCTGTCAACTTGAGCGAAGGGGTGGAGTGTAGCCTGTCAATCAGATCATAGCAAATCATGCCTCTGTGTGGACATGGCCTTCTCCTGAGGATTCTGGGAGCTCCTGTCTTCCTCCCTAGAGGCAGGATACACACTCTCTCTGCTTTACATTCTGTTGACAAGCCACATGGAGATATGCTGATGGCAGCCAGAGCCCTGGAGCAGGAGGAGCTACGTGGAGACCCCTGCCAGTGCTGAGATGCTTCCACTGCCACTGGATCCAGAAGACTTTCCACCTACTGGCCTGTGATGTTCCTGCATTCAGCATCATTGCATGTATTGCATGAGTCTGAAGAGGAATTTACAGATTGGGACATATGGGCTAATATCGGACTTATGGACTTGATCTGGACAGGGCCGTATGTTTTCTTAATATCCAGTTACTCTTTGATATAAAACTCTCTCTTACACATATATGTGTGTCTCTGGATTTGTTTCTCTAGTCAACCCAGACTAACCCAGGAACTGTCTTTAGCGTGTGCATGTGTTGGCTTCTCTGGGCATGTCTGTCTTTATCACTTTCATGGGAGCCCCCAGTGCCTACCTGTCCACGCTGATGCCTGGAGAAGTGACTGGCCATGGTCATCTCATTGATTCCCATCCAGAGTGACCCAATAGAGGGCTGCCGAGATCGGGAATCTTCACAGAAGCAGACAGCCTCGTCTTTCTCCCAAGGAGCAGCCAGTGGATTCTAACCTCTGACCTTGTGGTTAGTAGTCTAGCTGGGCTTGCAAGCCTGTAGATGCAGTTGTCTTAGCTTGGACACCACCTTAGCTTGACTTGAAGGAGGTGCAGCATCTTCTTCATCATGGGGCCTAGAAAATGCCCAAGAGTGTCCCCTCTGTCCTCACCCCAATTGGCATATCTGGCCACAGCAGTGGGAGCAAGGCAGAGGGCCAGGGGGCCACCTTGGCCAAATGCAGCTCTAGCCTCAACTTCTCACGTCCGTTTGCTGTCATTTCAGGCTAACAACATGCTCCCCGGAGGTGAGGAGGTTGACTTGGCTCCTTTGCACAGGTCATCAGCGAGACCAGTCCCAAGAAGAGGACATCGTGGCAGAGGGACAGTAAAAATGAGGAAGAGCCTTCTTGAGATGGCCTGATGCCATTGCCATGCTGACGGACTGAAGCATGCTCACCACTGTGCAGGGCAGATGGAGCAGGGCCAACAGCATTCCATGCTGCTGGACAGAGGGTCTCAGAGTCAGCGCCATCTCCATGGTAACCAGCAACAAGCGAACAGCTGGTCCTGGTTGCCAGGGACTGTGGCCACTCACAGTCCCCAACTCTCAGGTCTGGTGATCACAGAGATTGGAGACCGATACATGTACACCCCGCCATGGGCCAAGGCCACTGCATTGAGACAACATGGAGGTGGTGCTCTCAGGCAGGGTAAGCTGCTCAGATCCCCCCCACCCCACCTCCATGTGGAGACATCAGTCAAATTCAGCGGGTGCTCCTATTCCTGTGAATGGATGGAGTTCCTGGTGTGTGGGGGGCACCCAGAAGTCCACCCATTTTCACAAGGAGCTTTCTTCGGTGTGTGCAGGTGGGCCACTTCACAGAGAAGAGGGGGTGCCCTGGGCTGGGACCCCCGATGGCCAGACTGTCAATTCCTTCCTGGAGCTGATCCATGGAGATAGGGGCTGTCCTATCTGGTGATGGCCAGGCTGAGCAGGTGTGAGCTCCAGGACGGCGAGCATGGTGGTGGAGAGGGCAACCCCCCTCGTCAGTATCAGCAGTTGACCCGCTCCTCAGCCCCCCACTCACCAGGTAGCTTTCTGGACATGCTCTTCCAAAGACAAGGCATCCTGTCAGCCTGGGCCCATGGACGGCGGCCAGCGGACTCGGCCTGGTTTCTCAGGGTGCAGTGGGCTGCCTGCCTCTGAAACGTGTCATTTCCTTTATCACGTCCATGCTGTCCTCTCCACCATGGGAGAATGGGACCATGGCGACAGCCAGCAGCCCAGGAGAAACGGGTTGTCTTTGATAAAGAGGAGAGTAACCAGGCAAGGGCAGCGCGGTGAGCAGATGGCGTGGTCGCTAGTGGAGCGGGACTTGCTGACCCCGAAGCCAGCCGATGGTCAGGAAAGACTGTGTGCTGCCGTTCAGGGATTGGGGGAAGGAGAGGAGCCTCACCAGGGTCAGTGAGCAAGCACTTGGCCCCAATTGTTCAGCGGCGACAGTCAGGCAGTCATGAGACTGAGAATGAGCATGCGGGGCTTCTGTGAGTCGGCATTGATGCCACGGCTGTGAGTTTTAGTTTCCGTGGGTCACACGTTGGGCTGCTCACCACAAGGTCAGCAGTTCTAAACAACCAGTTGCCCGTAGGGAGGAAGAGGAGGCTCTCTGCTACCGTCAACGTCTCAGAAGCCCACGGGGCAGCGCTCCTCGGTCCTGGGGGGCTGCTGTGAGTCAGAACTGACTCGTTGGCCAGAAATGTTCTGACTCTGACACCGAGTTGAGCCAGTCTGGGCTGCCCCTCGGTCTGTTCCTCGGCCAGGCTGCAGGCCTTTCTGGCCTCAGGCCTCCACGAGTGGGTGTGAAGTACCCCGAGGGTGCCTGTGTCACACCTGAACCTGCTTCTAGCCTTTACAAAACTCCTTAGATCCCAAACCAGGCTTTGGTTTGGAGGGTCAAACCGACCAACTGATCCAAGGCGGGAGGGTGAAGCTGACGATTCCTGCAGAGACTTACAGCTTCAGAAACCTTAGCAAGGGTGAACTCGGTGGCAGCAGGGGCTTGGGGGGTGGGGTCCACCTGAAAGCTAGCGCTCCTGTGTCTCTGCTTCCAGCCCTCCCTGGGCATCTGAACGCAGAGCAAGACTGCCCCTGGGGCAGGAGTCCTTTCAAGCCCAGCGCCCCTCCTGGCCAGCTGGCCTGTAGCAGGCATCTCTAGCTCACGGAGCCCCACAGACCCCCCTTACAGCTGGGGAGGCAATGCAGTGATCCAGCAGTCGCTTCTCAGCCCAGCCTCATCCACCACCTCTGAGGGAGCTGACATTCTCTGTCTATGCCTTTTCCAGAGAGAACTTCTTCTTTATCTTATCCCGCCACCAAGACCAAGCACTGCCACCGAGTCTATTCCCACTCAGAGCCACCCTGTATGTGGGAATGCACCTGCTCCTCTTTTTTTGGGCGGGGGGGCAGGGCGTTTCTGAGACTATAAATCTTTACCTCCACTTCCTCCTGAGCCAACAGCTGATGGGCTTCTTTTGGCAGCTCGGTGTTTGACCCAAGGCATCACGGGCTCCTCCTCCCTTGCATGGACCCTTCCCATTCTTCCCTTTAAACAAGCTGCAAGCATCGTCTTTGAGGGGAGGCCCAAGGTTTGAAGGAAGCCCACGTGTGTTTACGGAGAAGGGACCCTGGTAAAGTGCTCCTTGGGCCCCAGGCCGTCCGAGGGCTGAGGATACGGAGCACTTGGGTTTCTTTCCCTGGGAATGGAGAACCATCCACCAGCGGCCGACTTTACGGTGGATCTTCTGCCGTGGATGGCTTTCTGCAGTGCAGCCTCCCTTCCTAGGAGCAGCCCAGAGTTCACACTTGTCCCTGTGCCCTGGTCCCCAGGCCCTGAAACCTTCATCTATTCAGCCATTGTGGGGGTGGTGTCAGTATCATGTCTCTCTCTGCCCACATCTTTTCACTATCTCTTATCTCTGCTATTGGTAAGGAAATGTGTCTTCTCTGCCCTTCACCATCCTTTGCGGGAAGGCACCAGGGAAGTGTGCCTCCACCTCCCTTTTGTATTAATATGCCTTCCATTGTTACCCTCTTCCCCGCCTTTCTTGGTTCTGTGTAGCGATCACTGTCCATCTTTCTGATTTTCAGGAGGACCACGTCCTAACAGCGGTGTCTGTTGATGCCTGTGGGCATGGTTCCTTATGGTACTCCACACTTGCTGTCCTACTATGGCAGCTGCACTTAGTTGACTCCTGAAGGTGACATACTACCCTGGCCTCTGCTGCTCTGGGGGCCAACCAAGTCCACTGCCACTGAAAGCCTAGTTCTATGAGGTAGCTCCTGCTCTTACCCCAGCCTACAGATGCAGCGTTGTCAACAGTCTGTCAATGGTGCTGGCATTTCCTCCCCAACATAATTCCCCTGCCTGTGGAAGGTGATGTGGCTCCTTTTTCCTCCTGAGAACTATTGTCACCTTTTAGATATCAAAATCACATATCATTGATCTCTTCTACCAGGCCCACTTGGGACTTTGCCCCCTTCTTCCAAAGTTGGCCACAGACATTTTGGCATCTCCATTAATGTGGATAGATGCATTTGAATTATGGTGTTGGCCAAGGATATTGAAAGTACTGTGGGCTGCAAAAGAACACACCGTTCTGTCTTGGAATAAGCACAGGCAGAAAGCCCCTGAGAAGCAACGGTGCCCAGATTTCTTCTCGCATACTTTGGACATGTTCTCAGGAGAGACCGTCCCTAGAGAAGGACATCATTCTTGGTCAAGGGTCAGTGGAAAAGAGGAAGGCCTTTGACAAGATGGATTGGCACAGTGGCTGCAACAGTGGGCTCAGACACAAGTCTAGTCGTGAAGACGGCCGTGCTTTGTTCTGATGTACACAGGGTTGCCATGACTGGGTAGCACCTGACAGCAACAACAACTTTATATGAGTCAACACTTTCCTGAGACTCCAACTGGCATTCCAGCAGCACCTCCGGGTCATGTTGTGAGGTCCTTGTTAGTGAAACCCTGAGTCCCAGGAGGATACACATTTGTTCATCAATTGCTCCATAGCCAACCATCTCCTGTGTCCTTACCAATAGAACCCTCCCAGGCACACCTCATGCTTTAGAAATACTACCTTTGTCAAATGGCATCGGGGGATAAAAATGAATGTTTTTGGAATTGTTGTTCAGAAGCTTTTGCCTGGACTAAGCGCCAAACCAAACTCACTGCCATGGAGATGATGCCACTCATGGAAACCCCCACAGGACAGGGTAGAACTGACCCTCTGAGTTTCTGAAACTCTTAACTCTTTATGGGGTAGAAAGCCTCACCTTTCTTCCTTAGAGTCACTGGTGGTTTTGAACTGCTGACCTTGCAAGTAGCAGCCCAGTGAGTAACCCACTATGTCACCAGGGCTCCTTGTGACTTTACAACAACTTAGAAGTTATAGGTAAGTGATATAGTTACAAAATTTAATGTCAACTTGATAAATAAGTCCAGGAGTGGAGTCTAGCCTGTCAATCATCAGATCACATCCTGATGATGCCTCCTTGTGGGCGTGGCCTTCTCATGAGGATCCTGGGAACTTCCTCTCTCTTGATTCTGTCGTCAGAGGGGGTGGGCCTCTCTCTCTCTCTCTCTGCCTTTGACTTCCTGTGGACAAGCTATGTGGAGTTATGCTGAGACCTGAGGGAGCCATGGGGCGGAGACCAGCAGAGACAGCCCTGTGATGCTTCCACTGCCATTGGACCCACAAGAGTTTTCACTCACCAGCCTGTGATCTGCCTGCATTCAGCATCATTGTGAGTGGCAACATGAGTCTGGAGAGGAATTTATGGACTAGAATTGGACATATGGGCTAATATCGGACTTATGGGCTTGATCTGGCCTGGCTGGGATGCTTTCTCAATGTACAATTGCTCTTTGATATAAAGCTCTCTTACCCACATATGAACGTCAATAAATTTGTTCCTCTAGTCTACCTGGTCTAACATAGCAAGCATGTTACATCTATGGCTGAGTGCAGAACATGGGGGTGCTGACATTCACGGGGCTGTGGGGGCAGGCTGGCACTGTTCACTGGAACCAAACCTACCTGCAATGGCAAGAGAAGGTAAATGGTGTGAAGGTAAAGAGCGTGCAGAACCAAGGGAGCTTGTTAGAGCCTTTCCTGTGTGCTTTCCTCTGTCAGCCAACTGCTTCCCCGGAAACAAGTAATGCCAAAGGAGAGGAAAAGACCGGCCCCTCATCCTTTAGTCTCTGGTCTGTCCTTACTCCTGTTTCCGAGATAGGTGTGCAGCCTTTTTCACCCAAACAGAGCAATTTAACTCTGTTAGTGCTGAATCGAACTGTATTTTTACTTCTTTCAGGAGCCATTGGACTGCAAACCACACACTCGGTGGTTCGAACGCACCAGCTGCTACTAGGGAGAAAGATGAAGCTGTCTGCTCCCATGAAGATTCATGGTCTCGGAACTCCACAGGCGCAGTTCAGCTCTCCTGGAGGGTGACTATGGGTCAGAATTAACGCCACAGTGATGAGTTTGTTTGTTTGCTTGTCTGTCCACCTAAGAATCATGAATCAGAACTGAGCAGGGCAGTGAAAGCCTGGAAATCCTTGCTCAACAGCGCTCAGCGAACTCCCTTACTAGTGCCCGCTACCTGGTTACATTAATTCCTAGAAGCCATCAAAAACTAGCTACGTTTGGCTGGCTTGACTAGAGAAACACATCTAGAGACTCTCAGTGTGTATAACAAAGAGCTTTAGATCCAGGAGTAATTATACATTAAAAAGGCAGCCCCGCCCAGTCCAGCGCTAGTCCATAAGCCCAATGCTAGTCCCTACGCCCCCCTGTAACCACCTGTACCAATGTGGAAGGTGATGTGGAGGGAGGCAGACATGAAGATCACAGACAGTGAGTGCAGTGTCGCCTGGGTCCAACGTCAGCAAAAACGTGGCAGGGCACTGGTCACTCTCAGGGTCAGTGGAAGAGTCCCAGCAAGCGGGACAGCGAAGGGGCAGAGAGAGAGGAAGTCCCCAGGGTCCCCTTCATAAGAAGCCACTCCTTCGAGGAGGTCTACCGGGCTGTGACCTGGTTCCCAGGTTGGATTCCACCTCTACACTTTCCTACATCTTCAAGTTGACATACAGTCATCTCACTACCCCACTAGCCGAACTGTCAGACAGACAAGGTTGTGAAGCTGATCGTGGCAGATGTCGTTAGGTTAAAGTGTCCTACCTTATCATTTGATCTCCCTTTTGACCTGTTCAGTTCTCGATATTTTTGCTTTCTTCTCCATTGAGGTTTTTCTGTGCTTTGTCCAGCCATCATGGTTGGGTTTTGTTTGTTTGTTTGCTTCCTGTTTGTGTGTGTGTGTGTGTGTGTGTGTGTGTGTGTGTGTGTGTGTGTGGAAGTTTTCTGTATATAAAATCCAAGATAGGTGGATCTAGAGAGATAATAACGAGATCGATAATTGCCAAGAGGCATGGCAGGGGAAGACGGGGTGAAATGGGCAGCTAACAGCAAGGAGTATTCAGAGAAAGTGCTCTGGACGCAACTGCAGCGGTGATTGCACACATCCTACTGTGATCGTTTGACGGTGCGAACGAGAGGTGAAGTACATGCCAAGGAAACTATTAAAAAACAAACAAACAAGACCAATGTCAGAAGTCCTTTCTCTCTCTGACTAAGGCAGGCTATGAAGGAGAATACACTTTCAGAAAGAGAAGGTTAACACTGCAGTCTTTTGTATAAAGGAGACCCAAGAAATAGTTTCTTCATGACCACTGCTTTCTTGGGAGAGGTTGTATCTAAAGTGCCCCAAACCACTAAATAGATTCTTGTGGAACAAGCTGCTTGGGGGAAAGAACATCCTGGTCCCCAGCTAAGTGTCCTCCAATCCC
Source organism: Echinops telfairi (assembly GCF_000313985.2). NCBI lineage: Eukaryota > Metazoa > Chordata > Mammalia > Afrosoricida > Tenrecidae > Echinops > Echinops telfairi. Next base: position 3,460,335 of record NW_022103896.1, read on the forward strand.
TGAGCCATCTGGTCCACGCTGCTTCCCATTAACCAGCGATGAGGTCTGAGGAAAGAGATCTGATGATCAAGAACCTCTGTGTTCAGTCCCTGGAACTGAACACGGTACCCCTGCCTCTGTGCTCACCCAGTCCCTGCCCTAGCCCACCCTCCATGGGGTTTCAGCCAAAGACTAGCCCACCGAATGGCTGTATTCAAATGTCCTTCTCTGGACCATCCCTAGCTTTGACACGAGTTTATAGTTGAAGCCATCATTTTCTCCCTTAGTGGGACGGTGGCTCTTTGCACCTGGATGTATTTTTCCGAATAAAACCCTCTCCATCTCGTTTTAGAACAGAGAGCTTCCTTCTCTACGAGACTCTTCAGCAAGGACAAACTTCAGAACGTTGCTGAGTGCGCATGGAGTAAAATAAAAACATTGGGTTACTTTAGGGCAGTGTTTCCATTATTCTTGGACAAAAGAAAGAAAGAAAGGAAAAATCCAAACTCATCGCCATCGAGTGGATGCTGACTCATTGTGCGCCGTTAGGATAGAGTAGAACTGCCCCTGTGGGTTTCTCAGACTGTAACTCTTCACGGGAGTAGAAAGCCTCATCTTTCTCCAGTGGAGCAGTTGGTTTAGAACTGCTGGCTTTGGGATTCGCAGACCAACGTGTCACCCACTGCGCCACCGGGATGTCCCTCTGTGGTTCTAGCAAGCACAAGATGCATGCTGTGTGCCGGCTACCATATGACACTCACATCCCCCCTGCTGCTGCACGCCTGAGAGGTTGATTAAAATAGGTGTGGCCCGTGGCAAGGATGAACAGCTGAGTCCTCGCTAACTGCTTAAAATACATCCATTTTCTTGACCTAGAAAGACATTAAATAACAAATAAAACCACCACGATGTGCTGAGATGGAGGCCACGGAAGCAATTTAACAGTTTGGTGTTTGCATGTGTTTCTTGGCACTTCTCCCCACCTTTTGAACAAGCAGCCCCACATTTTGGTTCTGTCTTGGCCTCCACGGAGGATGTAGCTGGCTCCATTATTGGTGCAAAGAGGAGATCAGTCTAGAAGATTGCACATTCATTACTCATCATTCCGTGGCTCAGTTACTAACTGGCTCACATAATTTTTGCAGAATGCGGATGACAAATGTTGATGAGCGCTAAGATTTAGACATAGTCCCACACATCCTGGATTGTGCTCTCTGTCCTCAACCCACATTGCCCGGTGCCGCGATCCTAACTCATTCTACCTTTAATAGTTCTCCCGTGTACCTATTTAATTCCAGCCCCACTCCCACCCCGGATAAAGCCCCCATGAGGCTCCAAGACTATCAGCACAGGGACCTCACAGGATTCCTTTCTTCTCATCTTGCTGTTTATGTCATGCCTGGCTCCCAGAAAGATCTCTTCCAATATCCTTCTGATTATGACCCCTGCCCCCCACATTGAGGAGCCCTGATGGCGTAGTAGGCTACTAACCACAAGATTCAGCAGTTCCAAACCACCAGTCACTCTGCGGGAGAAAGATGAGGCTGTCTACTCCTGAACAAGGGAATGCCACGTGCTTTCAAATCAGGACAGGTGTGTGTCAGGTTTGTATCCTCTCATCATACTTATTCAATCTGTATGCTGAGCAAATAATCCAAGAGGCTGGACTGTCTGAAGAACTAGGCATCTGGATTGGAGGAGGGGCTTATTAACAACCAGCAATATGCAGATGATACAACCTTGCTTGCTCAAAGTCTGGAGGACTTTAAACACTTGTTGATGAAGATGGATGATTATAGCCTTCGAAACGGATTACAGCTCAATGTAGAGAAAACCCAAATAAGTGGTCCAGTGTGGACCAGTGAGTAACATCATGATAAAAATAAACAAAAGGTTGAAGTTGTGAAGGGTTTCCTCTTGCTTGGATCCACAATCAATACTCATGGAAGCAGCCGCCAAGAGACCAAATGATGTTGCACCAGATGTCTTTGAAGTATTGAAGAGTTAGGATGTCATTTTGAAGACTTAGGTGTGCCTGACCTGAGCCATGATCTTTTCAATGACCTCCTGTGGGTATCAATGCTAGACATTGAATCAGGAGGACTGGAAAAGCATCGATGCACGTGAATTACGGTGTTGGTTAAGAATATTGAAAATAGCCTGGGTGTCAACAGAATAAACAAGCAACAAAGCCAGCATACTCCTGACTCCCCTGACGCTAAGGAAGGATGATGAGGCATTGTCTCAAGAGTTTTGGACATCGGTCAGGAGAGACCAGTCCCTGGAAAAGGACAACATGCTTGGGGGTTTAGTAGGGCATCCAAAAAGAGAAAGACCCTGATGAGACAGAGGGACGCAATGGGCTCCAATGTCGTCCTCCTTCTGAGGATGGTTCAGGACTGGAGGGGTTCATTTGGCTGGGCACAAGGTGGCTATGGGGCAGAACCGACTTGAGGGCACCTAACAAAAAGTTCTGTAACGAGTACCGTCTCTGAAATCCACAGGGCGATTCTGCCTTGTCCTGTAGGGTCCGCCTAAGTTGGAATTGACCTCATGGCAATGAGTTTGAGCCAGTACTGAAATGTTCTCACGATGTCATTGTTGACAGCCCCCCACCCTGTGACCGACAGAAGCCAGCCTGACGTGGCCCTGACCACTCCTCCCTCTCCTTCTCCACCCCAACTTTGCCAGGAGCCCCAACCATCCTGAACTCGCTTTGAGGCCAGAAGGAGAAGGAGCTGGACTTGCTGAGGCTTCCAGCCTTGCTCTCATTTGCACACAGCCCTGGGGTGCGCCTTTCTGGCCAATGTTCCTCTAGACCCAGGACAGCCTGGGTGGCTTCCCTGCAGCTGAGAGAGACCTTTCCCAAGCGCTCCTACAATATCCTGGACATGGCCACCCTGTCACTTCCTGCCTTCTCTTGGCGGGCCTGTTTCTCTTTCAAACCTTGAGTCTGTGGAGAGCAGGGATGCGTTCGTGCGTTCTTGGCATCTGAGCTCATCCTGCTGTTGCTCTTGTGTGGAGCTCTGCCTGCCTGTCGATGGCCCCGCGCACAGACGGACCAAGCCCAGCCTTGCTCTGCCCTAGCTTCACGTCCCGCAACCAGCGTGGGTCCCTTTGCGTAGCCACCATGTGCTTTCAGTGTCTGTCCACCTTGGGGACTCATCATTGTCCAGCTCTGCATCACCAGTAATGCTCAAAGGCGATCTAGCCAACAAGCCCTCGTGAGTGCGTTTGGGGAGACAGATGTCCAGCGGCTGTAGCAACATTGGGCATAGGAACAGTGGTGGGTGTCTCGTCCCACTGTGCATGAGGTCGCTAGGAGTCGGAACTGCTAGGGTGGCACCTCCCTTCCAGCAAGATCTCCAAGCTTTTCTTCCAAGCCAGTCTTTGTCT
>NW_022103896.1:3465171-3471436 GCF_000313985.2 Echinops telfairi
TCTCTTATACGTGAGTTGCTGTGGATTTGTTTCTCCAAAGTACCTAGACTAATACACCAGCCACTGGGAGTGGTCAACTGTCCCTGGGGTGCCACCAGGTGGTGTGGCTGACTGAGTGGCTCCTGTGATGTGAAGTGGCTCCCCACAACACCCCAACTTTTGAACCAAGCAAATGCTCCTTTATCTCCTGGCGCCTCGATGCAGCTCCTTCAGGGCTGGGACTTGGCTCATTTCCCTTCCGGGCCCTTCTTAATTTCAGGCGATTCATCTTTTCTCTCCATGCCCTGGGCTGCCACCTAGCTAATTGCTTGTTCTGGAAAGTTTCCTCGTGTTCAAGTTCAATTCCTTGTACATTCAGGGTCCCCCAGGATGTACAGCTTTTATTTGCCTTTGGAAAAAAAAGCTGTGCGACCATTCTTCCTCTCCCTCGTGAGCACACCACAGGGAAGCACGGCCAAGGCCTGGGTTTCTCCAGGAAGGTACGGAGCTCGGGAAGGGTGGAGGAGGGGCCCCAGTGATGTCCTTGGTGGTGTGCTGAGCTGCTAACGGAAAGGTCGGCAGTTTGAAACCACCAGCTGCTCTGCTGGAGAAAGACGAGGCTTTCTGCTCCCGTGAAGAGTTACAGTCTCGGAAACCGCAGGGGCAGAGCTACCCTGTCCTGTAGGGTCGCTGTCAGTCAGAGAGGACTCCAGGGTGGCGAGGTCTTTTTTTTTTGGTGGGGGTAAGGGGAGGAAAGGTCACTAGATTCTTTCCTTCGGTTGTCTACAGGCCAGGATAGGACAAGACAGAGGTGCACTCACCCCTAGGCCTGGGTCAGGACTCCCCCATGGAGGCAAAACCAAACATCTGCTCCTGACTCCTGGGAAGCTTACTTCTGCATGGCAAGCTAGGGCCCTCTCATCCCCAAACCCCACTAGTCCCAAGCTTAGCCTTGCACGCCTCCAGGGGCTTTGACAATTGTCAGGTAGGCAGCTTTGTCAGCTGTTTAAAACCTGCCTAGTTTTTTAATGCTTCCTCCCCCCACTATCATGACCCCAATTTTACCTTACAAATCTGGCTAGACCAGAGCAAATACATAGGTACAGATAAGAGCTGGAAACACAGGGAATCCAGGACAGATAAACCCCTCAGGACCAATGTTGAGAATAGCCATCCATACAAGGAGGGGAAGGGGAAGGTGGACGGCGACAGGGGGAACCGATCACACAATGATCTACTTATAACCCCCTCCCAGGGGGATGGACAACAGAAAAGTGGGTAAAGGGAGACATTGGTCAGTCTAAGGCATGAAAAAATAATAATAATTTATAAAATATGAAGGGTTCATCTGGGAGGGGAGGGAATAAAGGAGAAGCTGATACCAAGGGCTCAAGTAGAAAAGAAATGTTTTGAAAATGATGATGGCAACAAATGTACAAATGTACTTGAAACAATGGACGTATGGATGGATTGTGATAAAAGCTATATGAGCCCCCGATGAAATGACTGAAAAACAATAATGGAAATTTTCCACAAATTAAAAAAAAATGTTTTGAACAGTTGCTGTAAAAAAGAGGAAAGAAAAATGACCGATAATGACAAAACAACAACAGCAAACCTGCCTGCCTTGAACAACACCCAGCATCCCCTGTTCATTGTCGCTTGTTAGGTGCCATTGCGTTATTCACAACATTCAGCCACCCCGTGCCCAACAGGAGGCAGCATGGCTTGGTCCTGGTCCATCCTCACCGTCCCTGCCACTGAGAGATAAGGTAAACCCTGAATGGACTCCCCCTTCCTACTCACCGCTAACCCTCCCCTGGTCCTGAGACGTGCTGCCCAGGCCTGTTAGGCCCCTCTCCACTTCTTCCTCCCACAGGGAGCTCCATTGTCCTCTGTCCTTTAGACATCTACCCTTTGAGGTACCTGCTCCCTCAACCCCTAATGCAATACCTATCAACACCATTGGTCCCAGTAGATAATTTGTTTGACGATCCTACCTTCCTTCTTAGGGCCATCACTTCCTGGATCCGGTCCAGAACCTCTTAAGATCGCTGAAGGAGAGAAATTAGCTCAGGCCCTGCTTTGATTGGTGAAGGTTCAAGTGCTATTTAACGCGATGTGATAAAAATCCACCTAGAAATGCAGTGATACGGGAGCAACACTCTTAAGGGGTCATTTTCAGAAAATCGGATCATCTCAGGGATAGCAGAACACAATGCCACCCAGCCCTGTTTGTTCTCCGCCTTCCCGGGGGGGCCGGCTGAGTCCTAGTCCCAGTCACTGCACCCCCTGAGTTCCTGCCAACCTAGAGGGCTCAGCTTCAAGCATGACACCGGCGAATCTCCTGTTGTGATCCAGAAAGTTTTCAAAAACGTTTTATTGTGAATGAGGTGACGAAGTACAGAGGAGATCCACGGTCCACTCAATCCAAACTACGGTTTCCTGAATCTCTACCTGACCAGTAAGTGTGGTCTCTTTTTAATCAAGATTTTGAGTTTTGCTCCACATTTTCTTCCTGCTCTAGTCAGGACCTTCTAGTGTGATCCCTTCCAGAGCACTAGATAGTGGTAGCTGGGCACCATCTAGTTCTTCTGATCTCAGGGTCATGGAGACTGATGTCTACGTGGTTCCTAGTCCGTTGGCCTAAGTGTTTCCACATCTATCTTGGTTTCTTCACGTGCCTTCCCTCCAGAGAGGGAGAGACTAAGGGTTGTACCTTCAATGGCCACTTACAAGCTTTGAAGACCCCACCCCTGCCACTGCTCCCTAAAGTAGAATGTGGACCATTGTCTGTGTGGATTGCCACCATTGTTAGTGGCCTTGAGTTGGTTTTGACCTGTAGAGATCCTGTGTGTGTGGGAACAAATCACCACCCAATCCGGGCAGTCCTTCCAATTGTTAAGTTCAGCCCACTGCTTTGGCCACTGCATCAGTCCATCATGTGGAGGGTCTTCCACGTTTTTGTTGCCCCTCTGCTTCAGCAAGCATGATGACTGTCTGCAGGGACTGCTCTCTCCTGATACCGTGTCCCTCAAGACCAGTGATCCATAAAGTTTCCAGTGGCTGAGTCTGGGATTAGGTGGCCATGCCATTTTTCTTCCAAGTGGTCACTTTCAGAAAGCTCCATCATCTCAGACTGGCCAAGGGCTTGGAAGGCTCCGGTCCACCCTGCCTAGACCCCCTCTGCCTGCCACCTGCTCCCCTAGATGACCACGTGACCCATCCCTCAGTGAGTTATGACCTCTGTTCTTGTGTCCTTTTACCCTGGACGATTCCCATGACCACCCTCACTGGGCAGTCTCAACCACACATCCCTTGACGTAGACATGTAGTACTCACCCTGCCAGAAGCGGCGTCTGCGTTTTCTTGCCTTGTTTATTTTCAGTCTCCTCTTACAATAAATCTGATCAGCTCCATGCCAGCAAGGGCTTTGTCTTGCTTCCGACTCTTGTATCCATGGCATGCATTCCTAAAGACTGAGCAATATTGCGGACAGGATTTAGGGTTAAGAGAATATGTCCTTATCTGAGCAGGAGCATTCTCTTGATGATAATAAAATGATCACTCAAAAACCATGACTGAGAAGTACAGCCAGAATGCTCCTTAGAAGCCAGGATGGTGAGACTTTGTCTCATGGACTCTGGGTGTTCTCAGGAGGGTCTGGGCCATGGAGGAGGACATCCTGTTTGGAAAAGTAGAAGGTCCCCAAATAAAGGAAGACCCTCAAGGAGACAGATCGACACAGTGCCTGCAAAGACGGACTCACGTCTTAGAGCCATTGTGAGGAAGGAGCAGGCCAGGCAGGGCCAGGCTGTGCTGACCCGGGGGTCCCTGTGAGTCGGAACCGAATCGAAGGCACCCAACAACAAATCAAGTCCCAGGTGTTTCCAAAAGGGAGTTTTGAGGGTCACCTGATGTAGGCTTCAGGGTGATCTGAAGCAGAACCTATTACGACTGTCCACATTAAAAAAAAATAATTTTATTGGGGGCTCATACAACTCTTATCACAATCCATACATACATCAATAGAATAAAGCACATTTGTACATTTGTTGCCCCCATCATTCTCAAAACATTTGCTCTCCACATAAGCCCCTGGCATCAGCTCCTCATTTCCCCCCTCCCTCATGAACCCTTCATAATTTATAAATTATTATTTTGTCATATCTTACACTGTCCGATGTCTCCCATCACCCACTTTACTGTTGTCCGTCCCCCAGGGAGGAGGTTATATGTAGATCCCTTGAATTGGTTCCCCCTTTCTACCCCACCTTCCTCCACATTGCAAAGGTGAGGAAATCAACGCTCAGAAAACCCTGGAACCTTCCCGCAAAGAAGTGACAGTATGGAATAGAATCCAAGCCTGCCTCCAGTACTCACACTCTTCACACCAAGCCGCCCCCGGCGCTCCCACCATCTCCACAAAGGAGTCCCCAGGTCAAACGTGTCTCTGAGCTGTCAGCTAGGAAGCGTGATGACTTAGGAGACCACGTGAAATGAACTTCCAGTCCCTCCGACTGTGGCCTGTGTACCAGCTCCAGGGAGAGCCAGAAGGTGGAAAATTCCATCTTCCCCGCTACCGTGGAGGAACAACACCGGTGAAGACAGGCAGGAAGGCGCAGTCGAAAGCATGGGGAGAGGACAGGGAAGAGGAGGAGGGGACAGCTAAGTCCTCCTTGTGCCTTAGTTCATTCATTTCTTACGGTATCCCTGCGCGGCAGACATTCTCTTCTGCACGTGCGCACGGTGCGCTGGCGGCCCGGAAGGGCCCATCACGGGACCACACCACCCAGCTCCTAAGAGCAGCTTGCAGCCGAGCTCCCTGCAAGCCCCTCCAAGCCCATGACTCCCAATTCCTCCACGTTCCCAAGGCACTTCATGTCCTCTATTTTTAAAAAAATTAGCTTTCAATGTACACAGCACTGGGAGCGCAGTCCTTTCTCATCCCTCCGTTTAATGTGAAGTAATGACTATTGAACTCTGCTGGCCATGTGGAACACTCGGCTAGAATTCAACTCCAAACCTCTGATGGAAGGAAGTCAAACATTTCGTGAAAAGGAGCGGCTGCTGCCACGTGGTCTGAAGGGTGGGGAGAGTGAGGGGCGGGAGGCAGAGAGGGGAGAGAGAAGGGAGAGCGGAGAGAGGAGCACTTCTCAGTATGCCAATGGTGGGGAGGGAGAGAGAGATTCAGAGCGAGGGAGGGAGGGAGGGAGAGCTGCTAGCACGTGTTTTTTTTTTAATTTAAATCAGGCCGCAGAAGGACATGGACAGAAGAGGGAGATGCATTGGGATTTCACAAAGAGTTTGTTCAACTACAAATCCGCACATTTTCTGAGCATCAGTAATCCTATTTGTTGCCTCCAGAGGCCCTACATCCTGCGTGTTGTTTAACAAAGGGTGCTGCCAGGAGCGGGCTTTTCTATCACCTCTACCTCCCTCTGTATCTCAAAGCACCAAGTTTAGTCTCTGGCTGGCTGTCAGATGACAGAGAGTCAGCAGAACTGAGCAGAAGATCTCAGGATTTGACAACAAAGGCTGATTTGGGGGAGTCAGGAAACCAGGACCAAGGCTGGGTTAATTGGTGGGTGCTTTCTCCTGGCTACCTAGTTAAGAAGTAATTCCAGCTGCATCCTAATATTTCTAACCCCAGGTCTGTTTCCTAACCTCCAGGGCATGTGTTGGAAAAAGGCTTTCTTTAAGGGCAGACTGAGTAAACATTTCTGAAGGGCGCTTTTCACAAGCAATCCTTTGCCTACACCCGAAATCCTGACTCTATACTTTACCAGCAGTTCAACTTTGACACACACAAAAAAAGTCTGAGTTGTCCTTTCAGCAAAATCAGAAGTTTCTAGGTCAGACTGCAGTCAGATTCAAATGGAGTTTTTAATTTAGGCCGGGAGTCATCCACTTTCAGTCTTGATAGTATCTCAGTTTTTGAAATTCACATACACATAACTCATACTGAGTCCCCGCCCCACCACCCTACACTAGGACAAAACACTGCCCAGGTTTGTACTGACCTGTGGATTCATCTTCTTAGGGTCTTCCTCTTTTTCACTGACCTGGTTTTCCAAGCATGATGTCCTTTTTCAAGGACCAGTGACGGCCTGTCCAAAGGACCTGAGATAAGTTCTCCCCATGCTAGCTTCTAAGGGGAATTCTGGTTGAATTCATGCAAGACGGATGTGGTCATTCCCCTGGAAAACCATGGGCTGTTGCACTCTCCTTTGCCAACACCGTCATTCAAAGGCCTCGGCTCTTTGTCCTTCTTTGTTGCCATGAC
>NW_022103896.1:3472777-3474029 GCF_000313985.2 Echinops telfairi
GGCTCCTCCAGCTCCAGGGCTCTGGAGCCAGCTGCACTGGCTCTGTCAGTGTAGCTCCATGTGGCTTGTCAACAGGAATGTCTCACAGGAACGAGTGTATCTGACCTCCAGTGTATTGATCTCCTTCACACCTCCAAATGAGGTCATCAAGCTGCAACCTGTTTGAGAGGCTAGACCCCATCCCTTCGCAAGTTGACAGGAGATTATGTAACTGCCACAATTCCCTTCTGAATTCAGCCCGAATGTCTGGCATTTCCTTGTCAACGTAGTGTTGCAATTCCTTAATAAATTATCTCCATTGAATCTTTACTTGTGTGTGATATTAATGATATTATTCAATAAATTCAACGTTTTGTTGGATAATTCCTGTGCTCACTCTCTTCCATATAACACTATTTAAATCATTGGACATATTGCAATTTATGAATTGAAAATAAACATTTTCTCTAGAAACTTTATAATTAAAAGATAGGATACCAACATTGAAAAAGAAATCAGTTAAAGACATATTCAGTGGGTAAAAGGAATTAATCTTTGAGCAGTTCATTAAGTAATCATCAGCAAAAGAGCCCTGGTATGGCAACACATGTATAAATGTGCTTGACACAGTGGATGGATGCATAGATTGTGATAAGGATTGTACAAGCCCCCCAAAAAAAGATTTTAAAAAAGAGAGACCTGGTGGCCTAGTGCTTATACACTGGACTGCTAACCCGAAGGTCAGAAGTTTGAAGCCACCAGTTACTTCCCAGGAGGAAGATGGGGATTTTTACTCCTATAAAGAGTTACAGTCTCAGAAACCCACAAGGATAGTTCTACCCTGGCCTCTAAGACATGGACTCAATGGCAATGAAATTGTTTTTTTGAATGAAAGACACACATGAAGAGCCATTCACTGAGTTGTGTGGGGAAATAGTGTATGTGCATAATCCTACATAAAAGGTGCCTCACACTTGCCTTCGAATCCATGCTGACTCATAGTGACCCTGTAGGACAGAGCAGAACTGCTCCTGTGGATTTCTGAGACGGTAGCTCTTTACAAGAGTAGAAGGTCTTGTCTTTTTTCCTCTGAGTGGCTGGTGGCTTTGAACAGCAGACCTTATGGCTAGCAGCCGGAGGTGTAACTCACTACGCCACCAGGGCTCCTAATGTACCCTTAGCTTAATAATCAGTACACGTCAAAAATTCTCACACTTGACATCCCGGTCATTTCAAGCATAGGAACAAAATGTGTGTCTCAGACATTTTGGAG
>NW_022103896.1:3474405-3484646 GCF_000313985.2 Echinops telfairi
ACACACACACACACACACACACACACACACACACACACACACACACGGGAGGGTCGAGGTGTGGAAGTGTGCCTGTTTGTCTCTGGAGACATGGGCGAAGGTTATTTGTCTTCTGAAAAACTCAGCCACACGCAGACACACCTGGCACCTAAAAGCCACTGCAGAGACATTTGGTCTCAGAAGGTCACTCCAGCAGGACAGGAAACTCTACCCCTCCAGAGCCTGCAGAGGTCAGGAGAAGAGATTCTAGTGCCAAGAAGGATGGGTCCTGGGACAGAGGTGGGCAAGGGAACGCATGCCAAAACATTTGGAAGACAGCTATGCCAAAAAAATTGGAAGACAGCTACTCGGCCAACTCTCTGAAAGAGATCTATATTTGTTTCTATTCCCAAAAAAGATGACCCAACAGAATGCCAAACAGTAAGAAGAGTGAAATTCTGGTGAATTTTTAAAAAGAAGGAATGAAGGAAGCAATGGCCTTAGATGACCGTTTTGCTTGTATGTGGAGTTAAAAGATAATGAAAAATTTCGTGAACTTTTTGAAGTTCCTTCACACACACACATTTAAAAAAAATCAAACAGCAGCAGCAATGAAATCCCTGTGGTGTAGAAGTGATTTCTGACTCGTGGTGACTCTGGGACAGAACAGAACTTCTCTCGAGGTCTTCTAAGGCTGTGATTCATAGGTTCCTGAACATACTTAACCTAACGCCCCCTTTTCCAGACAAGATTTCCTCTGCATCCACCGGCACTGGAAACCTTCCCCAATCTAGGGAAGAGGGTTGGCATCTGCTTCAGAAGCACCCCCACCCAGGTCGTTCCAGCTGCCCCGACTTTGGGAAACACTTGTGCAAATCTTGGAGGATATAGTCTGCTTCCTCTTTCTCCCTCACGGCGGGTGCTTTCAAACCACTGACCTTCCAGTTGGCAGGCAAGCACTTGGCCAGGACACCCCCGGAGCTTCTTGTACATGTCTGCATATACCCGTCAACCAACTCACACCATCAAGTCGATTCTGACTCGCAGCGAGCCTGCAGGACAGTGCAGAGCCTGTGGGTTTGGGAGATTGTGACTTTTGATGGGACTAGAAAGACTCACCTTCCCCTCTGTCTTCAAACTGCGGACCATGCCGTCAGCAGGCCAGCCTATATGTTATTACACCACTCGCGCTCCTGGATGCATGTCCACAATGTATAAGTAGAGATGATGTTGTTACTAAGCTACGTATTGGTCAAATTGGTCAAAACGTCGTGCTAGTAGGGTCTCACCTCCTACAGGCATGGACTTATTCCAAACAGAGCATCGCTGCAGCCCCTGGTGACTGCAGACCAATTCTTCAGTGCTCCTTCCCAAAGCAAATCCAGCCACACGTCTTGCATTGAGTCAATTCTCACCCACTGTGACGCCATGTACAATTTCCAAGACTGCACATCTTCACCAGAGCGGGCAGGTCCGTCTTTCTCCTGTATGCCGGTTGGTGGGCTTGGACCATCAACCTGTGGTTAGGGGCGCACTGCTTGTCCCACATCACCACCTGGACTCCTTGTTCCTTGAGATAGCTGGTGAAACTTAAACATAACTGTCCAGGATTGCATCTGGCATGTGATGGAGGCTCCGAGGCGGTTGCCTCCTGCTCTAAGGGAGAAAAAGGAAAAAGACACAAGCCATTGCCACCCACTGACTCACAGAGACCCTCTCTGCAGGGTTTCTGTGACTGTAAACCGTGACAGCAACAGGCAGCCTCAGCTTCCTTCCATAGCTCGGCTGGTGGGTTTGAACCGCAAACCTTCTGGTTACTAGTCCAATACCACCCAATACTAGAAAAACCTTGAAAGCAAACTCACTGGCAGTAAGTCAGTTCTGGCTCACAGCGACCCAACAGGACAGAGAAGAATGGCCCCTGTGGGTTTCCAAGACTCTGGATCTTTATGGGAGTTAAAAATCTCATCTTTCTCCCGTGGAGTGTTTGGTGGTTTTGAACTACTAACAGCTGAATTTGTAACCCACTACTCTACCATGGCTCCTTAAGAGCAGTTAAGAGATCCTCAATTCAAAAATAAATTATGGAGACCCACTTATTAAATCTTAGGTCAGAAGAAACTTAATGGAGACTATATACACATGGGGGCAAATGGATTTGGGGCTTTCACTGTTATTCATAGATGCTGATTTTTTAAAAAACCATTTTATTTGGGGCTTCTACAACTCTTATCATAATCCATACATCCATCCATTGTGTTAAGCACATTTTTACATTTGTTGACATCATCATTCTCAAAATATTTGCTTTCTACTTGAGCCCTTGTTATCAGCTCCACATTTTCCCCCTCCCTCACGAACCCTTGAGAATTTATAAATTATTATTATTTTGTCATATCTTAAACTGTCCGACATCTCCCTTCACCCACTTCCTCTGTTGTCCATCCCCCGGGGAGGGGGTTATATGTAGATTCTTGTAATCAGTTCCCCCTTCCTACCCCACCTTCCCTCCACCCTCATGGTATCGCCACTCTTACCACTGGTCCTGAGGACTTCATCTGTCCTGGATACCCTGTGTTTCCAGTTCCTATCTGTACCAGTGTATATCCTCTGGTCTAGCTGGATTTGTAAGGTAGAATTGGGATCATGATAGTGGGGGAGGGGGTGCCGGGGAGGAAGCATTTAGGAACTATAGGAAAGTTGTATGTTTCATTGTTGCTACACTGTACCTGGACTGGCTCATCTCCTCCCCGTAAGGGGATGTCCAGTTGCCTACAGATGGGCTTTGGTTCCCCACTCTGCACTCCCCCTCATTCACAATAATATGATTTTTTGTTCTTTGATGCCTGATAACTGATCTCTCCAGAACCTTGTGATCACACAGGCTGGTGTGCTTCTTCCATGTGGGCTTTGTTGCTTCTCAGATAGTGGCCACTTGTTTACCTTCAAGCATTTAAGACCCCAGAAGCTATCTCTTTTGATAGCCAGGCACAATCAGCTTTCTTCACCACATTTGCTTATGCACCCACTTTGTCTTTAGCGATTGTATCGGGAAGGTGAGAGATACTCAGAATGTAAGCTCCCATAAGCTATATTGAGAAATCCACCAAGCATTGGACTCACTTCTCTCTGCCTGGTTTCTCATGGGAAGTTTGGCCCTTAAGTGTGGGGTACCTTGGAAGCCCTAAGCTCCATGTTTCCTCAGACTCTCCTGCCCTGTGAGCTCCCAATATCCCTCTGGCTTCTCCTCTCCCAGCCTGGCCTCTGCCAATTCCTTGCTGTAGGAGCTCTGGTGGGGTAGTGGTTAAGTGTTGGGCTGTGATCCGCATGGTCAGCAGTTTGGAACCACCAGCAGCTCCTTGGGAGGAAGACTGGGCTTTCTACTCCTGTAAACATTTATAGATTTGGAGACCCTGCGGCGGGGGGGGGGGGGGGGGGGGGTCGTCACTATGAGACAGCATTGGCTCGCTGGCAGTGAGTTTGTTTGTTTGTTTGAGCATCCTCATGCCCTGACAAGAAAGCATGATTCAGCAGAGAACTGGATGTGGCTCCTCCTTCCGCCGTTCCCCTCTCTCGGGCATGAAACACCGTGTCTTCAAAATCCTGATGGCTGTCCGCACCTCCTAGCACCTTCAAACAGAATGTTCAGCATTTCCTCCTGTGTTCTCTTCATTCTCTGTTACCGCGTCTGAGTTCTCTGGGCTGCCCTCACAGAAACACCCCAAGCGGGTAGCTTTCACTTACAGAACACTTGTTTCCTCGCCATTTAGGAGACTAGAAGTCCAAATTCAGGGGTGCCAGCTTTAAGGGAAGTTTCTCTCTCTGTTGTTGGGAATGGTCCTTGTCATGTTCCAGATTTTGCTCCTAGGCTCCTTCCCAAACACCTGGCCAGTGTCTTCCTCACCCATTTGCACTTCCTTGTCTAATCTGTTATCTTATCACTCAAAGGAGTTGGACTTGGTATCAAGGGCTCACGTGGAAAGAAAATGTTTTGAAAATGATGATGGCAACATATGTACAAATGTGCTTGACACAATGGATGGATGGGTTGTGATAAGAGTTGTACCAGCCCCAATAAAAAGTTTTTAAAACAAACAAACAAAAGAAGACTTTCTCAACCACAGGTGCAGACAGCGGTTAGGTTTTGCAGCACATATGTTCGGGGGACACAATGCAACGTGCAATGGGGGTGCATGGCTCAGTTGCAAGACAGTCTTAAACGTCATCAGGGAAAACTTGTATCCAGGAGGTGGAGTGTCCCAGGAGTCCCAGAAGCAGAGCTGATAGAGGAAGGTCATTCTTTGCAGTCCAGAGCACAACACAAGCAAAGGAGAGAACTCACAGGCGCAAATGAGCCAGGGACTGCACATCGTGTGGAGATGACTGGAGAGGCTGGAGAGGGACATCAAGCTGGAGAAGTGCTTTGGAGGCCAGCATGGACGCGCCTGGAGCCTGGCAAAGGGTTTGACTTGTTTTCCCCCCTCTCCCAAAGGGAAGCTCCTGGAGAGATGGACCACAGTGGGGACTTCTGCAGGTTCTGAAAGAGAAGTGCCCATTGAGTCCGAGATCAGAGAGGAAGTGCTCCGGAGACCAAGGCTAACCCAGGAGTTGAGGATGCAGGGGTTGGAGGGTTTGCAGGGGGATTGTCAGAGGACCAGGTGGGAAGTGAAGAGGGGCAGAGACCTTGGGACACCTTGTTAATTTTCTCCTGGGGCCGATGCTGCACCCTCTTTTCTGGTCACCCTGGCATCCGTGCAGGAGTCCTGTGGATCTGGCACCCACACAACTCCTGCATGGACCTCCTAGCAGGCCGAGCTCCCGGAGAGCGTCATTTCTCATTCGTGCCTCGACGACCATCGGCGTGCCGGCCTTTGGGATGATGCTGGAGGTCTGGAACAGTTGCCTGGTGGTTGAGTATTTTTCTAGGAGAGCCAGCTGCCTGGCAGACAGAAAGCCTCACCAGGGAGCATTCACCTCGATTAATTCACCAGCAGCCAGGGACTCGCAGACTCAAAAAGGCGATTCCAACAGCCCCCAGGGGTGTAGGCTTCCTCAGAGGGGAGCGCACGTTAGCTAATCACATAGGGGTGGCTCTGCAAACCTGACTCTACTGTATTACAGGAGGCGATCTCACCGGCAGGCTCACGTTAGGGGGTCGGCTGGGCAGACCTATCACAATTGGTGCTTGGTATCTTTGAGTAAATCTATAGACCCCCAGCACCCACCCCAATGCTCACTTATGGTGGCCTATCGAACAAAGAAGCACTTCTCCACAGGGTTTCCAAAGCTGGAATCTTCACAGGGGCAGGCAGCCTCATTTCCTCATTTTCCTCTCACGGAAGAGCTACTTGGGTCAGAATCATCAGCCTGATGGGTAGCAGCCCAGCACTTACCCACCACCATCACCTTCACCCTGCCACCCCAGAGGGGGAACCCTAATTCAGGGAGACAACCAGGGATAGGTACACACACATACGCACATCGCACACACATACATGGTAGTTAGTGATGATAATGTTTTATTATTAGCAAGGCCTGGAATGGAGTAAGGGTGCTTCCAGGCTTACTTATTAGAAAATGATCTTGGACTGTGTTTTGGGTGGCGTCGTGGGTTGCGCTTCGGGCAGCGGTTTGAATCCACCAGCCACTCTGCAGAAGAAAGATGAGGCTCTCTACCACCATACAGAGTCACGGTCTCAGAGACCCACAGGGCGGTTCTGCCCTGTCCGATGTCCGATGGGGTTGCTGTGGGCCAGGATCTACTTGATGGCAGTGAGCTAGGTTCTGGTTTGGGATGAAGGTGTACCCAGCAGCTCATGTTTCCATTCAACAATCGAAACACAGTTTATCCATCTTCCTATCAATGCATTCTGGTTTTCATTTCACTTCAGGCGGGTTCTTTTCAGAACTGGGTTAGAGAGGTACAACTGGCAAAGCAAACTTGCTCAGGAAGCAGTGGTGCGATCGCTCTACTGATTGTGGACCTCTCGCAAAATACCAGAGGTCAACAGTTCCACGAAAAAATGAAAGGTACATTTCGTTCCTTGTGTATGTGATCAGGGTACGTCTGCTTTCCATTTCTGACCGCTGAGTGTAACCTCCCCTCCGGTTCTCTCTCATCAGCAACATAAAGATGAGCCAGCGTCCCTCTCATGGTGCAGATTGTGAAGGATCTCACTCCGTCCTGGGCCACGGGAGCCAAAGCACATCTTCAGACGGGGCATCTCCTGGGATTGCTACCATGCTTCCTGTGACCGCTCTCGCCCCCGTGGGTCTCAGGCACAGTCCAGGGAACCATGAAAACAGGGCACCAAGTGGGAGAAAGGGCAGGCAGGTTCTAAAGTATGATCGCAAGATGAACACCCCGCGAGACCCGCAAAGAGCCCACTGGCAAACAGCATGGACATTCAGACTGCCTTGCAAGGATTATTTCTTTGAAGGATTTCAGACCCAAAGAAAAGAATTACATGTTGTGAATGAATCCTTTTTACTCGCTAATGTTCTAACAGGAAGGTGTGTTCCTGTCGCAACTCAAACGCAGACTTAATCTGATCATTTTCACCTTTTAAATAAATTTTATGTGTTTTAAACTACTGGAAATGCATTTGCTACCGTAGAACTACATTTAAAAAGTGATATGACTTCGCATCCTGGAAAAATGGCCACCGCGGAATGGCGCACAAAAGCCAAAGCTTGCAGGTGGTGAAGGGAAAGGCTGTCTGGACCCCTGCAGACCCTTCCAGAATGACTTCCTTGGGAGAACAGAGGAGGCAGACAAGGTTTCTCTCTTGACTGGTGGACTGATTTTTTATTTTATTTCTTTATTTTTGATCAATTGATTTAAAGGGTTACAAATCGGTGCACTAGTACAGGAATTCATAATAACAATATAGATACAACAGAATTTGTAAAAAAAACAAAAACTACATTCTTTGTTGTAGTAAAAAAAGAAAAAAGATACTATTAAAAAGTGGAGCAACTTCAGAATGGAAATGCTCACATCTGCAGATCCAAATTATCAGAGCAATGCAGAGCCTGCTTTGTGGAAGACTTTTTTCTTGTAATGATGCCAATTATTGGATCAAAAGGGGGCCCAGTGATTGTCAACACCGCAGTGACAGTTAGCAAATGTGTGTCAGCAATGTGTGGTAAACACAGCTCTGGGATTGCTGGAGGGTAAAGAGAATGGTGAGATCAATAGAAGGGGCAGCTACGCCACTCTCTATCGGTCTGCTCTGTATATTGCAAGCCATTCGGTCCTAAATGATTTAATCCTTGATTGGCTCTGGATGGGTTTAACAATTGGCGCCTCTTGAATATGATGGACTAACATGGCAATCGCTTGATTCACAAAGAGTGTACCCATCGGAATGAAACCAAAGACATTGTTTAAGCTTGACGCACGGTCTGGAAACGCAAACCGGGAAGGGACACGTGTGACACTGAAGCCCATAATGTGTTGCAAGTGTTGTCATAATAATCAAGAATATTAATATTGGAAAGCCATTTTGCAACACATCATCCATGTCACTGTAACAATTGCCAAACGTGGACTATCTTTTTAGGGAAGAAATGAAGCGTTTGTGACCCCACAAAATAGAAATTTGGGGGGTTTACTTAAACCTGTTGCTCAGTTTAGCAGATCACATCTCAAAATATGTCGACAAAGGCAAGGACCACCCATCTTCTGCCTCAAATTCTGTGAGAAGAGTTAATGACCTTAATATATGATAAAAGTCAAGGGATCCAATTGACACACTAGACTCCACCCTCTCACTCTTAATTCTCAAATTGACACCAGATTATGTAACTACCACGTCAAACTACTGTTTCAGTGGAATACGTGTAGCTCAATCTCTGCTCTGTCTGGGCCTGGCTACTTGGCTCAGTCCCAGGGTCTCAGTGCCAAGAACTCTGGTGCCTCTGGGCTCGAGCTCCACCACTTTAGGCAGGGATCTCGGATGTCGTCGTTGGTGACTCTTCTTCCTTGATGGTCCTGAGATTCTCTCTTTTCTTCCTTCTCAGATGGCTCTCTTCTATGCAGATGAATGACAAAACTGGCCAATCCCCCAGGTAGATCCCTCTGTCCCTTCTTTGCATGGTCTCACCCAGCCATTTGGAAGGAGTTATGGGGACAGGAGAGAGGAGTCATACTAAGAAATCCCACTTATCCACAAGCTCCCCCAAATCCACAAATAAATGTGAAGACAGGGATAGATCTCAACCAGTCCCTAACAGGGCAAACCTAATTTAATTATGTAAACAATTTAAGAGAGAATTGACACAATTTCATACTTTACATAATTTAGAGCTGCATCTCAAGTAAACGAGAGAGATTCGTTATACTATTTGCTTTCAAATGGCTACATTTTCTTTTGCCACATGTTTTATTTAGAAAAACAATTGAAATGCAACAAATCCTGGCAAATACTGATGGCTAGGAGGATCGCACTGTGAGTCAGGATCGACTCGCTGGCAGAGAGAAGCAGCTCAGCATCGCAGACGTGACAGGAAGAAATGAGTCAACGAGGGAGGTGAACACAGGACGGAGGCCAGGGATCCGTTTCCTAAGCACACACTATGTCTTCACTGGCGCACTTCCGCCCTGCCTGGAAAGAAGGGTGGAGATGCATAGCACTCTTTCACATCGGTTTTCCATCTTAAACGATGAAGAACGCACGGAGACATTTGGGAAATTCGCTCGGGTCTATCCTGATGACTGGCATGCAAACCTTTACGGAAAATTGAGATCATCTCATTCTTACATGACAATTAAGTGTACAGTTCAGGGAAGACAAATTTTACTCACATAGGCATGTGTGATTCCTCAAAGGAACATAAAATATAATGGGTGCATTCCCTAGCGCTGAACCTGCTCTCTGTATATTCTTAACTTTAATTACCAAGCTGTGTGGAAGTACTCATTTCCAGCCCTAAAGAGACTCAGAATCCCTTAGCATACAACAGCGATTCAGGAATGACTCGATTCATCATCCTTATTATAGATGGAAGTGGGCATTGCGTAGCAGCTTGCTGGTGACAAAAATCACTGAAGAATTTGTAAGAGCAGAAATGAAAGTAGTTCTTAATTATAATGTGGTAGAGAGGAAAGCTCTATCTCAAGTCAAACATAGTAATTTGTTATAATATTTGGTTTCCAGTCACTACAATTTCTTTTGGGACATATTTTCATTTATAAGTATAATATTCATTATAAAGCAAGAATCAACATTGAACCGTGGGCCATGTTAAATGCGTGCAAGTCCACGTTTCCTGTGGGAGAGCCCCATAATTTCAAATAGGTTGCCAAAACAACTGTGCTCATGGATTAATTTTCTTTGTTGTAGAATATGTGGAATATTCTTTTTGGTAGGAAATGTGAGATGTAGTAAACATTTTTCTTGCCCTGAGCTACAAGACTGAGTTAACCATACGGCTCTTCTCATTCCACTTCAATAGCACGGGTCACTCTCGCTTTCCACCACTTCTATTAGAGATGAGATGCCACCTGGACATCTAACACACATACACACACACACACACACACACACACACACACACACGAGGAGAAGTAAAAAATATCACCACAAAAGAAGGAAAACATCTCATAAACAATCGATCAAAATGTGAAGGTATTGTTTCTCAACCAGCTACGTCCATACACTTCTGGAGGTGGTATTTCCACCGACTGTCCATTTCTGACGAATGCTATGCTTTTCAATGACTATGCTGTCAAAATGCCAGTCTGGGCATCCTGCAGGCACTCAATTCATGTCCCTTGTAAATGTTCCTTGAGTTTGGGAAGCACAAAGTAGTCTGAAGGGGCAAGAGCAAGAAGAGGGGATGGATGGGGTTAGGTGCCCGATGAAATTCTCACAGGACAGCCCTTGCTACCTTGTAAAGTGGAGGCGTATTGCCTGATGGAGGAAGGAATTCCTTGACACCAGCTTTCCGGCCCTTTTCATACCACTGAGATCTTTAATGTTGGCAAATCTTCTTCCTAGCCTTTAGACAAAATCCTGTCAGGATTATTCCTTTGGCAGCCCCCCAAGTGGTCTCCATAATCCTTGGGGTTGACCTCTCAGCCTTGAATTTTTTTAATCATTTTATTGGGGGCTCATACAACTCTTATCACCATCCATCCATCCATTGTGTCAAGCACATTGGTGCATTTGTTGACATCATCATTCTCAAAACGTTTGCTTCCTACTTGAGCCCTTGGTATCAGCTTCTCATTTTCCCCTCCCTCACAAATTTATAAT
>NW_022103896.1:3486120-3487562 GCF_000313985.2 Echinops telfairi
GGCGCAATTCCCACACTGTGTCTCCAGTGTTGTCCCCTTAGGGCTATGGGTCAGAGAGGGATGTTGCTTCTCATAGTGGGGCTGGTCATATGGTCCTTTGTGTATTGGCCTTTTTTGAGCAGGGATATCACCCTCAAGGCTTGGTGGGCCAGGATGTGCTCCACTCTCTCTTCCTCACCCTTCATGTGCTCCCATGTGCTCTGATCAGACATGTCCCTCTCCCTGAGCTGTAGCTTCAGTGCTTTCCCCTGAAGTAAATTCTTCTGGGGGGAGGGGTGGCTGTTCAGGTAGTTGGGATTGGGACCAGCCCCTCAGACTTCTCTACTGGTTTCCAGCTTCATGCCAGTTTGTTGCATTCACATCTTGGAGCACTGGGTTTAAATCTGGTCCCTCTTTTCCTGTGGAGATATAAAAAACACCCTCCACTTGAGTGGGTTAGCGACCTGTTTCCCTGCTACCTATGTCTTTTCCCCCCCTTCCTTTTTAGTTGTCTACCATGTGCAGCCCTGGATTTGGTCTGGCCCCTGACATAATACCTGGACCTCACCCCAGGAATGTTTATATATAGTAGCTTTTTCCCTGTGCCCCTTTTGCATTTTTTTTAAGCTTACCTCAGCAGACTCATGTAGTATTTGTCCTTTTGTGCTTGGCTTACTTTGCTTAGCATGATTTCCTCCAGTTCTTCTCATGCTGCGATGTGCTTCATGTGTTCATCACTGCTTTTTAGCGATGCATAGTACTCCATTGTATGTATGTACCACCGTTTTTTAATCCATTCATCTGTTGATGGAAATTTGTGTTGTTTCCAACTCCTTGCAACTGTGAACTGTTCCATAATGGATATTGGAGCACAGATGTCTTGCCTTGGTTTATTTCTTGCCTCTTCTGGGTATACGTCCAGTAGGGGGATTGCTGGGTCGTATGGTAGCTCAATTTGCATCTGTTTTAGATATCGCCAAATCGAATTCTGTAGTGACTGTACATACCTACAGGTTCACCAGCAGTGGATGAGAGTTCCTGTCTCCCCACAGCCCCTCCAACACGTGTTGCTTTCTAATTTTTTGAATTGGGCTATCTTTGAGGGTGTTAGGTGGTGTCTCATTTTTGTTTTAATTTGCATTTCTCTTATGGCTAATGATCTTGAGCATTTTCTCATATGTTTATTGGCCATTCGGATTTCTGTCCTTGTGGAACTTCTGTTCAGGTTATTTGTCCACCTCCTCAATGGGCAATTATTTTTCTTTTTGGAAGCTAGAAGAGTATTATAGATTTTACTAATAAGGCCTTTGTCTTATGTGTCATTGCTAAAGATGTTTTCCCAGTCCGTGGGCTCTCTTATTACTCTCTTGGTGAATTCTTTGGATGTACATAGGTGTTTTATCTTCATTATATCCTATTTGTCAATTTGTGCCTCCTCTGTGTTTGTGTCCTTCCCTATTTCT
>NW_022103896.1:3489213-3498989 GCF_000313985.2 Echinops telfairi
CACACACACACAAGAATTTGCCCATGTCTTCCAAGTTGTTGAATTCATTGGAGTACAGTCTTTTGTAGTACTGTGTCATTATGCCTTTAATTTCATTAGGGTCTGTTGTAATGTCCCCTCTTTCATCCCTCATCCTTACTATTGAAATTAGTTCCCTCTTTTCTTTGGTTAGGTTTGCCAGCAGTCTGTCAATTCTGTTTATCCTTCCAAAGAACCAACTTTTGGCAGCATTATTTTTTTTCATAGTTTTCTTATTTTCCTTCTCCTGAATCTCAGCCCTGATTTTTATTATTTCTTTTCTTTTGCTATTAGTAAGATTACCCTGCTGACTCTGCTCTAGTTGCTGTAAATTTTTTGTCAGCATATCAATCATGAGTCTCTTTTCCTTTCTCAGATGTGCATGTATTGCTGTGAAACTTCCTCTGGAAACTGCCTTTGCTGCATCCTATAAGTTTGAGTACATCGTGTTCTCATTCTCGTTGGTTTATAGAAATCTCCTAATTTCATCTCTGATCTGGGCCAGTACACACTCCTTTTGCAATAGAGAGTTATTCATCTTCCCGTTGTTTGCTCTCGTTTTCTTCATCTTCCTTTTGTTGATTTCCAACCTTATGGCACAGTGGTCAGAGAGAGAGGCCTATATGCTATCAATGTGCTTAAAGTTATGCAGATTCTCTGTCTTGACACTAATGGACTCCACAGATCCCCTCAGAAATTTTCATTGGACATTTATTGAAGGCACCTCCATGAGACAAAGATAAGTCTATTACAGAGAGAATTTGTCTGCAGCCATCCTCTGATCTTAGAGACAGATCGAAACATGTTTTGTTGGTGATAAACCTGGATGAGTATGAGCTGGAACCCCACATGAATACTTCCTGATTCTTGTTATGTGTCAAATGGGCTAGGGTGGTTCTAGGTGGTTTGGCAGGCATCCAAGCAATTTCTCTTCTAAATGGAACGTAACATCACCACCCTCTTCTATTTTGTCACTTGATGCAAGCAGCCAATCAGTTGGGAAACCTATCAGATGAGAGCCAATCAGTTCGCTTGGGAATATGGACTGCATCCAATAAGAGGATGTTCTGGCAAAGTTCTCTCTGTCTTTTTCCCACATCTGAAGTGACACCTTTTGACCTCCAGTCCTTGGCAGGGAGCCAGCATCCACTGTCTGACCTGCAGCCTTCGGAACTCATCAGCTCCTCCAGCTCTGTGAGCCAACAGCCTGCTGTCTGAACTGCTGATTTTGAACCCATCAGCTCCTGTGACCACTGTACACAACTCGCATAGCCCACTCAAATGTGTGAGGAGGCAGAGAATGGGACAGCACAGGTTGTCTCCACCCCACTGTGCCCCTGGACTTTATGTGGACTGAGCTTGCTCTTGCTCTACGAGTCTCTTGGTGTACGCGGATGACCTTGCTCAGGTGTAGGAGAAGGTCTCTGCCTTCCACATTCTTGTATGCCTTTTCTCCACCTCCTTGCAGACAGCTCCCAGATGCCTCCCACTACTGCTTTATCCCACATTTAAAAATATCCCCTGAAGTCTTCTTTGAACCAAACAATAGTTTAGCTTAGCCAGTAAAGCATGTCCATCTCCAGCACTGTGCTCTTTTGAAGGACTATCTAGATGGGATTAAATTGGAACAGTCACTCAGAAGTTTAGGTAGGAACTTTGAGGGACAGTGAGTTATTGTTGGGGGGCAGAGACTATTCAGAACAGGAGGGTGGAGAGCGGTTGCACAACCCAAAGAGGGGCACGCATGTCATTCAGGAGTTGTCCGTGTAGTTATTGTTGAGTTGGTGCATTCTCAGCAAAACATAAAATATATATCTTTAAATGGAGGGTCAGCAGCATGCCCCAGCCAGGAAAACCCTTGCACATATTTAATTCTGCTTCAGGTGCTGGCAGGAGAAGCCCCTGAGCCTTGCAGCCAAGTTCTCATGGACACAGTCTAGTAATGGACATTATTCTCTTTCTTCAGCAGTGTCTGAATCTAAGCTCTGCCTGCTATCAGCTGGATGATCTGGGCTGAGTCACTTCCTCTCTCTGGGCCTCTGCCAAGTCTCCCCACCTGGGAGTCCTGTGTGCATCATCTGGTCCCACCTCCTCATTTCAGATGAGCAATCACTCCACCCCCAGCCCCATCACTCAATGGCCTCATTGATCCACCTTGGCCTCCCTCACCCCATCTCCTCGAGAGAAGTGGGGGCTCTCAGGCACAGCAGAGAGTATTGTAGGTGGGTGGAGGTAGAGAGTGAGTCACGTCGCGGGGGTGGGGGGCTTAGGAGTGGGCTCCTTTGCTGAAACATTGAGCAGCGTTGCGGTGTGCTGGTGGCTCCATCCTGATGGAGTCTGACTCAGGGAGGAACTGTGCTTCTGATTCTAGCTGCCCACTGACGACACTCACTTTACTAAGTGGAGCCTGGGCCGTTGGGGTGTGGGACCCTACTCCAAAGAGAATATTCAAAATGTAACCCTTCTATTCTACTTCTTATGCCAGTGCTTCCAGGTTCCCAGATGCCATGCCCATTTCAAGGATGGGGACGTTGTAGCCTGGTGATAATAAGACTTGACTGATGTCCCCAAGCTAGCAGGTGAACGTTGAAATACAGTTGCTAGCCACGGAGGTACCTGGTTGGGCCCACGGTTTGTGCTCGGTGTCTACGTAGAAGGTTGTTGGTTCCAATCCACCCAATGGAACAATAGAATAAAGGTCTAGGGGTCTGCTTCCAGAAAGAGTGCAGCCAACAACAACAACAACAACAAACAACACACACACAGTCACCCTCCCCCCCACCCCCCCACCCCCACCCCCTGTGGAGCCCAATTCTACATGGTCACCGATTAGGTGAGTGTCACGATTTGGAGTCACCTGGAGGACAATGAGCTTGGTTTCCCGTTTCTTGGTGATCACTAAAATAAGAGGAGATTGGAAAGTAAAGTATATTCAACTATTTTCCTCTGTGCTTTAGAGGGTGGGTGGGGAGCCCAAGGTCACACAGCTGACTATCAACAGTGCCAGGGTCAGGCCTCCCATCCCCACCACATCCAAGATGCTGCATCCACATGATTCCACACAGCATGCTCCAAGGCCATTGCTGATTAGCGGGTCATTTGGGAAGCTAGGCCCATGCCCTATACCCGCAGGTGCCCATCGATGGAATACCACCTGCCACAGTTCTGTGTTTTCTTGGGGCAAATTTGACTCCAAGTTTTAATACCCACGCAATCATGGAATGCCCTCTAAGAGCTACCTGGTGCCTGAGCTAGGAGTGTGGCTGGAGAGAGAAGGTGAGGCTGGATCCAGCTTCCCTCGTGAGAGAAGGGAGATGAGAGGAGGCTGCTTTCCTAAGCAGGAACAAATTCAGGCCTTTTCCCATTGATTTTCTTTTTCACTGCCTGATCTTTTGGGTCCATTTTCACTCCAGTCCCCAGGTGGTGGGATGAGTCAGGGGTGGAACTAAAGGCAATGCACAGCAACCACGAGGCAGTGCAAGCAGCTAGCCTTCCACTGCCAGCCTCCAGGGGAGCTGTGTGAACCCAGCAGCCACCCCCTCGAGAAAAGGCCAGGTGAGCTGCTTCTGTAAAGGTGGTTATTATAGTCAAGGGGCAATGAGTCCTTGTAGACACAGAGCGATCCCAGAGGCCTGAGAGGAAGAGCTCCACAGTTTTCCTGGCCTCTGAAGAGCACTTAGGCTGTACTTCTTTCAGGATAGATTTATCTGAGTGTGAGAGTTAGGTTTTTGGTGCCAACGTGGCACCTGCAAGAAGATGTGGGTGGAGTTTAGCCTGTCCATCAGGCCACAGCTTGATGCCTTTATTCAGAGGTGCCACCAAGATAAATGGCTCTCTGCAGGCAGGCTACTCTCTATCTCTGTCCTCACTTGTCGGTTGACAAGTTGACAAGTCATGCTGAGACCTGCTGGAGCCCTGGGGATTTGTCCCCTGCTATTGGATCAACAAGATTGTTCACCCACTCACCTGTGATCTTCCTGAATTTTGCTTCATTGCTTGCGGTTGTGTGAAACTGAAGAGGGATTTATGGACTAGTATCAGACTTATGGACTTGATTTGGAGCGGGCTGGGAGCTTTTCTTGCTATCCAATTACTTCTTGAGATAAAGCTCTTTCCTATCCATAGACAAGTGTCAATACATTTGTTTCTCCAGTCAACCTGGCCTAACACACCAGGGTACTTTCAATATTCTTCTCCAGGGACACAATTCAAAGGCATCAATTCATTAAAGATAATAACTGTCGCCTGCTTTGGGTAGTGACTGTTCTCTTAGGCCCTCATGAAGATGGATTGGCACAGTGGCTGCAGCAATGGGCTCAACTATAACAACCATTGTGAGGATGGCCCAGGGGCTGGCAGTGTTTCCCTCTGTTGTACGTGGGGTCACTATGAGTCGGAACTAACTTTGGCGGCGTTTAACAATAGCCTACACCATGTTGTGAGTCATTTCCTAGAAATAAATCTCTCTCTCTCTCTCTGTATATATGTGTGTGTGTGTGTGTTATTTTTGTTCCCCCGCCCCCCCCACACACACACTGGAGAACTTAACCTAAGGCAGTGAGTATACAGTAGGTGCTTAATAAGTATTTGTTGCATGAATGGATGAATGAACAAAGGTACTGACTTCCATGTATCCAGAGAGTGGACTCACGATAGTGAACTCAACACTGGGACCCCTTATCGGAGGCGCAAGAGGCACATAAACAGAGCAGAAGGTCTTGAGCCCATCAGACTTGACTTCAAGTACTGGCTTTGAATAGTATCAACTACTGATCTATTCGGACCCTCAGTAGTCTCTCCTCTAAAAGTGGCAATACTAGTCCCCACCCGTAGGGCCAGGGGGGAGGAAGAGCGTGTTTGGCATTGAACCTGACCCAGAGTAAGTGCTCAATAAGCATTAGCTCGGGTCGTGCTGGTACTCTGTTCTTACAGCCCTCAGACGTTCAGTGATGACTATGATGAGATAATCTAGCTCCCGGTCTTGGGCAGGAAAATGGTGAAATAGTGAGTTCCTTGCTCGGCTGCAAAGCACGAGGTCAGCAGTTGTTGCCCTCGAGGGAAAGATGAGGCTGGCTGCTCTCATAAAGATGTGAGCCTGGGACACGCAGAGGGGCAGTTCTGGCTGGTCCTACAGGTTCTCCGTGGGTTGGAATCCACTGGGGGGCAGTTAGGTTGAGTTGAGTCCTGGCCTGATTTGGCCAGGTCCCTCAGGGAAGCAAAGGCCAGGACCAGTGGTGGCCTCAGGAGACCCTGCCCAGCCTCTGATCTTGAGAATCACAATAATCACAGGTGGACGCTGGTGGAAGACTTCCTCTAGGCACGCAGCTTAGTCATTCTCTGGTTGAGGGCCATGTGGGAGGCAGATTCCACTGGGCTAAGCAATCCGGGAGTTGGAAAAGGCGTGGGCTGGTTTTGTTGTCGTTTCTAAACTGGGCTGTTTCCATTGAGTTCCGTTTCAGTGAGTGCTGTGAGCGAGAGTCTCTGGATCTAGAGACCAGAACAAGACTGAGCACTGAGGGAACCTGCGGGGACGCCATGCTGTCGCCTCTGCCTGGATCCACAGCGCCCTCTGGTGGCACAGGGTCCCTGCCGGAGAGACACTGGAAGGAGGCCACCTCCTGAATGGGCCTGCTTCCTCTGGCTGTCGTGGATAATAGGGAAGAGGAGAAGGAGACCCGATTTTCTGTTCAAACCTGGCCACCTTCGAGGGACAGCGGCTGTGACACGAACTCTCTGGATCATCTGCAATTATTTGCCCGGACCAGGACAGAGGGCAGGTAATGCACACAGAATCACCTTGAACCTTTTTTGGGTGCTCATTTGGGTCCTCATTTCATTCATATGTAAAAAGCAGAGCCACCTAACTCTCTATGCTAGAATAACTTGTCCAATTTCTAAGAAGAGTGGGAGGTTTTTATTCATTGGATAGATGTTTTATTCCTTGGATAGATGCTAAACTCACCGCCACTCACTACCATTCTGGGACCTAGTGACCCCTTATAGGGATGGGGCATGGGCCTGTGGGCCATGTGGCAGTTACACAATCTACTGTCATCTAGAGGAAGTGGTAGATTCTAGCCTGTCAATCCGGTCATAGCCAATCATGCCTCTGTGTGGGCATGGCCTTCTCCTGAGGGTACTGGGAACTCCTGCCTTCCTCCCTGGATGTGGGACACATGCTTACTCTGGTTCCTCTTCCAAGCCACATGGAGCTATGCTGATGGAGCCAGAGCCCTGGAGCTGGTGGTGCCACATGGAGACCGGCACCAGTGCTGAGATGCTTCTGTAGCCACTGGATCCACAAAAACTTTCCACCCACTGGCCTGTGATCTTCCTGCATTTGGCATCATTTTTGCATGTGTTGCATGAGTCTGAAGAATGTATAGACTGGCATCGGACATATGGGCTAATATCAGACTTATGGACTTGACCTGGACTGGGCTGGATGTTTTCTCAATATGCAATTACTCTTTTATGTAAAGCTCTTTTTTAAACACATATGAGTCTCCCTGAATTTGTTTCTCCAGTCAAGCCGGACTGACACGGGCCATCTGTGTTCTCTCACTGCCATCACATCGATTCTGACCCACAGCGGCCCTTTGGGGTAGACTTGCCCCTGTGGGTTTCTGAGACTGCAGCCTTTTACAGGAATAGAAAGCCTCCTCTTTCTCCCTCAAAGCAGCTGGTGGCTTTGAAATTCTGACCTTGTTGTTAGCAGACCAATGTGTAACAGCTATACCCAGGGTGGTGTAAGTCAAAATACAGCAGGCTAATTTGCAAGCTGATCGTGGACAGCAAATGATGCGATCACGATCCAAATGACCCCTGGCGGAGAAAATGGTTCCCCACCACGCTATCAACCTTCACGGGATCAGACGGCCTCAGTTTTCTCCAAGGAACAGCTGGTGCCTTTCACCCGCCACCATGTGGTGGGAAGCCCCGTGCCTAAGCCACCGCGCCACCAGGAATCCTTTCAGTAAACACTACTCAAGTGCTTATGAATAAGAGTTGGGTGTGCATGTCTGCGGAGTCCTTAGACCGAGGTCCTCTCTACCAGGAGCTCATGCGCTTGCTGAAAAGAAGGCGTTAGGCAAGCAGTAGCTTCATCCTTAAGAGGCATGCCTGCAAATTAATCTTGATGTTCTTCTAAGCCAGCCAGGTGATAGTCTCCTTGCTATCCCATCCTCACCGCAGGTGGACATGGAACTAATGGTTCTTGATAACCATGTCCAGGCCCTGGGGGGGGGGGGCGCATCAGGGAAGGAGTGGCCCCAGGGTCATATCAGTACAGCACTTTCAGGCTCACTAGTCTTTGGAGTTCTACCCCACTCCACAAGGAACAATAGAAATGCAATTAAGCAAACCATAGCCTCTGACCCAGCGTATGCCCTCCTAAGGGATTATACTAAGCTAATATTGCAGATGAAAATAAGAAAGGAAATTAAAACTATATACTGAAAATATTCTTATTAACGGGGCTTTGTGAAGAACACAAAAACCGACTGAATACTGAGCAGCGTTACAGTAGTAGAGAGTGAAAAAGCCAGATAGACTGTTAGGAAACCATTGATGATTAGAAGGACCCCACTGCTTGTGAGCTGATGCCAACTCACGTGGACCTGATGAGATGGGCTCAGTCTGCCCGGTAGGATTTCTGAGGCCGCAAGTCTGTACCGAAGCCAACTGTCTCAGCCTTTTCTCACGGAGTGGCTGATAGGTTTGACCTATCAACTTGAAGGTTGGCAGCACAATGCTTAACTGGTTGGGCTACCAGGGCTCCTTAGTAAATGAGGATTGCTGTTGGGAGGTGCCAAGTGAGTTCTGACTCACAGAGACCTCTGCACAGCCAAAGGAAGCACTGCCCGGGCCTCGGCCACCCTCACTACCGTGTTACATCTGAGCTCCTTGTCGCAGCCCCAGGGTCCTTTCGTCTCCTCCATGGTCTTCCTCTTTCTCGTGTCCCCTCCCATTACCAAGTCTGATGTCCTGTGTGAGGGACCGGTCTCTCCTGATCCAGGGTGCATGAGGCAGTCTCCTCATCCTTGCTTCTAAGGAACATGTTGGCTGTGTTTCTTCCAAGACAGATTTGTCCTGGTCTCTCTCACTGCTGTCAGTGCTGACTCACAGCAACCCCTGTGCATTTCCTAGACTGTAACTGCTGACAAGAACAAAAGCCCCGCCTTTCTCCAGTGGAGCTGTTGGTGGTTCTGAACTGCTGACTATGCGGTTCACAGGCCCCATGAGTAACCACTATAACAGAACTCCTGTTCTTCTTCTGGTAGGCTACAGCATTTTCGATATTCTTTACCAACACTGTAATTCAAGTGCACCGATTCTTCATCGGTCTTTTTAGTCATTGTTCCACCTTCACAAGCGTATAAAGCGACTGATAATACCATGTCATCTAAGACCACAGCCTTCAGCGTGGAAGACAGCTCAGTGTAGAGAAGACCCAAACCCTCGCTACTGGACCAAGAGGCAGCACCGCGATCAATGGAGAAACGATGGAAGTTATCAAAGATTTCATCTGGCTCGATCATGGTAATAGCTGTCCAAGAAATTCAAATGGCATATTGCACTGTAAATGTGCTCTCTCTCTCCTCCATTACCCCTCTTTGTCTTCGAGTTAATTCCCACTCATAACTCACAGGACAGAATAGAACTCCCCCCTGGGTTTCTGAGACAGTTGATCTTTACTGGAGTAGAAAACCTCATCTTTCTCTCACAGGTGGTTTCGAACTGCTGACTTTTAGGTTAACAGCCCAACGCATAACCCACTATGCCACCAGGGTTCCTGTCTGCTACACAAGACCTCTTTAAAGAATTAAGAGTAGGCAGATGTAAGCAGGTGGGAGACACATAGGCAAATAGAATACAAATATCAAAGCAGCAAACAGAGTTTCACTTACTTACCTTGAAAAAAAATATGTACAGTTGACTCTTGGACAATTCAGTAGTTGGGGACACCAAAATGACCCCACCCCTGAGCAGTTGGAAATGTTTGTGTCATTTTTGACTCCCCTAAACCATGACAGCTCACTGTTGACTGGTAGCCTTACGAGTGACATAACCAGTTGACTAGTGTGTATTTTGTATGTTGTCTGTTATATATTCTGCTCTGACAATAAAGTAAGCTACCTAGAGGAAAATATTAGTAAGAAAATCATAAGGAAAATACGTCCATAGTGTTGAACTGTATCCATTGATACTGTAGGTTCAGACCGTCTGTTTCCAGACAGACTGGCTTCACGTGGAGCAGGCTGAGGGGATGTGGGGGGCACTGCTGGTCTTGCTGTCTTGGGAATGACAGAGATGGAAGAGACAGAAAAGTCCGTGGAAGGTGGGCATACGTGGTGCAAATTAATAGACCGGAATCCTCATTTCTGGCTGCCTTTTGGGGTTTTTCTTTTCTCTGAAAGTGTTTCTGTGCAGCTCCTGCCCTCCTTGCACTGTCTGCTTTGGTCTCAGTGCTCGTGTCATGAACTCACTCACTGCCGCCGAGTTGAGTCTGGTTCATGGTGACCCTCCAGGACAGGCTAGAACTGCCCCTGTGGGTTTCAGAGACTGCCACTGTTTACCGGAGTAGGAAGACTCATCTTTCTCCCAAGGAGTGGCTGGTGGTTTTGAATTGTAAACTAGTGGATCACAGCCCAAATCATAACCACACCCTACCACGGCTCCGCTAGTGTCATAGACCGGTCCTATGTAATTTATTGGAAAAAATCCATATATCAGTGGACACACACTGTTCAAACTGC